>NC_136424.1:223756718-224500052 GCF_052625555.1 Lactuca saligna
ATTGAATATTGTAAACCCTAAAATCCTCTACAGTTGATGTTCTTTATCGAGCTCTTCTGAGGATTGTTTATTGAATCATTCGACACCTTTTGATTCATTAGCTTGTTCTTAATTGTTTATCTTGTCATTTATCTACCTGTTTCATAGATCTAATCGATCTTTAAGTTTGTTTTGAACTCATCAAGAATTTTATAGCAGAATAAAGAAGAACGGATAAATGGCAAGATAAAAAAAAACAAAACAAAAAGGGATAGATTTGAATATCAAAGTAGATCTATAGCTTGAAATTCGGTGAAAACAAACCAGAACTTATTGGTTTGAGTATGAGATCAATATCAAGAGACACGTCCTAATAAGGATCATATTTGAGTTGTAGCAATGACTCAAGATGAACTATAGTCTATAGTTTAATTTTTTATTAACTTCCAAGACATCCTTACAAACGATAGAAAAACGACAATATATAACCTTACAAAAATAACGGTTTCACAAAAATTAAAACCACCAAATTAATCATGCCTATTAGAGGCTTATTAAAAGCTACTCATAAAAGACTTATTGAATATTAGAAAACAAAACGGATTCCGGTAGTGGATAAGTGGCTCCCCAAACTTCCAAACGCCTCTTAAACTTCAGAGGTCACCATACAAACCCCACGTTCGTACCCAAGTCCCTTAGAAATCCTACCGCAACGAAGAACCTCGAAACAAATGTGTTTAGAACGAGAATAAAAATGCAAACACCCATTAGAACCAAACTCCTCTTCACACCGAACTACATCACAACGAACCGCAAGAAAATGAAACAACTTGCAATCATTCGAAACTTGTCTCAACTGGTCGCAAGCATCAGCAGATAAAATTAGTGGTTCACCATCCATGCATGTATCATCCCATGCTCCTCTAAAAGGAGTTAACCTTAATTTAGCATGGCCATCATCGTTAAGGTAAGGGAAAGGTCTCCAAAATTGAAAGTGGCATGGACTTGATACTCGTCTGGAAGTTCGATTTTATTAACTCTTGTAACCATTCGGGAAGGACCTTCAGTTATTGGCATTAGTTTGTTTTTACATTTTCTGAGAAAACCCTCTTTCTTCAAGTGTACCCACACAAAATCACCAATAGAAAAAACTCAAGGCTTCTTGTGCTTGCTGGAATTTTGCTTGTAAAATGCATTAACACCCTTGATATGATCATGGATTTGTTTATGAGGTTTCACTTTGGACTTTTAACTACTCAATAGTATCCATATGAACCAATTCGTCCTTTGATAATGAAATAAGATCCAAAGACTGGTATGGGTTAACACCGTAAACAACTTCAAATGGAGAGTAACCAGTAGCAACAACAGGAGACTGTAGGAAAATTCGACATAAGCAAGCTTCAAATCCTAATATTTTCGTGTCTTGATTTCCAATCTTCTCAGAAATACCCCCAAAGTCATGTTTGTCACCTTAGTATGACAATCGGTTTATGGGTGATGCGACGTGCTAAACAATAACTTTGTACCTACTTTCCTTTACAGTGTGTTCCAGAAAAAAATTAGAAATTTTGAATCTCGATCTGAATCGATGGTTTTTGGAATCCGATACAACTACATAATTCCCTTGAAGTATAAATCCACCACCTAGACAACATCATCCATCTTGTGACAAGCTATGAAATGTGACATCTACGAGAACATGTCAACAACAACTATAATAGAATCCTTATCCCTTTGAGTTCGAGATAAAGCTATAATGAAGTCCACAACAACATCCTCAAAAGGTTGAATCATAATTGGGAGTGGAGTATACATCCCTCGTTTGAAAGAGCCTTTCACCATGTGACATGTGACACATTTTCCCATGATGTTGGTTACATCTTACAACACTTTTGGCCATTAAAAATGCTCCTTAAATAGTTCCAACATTTTAATCACACCGAAGCGACCCATCATTCCTCCACCAAGTGTTTCTCGCACCAACAACTCTCAAATCGGATGATTTGGCATACAAAGATAATTACCCTTGAACAAAAATCTAATTTTCAAAACAAACACCCCACTGGGACCACATGTACACTTTCTAAATAGTTCCCCAAAATCACCATCAACTTCATAATAATTTTTTAAATACTCAAATCCTAACAAGCAAACATCCAAAGTTGTTATCAATGCATAACACCTAGATAAAGCATCATCCACCATGTTGCTTTTTCCATAATTGTATTTTGAAGAAAAATGAAAATATTGCAAAAACTCCACCCATTTCACATGTCTTGGACTTAACCTTTTTTGTCCACTAATGTACTTTAACGATTTGTGATCGGAGTGCAAAATAAAATGACTAGCATGTAGATAGTGACACCAATAATCCAATGCACATATAATCTCATAAAAAATATTATCATAAATGCAATAGTTCAACCGTGCACCGCCTAGCTTCTCAAAAGAGTAAGAAAGAGGATGCTTCGCATGAAATAACACCGCACCTATTCCTACACTATTTGCATCACATTCAAGCTCAAAAGGTTGCGCAAAGTCTAGGAGAATCAACACCGGAGCAACACACTACAACTCCTTAATCTTATCGAGTGCCTTTTAGGTGTCTTCTCCCCATCCGAAAGTACCCTTCTTCAAACAATTGGTAATTGGACTTGAGATGTCATTGAAATTATGAATAAAACGCCGATAAAATGATGCAAGACCATGAAAAGAATGAACTTCATTTATGTTGGTGAGACTAGGCCATGATTAGATCGCTTCAACCTTATATGGATCCACAGACGCACTATCCTTTGATACCTTAAAACCTAAAAATATCACCGTATCCCCAAGAAATTAGCACTTTTCTTGCTTCCCATAGAGTTTTTGATCTCTAAGGGTTTCAAAAATCTTCTTTATATGCAACACATGCTCTTACCTGCTTACTCTAAACCAAAATATCATCCAAATGTACAACAACAAACTTTCCTCAGAACTACTTCAAGTCTTCGTTCATTAACCTTAGAAATGTGCTAGTCGCATTCGCCAAACCGTAATGCATCACAATCCATTCATACAGACCATGCTTGGTTTCAAATGTCATCTTCCATTCGTCTCCTTCTGGTATTCTTATCTGATTGTATCCACTCCTCAAATTAATTTTCAAGAACACGACAACTCCATGCAATTCATCCAACATGTCATTAAGTTTAGGAATGGGAAATCTATACTTGATGGTGTTATTATTCATGACTCTGCTATTGGCATACATTCTTCAAGATCCATCTTTCTTTGGTAACAACAAAACCAAAATAACACATGGGGTCAAACTTTCACGAACATAACCCATTTTCACGAGTTTGTGAATCTATCTTTGCAATTCTTTTGTTTCCTCCGGGTTACATTGATAAGAATCCTTATTAGGTAGGGCTGCACTTGGAATAAGGTGAATTTGGTGTTCAATACCATAGATTGGTGGCAAACCCGATGGTAGATTAGTCGGGAACGTGTCCTAGTTTAAGTAATTCTGTGATTAGAACATTTTATTGCGAAACCTGCTGCACTTTCGCAACTTCCTTTGCAACAATTTTGTGCACCATCTTCCCATTTTCAATCACTTGCTCCACCTCCTTTTTAGTAGCCAATATAGAGAGACTTGGCCTTTTCGCCTGTTGGATTTGCATCGACATCACCTCAGTCACAAATATTGGTTTTAACGTGATCTTCTTGCCATTATTCCTCAGCTCGTACTCATTGCTTCTACCTATGTCCATTACATCCTTATGATACTGCCATGGTCATCCTAATAGAATGTGACATGTATCTATTGGAATTGCAATGCAAAGTACTTCATCCTAAGAGGATCCCATCTTCAAGCATACATTGGCCTACTTAGTCACCTTCACATTATTTCCATCATCCAAACAATGCAAAGCATACAATTGTGGCTGGGCTGTTGTTGCCCAACCTATTTTGAGACCATTTAGCTAAATGCCACATTGGTATAGCTACCTCTATTTTTATCACACGACAACCTTTATTCCCCACAAGACACTTTGTATGGAAGATCTGATCTCCTTGATCAGAATCTGTTGGGTCTAAATTATGGTTTATACTTTACTTTTCTTGGAAAATGTATTTTTCTGTAATGTAATAAGTGTTTGCGGTTGCGTTCACGGACTAGGTGGGTGTTTACGACCAGGAACTGGTTCACAGCCGTAAACCCATTTACAGCTCATGTCCACTATATATTGTATTAGTGGTGAGGAGTCCATAAGTGAGAGTGTGAGACTATAGGACTGAGAGAAAGAGAGGAGCTTAAGTGTGTGAAATCCAAGGTGTTTTAGAAAGAGAAGAACTAGTGTGTTTGCGTTTACTATGTGTATCGAGCATCATTATATTCATTGAATACATCATAGACTCACTTGTTGTTGTTCTTCTTCTCTTCTATTTTGATCTGGCATTATCCATTTGATCGGGATTCCGCACCACAAAGAGGATCTGATTGATACACATACAGATTGGGGACTTATAAGTGGTATCAAAGCTTGGATTGTATCAATCAATTTTTGTAGATTTGGAGCGTATTTGATCTTATTTTTAAAGGATTTTTCTGTTTCTATATAGATCTTGGGAAAATAAGGGGGGGGGGGGGGTTGTTCTTTGCATTTTTCCTAAAAACGAGTTTTTGATCGTGTTTTGGAGTAAAAATCGTTGTTTTTTCGTGTCTACGAAGTGTTCACGACCATTGAAGGGTTCTCGGCCGTAATCAGTTTGCGGCTAGGGTTTCTCAGTGGCGTTTTCGGCTAGGGTTTCTCTGAGTTTATGGTCCGAAGTTCGTTTACGGCCCACGGATGTTTACGGCTCGGGGTTTGCGGTCCGCGATTCATAGCTCAGCTGCTTCAGACGATCACGGTTGGCATCCTCGCACGTGACATCCTCACATTTGCAGCTTGTCTACTATAAAAAGGGGATTTTTTGGACTGCCGAGATTCGAACTCGCGCCACTCCTTTCCTTATCCCACCGTCTTACCAATTGCTCTAGACTGTAACTTCTTATTCGTCTTCCCTATTTAGCTCATATAGTATTCGCAACAGCAGCAAATAATCAAAAGGGATTTTGGGGTTGCAAGAATTCTAACCCAGGTCACTCAACTCTTCAACCAAGCACCTTACTAATTGGACTAGCAAGTACCTTGTTCCAAACCTTCGTGATTTAGTTCAAAAGGACTCCCATTCGAACCCAATTTCACATTTTAACATATTTTGCCCAAAAATCAATTTCCTTTATTTTTAAATTTCATTTTCAACCAAAAAATTTTAGTATTTAATTTTTTTGACTTTTATTTTTGATCTTATAATTTTGACTTTGACTTTCAAATTTGACCTTTGACTTTAAACATTGACTTCCTTGCTTAACTTTCAAATTTTCAAATATAGCTTTTCAGTTTGACTTTTCAGTTTGATTTTTTAAATTTGACTTTTAAGGCTTACTTTTGAGTTTTAAGTCAAAGGGCATATGTAACAACCCAAAATTTCCGTATCATTTATTGTAACTCTTTCGTAGTACAATTCGCACAACCAATCGTCATTTCCAAATTCGATTTCCGATCATCCGTATAATTAAGTCATTAATTAGTACACATTTAAAATGACTTAATGGGTGTCTTAATACAATTAAAAATCATTTTAACATCCAATTCTATTGATCGGAATATTTCTAGAAATTTACCGTATCGGGTTACGGTAACTCAATCGGGTCTGACCAAAAGCCTCGTTTAACGCCGGTATCGGGTAGAATTCCACCGTGTCCAAAACTTAAACTCTATATAAACGTGTTTAAGCCTTCATTTGAAGCCTTTGGTCAATTTCTCATTTAACACTCACAACCTCTCTCCTCAACCAAAAATCAAGGTCCAAAATAAAGATTTAAGGCTCGAAATCAAAGAGGTAACACCCCTAACTTGTTATTCAACCTCTTTAGCCTTCAAATTTGTGTTTAATTTGTGTTTTGGGACCAAGAACATGAGTTTACGGCCAAGGAACTAGCTTGGGCTGTAAACTCCTAACAATGGGGTTTTTAAGCCCTAAAACCCTTCCTTAGCATTGTTGGACATTAGATATGACATAATGACTTAATGGAAACGACTTATAACATGTAAAACATTGATTTTGAGGAACAAAAGTGAGTTTATGGCCAAGACACATTCTTGGGCCGTAAACTCATATTCAAGGAGTTTTTGAGCCAATTAACCCTTCCAAATCATAGTTGGGACTTAGATATGACTTGTAGGACATTGGTTTTAGCATCTAAACACTTTAAACATGAAATATGGGGGACAAAAGTGAGTTTACGGCCAAGACACATTCTTGGGCCATAAACTCCACTTAAAGGGGGATTTAGAGCCTTAAATCATGTCCAAACGCCTTGAAACTCAACCAATGGCTTTGTGGTAAAATCTAGTTGCATCAAAAAATAGTTTAAGGGTTTGAAACATATCAAATGTATCATTTATAGGAGTTTACGGCCTAGGAGCATACCCTTGGCCATAAACTTATAAAACTATGTTAATAATGCATCAAATACACGCAAATGGCTTGTACAAATTTCTAGAATCACATGTGATTGTTTTAAGCACCAAAAACTATCTTTTTCATGGGTATGATAGAGTTTACGGCCTTAGAACATACCTCTTGGCTGTAAAATCCAAAAAGTACGTAAAATGATGTTTTAAATTCATAACAAGGCTTGGAAAATAAACTAGAATCACATGTGATTGTCCTTTGAAGCTCAAATGAAATTTCCATGGCCATAGGTGAGTTTATGGCCGTAAACTCTTATGGTATGGCCGTAAACTCCCTTTTTAGTGTTATAATATCATGCAATCCATTCCAAGGCATTTTAGAAATCCATTCCAACAATCCCCATGTCCATTTAAGCCATTAAACATCCAAAAATCACACCCACATGAGTTTACAGCCGTAAACTCATGTATGTGTGTGTTCAATAGCTGTAAACTCCTTAAAATGTTTACTCTTGGGGAGTAAACTCAAGTCCCAAGTCCCTAGTGCCATTACACGTCCAAAGATGTCACTCGGGTCACTCCGAACACTCGTTTTGAAGTGTTTAACTTCATTGGAGTGTAATGTTCCATATGATTAGTGAATGCATCTCTAATTGTATATATATGAACATTATATCATTTTACATAGGGACATCGCGAGTAATCAAACCCCGAACCAACGTCTAGTATTCAAAACCGACACGTTTTCGAGTCCGGTGAGTTCATACCCCTACCCTTTTTCACTGTTTTCACTGTAGTACAAGGGAATTCTTGTACTCAAAACATGTTTTTAAATGTGTGTTTCATATTTCATATGCTTTTATAACTGATTACCACAACTAATAATCATTTGAACATGCAGATCACGTAACATATATTTGTGAAATAGGTCTTTCAACTATTATGTTTTACATATATTTCGCAAATGGTTTTTCCACATTTTATCAGTTAAAAGCATGACATTAAACATTTGAACATAATACCTGTACACTGTTTTGTCCTCGGTAACACTCCACACTCATACGCGAGTGGAAGACTATCATATTATTACTAGTAAATTTGTTAATCTTGTATGATTGGAGACACGTCCTCAGAGAACACTCCACCGAGATACGCGAGTGGAGGACTACACCCATAACCAGAATCTATGGAATTTAGAGAGCGTGACTTGAGTGTATAGATTTATACGGGGCTGACTACCCCACACCTGGCTGCTAGCTACAGCCGAATCGAAATGGTTCAAGGGTGACGAAAGTCATAAGTATGTGGACAACTTATTGCCACATGTGGGGTACTTATTGCCACAGGTTTTCAGTCTATTGTATGGTTATGGAACTCGCAATTAGGATAACAGAGATTTACTTATAGTAATAATGAACCACCTTATACATCTTTTACATCTTTCACATCTTTCACATACAGTAACTATCAATCATGAAAGTACGGGACTTTCCTGGGGAAAACATGGAACCTATACATGATTACATCTTTTACATCTTTAACATCGTTTACATTAGAAACCAATATGCAGGAAAGCATGGGACTTTCCTGGGTAACACTTACATAACAAGAGAGAGTAACAATTGGATAACAATACATCTTTTACAATTGGTAACATATAATACGGAAAGTATTGGACTTTCCTGGTAACACATGATAAGTAAACAAAACAATTTAACAAATCAGATAACCAACTATACATTTTCACATGAATAAACATGTTTCCAGTGTACAAACTTACTATACTTTACAATTGTGTAACAATAACCAACTATTAAGAAAATATGGGATTTTCTTGGTGCATATAACATTTCAGAAACAGAAAGGAAACTCGAAACATTTTCACAAACAAAAACCGCTTATGAACTCACCAGCTTTATGCTGATTTTCAAACTGCTTGTGTTCTCAGGTCAGCGTTAGAACAGGTACTCGAAGATCCTTTTTGCTTGAAGACGGTGTACATGAAGATCCGTTTCTTTTGTTTATATATACTATGTATCACAACTGTACAAACTTTACTTTTGAAACAACTGTAAAACTTTTATTATGTAATGTAATGGTTGTTGTACTTTACTTACTATGTGCGTTGGACTTGATACTCAACGTGGTAGTCCACCCCGGAAATGTTTCCGCCTTCGGTTTTTGGGGTGTGACAGATTGGTATCAGAGCCCTTGTTTATAGTGAATGAAGTATACCAAACCTTACATGGTATAAAACTATAAACACTAAAGGGCCTTAGTGCTCTGAATTAAAAGTATCTTCAAACTACGAGTATTTTCAAAAGTATACAAGTATACCGAACCGTCGTCATCCGTAACCACAAGTAGAATAGAACATAAGTAATTGCGTGTTGTGTACTACGGTTAAACCTGGGCAGTTATGTAGTCGTGTCTAGGGTCAATATAGCCTGGCCAACTATATTCATTCGAGACACGGCCAACATGTGCTTGGGAGTGACTGTGGTATATGGCATGCCTAAAACTTACCTTAATATCCCAAACATCAAACAATTTTCGTAATCAACTCCTGAAATACTATGAGAGTATTTCTCAATGCAATCCTGTGTAGAAATCCTTATTTGAATGGCTTCCTATGATTATTCTTAGCGATAAATTATCTATTTCGATAACTCTTTCCTGCTTTATCGCTTATTCGAATCATATAACTGCCATCTCTATCGATTCAATATAGAGGACTTACCATCCTCTCTTTCTTGATCTTATTAGATCAAGATGACTCCCCGAAAGAGACCCAGTTCAAAGAACAACAACAATCCTTCTTCGCCGCCACCTCCTCCTCAGTTCGATCTAGCATCGCTCCAGACAATGATGACAGCTGCAATGGTAGCAGCTATGTCACAAATGAAGCCTAGTGGTTCAGGTGGTGGTCCTCAATCTCAAAACCCCGAGGTTAACCAAGGACACCAAAGAGGGGATTCATATAAGGATTTCATGAATGCGAAACCAACTTCTTTCAATAGCGCTGGAGGTGTCATATCCTTATCCCGATGGTTCGATAAAATCGAGTCCATCTTCGAAATCTGTGCTTGTGCGGAGTCTGATAAAGTTAAATTTGCAGCCTGTACCTTCGTTGATAAAGCCTTGACTTGGTGCAATGGCCGAGTCAAATCTCTAACTTTACCCGTAGCCAATGCCATGGGCTGGGAAGCCATGAAAGAACTTCTCATTGTCGAGTACTTCCCCCGTGGTGAAATGAAAAAACTAGAACACGAGCTCTGGAACCTGAAGATGAAGGGTTCCGACATTGCTGCATACACTTCCTGATGTGATGATCTCGCACTTCTCTGCCCGGGATTAGTCATTCCTGAAAACAAAAAGATCGAAAGGTTCGTTTGGGGGTTATCTCAACCGACAAAGAGTCACGTTTTGGCTGCTCGTCCGAATACCTATGATAGTGCCAAGACTTTAGCTCAAATTCTGATGGATCACAGCAACGATGTTAAGGAAATCACTACCACTTCTGAGCCGACTCAAAGGAGTGGTGAAAAGAGGAAATTATGGAAGAAGAAGAAGGGTCAATCTTCTCAAGGATCATCCAAGAAACAGCAGACGATAGCAGTCCATGCTGCTACTACTACCCCTGTTGCTGCTGTTTCTGTCATGGGATCCACAGCCCCAACTCCTACCAGTAAATATGCTGGTAACCTCCCTCTGTGTGACAAGTGTAAATACCATCATCATCCTGGTCCTTGCCGAGAACTATCCTGTACCAACTGTGGTAAGAAAGGGCACACAGTTCGATTCTGTAGAACTCCTACCCAATCAGCCAACCAATCATCGGGAGCAGGTGTTAGTCAAGCCTGCTACAACTATGGAGAAGTTGGGCACTTTAAAAGGAGCTGTCCCAAGAAGTCAACTGCTGATAACACTGGAAGGGTTCTAACCATGGGATGGGAGGAAGCAGTTGTTGATCCCACTGTTGTTTCGCGTACGTTCCTTCTCGACAACTCATATGCTAGTATTCTTTTCGATTCGGGTGCTGAAAGGAGTTTTGTTAGTCATGCATTCAAACATAATCTAAATCCTAATCCTCAACCCCTAACCGTAATGTTTACCATCGAGATGGCTAACGGTGAGAAAGAAAGCACTAACGATGTATTCATAGGTTGTACGCTTACCTTAAATGATCACTCATTTCCTATAAATCTCATTCCCGTCTCCATTAAGAGATTTGATGTTATCATTGGCATGGATTGGTTGAGTCCCAATCATGCTGATATTCTTTGTTACGAAAAAGCTATTCGTCTCAATCTTCCTTCGGATCAAACTCTCGAAATCTATGGCGATAAACCCAGTTCCAATCTACATATCATTTCTTGCATCAAAGCTCGAAAGCTCCTACGGAAGGAGTGCATTGCATTCTTAGCCCATGTGATCAACGAGAAACAAGAAGTTAGAGACCTCGCGAGCATCCCCTCAGTCTGTAACTTTCCAGATGTGTTTCCTGAATAGCTTCCAGGAATTCCTCCCGAACGTCAGGTCGAGTTCCGTATTGACCTAATTCCTGGAGCTACCCCCGTAGCAAAATCTCCATATCGCTTAGCTCCAGCAGAAATGCAGAAGTTATCCAGTCAACTCAACGAGTTGCTCAGTAAAGGATTCATTAGACCGAGTTCCTCACCTTGGGGAGCTCCGGTTCTGTTTCTCAAGAAGAATGATGGATCCTTTCGGATGTGTATCGACTATCGTGAATTGAACAAGTTAACCGTTAAGAACCGATATCCTCTTCCACGAATTGACGACCTCTTCGATCAACTCCAGGGAGCCAGCTACTTTTCAAAGATAGACCTTCGGTCAGGGTACCATCAGTTACGAGTCCAGGAAAATGATATTTCCAAAACAGCTTTTAGGACTCGGTATGGACACTACGAGTTCGTAGTAATGCCCTTCGGTCTAACCAATGCACCGGCTGTGTTCATGGATCTGATGAACCGGGTGTGATGTCCTTTCTTAGACAAATTCGTCATCGTGTTCATTGACGACATCCTCGTCTACTCCCGAAGCGAAGCAGACCACAAGCAACACTTGAGGCTAGTATTGGAGACCCTTAGATCCGAAAAGCTATACGCAAAATTTTCCAAATGTGAATTCTGGATACGGAAGGTAACTTTCCTCGGTCACGTGGTAAGCGAGGAGGGTATACATGTAGATCCTTCCAAGATTAAAGCGATAGAGAATTGGTCGGCACCGAAAACACCCACAGAAATTCGTCAATTCTTAGGTCGCGCCGGCTACTATCGACGATTCATTCAGAATTTTTCCAAAATCACCAAACCTTTAACCACTCTAACACAGAAAGGTGTACCCTTTTGTTGGAGTGATAAACAAGAAACTGCATTCCAAACATTGAAGAGATCCTTATGCAGCGCGCCTGTTCTGTCTCTGCCTGAAGGGACAGAGGACTTCGTTGTCTACTGCGATGCGTCTAATCAAGGTTTAGGCTGTGTGCTTATGCAAAGAGGAAAGGTGATTGCCTACGCCTCAAGACAGTTGAAAGCACACGAGGTCAACTATACCACACATGACTTGGAACTAGGAGCCGTAGTCTTTGCATTGAAGATTTGGAGACATTATCTCTACGGAACCAAGTGCACAATCTTCACTGATCACAAGAGCCTGCAGCACATCTTTAATCAGAAAGACTTAAACATGAGGCAACGGCAATGGGTAGAATTACTCAGTGATTATGAGTGTGAAATCCGTTACCACCCCGGCAAGGCCAATGTGGTAGCAGATGCCCTTAGCCGAAAGAATAGTGCATGCCACAAAGTGAAGAACCAAACGATGACCATCCATTCCAACCTACCCATGCAAATCCGAAAAGCTCAGTTAACAGCCCTCATACCCAAGAACATGTCAGATGAAACCTTGAGAGGGATGGAAAAGAAACTTAAGATCAGAGGTGACGGAGTTCACTGTTTCATGAATCGAATCTGGATTCCCAAATCCGGTGGATTCAGTGAAATAGTCATGGAGGAAGCACACAGAACCAAATACTCTGTTCACCCGGTTTCGGACAAGATGTACCTAGATCTCAAGAAACAATACTGGTGGCCAAACATGAAAGCTGAAATAGCTACATTTGTGGGCAAGTGTCTAACTTGCGCCAAGGTCAAAGTTGAACATCAGAAACCCTCAGGTCTGCTCCAATAACCCGAGATCCCTGAGTGGAAATAGGAGATGATTACCATGGACTTCATCACCAAACTACCCAAGTGCTCTAGTGGGTATGATACCATTTGGGTAATTGTCGATTGTTTGACAAAATCTGCTCACTTCATTCCGATCAAAGAATCGTACAAGATGGAGAGACTCGCGCGAATCTACATTCAGAAAGTAGTACGTTTACACGGTGTACCTGTATCCATTATCTCTGATCGAGATAGCAGGTTTACCTCCAGATTCTAGCAATCCCTTCAGAAAGCCCTTGGAACCAAGCTAGATATGAGCATGACGTATCATCCTTAGACCGATGGACAGAGTGAGAGAATAATCCAAACCCTGGAGGACATGCTTAGGGCATGTGTCATTGACTTTGGAATATCGTGGGACACACATCAATCCTTGATCGAATTCTCGTACAACAACAGTTACCACACCAGCATTAGGGCTGCTCCGTTTGAAGCCCTATACGGTCGTAAGTGCAGATCCCCTCTGTGCTGGGCCGAGGTGAGGGATACACAATTAGCCAGGAGTCGAGTCCCCGACAGTGCTCTCACTGGTCCTGAAATCGTCCGCCAAACCACCGAAAAGATCATTCAAATCCGTAACCAACTGAAAGCCTCACGTGATCATCAAAAGAGTTACGCTGATAATCGTCGGAAACCACTAGAATTCCAGGTTGGAGACCGTGTCCTGTTAAAAGTCTTGCCCTGGAAAGGCACTGTACGCTTTGGTAAGCGTGGGAAACTTAATCCAAGGTACATTGGACCCTTTGAGATCCTCTCTAGGATCGGTCCAGTTGCCTATAAACTTCATTTACCTCACGAACTCAGTAACATTCATCCTATCTTCCATGTTTCAAATCTCAAAAAGTGCCTATCCGATGAAACCCTGACAATTCCCTTAGACGAGATCGAGATCAATGAAAACCTTAACTTTGTGGAGGAACCGATCGAAATCATGGATCGAGAAGTCAAATGTACAAAACAAATTCGCATCCCGTTAGTGAAGGTTCGCTGGAATGCCAAGCGGGGACCGGGATTCACTTGGGAACGGGAAGATTCGATGAAACAGAAGTATCCACAACTCTTTTCTGACCCATGATTTGTATCTTATCTTATGTTCTAAACTTTAAATTTCGGGACGAAATTCCCTTTAACGGGGGGATAATGTAACAACCCAAAATTTCCGTATCATTTATTGTAACTCTTTCGTACTACAATTCGCGCAACCCATCGTCATTTCCAAATTCGATTTCCGATCTTCCGTATAATTAAGTCATTAATTAGTACACATTTAAAATGACTTAATGGGTGTCTTAATACAATTAGAAATCATTTTAACATCCAATTCTAGTGATCGGAATATTTCTAGAAATTTAGCGTATCGGGTTACGGTAACTCAATCGGGTATGACCAAAAGCCTCGTTTAACGCCGGTATCGGGTAGAATTCCACCGTGTCCAAAACTTAAACACTATATAAACGTGTTTAAGCCTTCATTTGAAGCCTTTGGTCAATTTCTCATTTAACACTCACAACCTCTCTCCTCAACCCAAAATCAAGGTCCAAAACAAAGATTTAAGGCTTGAAATCAAAGAGGTGACACCCCTAACTTGTTATTCAACCTCCTTAGCCTTCAAATTTGTGCTTAATTTGTGTTTTGGGACCAAGAACATGAGTTTACGGCCAAGGAACTACCTTGGGCCGTAAATTCCTAACAATGGGGTTTTTAAGCCCTAAAACCCTTTCTTAGCATTGTTGGACATTAGATATGACTTAATGGCTTAATGGAAACGACTTATAACATGTAAAACATTGATTTTGAGGAACAAAAGTGAGTTGATGGCCAAGACACATTCTTGGGTCTTAAACTCATACTCAAGGAGTTTTTGAGCCAATTAACCCATCGAAATCATAGTTGGGACTTAGATATGACTTGTGGGACATTGGTTTTAGCATCTAAACACTTTAAACATGAAATATGGGGGACAAAAGTGAGTTTATGGCCAAGACACATTCTTGGGCCGTAAACTCCACTTAAAGGGGGATTTAGAGCCTTAAATCATGTCCAAACGCCTTGAAACTCAACCAATGGCTTTGTGGTAAAATCTAGTTGCATCAAAAAATAGTTTAAGGGTTTGAAACATATCAAAAGTATCATTTATAGGAGTTTACGGCCTAGGAGCATACCCTTGGCCGTAAACTCATAAAACTATGTTAATGATGCATCAAATACACTCAAATGGCTTGTACAAATTTCTAGAATCACATGTGATTGTTTTAAGCACCAAAAACTATCTTTTTCATGGGTATGATAGAATTTACGGCCTTAGAACATACCTCTAGGCTGTAAAATCCAAAAAGTATGTAAAATGATGTTTTAAATTCATAACAAGGCTTGGAAAATAAACTAGAATCACATGTGATTGTCCTTTGAAGCTCAAATGAAATTTCCATGGCCATAGGTGAGTTTACGGCCGTAAACTCTTATGGTATGGCCGTAAAATCCCTTTTTAGTGTTATAATATCATGCAATCCATTCCAAGGCATTTTAGAAATCCATTCCAACAATACCCATGTCCATTTAAGCCATTGAACATCCAAAAATCACACCCACATGAGTTTAAGGCCGTAAACTCATGTATGTGTGTGTTCAATAGCTGTAAACTCCTTAAAATGTTTACTCTTGGGGAGTAAACTCAAGTCCCAAGTCCCTAGTGCCATTACACGTCCAAAGATGTCACCCGGGTCACTCCGAACACTCGTTTTGAAGTGTTTAACTTCATTGGAGTGTAATGTTCCATATGATTAGTGAATGTATCTCTAATTGTATATATATGAACATTATATCATTTTACATAGGGACATCGCGAGTAATCAAACCCCGAACCAACGTCTAGTATTCAAAACCGACACGTTTCCGAGTCTGGTGAGTTCATACCCCTACACTTTTTCACTGTTTTCACTGTTTTCAGGGGGGAACACAAGCAAAGTACAAGGGAATTCCTGTACTCAAAACATGTTTTTAAATGTGTGTTTCATATTTGATATGCTTTTATAACTGATTACCACAACTAATAATCATTTGAACATGCAGATCAGGTAACATATATTTGTGAAATAGGTCTTTAAACTATTATGTTTTACATATATTTCGCAAATGTTTTTTCCACATTTTATCAGTTAAAAGCATGACATTAAACATTTGAACATAATACCTGTACACTGTTTTGTCCTCGGTAAGACTCCACACTCATACGCGAGTGGAAGACTATCATATTATTACTAGTAAATTTGTTAATCCTGTATGATTGGAGACACATCCTCGGAGAACACTCCACCGAGATACGCGAGTGCAGGACTATACCCATAACCAGAATCTCTGGTATTTAGAGAGCGTGACTTGAGTGTATAGATCTATACGGGGCTGACTACCCCACACCTGGCTGCTAGCTACAGTCGAACTGAAATGGTTCAAGGGTGACGAAAGTCATAAGTATGTGGACTACTTATTGCCACATGTGGACTACTTATTTCCACAGGTTTTCAGTCTATTGTTTGGTTATGGAACTCGCAATTAGGATAACAGAGATTTACTTATAGTAATAATGAACCACCTTATACATCTTTTACATCTTTCACATCTTTCACATACAGTAACTATCAATCAGGAAAGTATGGGACTTTCCTGGGGAAAACATGGAACCTAAACATGATTACATCTTTTACATCTTTAACATCGTTTACATTAGAAACCAATATGCAGGAAAGCATGGGGCTTTCCTGGGTAACACTTACATAACTAGAAAGAGTAACAATTGGATAACAATACATCTTTTACAATTGGTAACATATAATAAGGAAAGTATTGGACTTTCCTGGTAACACATGATAAGTAAACAGAACAGTTTAACAAGTCAGATAACCAACTATACATTTTCACATGAATAAACATGTTTTCAGTGTACAAACTTACTATACTTTACAATTGTGTAACAATAACCAACTATTAAGAAAATATGGGATTTTCTTAGTGCATATAACATTTCAGAAACAGAAAGGAAACTCGAAACATTTTCACAAACAAAAACCGCTTATGAACTCACCAGCTTTATGCTGATTTTCAAACTGCTTGTGTTCTCAGGTCAACGTTAGAACAGGTACTCGAAGATCCTTTTTGCTTAAAGACAGTGTACATGAAGATCTGTTTCTTTTGTTTATATATACTATGTATCACAACTGTACAAACTTTACTTTTGAAACAACTGTAAAACTTTTATTATGTAATGTAATGGTTGTTGTACTTTACTTACTATGTGCATTTGACTTGATACTCAACGTGGTAGTCCACCCCGGAAATGTTTCCGCCTTTGGTTTTCGGGGTGTGACAGATTGGTCTCAGAGCCCTTGTTTATAGTGAATGAAGTATACCAAACCTTACGTGGTATAAAAGTATAAACACTAAAGGGCCTTAGTGCTCTGAATTAAAAGTATCTTCAAACTACAAGTATTTTGAAAAGAATACAAGTATACCGAACCGTCGTCATCCGTAACCACAAGTAGAACAGCACATAAGTAATTGGGTGTTGTGTACTACGGTTAAACCTGGGCAGTTATGTAGTCGGGTCTAGGGTCAATATAGCCTGGCCAACTATATTCATTCGAGACACAGCCAACATGTGCTTGGGAGTGACTGTGGTATATGGGAGTATTTCTCAATCCCAAACATCAAACAATTTTCGTAATCAACTCCTAAAATACTATGAGAGTATTTCTCAATCCAATCCTCTGTAGAAATCCTTATTTGAATGGCTTTCTGTGATTATTCTTAGCGATAAATTATCTGTTTCGATAACTCTTTCCTGCTTTATCGCTTATTCGAATCATTTAACTGCCATCTCTATCGATTCAATATAGAGGACTTACCATCCTCTCTTTCTTGATCTTATTAGATCAAGATGACTCCCCGAAAGAGACCCAGTTCAAAGAACAACAACAATCCTTCTTCGCCGCCACCTCCTCCTCAGTTCGATCTAGCATCGCTCCAGACAATGATGACAGCTGCAATGGTAGCAGCTATGTCACAAATGAAGCCTAGTGGTTCAGGTGGTGGTCCTCAATCTCAAAACCCCGAGGTTAACCAAGGACACCAAAGAGGGGGTTCCTATAAGGATTTCATGAATGCGAAACCAACTTCTTTCAATGGCGCTGGAGGTGTCATATCCTTATCCCGATGGTTCGAGAAAATCGAGTCCATCTTTGAAATCTGTGCTTGTGCGGAGTCTTATAAAGTTAAATTTGCAGCCTGTACCTTCGTTGTGAAAGCCTTGACTTGGTGGAATGGCCGAGTCAAATCTCTGACTTTACCCGTAGCCAATGCCATGGGCTGGGAAGCCATGAAAGAACTTCTCATTGCCGAGTACTTCCTCCGTGGTGAAATGCAAAAACTAGAACACTAGCTCTGGACCTTGAAGATGAAGGGTTCCGACATTGCTGCATACACTTCCCGATTTGATGATCTTGCACTTCTCTGCCCGGGATTAGTCACTCCTGAAAACAAAAAGATCGAAAGGTTCGTTTGGGAGTTATCTCAACCGACAAATAGTCACGTTTTGGCTGCTCGTCCGGATACCTATGATAGTGCCAAGACTTTAGCTCAAATTCTGATTGATCACAGCGACGATGTTAAGGAAATCACTACCACTTCTGAGCCAACTCAAAGGAGTGGTGAAAAGAGGAAATTCTGGAAGAAGAAGAAGGGTCAACCTTCTCAAGGATCTTCCAAGAAACAGCAGACGGTAGCAGTCCATGCTGCTACTACTACTCCTGTTGCTGCTGTTTCTGTCATGGGATCCACAGCCGCAACTCCTACCAGTAAATATGCTGGTAACCTCCCTCTGTGTGACAAGTGTAAATACCATCATCTTCCTGGTCCTTACCAAGAACTATCCTGTACCAACTGTGGTAAGAAAGGGCACACAGTTCGATTCTGCAGAACTCCTACCCAATCAGCCAACCAATCATCGGGAGCAGGTGTTAGTCAAGCCTGCTACAACTGTGGAGAAGTTGGGCACTTTAAAAGGAGCCGTCCCAAGAAGTCAACTGCTGATAACACTGGAAGGGTTCTAACCATGGGATGGGAGGAAGCAGTTGCTGATCCCACTGTTGTTTCGCGTACGTTCCTTCTCGACAACTCATATGCTAGTATTCTTTTCGATTCGGGTGCTGAAAGGAGTTTTGTTAGTCATGCATTCAAACATAATCTAAAACCTAATCCTCAACCCCTAACCGAAATGTTTACCGTCGAGATGGCTAACGGTGAGAAAGAAAGCGCTAACGATGTATTCATAGGTTGTACGCTTACCTTAAATGATCACTCATTTCCTATAAATCTCATTCCCGTCTCCATTAAGAGCTTTGATGTTATCATTGGCATGGATTGGTTGAGTCCCAATCATGCTGATATTCTTTGTTACGAAAAATCTATTCGTCTCAATCTTCCTTCGGATCAAACTCTTGAAATCTATGGCGACAAACCCAATTCCAATCTTGATATCATTTCTTGCATCAAAGCTCGATAGCTCCTACGGAAGGAGTGCATTGCATTCTTAGCCCATGTGATCAACGAGAAACAAGAAGTTAGAGACCTCGCGAGCATCCCCTCAGTCTGTAACTTTCCAGATGTGTTTCCTGAATAGCTTCCAGGAATTCCTCCCGAACGTCAGGTCGAGTTCCGTATTGACCTAATTCCTGGAGCTACCCCCGTAGCAAAATCTCCATGTCACTTAGCTCCGGCAGAAATGCAGAAGTTATCCAGTCAACTCAACGAGTTGCTCAGTAAAGGATTCATTAGACCGAGTTCCTCACCTTGGGGAGCTCCGGTTCTGTTTCTCAAGAAGAATGATGGATCCTTTCGGATGTGTATCGACTATCGTGAACTGAACAAGTTAACCGTTAAGAACCGATATCCTCTTCCACGAATTGACGACCTCTTCGATCAACTCCAGGGAGCCAGCTACTTTTCAAAGATAGACCTTCGGTCAGGGTACCATCAGTTACGAGTCCAGGAAAATGATATTTCCAAAACAGCTTTTAGGACTCGGTATGGACACTACGAGTTCGTAGTAATGCCCTTCGGTCTAACCAATGCACCGGCTGTGTTCATGGATCTGATGAACCGGGTGTGCCGTCCTTTCTTAGACAAATTCGTCATCGTGTTCATTGACGACATCCTCGTCTACTCCCGAAGCGAAGCAGACCATAAGCAACACTTGAGGCTAGTATTGGAGACCCTTAGATCCGAAAAGCTATACGCAAAATTTTCCAAATGTGAATTCTGGATACGGAAGGTAACTTTCCTCGGTCACGTGGTAAGCGAGGAGGGTATACATGTAGATCCTTCCAAGATTAAAGCGATAGAGAATTGGTCGGCACCGAAAACACCCACAAAAATTCGTCAATTCTTGGGTCGCGCCGGCTACTATCGACGATTCATTCAGAATTTTTCCAAAATCACCAAACCTTTAACCACTCTAACACAGAAAGGTGTACCCTTTTGTTGGAGTGATAAACAAGAAACTGCATTCCAAACATTGAAGAGATCCTTATGCAGCGCGCCTGTTCTGTCTCTGCCTAAAGGGACAGAGGACTTCGTTGTCTACTGCGATGCGTCTAATCAAGGTTTAGGCTGTGTGCTTATGCAAAGAGGAAAGGTGATTGCCTACGCCTCAAGGCAGCTGAAAGCACACGAGGTCAACTATACCACACATGACTTGGAACTAGGAGCCGTAGTCTTTGCATTGAAGATTTGGAGACATTATCTCTACGGAACCAAGTGCACAATCTTTACTAATCACAAGAGCATGCAGCACATCTTTAATCAGAAAGCCTTAAACATGAGGCAACATCGATGGGTAGAATTACTCAGTGATTATGAGTGTGAAATCCGTTACCACCCCGGCAAGGCCAATGTGGTAGCAGATGCCCTTAGCCGAAAGAATAGTGCATGCCACAAAGTGAAGAACCAGACACTATGGAACACCTGGACACATTGCCCGAAACTATGGAACACCTGGACACATTGCCCGAAACTATCCAGTAAAGAAAAAGACATGTTTTCACTATGGAACAACTTCCCAGTAAAGAAATAACTTCCCAGTAAAGAAAAAGACATGTTTTCACTATGGAACACCTGGACACATTGCCCGAAACTCTAGAAATCACGCATATGTTCCGTACTACACACAAGGCTAGCAGAACGTGCCAAGAGGGAGATATTCCAAAAGAAACCCTTCGAGGGCACGTTCAAATAATGGTGACTGAAACGCACAAAAGGCCAAGAATCAAAATCCCACGGTCAAGAAGGGCACCAGTCAAGAAATCCAATCCAAGAGATGCTCCAACAAAACCAAGACCGGCTAGATCAAATTCATCTCAATGGACAACTTCAAGTTCAAAATCAAGTGCCGAGGCACCCATCGGATCGAACACGAAATGGGTTAAACTCGACTATAGATGGGTACCAAAGGTTCAATCTCCCAAATCTTCTAATGATTCTAATATTTCTACATCTTTTGTTTTTGATAAGCAGAATATGTCATGGGAGAGAGTACCTTGTAAAGATGACAAAGGTCAACCCAATTTAAAAATGGACTGGGTTCCAAAGACCAACTGATCCCGCTCTATGTCGGAGAAGCTATGGAGGCATATCATCAGACTTCGGTTTGTTGGTAGTGGCTTTTCTAGGCACATGATACGGGACATCTCTCAACTGTACAACACACAGAACATTATTTGAGAGTATGTGTCCTTTGCGGTAAAAGATGAAAAGAAGGTATCACACATTAGGTTAGTGATTAAATAGATGAAAAATTTTCGGATCTGTTCTAAGATTATGTGTGTTATTCTCAGACCTTCTGGATGCAAATTCAATCAGTGACGTATGGTTTGAGTTTTCTTCTCTATACTCCTGAGTTTATCTTACATTGATTCATTTTGAAGACAATTATTTTCTTTCTTATATTTTTTTTCTTAAGTAGGTATTATTTGAGAAGTGATATCAAGATAAAGTGATAACGGGGAGTCTAAAACATGTGTAAGGGACTCAATCTGAATTGTCTAGACTCTGTGTTCAATGTGCTGGTAGGCACGAAGGATTTGACATTGTGGATTTAGATAGGATTGTTTAGACTGACCATATGACGCTCAGGTAGATTGGGCAGTGAGATAAACATGGGAACCCACGGGATACGCTAAATTAATACACGTCTAGAACCGGTTCTTAACTTTTCCTTGATGAACGAACTTATGTCCTTAATTATGGTTTTGATAAGGCGACTGGAGTGTTCTGATAAAGTAGGTATGTATAAATTATTTTCTTGCTCTCTATCTGTCAGTCATATGTTGCTTCCTCTGCGTGATTGCAACATATGCGACTCTAATTCTACGCACCTCCTTATCTATGAAATTCTTTCTATATATTAGCCATATGATGACCCCTCTGCGTGATCTGAAGATCCGATGTGGGACACAACATATGCAACATTCTACCTCTCAATCCCTCTATCTCTATTAGTCATATGTTCCCCCCTCTGCGTGATTGAAAGAGATCCGACTTGGGACACAGCATATGCATCTATCTCTAAATCTGTATTCCTCCTCAATAATTGTTTACTCACCTAAAGCAAGGAGTTCTTTGGGAGTTCTTGATAACCATGGTATATCAGGAAGTGGGGAACACGTTCTAGTACAACTAAAATCGAACCATTTAAGAGGTTGTTTGTAGATCTCGCTACTTAATTTAAGTGGACAACAATACTCGTGGTCGTCGTCAGTTAAATGGTTTATTTAGAAAATTTTGTCGATATCCTTCGTGTTTAAGTGGACCAAAATACTAGCAATTGATTAGATCTATTCATGAAGGTGAAGATACTGATAAACAAAGTTAAGGCTATCTCACAACTTTGATCCCAAATATTTTTTGTTTTTGTCAAATTTGTTCATAATTTTCATCTATGCACAAATTTAGGGGGAGAATTAAAAAAAATCAAAAATTATAAAAATCTGAAAATTCAAAAAATCTCACAAAATTCAAAAAATTAAAAAAAATCCAAAAATATGTTTGTTTCTATTTTATTTTTTTAGAACATTTGAAAAATCCAAAAATATTTTTGTTTCCATTTTATTTTTCAGAAAATATGAAAAATCCAAATATATTGTGTGCTAAGTTCTCTTTTAGTTTTGTTTTGTCTTGAAAAGTGAATTCAGATGTTGATGAAACTCATGGAGTCTATGTTGAAAATTTTTTAGCCAAGGCTTCATCCGTGATCATCGAAGAATTCTCATTCGAAGGAGCAAGAAATGAATATTATTCTTTCAACATTAACCCCAGAAGCAAGGTGAAGCTGTAGTTGAAGATTATGTGACATATTGAATTCAAGCCTGCTCAATCAATTTGCTGTTATTCTTGTACCTGTTGAGGTGATCCAGAAGATTAGATCTCTCTATTGTTCTCTCTGAAGACTCTCAAGCTGAAAGTGCCATTTTCCAAGAATCTCTACATGAAGCCTCCTCACCCAATGTGCGTTCAAATTCTGAAGAAAAACCCAAATGCTCAAGCTGAAGTTATTTATTGAAGATTCATCAACTTCATCTTGAAGCTGTGAAGAAATCGAAGATAAACACTGAAGTCAAGCTCCAAATGAAGATTGATATAGAAAAACCAGCTACTTTTTTAGGGCGAGCTTGTTGGGTCAATTAGAAAAGAAAGGTATAAACCAAGGGGGAGATAATTTGGTATAAATAATGGTTTATACTTTACTTTTCTAGGAAAATGTATTTTTTTGTAATGTAATAAGTGTTTGCGGTTGTATCATGGACCAGGTGGGTGTTTATGGCCGTGAACTGGTTCACGACCATCAACCCATTTATGGCCCATGATTGATACACATACAGATTGGGGACTTACAGAATCAACCTACACGACTTGACTCTGTAATGTGCGAAATACTAAAGTTGTATCATAAGTCGGTGGTTCATATGTCTCTTCCTCCTCCTCGGTTTCATTCGGCTTCTCAAATACAAAGGTTCCATGCAACATATGTTCCTCTTCCAACCGTTTGTCACAAACCTCAAAAACTTATCTTATTATCACAATGCTCTTATTTAGGCAGTATCTCTGGACCTAGTCAGAGTACCTACTTGGATAAGGTGTTGAATAGGTTCAGCATGCAGAATTCCAAGAAAAGGGAGTTACCGATCCAGAGTAACGCTAGATTGAGTAAGACACAGAGCCCGAGTACAGAGGCTAAGATAGCTGAGATGAGTCGAGTATCGGACGCTTCTGTTGTAGGCTCGATCATGTATGATAGGACTTGTACTCGTCCTAATGTGGCATTCACATTGAGCATGGTCAACAGATATTAGGGGAACCCTGGCAAGGCTCACTGGACTATGGTAAAGAACATTCTCAAGTACCTGCAGAGAACTAAGGATTAGGTCCTTACCCTCGGTGGGAGTGATGACTTGATAGTAATAGGGTATAGTGATGCTAGCTTCCAGAATGAAAGATGAAAAGATAAAAAGTTTTGAAAGTTACAAAACTTTCCCTTAAGTTTTCGAACATGTAAAGTCACCTTAAAAACTTTAAGAAATTTGATGTGTCAAGTGAGGTAGTTGAATCGATGATTGAAAGACAATTAACAATCAAAGATAATCAAAGTAAAGGGTTATGGTATCACAGTGTGCCACCTCCCTTCAATGATAATTATAACCCACCCCTTGAGACCAATGAGGAAGAAATTTATGCTCAGTTTGTCCCACTCCCTGAACCAGCTTCAGTTAAGACTAAATAATCTAGGCCATCTGAGAATGTTGAGGTGAACATTTATGATGCTTCTACTTCATGTGCAGATAAAGTAGTTAATGATGAGGACAAGGAGAACATAACTTATTCTAGTTCTGCAAATTCTGTTGACTATCAAACCAATGACTCCTTCAACTTTGAATCTGCTGCTTTTAACCCAGTTACTTCTAAACCTGCTGTTGGGAAATACAAGCTGCTAAAAGAAGCGAAACCGATGACTTGCTGCAAGTGTGCTTGTGGGAAGAACCAGAAACGTCGCAAGGGTATGCTACTAGGGGCAGGAAGAAATAAATTCCCAGTAAAGAAAAAGACATGTTTTCACTATGGAACACCTGGACACATTGCCCGAAACTATCCAAATCGTGTATATGTTCCGTACTATGGACAAGGCTAGCAGAATGTGCCAAGAGGGAGATATTCCAAAGAAAACCTTCGAAGGTACGTTCAAATAATGGTGACTAAAATGCGCAAAAGGCCAAGAATCAAAATCCCATGGTCAAGAAGGGAATGCCAGTCAAGAAGTCCAATCCAAGAGATGCTTCAACAAAACTAAGACCGGCTAGGTCAAATTCATTTCAGCGTACGACTTCAAGTTCAAAATCAAGTGCCGAGGCACCCATCGGATCGAACAACAAATGGGTTAAACTCGGCTATAGATGGGTACCAAAGGTACAATCTCCCAAATCTTCTAATGATTCTAATATTTCTACATCTTCTGTTTATGATAAGCATGATATGTTATGGGAGAGAGTACCTTGCAAAGAAGACAAAAGTCAACCCAATTTCAAAATGGACTGGGTTCCAATGACCAACTGATCCCGCTCTGTGTCGGAGCAGCTATGAAGGCATATCATCAGACTTCGGTTTATTGGTAGTGGTTGTTCTAGACACATGATAGGGACATCTCTCAACTGTACAACACACAGAACATTATTTGAGAGTATGTGTCCTTTGCAGGAAAAGAAGAAAGGAAGGGGTCACACATTAGGTTAGTGCTTAATGAGAAGAAAAATTTTCGGATCTATTATAAGATTATGTGTGTTGTTCTCAGACCTTCTGGATGCAAATTGGATTAGTGACTTACGGTTTGAGTTTTCTTCTCTATACTCCTGAGTTTATCTTACACTGATTCATTTTGAAGACAATTATTTTCTTTCTTATATTTTTTTTCTTTAGTAGGTATTTTTTGGGAAGTGATATCAAGATAAAGTGATAATGAGTAGTCTAAAACATGTGTAAGGGACTGAATCTTAATTGTCTAGACTCTGTGTTCAATGTGTTGGTAGGCACAAAAGGATTTGACATTGTGGATTTAGCTAGGATTGTTTGGACTGACCATATGATGCTCGGGTAGATTGGGTAGTGAGATAAACATGGGAACCCACAAGATACACTAAATTAATACATGTATAGAACTGTTGCTTAACTTTTCCTTGATGTACGAACTTATTGTTGGGTTATGAGCATTCTAACACTCCTAAGTGTACATGCAACCCTAAATACCTTGGATCTATGTTTTCTATATTATACATGTAAATAAGAACTTTCCATGGTATTCATCCTAACTAGCATAATAACATGATCCAAATGAATATATCAAGTTAGAATTACATACCTCTTTGATGTAGATTATCTTCATGAAGCTTGAGTGCCTAGTGCCCCAAGTGTGACACCTCAAATGGTTCACACAACATTATATGCTTTTGGAATAACCTTGAGAGAAATGTAGAACACTTGAAATCGGCTAGCCCTTCTCTATTCTACATAGTGGCTGATTTTTTCCCAACAATATGATCTTTATATAGTGTCACGCTTAGGGTAAACCCTAATTGTCATGGCTTTCCATTTCCTTGGATCCATGGATTCAAATACACCATGGAGCATCCATGGAACATCCTATGGGTTTTAGCCCAACTTGATAATCCATGGAGCATTAGCCCACTATACAAGTATGGATGATTTACACAATCAACCCATATATTTAATTAGTCTTCTTTTGATCACTTAATTAATTCTAAATTAATTCTTGATCAATAGTAATTAAATAATCCTATTAATATATTAGAATTTATAATATATTAATAATCCTTAAGTGTTATTTATCTCATTATAGTCTATCCAAATGCATGATGCCATGCAACCCAAATGGACCATGCCGGGTCAGGTCAAGTCTTACCAATTATAGTTATGGACTTAGACATTAATCTAACAATCTCCTACTTAGATAAGTCTAAAACTATTATTGCGTATGACTTCAAGAACCGACTGGCAATCGTAGCTCTCAAAAGCTTCTTTCAAACTCTGACCTTGTAGATGAACTCTGACCTTGTCAATGACTTGTCCATTAGATAAGGGATCATATATTCCTACATTCTAGATATCATATGGACTGAGACATGGATTATAATCATTCTCTCTGTCCATTTGTTGTTTCTCAATTTTTGATTTATGACGACTGCTTAATTAAACAAATCAAATCAGTCCTGGCTCGGCCGAGCACTTCCATTTGTCATCATCAAATCATCGAGGGGCCCACATATATCTCTTTTATCCCGAAGGTAAAAGGAATGGATAAACTTCAACTCATATGGCTTGTTCTACTACTTGTTGAATCATACACAAAGGCACATTTTATAACATCGAGTTACCAATGCTTTTTCGTGCAATCAATGTATAACCAACTTATAGTAACAACTCATATCTCTAGGTTTGAAGAATATAAGATATTATTGTCTCATGATCACTCGTGATAAAATCCATGAAGTGATTCCAATAAGCGCGAGGTGAATCCAATACTTAGAACTTATGAGCACTCATGAGTGTTGTAGCCCTTTTTCCAACTTCTTAGACCTCTACAAGCCATCCCATGACAGTCTTGATTCATATCTACTTCCAACATATGACCGACTATGGATGATTTGAATAACTTGGTCATCCAGTACAATGACCTAGTTATTCTGGAAGTTAAAACATCCAAAGTGAAACACGATAATAATTGAATCCAATATGGTATCAAAACCTATGAACATAAATGAAACACCTTTTATTTATCACCATATGATTACACATTATTCATTGTATACTGTTTTACCTAGCAACTTTATTCTTGAATTTAAAACAATAGTTGTCCCATGCTCCAAGCATGTACACTATGTTTTCTAAACACTAGTCATGCCATACACCAAGTATGCATACTATGTTTTTCTATGATCTTTACTTTGTGAAATAGATCAATTGAACATCACTCCAATGATCCTCTTTTCACAGTCACAAGTCCTTACTGCAAATGCAAGACTTCCAAATTCATGCCATTTACTGAAATTTGTTAGATTCTAAACTTATATGCATTGATCCTCTTGTAATGATTGTGCAAAAAGTCAGAAAGACTTGACAAAAACCATTACAGAGCATTCCAAAGGAGATCATCTCCTTGGAATCATCCTTCTTGCATTAAGTTTTCTAATCTTACACAGATTGAATAATTTCTAACTTTGAAACATTTCTAGATTCCCTTTTGACTATAACTTCTGAACAAGAGTTGGCTCCGTACAGATTATGTCAATATGGTACTTCAAGAATTATCACTATACTTCCAATTGTCCTTGAGCAACCAATCTTTGGTAAACCTTATATTGTCCTCGACAATTGTTTAATCCTTTTAGTCATATCCAATTCTAGACCTTTTCCCTTCTTAATGCTCCAGGCATTTGGAAAATTTTAGAAAGGATGAATATAGCACATGTAGTTCATCAAAAATTAATTTAGAATTAATTAAGTGATCAAAAGATAACTAATTAAATATATGGGTTGATTATGTAAATCATCCATACTTGTATAGTGGGCTAAGAGGCTCCACGGATTATCAAGTTGGGTTCCACCCATAGGATGCTCCATGGGAGTTACAAACCCATGGGTCATGGAAATGAAGAGTCATGACACATTAGGGTTTACATGGTGTAACCCTAGATGTGTCAACACTATATAAGGATCATATTCTCCACCAAAATCGGTTACACACATGAACAAGTGAGGGCTAGGCCGATTTTTTCAAGTGTAAGATTCTCTCAAAATTTGCTCGTTTGCATTTGGTGTTGTGTGAAGCATTTAAGGCATCACACTTGGTGTGCTAGGCTCACAAGGTTTCAAGGATCACAAGCAACAACAAGGTAAGTTATTCTATCTTCCATTCAAGTTAAATATTGTTCCCCATGTATGCTAGATAGGAATATAACCTTGAAATTGAACTTTGCATGATAATTAGACAAACATAGATCCAAGGTTATTAGGGTTGCATGTACACTTAGGAGTGTTAGAATGCTCAAAACCCATCAGTGATATCAAAGCCTAGGCTTGTTTGTTGATTTTTTGTGCAAACTATTGAAAAAATCATTTTTTTCTTCATGTGTGTAACCGATTTTGGTGGAGAATATGATCCTTATATAGTGTTGACACATCTAGGGTTACACCATGTAAACCCTAATGTGTCATGACTCTTCATTTCCATGACCCATGGGTTTGTAACTCCTACGGAGCAACCTATGGGTGGAACCCAACTTGATAATCCATGGAGCCTCTTAGCCCACTATACTAGTATGGATGATTTACATAATCAGTCCATATATTTAATTAGTTATCTTTTGATCACTTAATTAATTCTAAATTAATTCTTGATCAAACTAATTAAATAATAATATTAATATATTAGAACTTATAATATATTAATAAATCCACAATTGTTATTTCTCTCATTTAGTCTATCCAATTGCATGGTGCCATGCAACCCAAATGGACCATGCCGGGTCGGGTCAAGTACATACCATAAATAGCTATGGACTTAGACACCTTATCCAACAGTCTCCACTTGGATAAGTCTAATAACTATAACTACATGTATGACTTCAGGAACCGATCAGCAATCGTAGCTCTCTCAAGGTTTCTCAGAACTGACAAGATGATGATACGCCATTTAAGATAAGTGATCATATAATCCTCTGTTCGAGATATCAGCCGGAAAAATACATGGAACAATGTCTTACTTATTGTCCAGCAGTTTGTTTTCCGATTTTTGATTTGTTTGACAAAGAACTTAATTAAACACATCAACTTAGTTCTGACCGGGCCCGGTACATAGGTCAAACAAAATCATTGAGGGGCCCAGATATCAACTTCTAATCCAAGAAGGAATTGATAAACTTCAACTCATATGTTTGTTCTACCACTCATTGAATTATACACAAAAGCATGTTTTATAACGTCAAGTTACCAATTCGTTTATGTACAATCAATGCATAACCAACTCGTAAGTAACAAATCATATATCTAGCTTTGAAGACTTATATGAAATTACCATCTCACGATCACTCGAGATAAATGCCATGAAGTGATTCCAGTGAGCATGGGTTATGTCCAATGCTCAGAACTTACGAGCACTCATGATTGTTGTAGCCATGTCTAACACCTTAGACCTCTGCAACAATTCATGACAGTCTTGATTCATACCTACTTCCCACATATGACCAACTATGGAGGTTTGAATAATATCATATACCAAACATAATTATTTTGGAAGTCAAAACATGCAAAAGAAATATAGTAAACGATTGACAAGAGATAGCAACACTTTACTCATGTATGACTTCAGGAACCGATCAGCAATCGTAGCTCTCTCAAGGTTTCTCAGAACTGACAAGATGATGATACGCCATTTAAGATAAGTGATCATATAATCCTCTGTTCGAGATATCAGCCGAAAAAATACATGGAACAATGTCTTACTTATTGTCCAGCAGTTTGTTTTCCGATTTTTGATTTGTTTGACAAAGAACTTAATTAAACACATCAACTTAGTTCTGACCGGGCCCGGTACATAGGTCAAACAAAATCATTGAGGGGCCCAGATATCAACTTCTAATCCAAGAAGGAATTGATAAACTTCAACTCATATGTTTGTTCTACCACTCATTGAATTATACACAAAAGCATGTTTTATAACGTCAAGTTACCAATTCGTTTATGTACAATCAATGCATAACCAACTTGTAAGTAACAAATCATATATCTAGCTTTGAAGACTTATATGAAATTACCATCTCACGATCACTCGAGATAAATGCCATGAAGTGATTCCAGTGAGCATGGGTTATGTCCAATGCTCAGAACTTACGAGCACTCATGATTGTTGTAGCCATGTCTAACACCTTAGACCTCTGCAACAATTCATGACAGTCTTGATTCATACCTACTTCCCACATATGACCAACTATGGAGGTTTGAATAATATCATATACCAAACATAATTATTTTGGAAGTCAAAACATGCAAAAGAAATATAGTAAACGATTGACAAGAGATAGCAACACTTTACTCATAAATAAAACACCTTTTATTCATCATCTAATGTCTTTTTTTTGAAAGAGCTTATTCATCATCTAATGTCAATTACACTTTACAAAGTTCAAGGTTATCTAACTACTAAATCTAATATCATCATTCAACACTATGCTCCGAGCATGCTGGAGATGCTTAACACAAGTCAGTCCCTTCGTGAGGGGATCTGCTGGATTCTCATCCGATGATACCCTCTTTGCCACGAGGAGCCCTTCTTCTATTCGATGTCTGATGATATAGTGTTTTCTATCGATGTGTTGGGATCTCCCGTGATCCCTTGGTTCCTTGGCTAAGGCAATAGCACTTTCACTATCATATAAAATTTCCATTGGCTCCTTAATAGCTGGTACAACTCCAAGGTCTCCAATGAAGTTCTTCAGCCATATCTCCTCCTTTGTTGCCTCGTTAGCTGCTATATACTCTGATTCACAAGTTGAATCAACCACTGTCTCTTGCTTGGAACTCTTCCAAGAAATTGCTCCTCCGTTTAGAGTAAAGACACAGCCTGACTGAGAGCGGAAATTATCCCTATCAGTCTGAAAGCTAACATCACTATACCTTACAACTTTCAAATCTTCACTCTCACCGAGGGTAAGAACCTAGTCCTTAGTCCTCCGTAGGTACCTAACGATATTCTTTGTGACAACCCGATATTTCAACTACATGTAAATGACCTAAAAAGTCAAGTATTGTAACCACGTTATGTGTAATAAAATTTACTTCGAAAATAAAATATCCAAAAATCACTGATTAAATTACCTTTTATGATAGATGTCATTAAACCGTGATCGTACGTAAAAAGAATGCTCAAATCCGACTTCGTATAAGAAAGTTAGGAATTTTTCAAGTTCGGCTTAATGGCAGATGGCTAAAAACACAAATCAGAGATCGAGCGACTTTTGGCCGGAATGACCTAAACGAGAATCGAAGGTCTCAACAATGGTATTTTAGTGGTAAAAAGTCTGGCAAAAACCCACGTCAGATAAAGAAGTTATGAATTTCTGAAGAAATTTTCTTACCACGACCTTTTAAAAAAATAAATAATAAAAATAATTTTGGAATTTGCCGACGGGATCTAAACGAAAGTTGTATAGTATGGCCTCACCTTCGCGGGGATATAAAGAACGTCGAAAACGGAGTTTGTATGAAGAAGATATGAATTTTTGAAGTTTATTAAATAATTTATATATAAATTTATTTAAAAAATCTTGGTATTATCCGAAGGGGAGTCACCAGATAGGGCCGAGTTACGCCCCACATAACCCCGTACGCCCAGCGTACGCGAGGCCTTGGCCTCGGTTCGTCCACGTCGCCCCTATGCAAACTACCCCGACCCGTCCCATCCGAAGCCGAGGCAGTCGAGGACTCGGTCACGCATGACGCACGAGTACGCCCCGCATACCGAGGCCTCTCATCCCCCTATAAATGGAGATGCGAGGGTTCCAGGAAAAAACACCCCATTTCTCTCATTGCTCTCATGATCTTGCCTCGTTTTCCATGCCCGTACTACCCCGAAGCCCCGATCACTTTGCTCGAGTCTCGAAGGTTGTTTGCGCCCCTGAGATTTTCGAGAATCCCGAGGAAATCCACTTTCACAAGCGGAAATTCTGTCCGGTTTTCATCCCGCAACCTCCGATCTTACAAGTGAGTTCATAACCCTATAATTCACACTTTTAAATCTTTTATGAGTACTTTTGCATGCTTTTAAGGGGGGGGGGGGGGAATACAATTAAAACACTCAATTATTATCGTATGTTATATAAACTTTCACTATACGTGTTTTATCAAAGGAATCACACGTGATTTAAAACTATTATAAGGAAACTTTCATATGCAAATTATACCACGACAACATTTTATCTTTTGAAATGAGAAACGATTTATGTATTTATATAAGTCAGATACTTGCTTATACTACATTTCTGTGTGTCGGTTTTGGCACTGCAAAAACTAAACTTTTCATAACAAGTGAACATTTTTACTAAGGGTTTATTATACACGAAACACACTTTTAGGAACCTATAATAAGTATGGTTTCACGAGAATACTATGAACTTTTACATACATGGAAATACTATTTCAAGAAGCTACTTTCATATACAATAACGAACGAACGTTTTCACACGTAAATCAGTTTTATACTATGTTTTGTGAGACATTAACTTCACGTACGTTCGAGTACACATTTCATGTCCTGTATTATATACCAGAATCCCTTGGAGGGGGAGCATGGTGTTTGTGTATAGATCTATACGGGCTTGACAACCCGCGCCCTGACTATAAATGCTAAGGGACTCTAGGTCTCTGACAAAAAGTTTTCGTACCTAAAATCCTTATTTCACATAAATAGATTATTTTAGATTATGAAAATCCAAAATACATGCATACAACGACACGTTTTTATGATAAGAACTATACAAAAGTATTAGGACAAGTTGGACACTACGATTAGTTCTCGATATATGTAATCAAATTTGGGACGAATATAGCCTGATCAACTATGTTTATCCGAAATTAGACTAACGTGTATACAGGAATGGTCGTAGTGAGCAACAACTCAAAACTTGTAACGACGTAAAATTTAAACCAATTTTTTTCATTTTTACAAACATCAAAAACACCGAGTAATAATTTAAGTTCCAATGTAAACAATATTGTCACGACCGATTACATAACAAAGATCACAAAATAGTTTTCCCCGAGTGTGTGTACGATCACGCCGGCGCCTTCCCACGGTCCTCGCTAGTACCTGAAACACATAACACAACAACTGTAAGCATAAATGCTTAGTGAGTTCCCCAAAACACAACCTACGCACATACGCCTTTCCAGGTCGTGACCTTCCGGCCCATGTGTCTCAGGGGACTTCCGTCCCGACTGGGTGAACCTTCCAGTCCTACCCACATCAACCTTACATTCCATTTTACAACGCCTTCCGGCCCATAACATATTCGCCTTCCGGCCCATAATATAATTCCTTCCGGCCCATATCAAGCATATCATACGTGGCACATATAACGAATAACTTATCACACATAACACATATATCTCATAGCATACCCGACCTTCCGGTCACACAGTCAATCCCTTCCGGGTACAGTATAGTGAGAAGACTCACCTCGTATATCTCGATAACTCGCGAACCCTGGAAATCACTCGTGCTCGAACCCCCGAGCTATAATCCTCCTATAACATCATATATCTATAATTAATACTTGTACCACTAAGGTTGACCATCCCTATCAAGTCAACACCGGTCAACTCTGGTCAACAGTCAATGGTCAATTTAACCGGACTCAGCGAGCGCACTAGAGCGACTCGGCGAGTCTACGCGTTCTCACCAACTCGCAAGGATTTCCCCTTGACACGTCGAGTACTCCCCTGACTCGTCGAGTTCCACCTGGTCACGAATCACGGGGCCACAGCGACTCAACTCTCCGAGTCGCAAGGACAACTCGGCGAGTCCCAACTCGACTCGGTCTACCTGTCAATCCCTCTCTAACTCTCTATGACTCACTGAGTCACCCATAACTCGGCAGGACTACTGACTGGATAGTTTTAAGGACAATCTTCAAGCTACTCGTCGAGTCTGTTCTTTAGACTCGGCAAGTCCATTCCATGCATAAGCTAAAACTTGCTTCTGTGGTCAGATCCGTTCCATACACACATAGACCTAGCCTTCGCAAGCTCATTTATCACGTAAAGTCTCAATCTTGGCCGCCATGCAACACTTACAAGGCTCTTTTTGGGGAAATAACCTCTAATATGGCAACCCTAGTCTCCAAGTCAAAAGAATGGACATAAAGCATATCATTTGGGGCCTTCTGGACCTGCTAAGGTCCAGATCTAGGTTCCATATCTCCATGGGACCTTTCAAACTTAAAATACAAGTCAAATAACGCAAGAAGAAACCCTAGATTTGACATATTAACCAAAACACGAAGATTAGCTCTGAAAGTTACCTCAAGAAGCTTCCCTTGATGAAATAGAAGCAGATCCAAGCTCCCCAAATCTTCTAGCTTGATCTTCTCATTCCTGTCTTGCAATAACACACAAATTGGTGAACAAATAGCCTCTTATCTCACTCACAAGGACTCTCAGTTGCTTTGGTGCACTCAAGGCTCAAGGTGGCCGCAATGAAGGGACATAAGGTCCTTTAAATAGGGCTTAGGATCGGAAAATTAGGGTTTCATTAAACAACGCGGACTCGCCGAGTCCATCCCTTGGACTCGCCGAGTCCAGACGCGAACCTTCGTCCAAAACCGCGACCCGACTCGACGAGTCCGATCTCTAAATCGCCGAGCCCCTCACAAAATACCAAAAATATGAAATTAAAGATACCTGGAAATCCGGGCTGTTACAATTCTCCCCCACTAGAACATGACTTCGCCCTCGAAGTCTCGCTCTGCAAATAGCTCCGGATGCTCCTCACGCATCTCACGCTCCGGCTCCCAGGTCATCTCTGATCCCTTCCGATGTTGCCACTGAACCAACACCAGGGGTACCTCCTTGTTGCTCAAAACCTTGATCTTCCGATCTCTGATGGCTACTAGTCTCTCAGCATAATTCAGGCTCACATCCACCTGAATATCCCCTAATGGAACCACTGCTGATTCGTTGGCTATACACTTCCTCAACTGCGACTCATCGAAAGTGTCGTGAATCTGCCCCAACTCTGCTGGCAAGTCTAAACGGTAGGCTACCCGGCCTACCCTCGCGATCACACGGAAAGGACCAATATATCGGGGCCCCAACTTGCCCCTCTTCCTGAATCGAATCACTCCTTTCCAAGGAGAGACCTTCAGGAGTACAAGATCACCGACCTGAAACTCAAGCTCGGACCGGCGTCTGTCTGCATAACTCTTCTGTCGGCTTTGAGCGGTCAACAACCTCTGCCTGACCAGCTGAATCTGCTTGGTCGTCTGGAGTACGATCTCCATGCCACCGATAACCCGCTGCCCTACCTCACCCTAACAGATGGGGGTGCGATACATCCGCCCATACAACAGCTCAAAGGGTGGCATACCAATGCTCGAATGATGGATGTTGTTGTAGGAAAACTCTGCCAAGGGTAAATACGCATCCTAGCTACCCCTGAAATCCAACACACATGCCCGGAGCATGTCCTCGAGCGTCTGAATCGTCCGCTCACTCTGACCGTCTGTCTGGGGATGATATGCGGTACTAAAATGTTGCCTAGTACCCAACTCCTCATGAAACTTCTTCCAAAACCTAGAAGTGAAATGCACATCACGGTCTGAAATAATCCAGATCGGCACTCCATGCCACGATACTACCTCCCTCACATATAACTCCGCCAACTTCTCCGCAGAAGATCTCTCACTGATGGCTAGAAAATGAGTGCTCTTCGGCAATCTATCCACGATCACCCAAATCGCATCGACTCCCCTCGTGGTCCGAGGTAACTTGGTGATGAAATCCATAGTGATTTGTTCCCACTTCCATTCGGGAATATCCAGCGATTGCAGCTTACTGTGCGGTCGCTGGTGCTCGGCCTTGACCTGCCGACAAGTCAAGAACCTCTCGACAAACCAAGCGACATCCTTTTTCATACAAGGCCACCAGTACTCCTTCCTTAGATCCAAATACATTTTTGTAGCACCGAGATGAATCGAGAATTTCGATCGATGTGCTTCCTCCATCAAAATACTACGTGCACCGCCCACAAACGGTACCCAAATCCGACCCTGAAAAGTCATAAGCCCTCAACCATCCGTGACGAATCCTGATACCTGACCTACAACCCACTCCCTCTTCTGATGTTCTGGCTTCGCAGCCTCTGCCTGAGCTCCTCGAATAATATCCAAAATCGGGGTCAATACCGTTAATCTCATACAAATATCTCGGATCGGGGTGTTTTCCTACGGCTCAACGCGTTGGCTACCACATTAGCCTTGCCCGGGTGGTACAGGATCTCACAATCGTAATCCTTCACCACATCTAACCACCTCCTCTGTCGCATATTCAGATTTGGCTGATCCATCAAGTACTTCAAGCTCTTGTGGTCCGTGTATATCATACACCGAACCCCATACAAATAGTGTCGCCAGATTTTGAGGGCGAAAACCACAGCCCCCAACTCCAGATCATGGGTGGGATATCTCATCTCATGAGGCTTCAACTGCCTTGAAGCATACGCTATCACATGACCTCTCAGTATAAGCACTGCCCCCAAACCCGATATAGGGGCATCACAGTACACCACAAAATCCTCCATCCCTTCCAGGAGTGCAAGCACTGGAGCCTCGCACAATTTCTGACGAAGCGTCTCGAATGAGGACTGTTGCTCCGGTCCCCATGAGAACGTAACACCCTTCCGGATCATCCTAGTAAGTGGCACAACAATCTTGGAGAAGTCCTTGATAAACCTGCGATAATATCTAGCCAAACCCAGAAAACTCTTGATCTCAGTGGGCGATCTCGGCACCTCCCACCTCAACACCGCCACAATCTTGGCCGGGTCGACCAATATCCCTTTCTGGTTAACAAGATGCCCGAGGAACTGGACCTCTCGTAACCAGAAATCACACTTGGAGAACTTGGCATACAGTCTCTCCGATCTCAAAACCCCAAGAATCTCCCTCAAATGTTCCTCATGCTGATCCTTAGACCTCGAATACACCAAAATATCATCAATGAAGACTCCATGGAGTACCAGTGTCTATTATCTCGGATAGAGATAGTAGATTCACTTCACGTTTTTGGCAATCACTTCAGAAAGCACTTGGAACCCATCTCGACATGAGCACCGCTTGTCACCCACAAACGGACGGTCAAAGCGAACGAACCATTCAGACGCTCGAAGACATGCTCCGCGCATGTGTGATAGACTTTGGGAAGTCTTAGGACACCCACTTGCCCTTAGTGGAGTTCTCTTATAACAACAGTTACCATTCGAGCATCAAAGTCGCTCCTTTCGAAGCATTATATGGACGTAAGTGTAGATCACCGTTGTGTTGGGCTGAGGTGGGTGACACCCAGCTAGCAAAATCACTCGCATTGGAGAAGGAGTTAACGGGACCGGAAATCATTCATGAAACCACGGAAAAGATAGTTCAAATCAAAGCTCGAATACAAGCGTTGCGCGACCGAAAAAAGAGCTACGCCGATAAACGGCGAAAGCCCTTAGAGTTTCAGGTCGGAGATCGAGAATTGTTAAAAGTTTCACCTTGGAAAGGAGTCATTCATTTCGGAAAACGGGGAAAACTGAACCGATGATACATTGGACCTTTCGAAATCGTTGCCCGAATAGGTCCATTGGCGTACAAACTGCAGCTACCCACGGAGCTAAACAGCGTACACCCAGTGTTCCATGTCTCCAATCATTAGAGGTGCCTATCAAATGAAACACTTGTCATTCCCCTTGACGAGATTGAGATCAACGAGAATCTCCTGTTCATTGAGGAACCAATCGAAATCATGGACAGGAAGGTGAAGCGTACTAAGAAAAGTCGCATCCCGATCGTGAAAGTATGGTGGAACGCGAAGTGTGGTCCAGAATTCACATGGGAATGCGAGGACCAAATGAAGCAAAAGTATCCTCACCTATTCTAGCATTCTCAAATCTAGCTTTCAAAAGAATTTCGGGACGAAATTCCCTCTAACGGGGGGATGATGTCATAATCAGGAATTTTGTGCCTTGTAACTACAACACTTAAGTCAAATTATGAATCAAAAACATAAGAGCATGTATGAAGCTTACTCTATGACAACAAAAGTTTCAATCAAATACCCCATGCAACACAAATAGTCGTTAAGCAATTGGAAACCCTAGAAGTTCTTGTTTAAGTCCATTTTTTGACTAGGACTTCTTTATTGGGCCCAAATGACCAATAAGCATCCAATTTGGCTATCTTGGGCTTAGAACTTCCAAATGGGCTCTAATTGGACCCATTTCCATTTAATTCAATATTTTGGGCCATATTCGGCCTAGAATGAAATAAAACACCTTAATGGACCTCATTGGGACATAATTAACCTAATTAGCCCTAATGGACCATAAGAATCATATTTGTATTTATTTGGGCCGTGAATTACCCTAAAAGGGCCAATGGAGCAAAAACCATTAACTTGGACTCCATATTATGGACTTAAACATAAAAGGCCCAAATCTCCATCTCTATTCTCTAACTCTTGGCCCAAACTACAAACCCAAGAGGAAAGGGTTGACTTTACTTGCCACCTTATTTTTATATGGGGGATATCTAAGCTTTTGCACTTCAAGCATCCATGCAATTTCATCCTCCCATGCAAGCACTTCTCTTTTTCTCTCGCTCTCTTTCTCATTCTCGGCCGATTCCAAACACACACACACATTTCACTCACTTTTCTCTCAATAAAACTCCCTCATACCCCTCCATAATTTCGAGATCTAAGAAGGATTCAAGGGGAATTCTTACACAAATTTTTCATCAAAGGTAAGATAAAGTTTGGATCTATGATATAAGTTCTTTGTTTTATCAAAATCTCCTTCTAATCCATGTAAAAATCATGATCACTCTCTTAGAGATCCTCTAAGTTCGAGATCTTCCACGGAGGGGTACTAAGGCCGAATTCTCTTCTCATTTTCTTCCAAAAACCGAAACCACACCCAAAGGTGAGCTTCATACCCCTATTTTTCTGTTTTATAAGTTTTTGTGGGGGAGAATACTAGCAAATGTGTAGATCTCTGAGTTCATGTATGTCTTGTGTGATTTTATGCATGTATGTATGATTTTTATGTGATGATTATACTAGCTAAAAATCCCTAAAAACCGAGATATACAACATGAAGAACGAAATAAACATAGCTTATACCATTCTACACTAATCAAGTCAATAAAAATCATTAATTTAGTTAGGATGAACATTTTTGGACAAAAGCCATTTTTGGGCCCAAAATGTCAAAAATACAAAACTAAGGGGCCCAAAACGACAAAACATAATTTCCGGAGGTTGAAACAAGTCCAAACAGTCTTTAAGATAATTTTTATGAATAAAACCACTTTGGAGGGGATTAAAATGTAAATTTTAAACCTAATGGGCTAAAAATGGGCTTTTCGACACAATAAGCCCCAAATTGCAAAAATCCGGAAAATAAAGGGGCTGAAACTGCACATTTATGAAAAATAGGGGATTACTAGTGTAATAAAACTATTTCAAGGATCTAAAATGTTTTCAAATTAAAAAGGGATAAAAAATGTAAACATTTTTCCATTTTGGGAGAAAATTGTAAAAGTTGCGAAGATGGGGGGTTTCAACCGAGAAAATCTCATTTTGAGGGACTTAAGCTGTTTTTCAAGTAAATTGGTCCTAAAATGGTCTTTCCAATAAGTTTTGATACTAATGTGTCAAGAAAAATAGTTTACGGACTAAACCGGAAATTCTTTTATACACAAAGGGTTAAAAGTGTAAATTTTATCCGAGGAAGGGCTTAAGAAGATAAACTCACATTCTTAAACCAATAGATCCCTTAAAATAAAAGTACGAGTACTACATCTACCGGTGAAATGTGATAATAAATACACTCTCAACAACAAAATCGTTACCAAACGAGTCGATTCGGTCTCGAATCAAAAATGAATCAAAAATCAATATACTACGGTACTACAATACACACGCGGTAATATGCGAGAAGTCAATACACATGTTTGGGCTCAAAAGTTTCAAATCGTGCTTGTTGGGCCTAGCTAGCCCAATGACATGATCTTTAGGCCCGAAGGGAACACTCTTACATGTTATTGGGTCTTATATGACCTAATTCCTTGTAAAAGGACTTTCAATAGCCTTATTGTGCTGTTGGGCCCCAAGGGTCCTTTGGTACTGCTAGCAAAGTCGAGTAGTCAAATGCGAGTCGGACCCAGTGCCTTTCGCAGTCACGATAGCCTTGAACGACCTATGGAAATAACAGGGGCTTCACACCCTCTTTTCTCCTCGGTCGTGGGGCTATGAGAAGTCAGGGTGGTTGGATTAAGTGAGTAGTATGGACGACGCCAAAGTGATCATTTGTAAAGTTGTAAACTAGTCATTTTCATTAATGCGTGCTTATAACGACTCATAACCCATAATTAATCTAATGTCACCTGGAACTATAGAATACAACGTCGTATCGGAATAATACTAACTAAGCCACGTAAATTGATGTATTAGGAAAACATCGGGTTTTCCTGGGGAATGCAACACTTTCACCTATGTGATGCATACAAAGTCGAACAATTATTCACACTTACAGAAATCAACAAGCATACTTACGGATCTTCAACTTTTCCTTACTTATAATAATCATTTCAGAAAATATCGGATTTTCTGGTGGTTTTCAAAATAACACAAATCATTACTTTTCAAACATTACTTATGAACTCACCAACATTTCATATGTTGACATTTTTCCAAAATACTTGTATTCTCAGGTAACAGGTAAATCGAAGAAAATGTATCCAGTGATATCATGATGTTTTTGTTTAATTACTATCGAACGGTTTATGTTTTGGAAATGTAATGTTTTAAAACAATGTACTGAATGTAAACACTGATGGTTGTAATATTTCAATGCATGGTGATGAATGATGTTATGATTCATTTATATTCATTATGATGGTATTCAATTAAGTCACAATAGCCCCCGGATGTTTCCGCCGTCTGGTTCGGGGGTGTGACAGGTTGGTATCAGAGCTCTGTTTATAGCGAACTAGCATATCTAACCACACATTGATATGAAACTATAAACCAAAAGAGGGACTAACACAACTCTGAACAAAGCAAGTAAAACATATCAATAAAACACCCTTGCTTGTCTTAGGAGCAAAGAACCTAAATCGAATCAAATAAGATAATGCAAGTATCCCAGTTAATTCAGGATTGTTCTTAGTGGTATCAAGGAGTGGATGTAGGCTGATCAACTACATTGCCTCCAAGGTATAACTATCACACGTTCTGATGAGATCGTGATAACTAGGGAACCTAAAAATATACCCCTTTAGCACCCAAAAAGAGAACATTTGTTTAGTATATGCAATAGTGGTAGAGTCATAGGATAACGATAGCTTATTTGTATACCTTCTCCCAGTCTTCATAGAAGGAGGGTAGCAGGGCGTTCAGTTTCATCAAGTCCTAGTGGCTCACGGGATGCTTGAAGATGAAGCAGAAGAGAATCAAGAGGGAGCACACGACGTCGGACCTGACGAGTACACGGACACCGACTACGAGTTCGAGGAGACCGATGATGACATGGAGGAAGAACAAGACTCGGGCAAAGATCGTGTCGCATCTCCTGTAAGCGAGGTGCAGCAGGACCACCCCGCCCCACCAGTGAACCCCGCAAGGGAGAATCCCTCTCCCGAAGTGGAGATTGCCGCCCTGCGGCAACAACTGTTTGCCATGGAATCACGTGCATTGCAAGCTGAGCATGAGAGGGATGAGGTCATTGGAGACATGACTGAGACGGCTCAGCTGTTGGCTCAACACTTCGGTATATGATCCCACCGCTATATTAAGACGTGCCATGTAGTGTTAGGGATAGAGTTATCTTACTAGGTCATTAGGATTTATACTATGTACCTCGACTCTATGTTTAAGTAACTACACTACTCATAGAGTCGTTATGCTGTCAAACTAGTATCACTCATGTATGCTTTCACGAGCAACATTTTCATGTATCAAATGCGGAAAATATTAGTAAAACTTTTACATGTTTTATTATGACATTACAAAGTGCTATGTGTTGCAAATCTATGATTGTATGCTAAATAGTATAAGTACTCAAGTTCGTACCATGCACCTAGTCAGTAGGATCACAACCTCACAGAACCCACATACACTCAACATCTTTCCGTTTCATGATAGAAAGATGCCTCCCCGACCTACTCGCGGAAACCCGGGACCAACCCCACCCGAAGTTGACTCAGCCGCATTGCAGGCAGTTGTATCTGCTGCGGTCACCGTAGCAATGGCACAAATTCATCAAGGAAACAATGGAGGAGTCAACGGCCAAGGCGCTGGAAGTTCAAACAACGAAACAAATCAAGGACCCACCAAAACATGTACCTACAAGGACTTCACAAACGCCAAACCACGAACCTTTAACGGCACTGGAGGGGTGATCATTCTGAAACGATGGATCGAGAAGGCGGAATCGGTATTCGAGATATGCGATTGTCCTGAGGAGATGAAGGTGAAGTTTGCAGCATGCACTTTTGTTGACCAAGCGCTCACTTGGTGGAACGGACACGTGGAAGCCATGACACTCCCCGTAGCCAACTCCATTCCATGGGTAGAAATGAAAGAAATGCTGATGGCTGAATACTGCCCTCGTGGTGAGGTTCAGAAAATGGAGCAAGAGCTGTGGAACCTCACTGTACGGAATGATGATATCGATGCCTACATATCAAGATTTAGTGAACTATCTTTGTTATGTCCTGGCATGATCACTTCGGAAGGAAAGAAGATCGAGCAATTCATCTGGGGACTAACCTCTCTGATCCAAGGAAACGTGATAACTGCAAATCCCGAAACTTTCGACAGTGCTAAGAGATAGGCGAAGAAGCTGTATGACCACAACAACAAGAAAGGTGAGAGGCCAGCGGAGACTGAGGCCAAGAAGGAAAGTGATGGCAAGAAGGGGAAGAGCAACAAAAGAAATGGGCGTCAAGGCTCTGAGACTTCCAAGAAGCAGCAGAAAGTGGCGGTTAATTCTGCCACCACGCAAGTTCCAACTACACCACATGCTCCATCCTCAGCTGCTCCAAATGCTCCTAGACCCTATTCCGGTAATCTTCCCAAGTGTAACAAATGTGGTTTCCATCACAATGGAAAATTCAAGGAGCTACAGTGCACCAGTTGCAATCGGAAGGGACACACGACAAGGTACTGCAGGACTTACCCTCCTTAGAATCAACAGCAGGGAAGCAACAACAACAACAACCACAACAACAACAACACCAATGCTGGCGGCAACAATGCCGGACCTAGCCACACATGCTATGGGTGTGGAAGGACTGGGAATTTTCATCGCGATTTCCCTAACAACAATAATCCCAGAAATGGAGGAACCGGAAGAGTGCTGGCCATGGGTCAGGGGGAGGCAATTCAGGATCCCGCTGTTGTTACCAGTACGTTTCCCCTAAACTACACATATGCATGCATCCTATTTAACACTGGAGTGGAGTGAAGTTTTGTGAGCAATAAATTTAAACATTTGTTAAAACAACAACCCAAGAAGCTCAATGAAACTTTTTTTACGGTGGAAATGGCCAATGGGAAAACCGAATCTACTGGGGAAATCTAGATCGGATGTACCCTAACTCTAAATCAACACGTCTTTCAAATAGACCTGATGCATGTTTCCATTAGGAGTTTCGATGTGATTATTGGCATGGACTGGTTAAGTCCCCACCGTGCTGAAATTATGTGTCACGAGAAGGCCATTCGCCTTCATCTTCCCAATCACGAAACCCTAGTTATTTACAGAGAGAAACCTAGCACGAACCTTCGCATTATCTCGTGTGTCCAGGCATAGAAATATCTACGAATTGACATTTCTGGCTCACATCGTGGATAAAACCAAGGATATATATTAATAATATTTGATAGGTAGCATGTTGTGTGCTTTCTACTTCACTTCCTGTTCCTTGTTTGGTTGTGGGCTTAGAGCGGATTCATCCAGCCTATTATCTATTCGATATTAGTTATATATATGTTCCGTATACATTAAGTCATCATAAAAGGTATCATGTATGGGTCAGGTCATAGTATACTAATTCAATGCACAATTTTCTAGTACAAAATATACTTTTCAAATCAGAACTTTTGATATACAAAACTAGAAACTTACCAGTAAAGGGGTTTAATCCATTTTATTAAACCATTATAACTTAAAGGACCTTAGGTAGTTAACTCTACAATACCTTAGTTTATACATCAAAGGTTATATATAATAAATATCCGATAGGTAGTTGGATGTGTGCCTTCCGCCTCATTCTATGTTCCTTGTTTGGTTGTGGGCTTAGGGCAGATTCACACAATTAACTATCTATTCGATATTAGATTATATATAGCTAGTATAAACTAAGTGATTATAGAAGGAACCACTGTGGTTACTATTTTTATTTATAAGAAATAAGGGTTTTATTAAAGGATCTTGTCAACCAAATATAAAGGAACTATTGTAACTAACTCCGTGAGTAACAAGTGAATATACCATGGTTATATACGACAAGGACCTAACAACCAATGGGATGTGTGTCATCTGCCTACTTTCATGTTCCTTGTTGGGTTGTGGGATTAGGGAAGATACACACAATCGATTGTTTGTTTACTCTGAGTTTTATATAACTTGTATCCATTTAGTACTCATAGAAAGGATTGTAGAGTCATTTTTACTTATCTTTCATCAAAGCTGGAAATATAGGATTTTCTGGAGGAACAGGCGAAATTTTCTAAAATAAAACTTACAGTTTACTACAAGTTCCTAAACTTTCTACAACATAATTACATCACTAAAATCTTATCAACTCACCAGCTTAATTGCTGATAAACTCTTTCAAATAACTTATATTCTCAGGAAACTAGTAGACAGGAACTCGTGTTGGGAATTCAGAAGAAGGAGCAATATAGCTTCAAGTCTTGTTTTGTTAATTGCTGATGTATTCGATGTTTTGTGAAGACACACTTTGTGAACACTTTCTTTCTAATGAAATGGTTGTTTATTTACTTTGATTACTATGATGTGTGTCTTGTGATACTAAACATGACGTCCTCCACCCCCAAACGTTTACGGTGTTTCGGTTTTGGGGTGTCACAGATTGGTATCAGAGAATTCTTTATAGTGAACTAAGTATATCAACTGATAAATGATATACAACTATAAAAACTTTCTACAACATAATTACATCACTAAAATCTTATCAACTCACCAGCTTAATTGCTGATAAACTCTTTCAAATAACTTATATTCTCAGGAAACTAGTAGACAGGTACTCGTGTTGGGAATTCAGAAGAAGGAGCAATATAGCTTCAAGTCTTGTTTTGTTAATTGCTGATGTATTCTATGTTTTGTGAAGACACACTTTGTGAACACTTTCTTTCTAATGAAATGGTTGTTTATTTACTTTGATTACTATGATGTGTGTCTTGTGATACTAAACATGACGTCCTCCACCCCCAAACGTTTACGGTGTTTTGGTTTTGGGGTGTCACAGATTGGTATCAGAGAATTCTTTATAGTGAACTAAGTATATCAACTGATAAATGATATACAACTATAAAAACTTTCTACAACATAATTACATCACTAAAATCTTATCAACTCACCAGCTTAATTGCTGATAAACTCTTTCAAATAACTTATATTCTCAGGAAACTAGTAGACAGGTACTCGTGTTGGGAATTCAGAAGAAGGAGCAATATAGCTTCAAGTCTTGTTTTGTTAATTGCTGATGTATTCTATGTTTTGTGAAGACACACTTTGTGAACACTTTCTTTCTAATGAAATGGTTGTTTATTTACTTTGATTACTATGATGTGTGTCTTGTGATACTAAACATGACGTCCTCCACCCCCAAACGTTTACGGTGTTTCGGTTTTGGGGTGTCACAGATTGGTATCAGAGAATTCTTTATAGTGAACTAAGTATATCAACTGATAAATGATATACAACTATAAAAATATACCTACTTGCTTATACTTATATACATACAAGAACAAGTATTACAAGAAGAACGGAGCATAAGTATTTAAAGGTTGAATACTAAGGTCAAACCTGGGTAGTTATGGCATAAAGATGCCAACTTTGTGGCCCTAGGAGCCCCATGCAACCCCTAGGATATTTTTTGGCCTTTTAAGCCTCTTTTGGCCATGCATGTAAGTGAAGTTGGAGACTTTACGTGACCTTAAATCCATTAAGGTCTATATCTATGTGCATGATCTTTGTCTTGAAGATATTATGATTTTTGGGGTAATGTCATAGCCTTTTTGGATTAGGGTTTGAGGTTATTTCTTTTATGGAGGGGATTAATGGGTAAAATTGGAAACTTTACCTTTCTTGAGGCATTTTCAGCCTATGTCTGGATTATTAGGCTGGGTTGCTAGAATGACGAACTCGACGAGTTCATTAGAGAACTCGACGAGTTGGTTTGGGAGTGTCACAATTCTATTGTAAAGGAGAACCTTAACGAGTTAAAGGGAAACTCGACGAGTTGATTTGTAATATCACAATTCTGTGATTTATGGTAACTCGCCGAGTTGAAGAGTAACTCGACGAGTTGAGCCAACTTGGAGTGTTGCTTTGACCTTAACCTTGGTGTTGACTTTGACTTTGACTTTGACCAAGTTGACCCTTAAGGGGTTATAAGTATGAATTGTTAATTAAGGATATCTTTCATGTTTAGGGATTGAGTTGGGTTGATTTTCGGAGCCGAGGACTGTTCAACTACTTTCATATGTTCGAGGTGATTTACCTTCCTTGTATCAATGGGTCGAACGCGCCAATGCCGGCCTACTTGTTTTTTGTTTTTGGTAATATGATTGTCTTTGTGATAATTGTCTGGTATGCACTATCTGTTGTGATTTATGTGTTTTTATGCTATTATATGGTAGTGGTTGTAACCGGTTGGAATAGACCGAAAGGTAGGTTGAGCACCCACATATGCTCGACAGTGTCTGGTGGAAGTTGACCAAAAGGGATGGTTGAGCACCCAGATATGGTCGGAAGTATCCATTCGGAATCGGCCGAAGCGTTAGGTCGAGCACCATGATATGCTCGGAAATATCTGATTGAAATAAACCAAAGGCGTAAGTCGGGCACCTAGAAATACCTTATAGTATTCTTTTATGTGGTATGATTGGGGGGGAGGGGACTCACTAAGCTTCATTCTTACAGTTTTGAGTTTTGGTTTCAAGTTCTTCTTTTTCTAAAGGAAAGGAGCCAGCATAATTGCATCGCATCACACTATGATTTTCTGCATTATGATACTTTGGGAATTTTACTATGATATTACTTTTCTATGACATGTTTGGCTTATTTGTCATCTTGGTTTTGATTATGATAATAGTTGGTACTATTGATGTTTCAGACCACTGGTTTTTTAACTACTTATTTAAAACTGAAAATTTTGGCTCTAAATTTTGGGACATTACACTAATACACGGGGATTCGATAAATAGTAATGCATTTTCGTGATACATGATCCCTGTCTGGTCTTATAAAATCGCCTTGTGCATACATGTCGTAAATAATCAAGATTGATTAGATGGTCGAATAAGTGATTCTACCTTAATCCCACAACCAAATTAGGAACAGGAAGTAAAGCGGAGTCACAAATCCTAAGTCTATAGAATGTTAATTATATACAACCCTAACATATATAGTTAGCAATTATAGATTACCAGCACGGGTCCTTAGTTTCTAAATGAATGACTTGACTATTGAGGGTGAGAAGGCAATTAGTGAGTATTTCTAAAGTGATTTCTCTTTGGTTGATTACCATATCTACTGTGTAAGTTGCATAATTTATGTTGTTGTCATGTTTCGAAACCTATAGTTGATAAAGCTTTTATCGGTTCTAGTATCAATTAATACCTAATCCTAAATGTTGTTGATATGAAACGTACAAATAACTACATGCAGTTCCTTCAGGAAACACATCAGGATAGTCACATATATGGGGTATGTCTTTGATTTCTTTCGTCTTGCTATTCTTATCTACTATGTGCACTAAGAAGGTGTAATACTTCTTGTGTATATATTTTTGAGCCTTAGTGCAAGAAATAAGCTTCATGTTTTAACCTGACTTGTCACCGTAGTTTATCATTGTCTCCCCGTTAGGTAGAGTTAGTAGTATAGCCTTTTTGAAACAGAGAATTTCAGCACTATGCAGAAACAACCAATCCATACTGATAATGATGTCGAAACTACCAATATTCGTTGGCATTAAGTTGACATAGAATGTATGGTTGTTTAAAGCTAGGAGGCAATTTCGTAAGATTGTTGTTGTGTTTTCTATCTAACCATTTGCTACTTCTACCTTATATTCTACGTCTAATTTACTATGATTTAATAGTTGTTTAAACAATGGGGTTATAAAACTTCTATCAACACTGGAGTCAACTAGAATTATAGTATATAAGTTACTAATAAGGAACATACCAGTAACCACCGCGGGACCTTGTATAGCATCTTTGTTCCCTATCACAAAAGCCCGACTACGAGCATTCCCATCACTCTTCTTCAACTTTGGGAAATTTTGTTTGATGTGCCCTTTTTCTCCACATTTAAAACAAGCTTCTCCTCCACCAAAACCCAATCCATTACCCCTTCCTGGTAATTTAAAAACTACTTCCATTCCTCGACAAAAGTTTGTTGTATGACCTTTCTTGATGCATTTGGCATAATGGAAACATTCTTCCTTGTGCTGTCAGTTGCATTGAGTGCATAAGGGCATATTCCCAACATAACCCATTTGTTAGATTGGAACTTCTTGTATTGGAACTGAGGCTGGTACCATAGCATAGATCTTTTCATTTTGATGTTTTTTCTGTTGGTTCCGGTTCGCTCCATTGGACTTGCACTTGTGGTTGTTGTTGTTAACTTTAGGAGTTTCAATTTTTTCTCTACCATTACACCATTTTCGATTTTGTACTTTATCAATTGCATAGCTAGATGCTTAACACTAAGATATGTGGTAGGTTTTGATGAAAGTACCATCCCTTTTATTTGTGAAGCCATAACCCATATATAACGGTTCAATTCCTTGCATTCTGGTTTTAGTATGCCCAAACAGAGGAGTGAAAGGTCATTAAACCTTCTCGTGTAAGGCTTGACATCAAGACCTTTCATCTTTAGGCTCCAAAGCTCATGTTCTAGGATCCGTACTTCTTCTCGGGGGTAATATTCCTCTATTAGAAGTTCTTTCATGTTCTCCCATGACATTGAGTTAGCCACCGAGACAACAATGGTTTTTACATGGTCAGTCCACCATGTTAGAGCTCCATCCATCAAGGTGCATGCAACAAAACGTACATTGCAACCCTTAGAGCAATAGCATATGTTAAAAACAACTTCAACTTTTTCAAACCAACGAGTTAAACCTACAACGCCTTCGTTTCCATAAAAGTTTCTTGGCTTGCAATTCATGAAGTCCTTGTAAGAACAAGTTCTTCTAGGCTCTTCTGGATGAGATTATAGAGTGCTTCCAGCATCATTTCCTAGTCCATTCACTTCCATGACTTACCTTCCATCATTTAAACCCCTTGCAATTGCTATTACAATTGTAATGTGTCCTGAAACAAGTTGTTCCAATTTTGTTGTAGTTTGAGGAAGTCCTGATTCGGGAGGTAGTGGAATTGGAGTGCTAGAAGTTGGCGTTTTAGTTAATGGAATCATGACTGGATTTCTGGTTGGTCGACCTCTCCGGGTTCATCCTGTAGTTGGTTCGGTAGTTGGTGTTACTTTGGGGTTTGATTTGGTGTTCCTTCTTGGAGGCATTTTGATTTCCTATTTCTATTAGCAGTAGAGGTAAAGTTTGTGATGTTTTTGTTAGTTCTCTCATAATGTTATTATTCATGATCACAATTCATATATTAGTTTAAAAAGATTTTTTAAACTTAATAACATATGCTTCATTATATTAAACATTAACATCCAAGTACATTAGTCCTTACCATTCTCAAAATGTAAAGACTTACGATTAGTGGTACACAGACATACTAATAATCAAATAAAGTTTACATATGCTTACATATCCTAATACATATCTGAAGAGTTTGTCACCAAAATTTGCAAGTTTCTCAAAAACTCAACTAATTAGTTTAATAAAAACTCAAAAACTTGGCCACCTTGTGGGACATGTTATCATATTTTCCTTCTAGTATTGCATGTATTTTCCTCTAGTGTTTTGTGTTTTCCATCTAGTACATCACGACTCTCCGCAACTCCGTACGCCACTGAAAGGGAAATTTGGTTATGAGCTTCCACACTGGTTACTCTCAGACTGTAATTCTTCCAATTGGTATTGTGGTAGTCCATTATTTAATGGAGATTGTCTTGCAATATCTGATATTGCTCTTGTCATTGATTCATTCAGGCCATTTTCCCTTTGTTTTCTCTGACTGGCCTTGCTGATTGCTTAATTCATCATCGGCGTTTCACATTTGTCCATGCAATCAGGTGTTCTGGTCAAGTAGGAAGGACAAATTGTTAATGTCTATGTCAGATGGGGTCGCAACCCCTGATGCCTGTCCTTCTTCAAATGTTCTTGCAGCCCGCGTCTCATCTGTCCTTAGGTTCCCTTGGTTGCTTTCCAAAACGGATGGGTCCATTGCCTTTTTAGTGAGATAGGAACTCAAGTTATACTTTATAGTAGTAGATTTTGAGACTGAAATCCTAACAGTCTTTCTAGTACGGCGGAGTGAAAATCCAAGGAAAGAGTGGGTGGGAGTAGGTGGAATTGAAGCAGATGACTCTGAATCGGTTATCATTATCACCTCATCTTCATCCATATCTTTTTCGGGATCCTCCTCAAGTTCCTCTACCATTTCCTCTTCCGGATCCTCCTTTGGATCTTCTCCAGGCTTGAATTCATCAGATTGCATCGATGCATGTTCAGCTGGAGGAATGGGTTGGTATATGGATGCATAGTCTGGGAAATAACGATCTCTAGGTAACGCAATAAACATAGGCTTGTCTACTGGTGGCATGTTTTTTCGCCATAAATCATTCATCTAAACTAAGAATTACATAGTATTTCTAATATGTTACACAAAACTTACGCATATAAATAAAAGAATGACCTATCGACTCTCATTGACTTGTGATCATACTTTACTTCTAAAATGCCAATATTTTATCTTGTCAACTACTTCGCTTAAGTTAGATAATGCATAAGGCCCGACCAAAATAAAACTTAGGTGAACAACTAGGTTTAGCTATGGTATAACCCATGTTATATGAAACCTAATTGAGTATTTGATCAAAATCCACGTGTTTAAGTTTATTAGATACTTAACTTTTAAGTGTTGAAGCATAAGGGTATTCCTGAACCTACTAGAGTAAGCCCTAGACTATAGTTGTATTTTTCTTAAAAAAGAGAATACAAAGGTCTCTATAGTTGTTAACTTTGATACCATTCTGTTACACCTCGACCGACAGCAAAAATTACCGGGTTGGCGATGTTATACAATTGGATCACAATCAATCACATATATCGAACACTTAACATATTTGAATCAAGTTATTACAAACCTTTACGTTTTTTAATTGAAAATACAACTTCATAATTTAAGCACACAACGGTAAATTTTAAATAGTTTAAGTTTATTCACAAAAGGAACGAACTATAATTTCCTTATAACCGATGTCCTACCTCCGGCTCCTTAGTTACCTAAAAATACACCAACAAAAAGTGTTGGTGAGTTCCATAGGTTTTGACTTCGTGAGTTTTATAAAAAGAAATCTTTATAAAACGTGGAATGCTTTATAGAATAAGTTATGTAAAACATGGTGATCAATATTACCGATATGCTTCGTGTGAGACCTGATACTTGAAATCCAATACGAGTATCCATGTTAAAATACTTAAGGTAAAAGTATATATTAATGTGTTTTTGTGAAGAAAAATATTGGTATTTATATAAATAAATAGTACTAATCAATTTAACGATCTACAAACAATATTTATACTACATACAACCTCATCCTAGTTTGTATTAGTATTTTTGTATCCTGGAATTTGTTATAATTCCCAATTTTTTGTGTTCGAAAACTTTTGGTTGCAATGCTTAATAATTTAAAGCTACCAAAGTTTTAACATGACAATGTTCCAATGTGTCCCTCTACGAGTTTAAACAACACGTCGGTTGTAAGTGCCTTTACACGAGTTTAAACAGCACATCGCTGTAAGTGTCCATACAAATGTTTAGATAGTACTCCGACTGTAAGTGGCCATATCAATGTTAGATAGTTTTTTTATTGTAAGTGACTATAACAATGTTTAGATAGTACCCCGACTGTAAGTGACCATAAAAATGTTTAAATAGTACTCTGACTATAAGTGACCATAACAATGTTTAGACAGTACTTCGATTGTAAGTGACCATAAAAATATTTAGATAGCACCCCGGCCGTAAGTGCCCAAACAAAGTTTATACAACACTCCGGTTATGAGTGACCATAACCAACATGTTTCAAATCATTTTATGCCATAAGGCTTTCAACATGATCATATTAGAAACAATTGTTATCATTAACATTTTTGTGATCCTAGAGTGTGTGAATTAAAAAATATCATAAGTTGTGTTTTTCTTATCTACTACAAATCTTTGAGTATATATTTGAGAGACCAAACAATAAGGTTTATCAAATGGACAATTATGTCCATGTTTTTAGATATATTATAGAAAAATCATCGTAAGTCAGAATTATGATCCGTAAACTCTCAAAGCGTACAAAATGAGTCTACTTTGTGCATAATTTTTATACTGTGACAACTGTCAATTCAGGTCATTTTCGGACTCATGCATCTTTATAAAAACCATTCATGCACAACATGCCATGGCCTAGTAGTATAAATTAGGTCAAAATCTTGCATAAACTAGGATCCAACTAAGGTCTAGGACTAATATACTTGATACTTACAATTCTAGTAAGTTGCTTAGCTACAATAGGAAACGCCAATACTATAATTAGAATAAAGCTTCAAGCTTTGTTATAATTGAAATAGGGTATAAAACCCTAAAAATAAATGAAAACATTCTAATTATACTTCAACATGTTGATGAACATCAAACAATATTCCAAAAACCCTAAAGAGCCAAAAATCCAAACTTATAAATTATAAAGCATAAAAACTTTATAAAATTTGGCTATAAACTTTCTAATATCAAATCTTTATTAGACAAATTATGGATTATACCAATGAAATAGAAATATAAATTATCATGCATTAATCATAATTTATTAGTTAAAAACAAGATTTTTAAATAAATCAAAAATTGCTTAAAGAATAACTTTTATAAAAATTAGATTTTTATAAAATTGAGGGATTTTTTATAAAATTTGAATTGAGGAGAGAGGAGGCTTTAATGCCTCAAAAATCTAGCCATTCTCCCCTCCCCATGCTCCTTCTTCGCAAAAACTTCAATGATTAAACTCATTCCCTCACTCCACCTCTTCTCTCTTCACTCTCTCACACTCCACCCTCTTAACACACACAAACTCTCTTCCTCTCTCTCTAACTCACGAAATTCTCCCCATTCCTCCACCAAATTTCGAGATTTAGAAGACCTTGAAGTGTTCTTACTTCCCGCAAGATCATAACCAAGGTAAACAACATCATCTTCTTCCATAGTTTCATGATTCTACTTCCTTTCCTTCTTAGTTTTCTCTTCCTTTCGGATTCTATGCCTTTCCATGGCTAGAAATATATATTTTTCCCTTGTGGTTTGTATATTCTCACCATAACACAATGCATGTGTTTGAGATGGTGAAAATCCGGGATCAAACCCATGCAAGGAGTGAAAAGATGCACATATGATCATGTGACATCAAAACCGAATATTTCATCTTCTTCTCCATTTCTTTTGTGTTATTACATGACCAAAAGCATTTAAACCATTTCTAGTACATCTTGGATACTCATTCACTCTATTCATGTGTTAGAAATTGGATCTTACCAAAGGCATGCATGATGTTCTTGTCAAAATACCCTAATAATGCACAAAAACAAACATGCAATCTGCCAGATTACTTTGTTCGACTTTGAACGGCCATAACTCGGTGATTTCTTAACCAAATCATGATATTTTTTTAGTATTGGATAGTTCCACGAGTTATCTTTCAAACCCAACTGGTATCACTGTAAAATATTAAATATCCGATTTTTGGCAATTTTTACAAAATGGTTGCGCATACAGCTCTTTTTCTGTGATCACTATTTTTGTCTTGCATGATCAATGGCCTTAAACCCAACCATAAATCTGAGGAAAAATACCTTAGAAACTTAACATATCTAGTGAATGATGGCTGAAATTTAGTGGCTTAAAACCTCACTGAATGGGCTACACAAATTCATGAACTTCAGCCACATCTACATTTCATGCATCATTGCATGCAACCTTTCTTAATTTCTTTAGATTCATTACCCTCATTTCTCTTCTGAATACATTTTTAACATTTTTCCTTTTGAAAGCCCTCACATGCATGAGATAATCTGGAAAATTTCAAGAGCTTTTATTATTCCCTTGATTTATTAAAATTATTGCTAAAACCAATGGCATAAATCACATAAAATTTCCTGAGTAAATTAATGGATTATCCCTATGGAGAGTAATGACCCCTCACCAAATTTCATCCATTTTTATTACTATTTAATACGATTTCCGATTTTCTTTTGTTTAGGGCATAATAAATCACAAAACCGCTTTACTGAATGTGAAAATTGTATCTAACAATTTTCACATACCTTACCGGTGAATGGTAACTCCAGAAAATAATTTCAAGATTTTTCATGTCTAACTATTTTTCCCAATTTTTGGTAATTATAATGGTCTAAAAATGGGAAAAATAGTTCTGATTATCCAAAATTCATGAAAAATTACTAGGATATCATATTGTACAGTAGGAGGTTACATAAAATTTTTGAGGATTTTTCTCTGCTGTAAACTATTTTTTTCTCTTATTTTCTAAAGTTAATTGCACTAAAATACACTTAAATACACATAAATACCCAAAACCAGTTTATACATTATGAAAACCATTTTTGATATTTTTCCCAGGTTATTCATACTGTAAATGATGTTACAAAAATTTATGGTGACTTATTTTAACTGTTTAATATTATTTCTCTAATTTATGACTATTTAAAGGAATAAAACAAGGAAAAATAGAAATACTCACTGAAAAATATCTTTTATATTTTTCCCAGCCTAGTTATGTATAATAACAATTAAATAAAAGTTTGGGTAATTTTGGAAACAGTTTTCTATTTATTTCAATTTTTATTGGAATAAATGCCCATAAATCATAAAATATAATTAAACAACTTGGAAATCGATTTTTATATTTTTCCTAGCTTAGTATTGTGTAATAACAGTTAAATAAAAAGTTTGAGAATTTTTATCCATCGAATGCTATTTTTCGTGAATTTATGTTGTTATAGAGACTTAAAATTTGGAAAATTAATCTTCCAAGGTTGTAATTAATCGTACGACTTGTAAAATTTCAATATTTCAGCAAAAGTGTAACCAATTGATATAAAATCCAATACTAAAACATAAATTGGCATTTCCCTATATGTAGAGTTTAGTATATTAGCATTAGATTTCGACATGGAAACTCACTAGTGTGTGTGTTTGATGTCGTAGGATCCCGATAGTAAGACGTTGGTGCATCCCGAAGTACCGCTTGTGCCTACACGAAACATCGTGAGTATTCACGCACTACCCTATTTTCGGTTTTTAGGTTTTGGGGTGGAAAAGCATGTCCAGAAAAACTACTGTTTGCATGTTGTATTTAAATTGATTATTATCAAACATAATTGCTATTGTATTGCTATGTTTCTTTATGTATGTCTATGCAACACGGAACATGAGAACTTATCGTACTAAGGCCCTTCCCTTATCTCTAACCATTAAGTCTTTGAGCCAATGGTCATTATGGATAGCGCTATTAGGAATTGACAACTCCTCACTCGCCCAAATCGCTGGAGTGCATGATACCATATTCATCTATGGAACGATAAGCATAGATCTCGATAGGGCTTCAGTCATAGGTTTGGTTGAGACTCATTGTTTGCTCATACACATACAAACTCGTTTCTCGTTATAGCAATAAACTTGTATTCATTAATAGCAATCAACTTGTTTATCATTGAAGCAATGTACTTGTATTTACGAAAACCCTTATTGTACGCTCGATTTTATAAAATTGTGAACTCACCAACTATTTTCATAGTTGATGCTCATTTTCAATGCTTTTTTAGGAAATAATTAGTAAGTGGATGTAAAGATTCATCATCATAGAGCATGCTGCATCGTGTTGAAGCTATTATGAAGTTATATTTTGAACAATGTTATTTTGAAAAACTTGTATTTTGTTTCTTTTGAAGCTATGGGTTGTAAGCTTTAAATACTGCTATGGTGATGTATCTTTGTCTTTTGCAATGAAACCGTTATCATTGTCATATCTTGCATTTCCGCTTTAGCGGGGTGTGACATATCCTAACCTTAAGTGGTTTCTAACAGAGTGAAACTGCTCATTTTTACAGACTGGTTTGAAAATGTACTGAAATGATAGGCATTTTTGTAAAAATCATCATAAATTTTAAAAAAAATCGTATGAATGCATGCGAGTAGTCCTTGAAAAGGTATAGACCTGAGGTATTTTCATATTGTACAATTCTGAAATCTATAGGGTTTAAGAAGGAAAAATAGTCCTTGAACAGACCACAAGTTTTCTGAAGAAAAAAATTGAAATTTAAGCTTAGATATGTTTAGTGACATAGCTTAGATGTGTGGACTGCTTTCACTACAAGAAAACCGTGATTTTGCTAGGGAAGGATTCCATTGCTAAAATCTGAAATTCTGTTGCAAAGGACGAATAGAGCTGAAATTTGCAATGATTGATTTCCGTCCCAAAAAACCCCATCGCAAGTGTTTGCTAGGGAAACACTCGTTCTGTCGCAATTGTGACAACGTAATGAAATCCATGCTAAATGGTATTCCATCGTGTATTTCGTAGTAGTATTCCATCACAAATTCTGTGGTAGTTATTCTATCACAAATTATGTTGTAGTCAATCCCTAGCAAAATTCGTTGTCATGATTCCCTAGAAAATTTTGTGGTGGTGGATCAGTAGTAAATTCCATGATGGTGATTCCCTAGTAAATTCCATGGTGGTGATTCCCTAGTAAATTCCATGGTGGTGATTCCCTAGCAAATTTCATGGTGATGATTCGATAGCAAATTCCGTGGTGATGAATCCCTCGAAAATTACGTGGTGGTGATTCCCAAGCAAATTCCGCGGTGATGAATTCCTAGCAAATTCCATCATCGTGGATCCTTAGAAAATTTGGTGGTGATGAATCCCTAGCAACTTCATTTTGATGACTTCCTAGCAAATGATGTGGTCATGAATTCCTAGTAATTTTCGTGGTGTATATTATATATTGGATTCTATATCAAAGATTCCATATGGACGGATGGATAATTGATTTATAAATTAGGTCCAAACTATTTTGTAGTAATATATGAAAAAAATAACAAAAAAATCAAATAACATTATTTCATTAAATAATACAATAAGTATTTATTACATGGAAAATGGAAAGTGGCAAATCTAAAATAAATACTTTGCAATAAACATATCAACACTTTATGACCTACTAGTTTTGTTTTGTAATGACATTAATAAGATCCATTGTCGTTTTAAGTGGTTTTTCAAGTTGCCCGACTCTTGCGTTGTTTTGTTCTTCTTGGGCCTTCATCATTTTTTTAAGCTCTTCGTTTTGATCTTTTTGTTTACCAACAAGCTCCCTCATTTCTTCTATTTCATCATTTTTTCTAGAATATAAGATACATCCGTTTTACCACTAATATTGGGAACCGCCTTTGCAAAAGAGCCTAATCCATGAAGTCATCTTTGTTTGTCATGACAACCAACAACATCATAAAATAGTTTGTCCTCCTCAAATTCAACACTTTTAGCTTCCAACTCTTCCCGTTTTTCTGTATAGGCCGCCTACAAAATAAAAATAATATAAGTTAAATGATATCAAAGTTATGAATGATATTATGGACTAGCTACCATATAAAAGCTTAATTGTACTGAAATGAATATTACATGAATTTGTCTATCTTTTTCATTTGTCAAAGTGACTCCATTGTGATTCTTCGTGTGTGTATGCAGGAACAATTCACTATGTGGTGGATCACATCCTAATTTCCTCTTCCACATAAATACTATAAAATTTCAAAGATACATATAAACATAAACATTGATGTACCATTAGTAAAATTACCAAATCATAAGCTATCTTCAAATTACTTGTGGATCCAATGTCATGTGTAGGTTGTGCTACTCCATCAGCCACACTGTTATGCCTATTTTTCTTGTTCTGCTCGGATTTTAGTTTGTATTCATCTATATTCCATTATAATCTATAGGAGTTCCAGACTTCATGTGGAATATGAGCTAGTTTAAAGCCATGTGGGTTTCTTTATGGGCTCTGCATGTTGTAGAGATATTGTCCATAACTTTGTGTCACTTTCCTTGCCCAAGCTTGCCTCACCAGTGAGTCTATTGTTTCATCCCAACAACATTTTTTCTACACATTAACAATATAAACATAAGTTTAAATGTAAATGTTTACCAAACAACAATTTATGACATATAGTTAACTACCTGGAACTCTTCCCAATATAATTCGTGCATTTCTTAGGTTACTTTTCCCCAAGTGCACCCTTGTGGATCTACTCTATGTAAAAAGGACCAAATAATAAAGTGTGCACAAGGGCTTGGTGGCATGAGCCTGCAAATAATCATGTGATCAGTATAGTTTTGAATTGATATGTACGTGTAAACCAAAAGGTTATACATAGAAAAAGTTATAAGACATGGTTGGTAACTCACGTTTTTTTTTCCAAACATGAACAGTTAAACGTCCATCTAGTCCACAATCTTCAGAGGAATTGTTTTCACCTTCTACATTTTCCACAACAGATCCATTCATGGTTGGTTGTGTTGGTGACGGGGTAGATTCTAGGATAAGTGTTGTTGATGGGGTATATTATTGGGTAAGTTTTGGGATAGATGTATATGTTGAGGATGTGGTAGTTCCTTTAGTTAAGGAGGATGTGGTAGTTATTATAGTTGTGGAGGATGGTAGTGTAGATGCAAGTTTTGAGGTTGTGGTAGTAGATATAGGTGTTGATGATGTGGTAGTATCCGGTTTAGCTGATCTAGGTGTCGAAGTTTTTGTTATTGATGTACATGTTGAGGATTGTATTGTTCCAGTTGCTGAACTTTTGGATGTATTTGCTGAGGATGGTGTTGATGTTGTAAGTGATGTCGAGGAAGTGGTAGTCATGGTTGTTGTAATGATTTAGGTTTAGGGGTTTTGGTGCTAGATGTTATAGGTGCATTGGATTTGGTTTTTGATATTAGGAAGTCAATTTCTTCATTTTGTAAATGTTTGCTTATGAATTTTGCAGTTGAAGTCCTGTTGCAGTTCAAAACCTATAGTGCAATGAATTTAGTTGGCTTCACACCTGATGCTCCTTTCGGTTTCAAGTTCAACATCTTTATTGCTCAAAAATAAACACAAAACTATAGTTGATACTAACGTATTAAAGATGATAAACTATTGATGACCAGAGACAACAATCATACAACAAAAATAAATTATAGATGAAGGCATTACTATGCATGCAAACTATTGAATACAATCCAAACCAATTTAGTTGTAATTTAAGATGATAATATACATGAACATGATCAGAGAACAAGAAACGAAGATCATGACAATAGTAAATTAAATAAAAATAAATCTTAGATGGGTGACAATCTATATCGCCAAAGTCAATGCACAAACGTAATGAACAAATATTTCGATTAATTAGCCACCATAGATGATTAAAGAAAATGTATACCCTATTTCTAATTAGTAAACTCACCCTAATATGCAGCCTAAACGTGTGTAGGTTAGAGAGAAAGGAATTGTGAAATATTTTGAAACTCCGCTAATGAATAATTCAAAGCATTCTAATTAGCGCTAAATATTTAGTAATTTAAATTTATTAAATTACTTCTAGCTTGATAGAAAGGGTATATATATATATATATATATATATATATATATATATATATATATATATATATATATATATATATATATATATATAACGTCAATAAAGAAAAAAGACTAACGAGGTGTTCATAGCATAATTTTAATTGAAAATTATACACGAGAATTAAACAATAATAAACAATACATCTTTATGCTGTTATATTTGAACCAAATTTTATATATAAAAAACATATGTGCAATTGGTCAACATGGTAGTTGCTTATAGTGTCATGGTATACCCATGGATGACATATGGGTCATTGGTTAATATGGTGGTTTCTTATAGTGTCATGGTAACACCCATGGATGACATACGGGTCATTTATCAGCATGATAGTTGCTTATTGTGTCATGGTATACCCTTGGATGACATATGGGTCATTGGTCAATATGGTAGTTGCTTATAGTGTCATGGTACCACCCATGGATGACATACGGGTCATTAGTCAACCTGATAGTTGCTTATAGTGTGATGGTGTACCTATGGATGACATATGGGTCATTGGTCAATATGGTACTTATTTATAGTGTCATGGTAACACCCATGGATGACATACGGGTCATTGATCAACATTGTAGTTGATTATAATGTCATGGTATACCCATGGATGACATATGGGTTATTTCTCAATATGGTAGTTTCTTATACTGTCATGGTAACACCCATGTATGACATGCGGGTCATTGGTCAATATGGTAGTTGCTTATAGTCTCATGGTATACTCATGGATGACATATGGGTCAATTATCATTATGGTAGTTTCTTATAGTGTCATGGTAACACCCATAGATGACATACAAGTCATTGGTCAACATGGTAGTTGCTTATAGTGTCATGGTAACACCTATGGATGACATATGGGTCATTGGTCAACATGGTAGTTGCTTATAGTGTCATGGTATACCGATGGATGACATATGGGTCATTCGTCAATATGGTAGTTACTTATAGTTTCATGGTAACACCCATGGATGACATACGGGTCATTTGTCAACAAGGTAGTTGCTTATAGTGTCATGATATACCCATGGTTGACACACAGGTCAGTGGTCAACATGGTAGTTGCTTGTACTGTCATGGTAACACCCATGGATGACATGCGGGTCATTGTTCAACATGGTAGCTGCTTATAGTGTCATGGTATACCCATGGCTTATATAAAAGTTATGCAAAGCATCCTTCTATGACCATATATGAAAAAGCTTTTATGCATGAATACAGTTGGTTGTTTAATTATGATATTTGTTTGTGGGATGCATATTTCGTTGAGTTTGCTAAGATATTTGATATTAGTTTAGAGTAGTTATATGATGGTTGTTTGATTCACACAATTAATGATGCACATTATATATGTATTTTGGTGTAATGTGAATATATACTTGTAATTTGCTGAAATGTTAATATATATATTTCTAATGTGGTTTAATATCAAAACATAAATGTATCCTATTTTGGATTTGGTAATTTGGTTGAATATCAATACATGAATATATATTTGTAATTTGGTGAAATGTTAATATAAATGTATTCTATTATGAATTATGATATATATATATATATATATATATATATATATATATATATATATATATATATATATATATATATATATATATATATGTTAATTTACTCTATTTCATACCTTATTACACTATTTTTCATAGTTACGTATAATTTTTTTTAAGAAAATTAAAATCAACTACTCCAATGTCTATTTTGTAAGTAGAATGTCGAATACAAGAAGTTGTCGTTCGTTAGATGATCTTCCAATATAGATTTTGAGTTGGATTATTGTAACATTAGGGTCAGAATCTGCGAAAGACATCATCTCCACAAGACTTTGGTAATTATGAATAAACATTAACTAATGAATGTATATTTGATGAAACACAACCTTATTTATTAGTTATTTACTATGTATTTAAAATTTTAAGTTCAAAGAAGATGTATGAAGCAGCGGAGGGGGTGATCCTCAAGTGTTCAGAACAGCATCCCCTCACATGATTGACGGAATGGGTCCCAAATATCTGAATGCTGATTTAATTATACGCACATGTACATTGCATAATAACATTGAATCTATGTTCATACAAATAATGATATGTGTAATTTCAGCAATTATAGTTAATCTCTTCCATTTATTAATATTTAATTAGTTTCATTGATGTTAATGATATTGTTATAGTGTCAACTGTATGAGTGCTTTTGTAATGGAAATTTTGATGTAGGAACGACTTTGTCCAGACAAGCAGCAAATGAACATCATCTTGAGGCAACTTATTTTCTTGGAATGATCTACATTTCAAGAGGGCCTTCGCAGTGTGATCAAGGTATGTATTGTATATATGTATATTAAATTTTGTATATAGTTAATTAATGAGCATTTGTAGTTTGGGGTTAGTGTTTAGTTGTGTTGTGTTGTATAATATTTACTGTTGTGTTGAAACGGATACATTGGATTAATTGATAGTTATTTTAATGTGTAGATTTACAATTACTTGATGCCTATTTTAGCTAGGAAATTCTGGATAATGGGGAGTGCACGGGAGTTGTTGATAGTGCCAAAGATTTGTTGCGGACTATTGATGTTTTTTATATACTTACAACGAATAACATCACATTCCAATGTGAAGAGTCACATCATTCTGTTAAAGGGGCATGTGTGATAGGTCATGAAGAGGATGAGGATCCACAAAGATATTGCATGGTTTGTCGTTGGTATGTAGAGTATGGTAGGTTTTGTATATTTCTTAAAAATACAAATGTTTGATAATACTGGACTTTCAATATTAGTGTTTATATTGTATTGTATATGTAGTTGTATATAGTTTTATTTTGTTTTATGTTGTTATTTTCTGGTAAAAGGGCATTTTAGTCATTTTTTCTTGCTAAGATGTTTGAGTAGGTTTAAATCTTTTTTGATAATGAAGTATAGTTAATGGAATTAAAAATAAGTTTGTAATCAAGTCGTTATTAAGGAAAATAATCTATATGGAATATATAATTTAATTAGCTTCATATCTATATTTATTATGAATGTTATTTAAATTTATAATTACCCGTATACTACATGAGTTTTAACCTAGTATTGAATAATGTCAACCTAATAATTTGACCTAGTATCCATCCAACACATCGAAATCAAGGGTTGTCGAAGGTTCCCTCGGACACCCTTTCGTTGAATATGTGTTCTGCAATTCTCAAACTCAATTAAACCATTCTACAAATATTCTAAGCCATTATCAAATTATAAAAGTGATTCAACCATTCAAATTAGAAAACTTTGAAGATTGGTTCAACATTCGATCATTAGCTTTGTGAAACGAGTTGTTGTTAAGGTACCTTTGCAATATTTATATTCTAGATGTATATTTACTTAAAATCTCATCTATTAATTCAATGCAATATTATTGGAACATATAATATTGTGTTATATAAATGTATACTTTACTGATTTAACAACATGAACAATCCAAATAGAAAGTGGATGTATGAAAGAAAAGATAATCGTAGTTGTGTATGGCATGTTTTCATACAAGGAGTGAAAACATTCTTAGATTTTGCTATTAGTCAAAATAGGTTCATAGACACAGATAAAATCAAATGCCCATGCATCAAATGTCGTAACATACCATATGGAGATGTTATACTGTTCAACATCATTTGTACAAGTTGGGTTTTGTTGAGGAATATTGGTTTTTGGATAAGCATGGCGAAACATCCATTGATGATGACAATACGTTTTTAGGGGTGGATGATTCAAACACAAATTTGAATGAAGGTGAATATTTTATAGAGAAATGCTCATGGATGCAATGACTCCTGATTTAAATACAAGTAATCCTGAGGAGGAGCCAAATGCACTAGATAAAAATATTCTTTGATATGCTAGATGCAGCCAATAAAGAATTGTGGACTGGATGTAATTTTAACTATCTGTTGTAGCTAGACTATTGAATATAAAATCAGAGTATCGCATACCTGAGCAAAGTTATGATGCTATTTTCTAGTTGATAAATGACGTGTTACCGGAAGAGAATAATATGTGTAACATCCCCCTCTGGCACGTATCAGACTATTGTTCGTTTTGGGCCACTTGGCACTATGACTTCCCAGGGGGTCTCCCATCCCGGTACTAATCCCGCCCGAGCATGCTTAACAACAAATTTCTTATGGGATCTGCTGCCTTCACCTCTTTAAAATGCGTTGTGACAAGGAAGGTATCTACACCCCTTATAAAGAAATGTTTCGTTCTCCTTCCAAGCCGATGTGGGATCAGGTGCAACCCACCTTAACCCCCCAATATAGGGTTCGACGCCCCCATCGAACACATCGACCTGTGCCCTAACTGTGCTACCATTTAGGTGATCGTGGATCATCTAACCAAATCCACGCACTTCCTACCAATTAAGGAAACCAAAAAAATGGAGAAACTGACTAGAATTTACCTGAGAGAGACAGTGCGATTGCATGGTGTCTCCATATCTATTATCTCTGATAGAGATAGTAGAGTGACCTCGACGTTCTGGCAGTCACTACAAAAAGCACTAGGAACTAGGCTGGATATGAGTACAACCTACCATCCACAAACTGACGGACAAAGTGAGAGGACTGTTCAAACTCTAGAAGATATGATGCGAGCTTGTGTGATAGACTTTGGAAAGGCATGAGATACTCATTTACCCCTTTTTGAGTTCTCCTACAATAACAGCTATCACTCTAGCATAAAGGTTGCTCCATATGAATCCCTCTATGGCCGCAAGTGCAGATCACCTATGTGTTGGGTTGAAGTGGGTGATACTCAGTTAGCTAAAGGGCAAGTCCCTGAAAACACTCTCACTAGTCCAGAAATCATCGGAGAGACTACATAGAAGCTCATACAAATTACAGAGCGACTTAAAGCCTCGTGAGACAGACAGAAAAGCTACACAGATAAACAACGAAAACCCTTGGAATTCCAAGTTAGAGACTGTGTTCTATTGAAGGTCTCACCCTGGAAGGGAGCAATGCGTTTCGAAAAGCATGGCAAATTGAATCCAAGGTACATTGGGCCTTTCGAGATTCTCACTAGGATCGGCCCTGTAGCTTACAAACTCCAACTACCTCAAGAACTTAGCAACGTACGCCCAACATTCCACATATCGAACTTAAATAAATGCCTATATGAAGAGACTCTTTTTATTCCCCTTGAGAAAATCGAGATCAATGAGAGCCTCAACTTCGTGGAAGAACCAGTAGAAATCATGGATTGCGAAGTCAGACAAACCAAACAAAGTTGTATTCTGATAGTGAAGGTTCATTGGAATGCAAAGCGGGGACCTAGATTCACTTGGGAGCGGGAGGATCAAATGAAATATAAATATCCTCATCTTTTCCCTTAGACCATGTGTATCTCTTAGACTTAATTGCAGGACGAAATTCCCTTGAACGGGGGGATGATGTGACAACCCGAAATTTCATTTCTTGTAAAAAGTCAAAACTTATCCAATAAAGGCAAACTTCCCGTTTTGACCTATCTCATCTTATTTTAAGTAGATTCAAATTCTAGACTTGGTTTGGAATTTTTTATTTGAAGTATTTCTTAAAATAGAAGTGCAAAATTCAAACCCGAGAAGTATCGAAGCCGCAAACCCTTCGCGACCGAAATCAGTCTTCAGTTTGCGGTCGTGAACTCATTTTGGCCTTGAATGCACCTCTGGTCGTGAACACTTCGGACCACACACTCCTCCCTATATATGTGTTTGGCTGATTTATGCTTCATTTCTCCACTTCTGGCCATAATCACCTCTCTTTTCTCTCTAGATCTTTAACCGAAAACACCCATTACTCTCTCAAATATCATCCTCCTTTTCTTCTTCTTCAAGGGAACTTGCTTAGAATCTTCAATTATTCATCATTCGTCAAGAACTTGGGCCGTGAACACCCAGTTTGGGCCGTAAACTCAAGAACACGAACACCAAGTGTCTTGGGTCGTAAACACCCAGTTGGTCGCGAACTCCTTGCAGCCACTTGATTTCGGTTCTAATACCTCTATGGTAAATGATTCTTGCATCCTAGGTTGTTTCCCTAATGCCTTAGAGGTTATAATTTCTAAATGCATGCCATTATGTTGCATAAATTGCTATTTAGGACTTGTTTTTGTCCGGGGAACTCGCTTGTGGAATCAATCAACCTATATCAAACCCTATATCGAATCACTCCTAAAAATGTGAGTTCATAGACCTACAATTTACTATTTTAAATGCTTTTAGGGGAGAATACCTATGGGTTTTGAGCATTCTTACACTCCTATGGTGTACATGCAACCCTAGAAACCTTGGATCTATGTTTTTGTCACACCCAAAACCGAGAACGGAAGAATACATTATGGGCTGGAGGACGTCATGTACAGTATCATGACAATGCATAATAGTAAAGACAAGCAACCACATCCATTGCATTAGTATAATATTTGTAATACAAGAACGTTCTGTACAATTTGTTAGACACCGAAAGTATAATCAAAATAAAAGATGAGTCGTGTATATGCTCCATCTTCTCAAAAAAATTGCATTTGTACCTATCTACTGATGACCTGAGAATACATGTTATTTTGAAAACGAGTATCAGCATAAAGCTAGTGAGTTCATAAGTATTTAGTTTCATTGCTTGTATAAAAGTGTTTAAAACCGAGTAATACAATAATTGTTATCAAGTTTTGAAAATAGTGTGAACCCTAGAAAATCCTATATTTTCTAGCAAAAGTAGTCTTCTACCAAGACTTAGTTACTTGTAAGTTTGATTCTTTGAAAATGTAAAAGTTTTCCCAGTGAAACTATCAGTGTAAAAATATAGTTTTACCCCAGCAGTGTCACTGCCGACTGAATGTAGTAGAGACGCAAACTCCAAATAGTATTAAATGTATATACACCTCGGAAAGTCTGTTTTACCTTTAATTCTTAATGTGTTAATTAAGGTTTGAATATGAACTCGTAAGTAACCATGCTGAGTGACAATAGTATAACAGTTGACCCTCCAGGTCACATATAGTGTAGTGATGTTTTGTCATCCCTAGGCCTAGTCGGCTCGGACTGTAGCTAGCAGTCAGGATGTGGGAGTGTCCGTCCCATATAGATCTATACACATAGTGTTCGCTCTCCCTCTAGGAGGCTCTAGTTACATGACGATCGCATAGCTAAGTGTCGTATCGAGAAGTAGTGCATCACATTCTATTTTGGTATATTCTCTCGTATAGCATATAGTATTCTCTTCATGTAGTATATAGTGTTCTTTTCGTATATTGTATAGTGTTCTCTTCGTATAGTGTATAATGTTCTCTTTTTATAGTGTATAGTACGTAGAGACTCGTAATTGTACTGACCATAGTGAGCATCATAGTAACAATAGTAATGAGTGGTAATCCTTAACTATACCTAATATAGTTAAACAGGTTAAATAGAGATGTTAGTTGAATGCCTTTGATACACAAAGGTGTTGAACTGAATTGAAGATTGTTATATCTAACACAAATATATATGATATATAACTAAGAATTCAACGACAGTCGGACAAATAACCGTATACCCTAAGTCCACAATAAAACAAGAACATGAAATAAGGTGAGTTATCAGTTCAAAGTCTTTCAGTCCTTACTTATATAAATATATTGGTGTAGATATGATTTGGAAATAAAATTAAGTTTGAAATTATTGGAAAATAGTTTTTAAACAATTAAAAATGAAAATGAGTTTGATAAACGTTTAAAGCAATTTTGTTGGCATGGTAGTTTGAGAGTATAGAAAAAAATTTTGGTAACAATTTATAAATCACATATGACTAGTACTATAACTTGTTTGATTTAACTTGTATCCCACCCCACCCCCCCCCCCCCCCCATAAAAGCATATAAAAGCATTTAGAAAGGTTGATTTTGGGGTATGAACTCACCCGTAGTGAGTGATGCAACGGTAGGATCAGTTTAGGAGGTTGAGTGTTAATTGTGCACTTGAGCACAAACGGATCCTATTAACCATATAACATATATATATATATATATATATATATGTGTGTGTGTGTGTGTGTGTGTGTGTGTGTAATTAGTGTTTAGAATAATTATTTATCGCATTGGGACTAATTTAAGGACTAGTAACCACTTATTATGAAGTGTTACAATCATATAAGATTGTACATGAGTGGTGTAGGACTACACAAGGGAGTGTATGATCAAAATGCACAAAAAATGTGTGTGTACGGTTGCACACATGAGTGTGCGGCCGTACAGTGGGTGCGTGCAGCCGTACACTCCTAATTTGTGCCCAGCATGTCGATTTTTGAGGTGTTCTCAAGTCTTATTAGTAAATGAAGGCCAAACTCTTCACTTTAGATAGTTTTTAAGGTGTGTGCGGCCACCTTATGAAGGTGTGCAGCCGCACTCCTTCAATGGATGAAGAACACACGAAGAACACTACGAACAGTATGAGTTTTAAGCTTAGATTCAGATGTTTTACCAGTATAACAAGCTTATTGATGGGGTGATTCACGTTCTTGAGGCCCTTAGAGTGTTCTTTGAACAAGATTTTTAGAGAGAGAAAGTAAAGAGAAAAGTAGAGTGCAACCAAAGAAGGAAAGAATGAATGAAGGGAGTCCTATCCTATATATAGAGGTGAGTGTATGGCTGGAAATGGGTGTGTGGCTGCACACACCGATGTGTGGTCGTACACTCAAGTATGTGGTCGCACACTCCATGTTTTGGAGTGCTTGGCCCGATTTTGCTTGTTATGTATTGTGTTATCCTATTTCTAGGTCCCTACCTCATTTGTATTATGTTTAGAATGCTCCAATAGATCCCAAACGGTGTTGAAAGCTAACAAAATGAGTCTAACTTGGATTCATTTGGTCTCTTATACAAGAAAGAAATTTTGGGTTGTCACATCATCCCCCCGTTAGATGGAATTTCGTCCCGAAATTAGAGTTCAAACAACTAAGTTATTACACAATAACTAAGCAAAAAGATGATGGTATTTAAGGTTCACCTGATCCTCACGCTCCCAAGTGAACTGTGGTCCTCGCTTGGCGCTCCAGCGAACATTTACAATTGGGATGCGAATTTGTTTCATTCGCTTAACCTCTCGATGCATGATCTCCACAGGTTCTTCCACGAAGTTGAGGCTCTTGTTGATCTCAATCTCTTCGAGTGGGATTACGAGAGTCTTGTCGGATAGGCACTTTTTCAAGTTCGAGACGTGGAAAGTAGGATGTAGATTGCTGAGCTCGCGAGGTAGATTGAGTTTGTATGCTACGGGGCCGATTCTAGCGATAATTTCGAAAGGCCCTATGTATCTTGGATTTAGCTTTCCACGCTTTCCAAAGTGTATCAAGCGCTTCCAGGGTGAGACTTTCTAAAGGACTCGGTCTTCCACATGGAACTCCAAGGGTTGTAACATCATCCCCCCGTTAGATGGAATTTCATCCCGAAATTAGAGTTCAAACAACTAAGTTATTACACAATAACTAAGCAAAAAGATGAGGGTATTTAAGTTTCACCTGATCCTCACACTCCCAAGTGAACTGTGGTCCTCGCTTGGCGCTCCAGCGAACATTTACAATTGGATTGCGAATTTGTTTCATTCACTTAACCTCTCGATCCATGATCTCCACAGGTTCTTCCACGAAGTTGAGGCTCTCGTTGATCTCAATCTCTTCGAGTGGGATTACAAGAGTTGTCACACCCCAAAACCACAAATGGCGGAAACGTTCAGGGGTGGAGGACGTCATGTACAGTATCACAACAGTGTAATATAATAAACAAGAAACAACATCATCCATTGAATTATAAGTAAAGTTTTAATACATGTGTGTTCTTTAATTGTAATAAGACACCAAAAATATAAAATCAAAATAAAAGACGAGACTTGTCTGCTCCGTCTTCTCAAAACCTGGCCTCCGTACCTGTCTACTGATGACCTGAGAATACAAGTTATTTTGAAAGTGTAGTATCAGTTTTAAAGCTGGTGAATTCATAAGTATATAAGTGTCATTGCCTTGTTTGTGAAAAGTTGTTATGAAGGCCATGAAAACCTTTAAATGAAAATGTTGAGGTAAGTATGAAATCCCTAGAAAAACCCTTATTTTCTATAAGTATGAAATGTAGTCTTCTACCAAGACCCGAATGTTCTGTACGTATGAAATGTAGTCTTCTACCAAGACTCGAATGTTTTGTAAGTAATATGATAGCTTTTCCTTTCTATTGACTAATACTAGAGTACTTAGTCTAAATCATTGTTTATGTGAAAGTATCACAAAGTGAAGTAAACAGGAAAATGTAGTACTGTAAGTGTTGTAACTGGGTACTAGGACCATCACAACATCGCATTAAGCGAAATGTATAACCTAATGAACATCCAAAGATTGTCCAATTATCCTCTGTAGCAGCAGCAGGTGGGTGGAAGGGTTAGTCCCAGATCGATCTTCCTAATATAAGTAGTAACATTAGACCTCCGAAGATGGTCATCGACCACTGGTGCTAATCAGTGGGGTTCGGAATGGTAAGTCCCGCCTAGATATCCCATTGAACCGGGATAGGAAAGATAATTTACATAGAAAGTACTAATAAATTATCCTCTTAGTTCTAAGTACAAGTATCTAGGTAAGTGAATACAGGATAATGCACCTATGTAAAAGTGTTCCTATATGGCATTCATGTATGTGTGTCCATGTAACAGGTATGTATATGTAAACATATTCATGTATCAGGTAAACATCTGTAAGTACTCATGTATCAGGTAATGTACTAGTATAGACTCATGAATGAACTGACTCTTGTGTGATTCCTTGTAATAGAAGTAATGTTTGATATCTTCAAATTATCCCTATGATAATCTACTGTAATATAACTGGATGATCATGTAGGTTTATACACTCTTACTACTCAAGGGTGTGGGAAACTAAATGAAAGATGTAAACTATAACATCCATACATATATAAGAATATAAGTGTATATGCATAGTTTAGTTCAAGAATGTAAAAATAGTTTTGTAAGACCTCTTATGGGTTTTGAACAACAATTAACAATGACTTGATGTCATTTTAATTAACATTTCAAAGGTAAAACATTTGGTAATAATGTGTTTTTAAGATGTAAAACCATTTCATGCATCACATTTAGTAGCATGTGAAATCCGTTAAATGCCAAACATAGTTATAAAATACATATATAAGAATATAACATGTTTGTTTCTACTTGTATTCCCTCCCATTAAAGCATTTAAAATCATTTAAAATATTGATTAGGGGTATGAACTCACTTGATTGAAGTGGTTGATTTGAAGTAGTCGAGAGAAGAATCGAGCAGAACTTCGACAGGAAGAGTTGAAAATGCGGGAAATCTCGGGATTCTCAGGAATCTCGGGAATCTCGGGAACACAAAACCTTCCTTCGGGACTTGAAGGTGAAAACCGGGGCTTTGGGAGGGTCTCGGGGGCTTAAACGCAGAGTTTCGGCGCGAGAAAGAAAGGAACCGAGCAATGGAACTCGGAGCCCTTGAAATCTATTTATAGGGGCATTTCTGGTGTGCCACGTCGTGGATAAGGTTGGCCACGTTGTGGGGAGCAAGCCTTATCCCCTTCTGTTGATTGGACGCCTTCAGTCACTTGCCGGGCCGCGGCCAAACTATGCCACGTCGTGAGGGCCTGACAGCCTCGGATTTTGAACCCCGAACTTGTAAAATCCATAACTTTCGCGTACGAGCTCCGTTTTCGACGTTCTTTATATGCACGTGTAGCTAAAAATATGCTCTACAACTCTCATTTAGACTTCATCAGCTAATTTTGATTTTATTTTTAATTATTTATTTTTAACGGGCCGGGACGCGATAATTCCGTTAAAAATCCATAACTTCTTCATCCGATGTCCGTTTTCGTCAAAATTTTCATCGTTGCGCTACTAATGTTGAGACCTTAGATTCTCATTTAGGTTGTTTTGGTCAAAAGTATCTCGAGCTCTATTTCGAGTTTTTAGTTGTCTACTGCTATACCCGAATCTTGGAAAAATCATAACTTCCTCATACGAAGTCAGATTTGGATGTTCTTTTTATGTACGCTTACGGTTTGAGGTTATCTATAACTTTCATTTAGATACTTAAGGCTAAAAACTATTGTATTGAAACTTCGTGTTTTTCGTTTAATCGGTGTTGCCGGTTTTGCCGAGAATCTTCAGTTGGTCATAACTTCTTCGTTATAACTCGGATTTTAGGGTTCTTTATATGTACGAAAACCTTGATACGATTCCTACTATTTTATTTAACCCAAATAAGATTTTAGGAAAGTTATATTTTGACCTAAATTTGATTGGTTTTACATTACATTGTCTTGAAATATCGGGTTGTCACAAGTCGGATAGGCACTTTTTCAAGTTCGAGACGTGGAAAGTAGGATGTAGATTGCTGAGCTTGCGAGGTAGATTGAGTTTGTACGCTACGGGGCCGATTCTAGCAATAATTTCGAAAGGCCCTATGTATCTTGGATTTAGCTTTCCACGCTTTCCAAAGTGTATCAAGCCCTTCCAGGGTGAGACTTTCTAAAGGACTTGGTCTCCCACCTGGAACTCCAAGGGTTTTCTTCGTTTGTCTGCATAGCTTTTCTGTCGGTCTCTAGCGGCTTTCAATCGTTCATGAATCTGAACGATCTTCTCTATCGTTTATCGAATGATATACGGACCTGTGAGAGTGCTTTCAGGAACTCATCCTCTAGCTAATTGAGTGTCACCCACTTCAGCCCAACAAAGATGGGACCTGGACTTTCGGTCGTAGAGGGCTTCGAATGGAGCAGCCTTGATGCTCGTGTGATAACTGTTATCGTAGGAAAACTCGACAAGGGGTAAGTGGGTATCCCATGCCTTACCAAAGTCCATCATACAGGCTCGTAGCATATCTTCCAAAGTTTGGATAGTTCTCTCACTTTGTTTGTCGGTCTGCGGATGGTAGGCTGTACTCATGTCCATCCTCGTTCCCAAGGAGGTTTGTAGTGACTACCAAAATCTCAAAGTGAATCTGCTATCTCTATCGGAGATAATAGATATGGGAATACCATGTAGTCATACGATCTCCCTAATCTATGTTCTTGTGAGCTTCTCTATCTTGTCTGTTTCCTTGATGGGCAGGAAGTGCGCAGACTTGGTCAATCAATCGACGATGACCCATATGGTATCAAGCCCACCCATTTTCTTGGGTAGCTTGGTTATGAAATCCATAGTTGCTGTAGTAGACCTGATGGTTTTTGGTATTCGACCTTGACCTTAGCGCATGTAAGGCATTTACCTACGAAGGTAGGAATCTCTGCTTTCATGTTAGGCCACTAGTATAACTTTTTAAAATCCAGATACATCTTATATGAACCTGGGTGAAAGGAGTATCGGGTGTTGTGGGCTGCCTTCATGACCAAGTCTCTGAGGCTCCATCACCTTTCACCTCCAAGTTCTTATACATTCCTTGTAGGGATTCTCCCGTCACATTTTCAGGTTTCAAGGCATCGAGCAGAGCCTCCTTAATCTATGCGGATAGATGCGAATGGATAGTTGTTGTTAATGACTTGACCCTTCATCCAGATTATTCTTTTTGGCTTAGAGCGTCTGCTACTACATTGGCTTTACCTAGGTGATAACGAATTTTGCACTCATAGTCATTGAGTAGCTCGATCCACCATCATTGTCTCATATTGAGCTCCTTCTGGTTGAATATGTGTTGGAGGCTTTTATGGTTGGTGTATATTGTGCTCTTCGTACCGTACAAGTAGTGTCTCCAGATCTTTAGGGCGAACACAACCGCTCCTAGCTCGAGGTCGTGTGTGGTGTAGTTGACCTCGTGTGTCTTCAGCTGCCTTGAGGCGTAGGCGACGACCTTACCTCGTTGCATAAGAACACAACCGAGCCCTTGATTGGATGCATCGCAATATACTAGGAAATCTTCTGTCCCTTCGGGGAGGGATAGTATCGGTGTGGTGCATAAGGCTCGTTTCAGGGTTTGGAATCCCTTTTCTTATTTCTCTTTCTAGTTGAAGGCCACACCTTTCTGGATCAATGTTGTAAGGGGTTTCACGATTCGAGAGAAGTTTTGTATGAATCTACGGTAGTAGCCAGCGAGACCTAGAAATTGGCGAATTTTTGTAGGCGTCTTCGGTGCTAACCAGTTCTCGATAGCTTTAAACTTGGATGGGTCCACATGGATTCCTTCTTCGCTAACCACGTGTCCTAAGAATTCGATTCTTCGGGTCTAAAATTCTCACTTAGAGAACTTCGTGTAAAGCTTCTCAAATCGTAGGGTTTCCAGGACTTGTCATAGATGATCTCTATGCTCTTCCATACTTCGCGAGTAGATGAGTATCACATCAATGAAGACGATGACGAACTGATCTAAGTAAGGATGACACACCCTATTCATTAAATCCATGAATAATGCGGGCGCGTTGGTCAGTCCGAATGGCATCACTACAAACTCGTAGTGTCCATAATGAGTTCGGAAGGCTGTTTTAGAGATATCCTCCTCAAGCACTTGTAACTGGTGATACCCGGACCTCAGATCAATATTGCAGAAGTAACTCGCTCCTTGTAGTTGGTCAAATAAATTGTCTATACGAGGAAGAGGGTAACGATTCTTGACCGTTAGCTTGTTGAGTTCTCTGTAATCGATGCACATACGGAACGATCCGTCTTTCTTCTTCATGAACAAGACTGGTGCTCCCCAGGGTGAGAAGCTTGGTCTTATAAAACCCTTGCTGAGCAGCTCGTTAAGTTGACCAGACAGTTCTTGCATCTCAGCAGGCGCTAGACGATAGGGCGATTTGGCTACGGGGGTAGCTCCTGGAATCAAGTCGATCCTGAACTCTACCTGACGTTGGGGAGGTAAACCTGGTAGCTCTTCCGGGAAGACATCGAGGAAGTCGTATACTACGGGGAAGGCTTTTAGATCTTTCACTTTCTGGCTCGTATCGACAATGTGTGCCAGGAATGCACGGTATTCTTTACGCACGTATTTCTGGGCTTAAATACTTGAGATGATACGAAGGCTCGTACTGGGCTTGTCTTCGTAGATCATCAAGGTTTCGCTATTCGGTAGATTTAGACAGATGGCTTTATCGAAGCACTGGATATCGGCATGATGGAGACTCAACCACTCCATGCCCACGATGACATCAAAACTTTTGATCAATACTGGTATGAGGTCGATTGGGAATGAGTGATTATCTGGCGTGAGGGTGCAACCCATGTAGATCTCGTTAGAGCTCTCTGTCTTTCCGTTAGCCATTTCTACGATGAAGGTTTCTTTTTACGGTTGCGGGGATTGTTTAAGCAAGTATTTAAAGTTTTGATTTACGAAACTTCTTTCTGCCTCACTATCGAATATGATACAAGAATAAGAGTTATCAAGAAGGAACGTACCTGTGACTACTGTGGGGTCTTCTACTGCTTCATTATGGCCAATAGCAAGTAGTCTTCCTATTCCTCTAGTATTCCTAGCTTTCAGACATTTTCTTTTAAAATTCCCTACTTTTCCACAGCCATAGCAGGCCTGGCTTGCTCCCGTACTGGGGACCTGATAAATGGGTTTGAGTTGAGACTTGCAAAACCGAACGGTATGGCCTTTCCAGTCGCAGTTAGTGCAGTGCAATTCACAGCAGGGGCTGTTATGATGAAAAGGGCACTTGGTGCACTTGGGTAGGTTTCCTGCATATGTTTTGGCTGGTACAGGGGAAAAAGGAGTAGTGGCAGCATGGAAAGCTACCCCTTGTTGGTTCTTTGAAGATCATTGGGTTGATTTGCCCTTCTTCCGGTCCCACCGTTTCCTCTTGTTTTCGGATGTCTTGATTGGTGTAGTAGCAATTGTCGTTGTCATTGATGGAGTGGAAGGAGCTTCATGATCAATCAACCTTTGGGCCAATTCCTTGGCGATGTCAAAGGTCATAGGGCACAATGCTAAAATGTTCCCTCGATACGGGGGTACTAAACCCCAGATGTATCGTTCAATTTTATTGCCCTCAGTGGGGATCATGTGAGGACACATAGTTACCAGGTCGCAGAACTTCTCCGTATAAGCCACCACATCGGTCCCTTTCATCCTGAGGTTCCAGAGTTCTTCCTCGATTTTTTGGATTTCTCCCCTAGGGCAGTACTCTCTTGTTAAAAGGTCCTTTAGGATGTCCCAGCCCATGGCATTGGCTGTTACCAAGGAGAGTGATTTGACATGGCTATTCCACCATGTCAAAGCCCTTTCGGTGAAGGTGAAAGCAACGAACTTAATCTTGCTTTCCTCGGGGCACGAGCGCATCTCGAAGACGGCTTCAGTTCTTTCGATCCATTGGGAAACTGCAATGATCCCTCCGGTCCCATTGAAGAATATGGGTTTGCAGATCATGAAATCCTTATAGGTACACCCTTGTGTATGAGAGTGGATCTCACCATGTCTAGAGTTGGTTTCCATTCCGGCTCCACTTGCATCGCCAAAATTTATTTGGGCCATAGCTGCAGTCACAGCTGCGGTTACCGTTGTCTGAAACATCACTGGATCAAACTGTGGATGAGGAGGTGATAGAGGTGGAGTTTGATTCACAGGCGTGCCTCTGATCGGACACTTGCGAGGCGGCATCTTTTACTGAAAATTTATAAGGATGACAACAATAGTGACAAACAATTGTGAGTATGATGAGAGTGTTTCATGGATTAAATCACCATAGTTAAATTGTCAGACAGAGTCATATACAGAGTAGGGAAACATAAGAGAGTCATATACAGAGTAGGGAAACATAAGAGTATAGACTTTTTTCAATAGGTTAGATAACTGTCAATACTACTGGTATTACTGATAAAAATAAGTTCGGGAAAAACGGCCTATCAGTAGGCCTTACATCAAACCATATGAGGGAAAATGATTGACAGTTTAAAAGGCTACATAGCATACTGAAAGATAGGAATATTATATAGAAAAGTGTTTCATTCAAGCGCAGATGCTAAAAGGCTATTCCTAAGTCAAAAGAAAAGATGTGCTAGTCATCTTTTTACGGCGGCGACGGATGTTTCTCTGGCGAACCCTAAGGTCTGCCATTTGACGTTCCATGTTGAGGAGGTGTCGCTTGTAGACCCTCTGGTAAACCCAGAGCTCTATGAATTCAGCCCGAGTCTCAGCTAATGCCTAAAGCAAGGCCTCGTGGTCTGGTGCGGACCTCTCCCTAGCATGCTTCAGGCTGATGGTGCGAATGGAGTGCAGTCCTCCATTTGTATCAACCTTTGCGATACACTAGAGGGTTGTCCTGCCTTGGATTTCATTGCGGGCAACTCTTCGGACCAGGATGGGCAAGTCTCTGTCTGCTGATCCTCCTTCGCTTTTGTTGTAAAAGCTTCGGTCTCCATTGAACGGCATGGTCTCCTTCTCTTTTGAGTTCTCACATAATACTCCTATAGTATTCTTGTTCTAATGTTCTTGTAGTAGTGTCGGTAAGTTTTTAGACTTGTTGCAACACCACAACCATCCTTAGGCACATGCTAGTCACTCCCAGGAAGATGTAGTTGATCAGGCTACATCCACCCAGATTTGACTATATGTCTCTAAGCCTAATTGTGGAGTTCAACAATCTTAATACTTTTGTTCTGTTCTAGTATGATACTGACTCTGTGTATTGAGTGGATATATATATATATATATATATATATATATATATATATATATATATATATATATATATATATATATATATATATATATATATACTTAGGTACATATTTTATTACTTAAAAGTATATATTCTTGGTCAGAGTGTTTTAATCCCGAATTATTTATAGTTCGCATATCTTTTATGGGTTGATATACTTGATTCACTATAAACAATGCTCTGATACCAATTTGTCACACCCCAAAACCGAGAACGGCGGAATACATTTTGGTGTGGAGGATGTCATGTACAATATCATAACAATGCATAATAGTAAAGACAAGCAACCACATCCATTGCATTAGTATAATATTTGTAATACAAGCGCGTTCTGTACAGTTTGTTAGACACCAAAAGTATAATCAAAATAAAAGATGAGTCTTGTATATCCTTTATCTTCTCAAAAAACTGCATCTCTACGTATCTACTGATAACCTGAGAATACAAGTTATTTTGAAAACGAGTATCAGCATAAAGCTGGTGAGTTCATAAGTATTTAGTGTCATTGGTTGTATAAAAGTGTTTAAAACCGAGTAATACAATAATTGTTATCAAGTTTTGAAAATAGTGTGAACCCTAGAAAATCCTATATTTTCCATCAAAAGTAGTCTTCTACCATGTCACACCCCCAAACCAAGGATGGCGGAAACGTCCGGGGGTAGAGGACTTCATGTAGAGTATCACAACAATGAGTATAATACTGCTCAAAGTAAATACAACCATCACAAATATAATTGAAAACGTTACATCAAAGCACATGTTTACATGATTCACATCAATTACATAATGATACAAAATGAACTATTTGACGATTTATCGTCCCATCCTCAAAACGTTGTCGATTTCCTGTTTTCACTGAATTCCTGAGAATACAAGTATTTTTGAAAAGTGTCAACACAAAGGTTGGTGAGTTCATAAGAGATTTCTTTAGAAAAGTAAATCATTTTCCTTGTAAAAGTGTTAGAATATGTATCCAGAAAATCCGATATTTTCTTTAAAATCTGTGTAATGTAGTCTTATGACTGAAGACCAAAATGTATAAGTAACCTTTCTTATTAATAGAAAATGTTATGTACTTAAATGGACATGGACGCGTTTGAATTAAATGAAATTTCTGTATGTTCTCATGTTTGTTAATACTTTATATATATGTAGTCCTAAATCCGAGGACCGAGAAATAACAAGTATTGACCATACTTAAAGGTATAAATGTGGTTTCAAATGATGTGTAGTCGTAACTACCAAAACCAAAAGTGTACAGTAATATCTGTACTCATTGAGATAAAAAGTGATTTTAAATCGACATAAAACTCATTTAGGTTTTATAAATAAAATCCCGTAAACTTATGGATTGTTATATCCCTATGTGAGTCGCTATAATCATACTATGACTATGTGAACCTGCCACGACGTTTCTCAGGCGTCGCGAAAACTGAAATGACATTTGTCACCCGTAGACCTGCAGGTCCCACTGTAGCTAGCAGCAAGGTGTGGGGTGTCAAACCCAATATAGATCTATATACAAGTATCACGTACTCCCTCAAGGAGATTCTGATTATAACTACCAGAATTATATCCCGCACTCGGACGTACGGGGAGAGAGAGAGTCTCACAATATAGGTTAACAAGTTTACGTTAAATGTGTGTGAATATAAATCTTTTCTGTATGAATGTACCCTTTCTGTACGAGTGTGTTGTGTGATGTATCATAAACTATACCTATTATAGTTTATATAAAATGTATGTAATATGTATGAACTCTTTTATGGAAATGTATTAGTGTTATGAATTTATTAAACTATACTTTTATAGTTTAATATACGTGTTCTAAAATGAATGATTAATATTTATTATGAATGACTTAGTTTCAGTTCATGATGACAAACTAACAAGGAAATACATTCAATAATTAAAACTTATGATTATACACTTTGCTCAACATAATACAAAGTGTTATGATATTTACATGCTGTTGGCTAACTTTAGCCATTCTGCCCTGTTTTGGAAAAATCATAGAAAAATCATACGAAGTCGAAAACTAGATCCGTAAATTATGATAGTTCACAAAATGTGTCTAGTTTACTCATAATTGTTATCACGATTTTTAATGACCTCCAACTTGGGTGAAAAAGTCCATAATCACAGACTGGTCCGGATTGTTGTTTGAAATGATAGGCAGTTTTGTAAAAATCACCATAAATTGTAGAACAATCGTATGGAGATGTGCAAGTAGTCATTTTAAAGCTAAGAAAGTGAACTATTTGCAAATTGTACAGTTTTGAAAACAAAAATGTTTAAGATGCCCAAAACAGTCCGTGAATGGAGTTGAACTTTTCTGATGAAGGCTGTTAGAAAATTTTAGTTATGTTCTTGGTGTTTTAACTTGTATTCCCCCCCTGAAAACTTGAGAAAACATGAAAATGTAGGGGTATGAACTCACCTTGAGTGATTTCAGTAGATAAGTGTTGAAGAAGAGAAGTGTTCAACCCAAGAACACTTGAAGAATCACTTGAAGATTCGAAGCTCTAACACAATTATGATGGAGTTTGTGTAAGATATCCATGATTTGAGTATAGCAAGTGAAATAATCATAAGGAGAATGGATTATTCTTACCAAATGTGGAGGAAAAACCCAAGATCAGACCTTGAATCTCGAATTTCTAGAGAGAGAAAGTGAGAGAGGAAAGAGTTTGATCTTCTTGGTAAAATGAGAGCAAATGAGAGAAGTGAGGAGAGAGGATGAATATTCAGCTCTCAAAAACGTGGGAAAGAGTGATAATTCAGTGGAAAGGACATTGATGTGACCTAGGTAAGGTGGGGAGGTGTGGTTGGTCATAGAGTGGGTGTGGGAGTGGTTGCTTGTGTCATAAGGTACAGCAAAGCCAACACTCCACCTCTTTGTACTTTACCCACTTGCTTTTATTATTTAAATAAAGATTTTTATGAAAATATGATTAAATTGTGAATATTTAGGGTTTATTATGTTAAAATATGATTTTGGGTGAAAATCCCGCGTTAAAATAATTAAAAACGGGCCTTAAACGCAAAAACTACGCGAAAACCGGGAAGAAAAGCATTCCCAACGAGACCTCTCGGTCCCTAGGCCGAGGTTCGGTCCTTGCTGGGGGTTGTAGCCGGAAACGAACAGAGGGAAACGAAGGGGCAAGGAGGCGAGAGGAGGCGAGGAAGCGAGAGGCGAAGGCGAAGGCAAGGGGGTTCGGTCCGGAGATGAGAGGCGAAATGTCAGACCCGAAATGAACCGAATGAACAGTAGTGAACAGTGTCTTCGGGTTCGATTCTTCCTTTTAAGCGAGGTTCAGTTCCTCCTGGCTCGGGTTCAGTTCTTCCTTGCTCAGGTTCGGTTCCTTGCTCTCGGGTTCGGCCCTCTTGCTCTCGGTCCCTAAGAGGACCTTTGGGTCCTAAGAAGCTTCTCTCTTCTCAAGAGGTTTCGGTTCCTAATGTCCATTTTTCTCGTTTTTACCCCGTTTTAAGCCGTTTTTGACCCAGTTAAGGGTCGGAATGACCCGAATGATTCTAAAAAGTTACAGGAAACTTTGGAGAGAGATTTGGGAGAGATTTCACATACTTGGAGAGATTTGGCATTCTTGGAGAGATTTCTCATACAAAGAGATATTTGAGAGAGATTTCACATACTTGGAGAGATTTGGGAGAGATTTGACATTCTTGGAGAGATTTCTCATACAGAGAGATATTTGAGAGAGATTTCACATACTTGGAGAGATTTGCGAGAGATTTCACATATTAGAGAGATTTGGGAGAGATTTCACATACTTAGAGAGATTTCTCAGACAAAGAGAGTTTTGGGAGAGATTTCACATACTTAGAGAGATTTGCGAGAGATTTCACATACTTATAGAGATTTCTCATACAAAGAGAGTTTTGGGAGAGGTTTCACATACCTAGAGAGATTTGGGAGAGATTTCACATACTTATAGAGATTTCTCATACAAAGAGAGTTTTGGGAGAGGTTTCACATACTTAGAGAGATTTCAAATAGAGAGAGATAGAGTGAAAACGATTGAGAGAGGTTTCGAGTGTGGCATTTTTGAGTGTCCGGCTTCGCAATGCAAGGTCCGTAAACACTGTTAAGCCTTGTTTAAGGATCTTACACACTCCCGATGAGTATGCAACATTGTTTTATTGGTTTGGCTAGCTACGTACCACAGTTTTTGGTTAAGGAGATATAGATGTTCGCACTTTTTGATTTATGATCTCTCATTAGAATAGAGAGTTGTGTAGAAATTTCATAATGTAAATTCTAGTACCCAAGGGCAAATTGAGTCAAACGGTTTGACTTGTTAACTTTGGTTGACTTTGACTTGACCGAAATTTGACAGTTGTCACATACCAAGACTCGGTTACTTGTAAGTTTGATTCTTTGAAAATGTAAAAGTTTTCCCAGTGAAACTATCAGTGTGAAAATATAGTTTTACCCCAGCAATGTCACTACCGGCTGAATGTATTAGAGATGCAAACTCCAAATAGTATTAAATGTATATACACCTCGTGAAGTCTGTTTTACCTTTAATTCTTAATGTGTTAATTAACGTTTGAATATGAACTCGTATGTAACCATGTTGAGTGACAATAGTATAACAGTTGACCCTCCAGGTCACATGTAGTGTAGTCATGTTTTGTCATCCTTGGGCATAGTCGGCTCGGACTGTAGCTAGCAGTCGGGATGTGGGAGTGTCCGTCCCATATAGATCTATACACATAGTGATCGCTCTCCATCCAGGAGGCTCTGGTTACACGACGATCGCATAGCAAAGTGTCATATCGAGAACTAGTGCATCACATTCTATTTTAGTATATTCTCTTGTAGAGTATATAGTATTCTCTTCATGTAGTATATAGTGTTCTTTTCGTATAGTGTGTAGTGTTCTCTTCGTATAGTGTATAGTGTTCTCTTTTTATAGTGTATAGTACGTAGAGACTCGTAATTGTACTGACCATAGTGAGTATCATAGTAACAATAGTAATGAGTGGTAATCCTTAACTATACCTAATATAGTTAAACATAGATGTTCATTTAATGCCTTTGATACACACAGGTGTTGAACTGAATTGAAGACTATTATATCTAACACAAATATATATGATATATAACTAAGAATTTAACGACAGTCGGACAGATAACCAAATACCCTAAGTCCACAATCAAACAAGAACAGGAAATAAGGTAACTTATCATTTCTAAGTCCTTCAATCCTTACTTATATAAATATATTGGTGTAGATATGATTTGGAAATAAAATAAGTTTGAAAGTATTGGAAAATAGTTTTAAAACAATTAAACATGAAAATAAGTTTGATAAACGTAAGCAATTTTGTTGGCAAGGTAGTTTGAGAGTATAGAAAATCCTTTTGGTAACAATTTATAAATCACATATGATTAGTATTATAACTTGTTTCATTCAACTTGTATTCCCCCCCCCCCCCCCATAAAAGCATATAAAATGGTTTTAAAAGGTTGATTTAGGGGTATGAACTCACCTGCAGTGAGTGATGCAATGGTAGGATCAGTTTAGGAGGTTGAGTGTCAATTGTGGACATGAGCACAAATGAATTCTATTAACCATATAATGACATATATATATATATATATATATATATATATATATGTGTGTGTGTAATTAGTGTTTAGAATAATTATTTATTGCATTGGGACTGCTTTAAGGACTAGTAAACACTTATTATGAAGTGTAACAATCATATAAGATTGTACATGAGTGGTGTAGGACTACACAAGGGAGTGTATGGTCAAAATGCACAACAAATGTGTGTGTGCGGTTGCACACATGAATGTGCGGCCGTACAGTGGGTGTGTGCGGCCGTACACAGGAGTGTGTGGCCGTACACTTCAAATGTGTGCCCAGCATGTCAATTTTTGAGGTGTTTTTAAGCTTATCAGTAAATGAAGGCCAAACTCTTCAGTTTGGAAAGTTTTTAAGGTATGTGCGGCCACCTTATGAAGGTGTGCGAACGCACTCCTTCAAAGGATGAAGAACACATGAAGAACACTAATAACACTATGAGTTTTCAGCTTAGATTCAAATGTTTTACCAGTATAACTAGCTGATTGATGGGGTGATTCACGTTCTTGAGGCCCGTAGAGTGTTATTTGAGCAAGATTTTTAGAGAGAGAAAGTAGAGAGAGAAGTAGAGTGCAGCCAAAGAAGGAAAGAATGAATGAAGGGGGTCCTCTCCTATATATAGAGGTGAGTGTGTGGCTAGAAACGGGTGTGCCTGTGTGTGGCTATACACTCAAGTGTGTGGCCGCACAATCCATGTTTTGGAGTGCTTGGCTCGATTTTGTTTGATATGTATTGTGTTATCTTGTTTCTAGGTCCCTACAACATTTTTATTATGTATAGAACGCTCCAATAGATCCCAAATGCTGTTGAAAGCTAACAAAATGAGTCTAACTTGGATTCAATTGGTCTCTTGGACAAGAAAGAAATTTCCGGTTGTCATAGTTTTCTCTACTATACATGCAAATATGATTTTTCCAAGGTTCTCATCCTAACTAACATACCATGGGGCAAATATACTACAAAATTCTAGTTAGAAGACATACCTTTTGATGGATCTTGAAGCCTTGAACCTTTAAGAGCTTAGTGCCCCAAGTGTTGCACCTCAAATGGTTCACACAACACCACCAAATAACTTGAGAAGAAGGTTATTTAGGTTCACTCTATGAAAAATAGCTTTTCCCTCTTATGTGTATGCACTAGTCACCATTTCATGAACCATGGGGTCCTTTATAAAGTGTGGCTCATTAGGGTAACACCATGTAAACCCATGACTTTCCATTTCCTTCATGATTCATGGGTTTTAACCTCCATGGAGTATCCATGGGTTTTAACCTCCATGGAGTATCCATGGGTTATCACATGGGTTAAGCCCAACATGAAGGACAATAAATCACAAGCCCACATATATAAGAATGAATGATTTACATAATCAATCCTCATATATTTAACTAGTCTCTTTTTTATCAAAAAAATTAATTCCAAATTAATTCTTGATCAATACCAATTAAATAATATGATTTCATATTAATATATTAGAACTTATAATATATTAATATAAATCATGAATAACCTTTTTCTCATTTTTCTATTCAATTGTTCCGATGCCATGCAACCCAAATGGACCATGCTACTCTCGGGTCGAATACATACCAATAATAGTTATAGGCTTAGAAATCTAATCCAACAAATACAAGTAGAAAACAATATAATTGTGCTATTCATTTACATGTGGAAACAAACAAAGCAAAAGGATTTCTGACACTTAAATGTTTTTAAAACCATTTTAAATACTCTTTTAAACTATTTTAGATTTCTGTTTTTATCAAAATCATATTCGGGTACATATTTATGTATAAGTATGCCTTAACGGACTTAGGACTATTTGCTAAATATCGTAACTCCTGTTCCTTGCTTGGTTGTGGGCTTATGGTAGAATCACTAGTGCGATTGTCGGTTAAATGATAGTTATACTTGCTAAGTATATGCCTGAATATTAAATCTCATTATTTTCAAGGAATATGCTTAACTCAGTTATACACATTAGACAAATTGAGTCTTTTCAGTAATAGTTCAAATAAGCATACTAGTAAACTATAATAGTTATAGTTTAGAGGATCACTACATACTATTGCTAGCACATAGAAACAATATATGCGTCAGTACATACATACTATTACTATTCATTTACAAGAACAAGAAGGAACTTACATACTATAACAATAACAAGATAACAAAAATGTGAGCCACTATTTCATGACATAGCAATACACTTGCTATGTCACATTTTTTAACTAGAGTCTCCTGAGGGAGAGCCTGAGTTTGTGTATACATCTATACGAGATTAACAATCTTGCACCTTGCTGCTAAGTACAGTGGGACCTGCAGGTCTACGGTTGACAAATGTCATATCATTTTTGACGTCTGAAGAACGTCATGTTATATACTAGTCTATCGAGCATGGTTAGAACCAAATCACATTTAACTTTAATTAAGCATTTGGTTTTCAAGGTAGTTAATGCATCAATAGCGTATTTTGTATGATTATTACTGTAAATCTTCATTTTTCCATTACTTTCATATAGTGATATTCTCACATGAGAGACACATACTATTTTCGAGTAAAGATAGTTTTACAAATATGGAAAACATACATTTATACTATTTCAAGTGAAAACATACATCTTACCCTACTTTGAAAGAGAACATATCATACAACCAGTGGGGTCTTGGTAGAAGACTAATTTTCATTTAAAGGCAGGAAATATAGGATTTTCTAGGAAAGATACAAACATTTCTACGAAACAAATACAAACATTTCATGAAACAAGAGTAAACTTTTGACACTAAAATACTTATGCACTCACCAACTTAAATGTTGATACTCTCTTTAAAAATAACTTGTATTATCGGAAACCAGTAGATAGGTACACGGACATGTTTTTGAGAAGACAGAGCATGTTCAAACTCATTTTTTATTTTGTTATACATTTTTGGTGTCATACTACTTTACAAAGAACACACATGTATTAACTGTTTTATTAATGCAATGGATGTTGTTGCTTGTTTTACTATTATGCATTGTTATGATACTGTACATAACGTCCTCCACCCCCGAATGTTTCCGCAATCTTGGTTTGGGGGTGTGACAATATGGTAGGTAGTTTATATGGGAGCAAAAAGTTAATTCAAGCACTAGTTTTACCTATGGAGATGATTGACTGCTGCAGATCTGGATGTATTATATATTGGAGGCGCGATAAAGATCTTTATAGGTGTAAATTTTGCAATGCAGATAGGTACAAACAGTCAAAAATTTTGGTCAGATGTTCTTGCGTATCCATTAAGAAAATGCATAACTTTCCTTTGACTCCAAGGTTGAAGAGACTATATGCTTCACAAGCCACAACCGCTTCCATGCAATGACACTCAGAGAATCATGGACATGACGCTGGAGTAATGTGTCATCCATCCAATTTAGAAGGTTGGAAGCACTTTGAGAAAATTCATCCTTCATTTGCAGCAGAAATATGTAATGTTAGATTAGGCCTATGTACATATGGGTTTGCACCACAATGAGCATTTAGAAAACAATACTCATCTTGGCCTATTATTTTAACACATTATAATTTGCCGCCTTCTATGTGCATGAAAGATCCTTACATGTTTTTGAATGCAGTTGAGCTAGGACCGTCAAACCTTAAGTATAAAATATATGTATTTTTGCAACCAGTTGTTACAGAGTTGGAGCAGTTATTGGAAGGAAGTGTAGTAACATATGATATATCTTTAAAACAAAATTTCCATTTACGAGCAACTTTGATGTGGATAATAAGTGATTTTCCAACATATTCAATGTTGTCAGGATGGTCTACAGCCGGTAAGCTAGCATGTCCACATTATGGGAAACATACACAAGCATTCAGACTATAAGATGTCATGGTTTGACTGCCGTTGAAGATTTCTACAGGTAAATCACCCATATAAAAAGGATAAATATAAGTTCAAGAGGAATCGTGAAGTGACAAAAGGTCCTCCTGCAAGTAAGAATGGTGAACAAACGTTAAGGGAGATTAAACAATTAGGTTTGGTAAAAGTGATTGAACTAAATGCTGATGATGTAAACAAAAGATGTGGCGATCATGGTTGGAAATAGAAAAGCATATTTTGGGATTTACCATAATGAAAAACAAACCTCATTAGAGATAATTTTGATGTTAGGCATATTGTGAAAAATGTATTTGAGAACTTTTTTTACACTGTAATGGATGTCAAAGGGAAGAAGAAGGACAATGTAGTAGCGAGAATAGATCTGAAGCTCTATTATAGGAAGAGAAAAGGAGTCTAAGATATTCAAAGAGCGTACTATGCTCTGGACAAGAATCAAAAGAAAGCCATATGTGAATGGGTAGAGAAAGTTTCTTTCCCCAATGGTTATGTTTCTAATTTGAGGAGGTGTGTTGATTTAACATGGTGTAGACTGTTCAGAATGAAAAGCCACGATGGACATGTTTTTATGCAAAGATTGATGCCAATTGCATTTCGTGAGATGTTGCCAAAACATGTGTGGGAAGCATTAACAGAGTTGAGTATTCTCCTCAAAACATTAATAGAAACATCAATCACAACAAAAACATGGAAAGGATTGAAGTCGAGATCCCAATAATTCTATGTAAATTAGAGACCATCTCTATCCCTGGTATTTTTAACTCCATGGAACATTTACTAGTTCATTTTCCATACGAAGCGAAGATAGCCGGTCCCATCTAATATCATTGGATGTATCCATTTGAAAGGTTTGTATGTTACATCATAATGTATGTTTTGATTTTTGTAAGCTAATTTAAATATTCTTCACTATAGATATCTAATCAGTTAAAAAAGATGTGAAAAATAAAGCTCGAGTGGAAGGGTCCGTTGATAACGTGTACTTGCTTCATGAAGCATCAATATTTTGCTCTCATTATTTCGAGGCTGGTATCCCCACACGTAATAAAAAGTTTCCTCGAAATGATGATGGAGGAGGAGATGAGCAACTAGATGCTAATAATGAAATGTTTTATACATTTTCATAACCTGGTCATCATTATGGAAGATTCTGGAATGGAATGTTGTCTAACGAGGAAGTGCATGCTGCCTAAACTTACATACTCCTTAACGAAGATAAGATTAAACATCACATCAGGTAAGTAACATATGCTTCACTTTTAATTATATTAATTATTTGTTGTGTAATTTCTCTAAGTAACAGTTACATACATGATTTTGTTTATGACATCATAGTAACTTTAAAAATGTTATTCAAATGGTAATACAGAATATTTGAAGAAGTTTTGAATGAACTTAATGGGGATATGGATAAACAGGAGCTTGCAGCTGAAGTTGAGAAGAACTTTGTAGTATGGTTTAAAAACTATGTGGGTGTTAATTTTGTATTTTTTTTTTAATTTTACTTTTTTTGTTATGGTTATAATTAACTCTAATTAAGTGTTTTACCATTTTTCATATAGGCATGTAAGATCTGAATAAACAACAAGTATATATCTAACCTTTCCAAAATGCAATTCAAAAAAGTGAAATTATATAGTGTATACTTTGTAAATGGTTACAAGTTTCACACAGAAGCTCATGGTCTGAACAAATCAACAATCAATAGTAGATTGTCTGTTAGTAGCCAAGGATGTGATTATTATGGTAAGGTAGAGGAAATTTTAGAAGTCGAGTACCCTATTTACCCAATTAAAAACACAGTTTTGTTTAAATGTCATTGGTACGATCCAATAAGTAACATAGGAGTTAAGGTTCACAAACAATATAACTTGGTCGAGATGACTCTGACATAATTGGATGTTTATTGGCATACTCTGATTTTATCATGATTTTATGAACATGTTCTAAATGATGGTTTTATTATTTTAATAATTGAAATTTTATGGTCTTAATTTTTGGGATATTTCATGACATTTGATTATCGATCGGTAGTTTGTTTTTTATTTTAATTATTGAAAACATATAAGTTGCAGGTTTTGGATATAAAAGAGGGGTAGTGATAATTTTCGGTAAGAACATGTTATGTCGGAGAAGGTGATAATGGTGGGGTTGTTCTCTTAAATGGAGAAGATGGGGAATTAGGGAAGATGGTAATTGGAAAAGTTAAAAGTGTTTGGATGTTTAAAAATGGCACGCATCAAATATTTGTAATAAAATAATAATTATTGAAAACTTTTAAAAAGTAAATAAGATAATGTGGGTAAAATACTCTTTTTATATCTGCATAGACCAAAACCACAACTAAATAAAATTTTAGGGACTTTTCGAGTGCAAACAAATCAGTGAACAGACGCGCAAAGGTTTCAAATCATGGGGACGATTTCAGTAAGTTGTTCAAATAATAATGTTATATTTTGTACTGTGTAATTTTTTGAATTTAGGATTTTGAAATTAATTATATAACTTTTAAAGTTTGGATTTTAAAATATATAATTAAGAGTACTTTTGTTATAGGTTTAAAAAAATTCATCAAATGAACAAAGAAGATGAGTGTTTATAGCAAATGACCATAAAAACACAACTTTATTAAATGACCATGACTTCCGTAGAGAGGGGCTCTACAGGAATCCATACGCTCTGAGGAATGGGAAAATTGCTCTAAGGAATCTGGCACCTAGGGAAAGGACAAAAAATGCTTTTACATAGTTCCGAAGAGAGGGCTCTGCGGAATGCATGTACACCTCTAAGGAAATGTCAGAAAAAAATTATTACTTTCAGCTACGATTTCCTAAGAAGCGTACATGTGTTCCACAAAGGTGTACTCATTTCTGCAGAACCCTTCTCTATGGAATTGTGTAAAAACAATTTTTGTTGTCTTTTTCCCCACGTGTTCGATTCCTCGTAGCGATTTTCCCTTTCCTCAGAGTGTAAAGACTTTCGCAGACTCCCTCTCTGTGAAAGTCATGATCATTTAAAAAAATTGCGTTTTTCTTGGTCATTTGTTACAAACATCCCCTTCATTTTGGTCATTTGATGAATTTTCTCTTAAGAAAAAGAGAAAATTATATATATATATATATATATATATATATATATATATATATATATATATATATATATATATATATATATATATATAGGTTTTATAAGGATATACTTGTAATTTAAAATTTTAAAAGAATATGTAGACCTAATTATGTAAATTATAAAAATATAAATGAAATTACCCTAAAAAATAAAAAATAAATAAACATAAGTTTTGACAGGGGCTTCAATGAAAAAAAAATGAAATTGCAAGGAATCATCGATAAAATATCCAATCTAAAAGGAGAAGTTTGCGAGGAATTAGCAATGAAAATTGAATCGAAGTTAAGGTTTAGTATCGATACCCAAATCAACATACATAATGACCATTTGCAATAGATATATATTGTGTAGCTAAGTTCTTGGCAAATTAAAACCTCTAACCAAATCATTTGAGATGCTTTTTAATGGTTATTAGAATTGTCCATCGTTGATGGTTGTGTTTATGTTGGTGCACAATAGACTAGGAAAAACAAAAGGAATGCGGTCTATCACTTAGATGTTATTTGTTTTTTTATTTGTAGGTCTTCTTGGCCTGTTCTGTCTGCGCCGTTCTTGGCGTAGACGTAATCTAGAGTCTTCTAACATCTTCAAGCATCTTCTAACCTAAAAAAAAACACTTATATCTTAATTTTTTCTCATTTTTATTCCAGTTATATTTATTCCAACTTTATTAGTGACAAACAATTTGAAAAAAAAAAGTTACAATACTTAAAAAAAAGTTCGACGAAACTAACATGATATTTTTCACAATGTTATAAATAAAAATTTATTACAATAATGGTCGTTGAAGTTGTTGATATAAATATGAAAAAAAAAAATGATAGTATATTCTTATATTTTTTGAGTCAAATTTTATAAAACATTAATTAATAGAGTATCATAAATTTGTTGGGAAAATATTTATGGTACGTTGTTAATTGATTTACCTGAAAAAATCACAGTTTATCTCCATCAATTTATGTATCAAAATCTTTTATTCCTAATTATAATTTTTAGGTATAACTTTGCGACCAAATTTTTTGGTTTTTATTATATATATATATATATATATATATATATATATATATATATATATATATATATATATATATATATATATATATATATGTTAATTCATATAATTTTTATTTTTACTTTTCTATCCAATAATGCATAAAAGTTCATCTAGTTTCGTTAATTATTTATAATAAAGTCATATAAATATTAGAAAATCAATTTGAAGTTTCAAAAAAAAAATCAGTTATTTTAGTAGCCTGCTGATGTTAAAAAGAAAACATACATCTTTTTCAGACCGCAGACGTTTGGTCCACCTCTTCTACTGTAAAGGTCTACAAATATAGTCCGCAAATTGCATACATTTGTCTCAGAAAAAAATCACTTTACTAAGATAAGTCGGAACCTCAGTTCCCAATATAAACAATTAGAAAGAGACGCTTTTCATATTCCATCATGTGCTTTCAAATGGGGGAGAAAATAGTTTAGAGAGTGATGTCGTTCGGAGCCAAATTGGTGCAGGTAGGGAAGCAACCATAAATCTCCCGTCAGCTTCAAGGTCCCATCTCTATTGACCCTAACAACAGTAAAATCATCCTGATGACACTATTTCTTAATCACTTCCAGCACTATCTCTGTAACCACTAATGTCTATTCTCTAGTTCTACTTTAAAATAATATTTCCCCCACCCTGTTTGCATTCTTTGATTGATGCTACAGGTTAGTCACTAATCAAGCACAAAATCAAGCATAACTAGCCTATGGAAGCCTTTCGAAAAGTTATAGGTTCTTCCACCAAAACATTAGTCCCGAACTTGAGGTTGCCGTTGGATCAATATATTACATAATTCAGTGGATTTGTTAAAATATATTTACATAATTAAGTGGATTTGTTAAAATCAGTCACACCCAGTGCTGCTGGTCCTAAGTATTTAAATATCTCCAAATTTCCTTGATGAATCAGAAAAAAAAACATTTATCGTTATTATTATATGTTTTTTTTATTTTTCAATAAATATATATACATATATAACATAAGAGAAATTAAATATCATCTTATTTTTTATTCTGATTTTTCGTCCTATTTATTTAAGATGATGATAAGTATACATACATATATATATATATATATATATATATATATATATATATATATATATATATATATATATATATATATATATATATATATATATATATAACATCCCAATCAAACTTTAGTTAAATTTAACGACATTTATCACCATAGTCACACCTAGCCAGAAAAACAAATGAATATCATATCCAACAAATAAAGTAGAGGGGAAGATGTTGGAACATCCCCTGAGAACAAACCCAAACATACATAGGAATACATCTTTCTAACCTCTTGCATCTTTTTATTCAAAACAATAGAATACAATATATATAGACTACATGCTAAATACAATAAGTGATAACAAACTACCTAGCCCACGTACTCCTTTATTGTCTCCATAAATCCTGCCATGCATATATATATATATATATATATATATATATATATATATATATATATATATATATATATATCAATACTCAGTCAAAACAAAGAATTAGTAAACCCACTAACTCTTCTTTATTTAGTAATTAACCCTTGAGACTAAATCAACCAGGACCATGATCTATGACCCATAACCCGATCCATCTCCATGCACTTAACCCATCAAGATTAAGCCAACATTCACCCCCTTAAACTTGATGAACTTCATCTTGCTTCACCCTCCTGCTTGCTTCATCGTGCTGCTTGCTTTCTTTCATTCTTTCTTATGTTTGTTGACTACTACTTGCTGTGATTTTGCTGCTCCTTGATATATACTTTTTTTTTGGTTTGCTACTTCCTACAAACCTCTTTCTTGTTATCTTGCTTTTCTTTCTTGCAAACCGGCCCTCTCCTGCTTGTTAATCACTTACTGCGTGCTTCTTCCTTCTTACCTGCTAACAAACAACAAAATTTTGCTGCTGCATCTTTCTTCTGATTAACAAACATGATCGGACTTGTTGCTTGCTTTCATTCTTTCTTCTTTCTTTCTTTCTTTCTTTCTATCTATCTTTCTTCTTGCTTCATTCTTTCTTTCTTTCTTGCTTGCTTCATTCTTTCTTTCTTTCTTGCTTTCTTGCTTTCTTCTTTTTTTCCTTCCTTCTTTCTTTCTTTCTTTCTTTCTTTCTTTCTTTCTGATTTGTTGTTGTGCAACCTTTCTTCATGCTTACTGCTTACTTACTTATATACTTTCTTCCTATAGATCAATTGATCCTCCTACCACCGAACTTCTTGCTTTCATCCTCTCTTTCTTGCTGAGAACCAGGTGTGAACCTGGTTGCTCTGATACCAATTGTTGGAACATCCCTATATATATATATATATATATATATATATATATATATATATATATATATATATATATATATATATATATATATATATATATATATATATATATATATATATATATATATATATATATATATATATACTCGGTCAAAACAAAGAATCAGTAAACCCACTAACTCTTCTTTATTTAGTAATTAACCCGTGAGACTAAATCAACCAGGACCATGATCCATGACCCATAACCCGATCCATCTCCATGCACTTAACACATCAAGATTAAGCCAACAGAAGAATGATATATTTAAAAAATCCTAATCATGTGTACATTATCTTTAGATGTTCACTAATTGCTAGTTAAACCACGAGATTTCATCAGTTGGTTATCTCAGACACTTATCAAATCTAAAAGTATCATGATTCAACTTTGTTTGAATTCTTCACCATACAATCATTGACATCTATATCCAAAGCAACTTTATTCTCCTTCGTAACATCGTTTTTGCCCTCATCTAATATGAAAATGTTGTCTTTACTCTTTCCCCAAAGTACGCAATAGAGTCCGAGGATAATAATCAATGCTCCTATCAAGCTGGATCATTGGAAAACCAAAGTATAGATTAATAAAGTTATTTTTGATTTGGGGGTAGAAGTCACTATTGGTTTTGGAAAAAAAGATGTGACCTTCCCACATGAAGTCTCTCATTAAAAGCGATGGCTGAAAATATTCCAACAATAATAAGTTGTAATGGAGTAAACATCGCGGCAAACACCGGCCCCTTCTTATTGATGGACCATAAGACTAGGTAGTATGTTAGTCCTGAGACCATGAAACCCTAATCATTATATAACAACATGGTTTGGTTAGTATCTCTAAACAAGTATTTTTGTGAATTCAGTAATTATATCTGTAATTTCTAATAGACATTAAAATCGTAACCAACTCACCCCGTAAAGGATGGTAAAGAGTTTTACATCCCACTCGAGCTTCCATAGATTTGCATCTCTTGCAAAAAAGAGAGAAAGGAAAGAAGATTGCAATGATGCAAAGAGACATATCATAATGTTCATTGACAACGGAGCTGGATACATCTTATGTATTAATCCCTACAAAATGATTGCCATAAGTCAGAGTCGATACATCATATTTATGAGCTAAAACAAAAAATAATATCATTGGTATGTTAAAAACGTGTACAACATGCACTCAATTTGCATATTTTCTAAGTTCTAACATTGTAAATTCAATATTATTCGTATTAAGTTATTATGTCTTTTTTTTAGAATGAAACATGTTAGCATTCCAAACATTCAACCTAAGGGAACTCCTTTGAAAGTGTTTTAATTTTCAAGTGAAGTTTTAATAGAGAAAAATGAAAATATAAAAATATAATAAATAACTCAACGACAATATATTTCAAAAAATTTGCATTTATTCTATTATCTTACTTTACCTGGAAAATGAGCCACAGGCTCCAACAAATCTTGCTTGCTGAAATAAGGGTTGCCCCTTTGACCCAGTTTTCTTTATGAACGTGAGAAGCTTTAGGGTTATAAATGTCGATTAGTGGCTTGTTAAATAACCCATTCAATTGAAACCCTTCTCTCCAAAAGGTGATTGTAAGTGTTCCCACCATGCAAATAAGTGTCCCTAAAACTTTCGCTTGCCCTTTCGTACTTCTAATCTTCACCTTCTCCATCCTTAGATTAAGATACTTCTTTGTAATAAGAAAATGATACATTTGAAATTTTTTATTGAATTTGAAGGTTTACATTAATTTTGCTTAGTAAATAGTTATAATGGTAGATCCCGTCTTAATCTACATTTTTTTCTAATAAATGAAACCTAAAAATGACATGTGTCACGTGTCAATTTTCTATGCTTTTTATTATTTCTATTTTTTGGTAACAAATCCAATTAAATTCAAATTATAATAATAAAAAATGATAACCTAATAACATTATTATGTTTATTTTGCTTAATAAATTAATTTATAATTACTTACAATCGACAATATCTTGGTTTTTTTATATTTAAATTTTTTTTATCTATACAAAATTTTTAAATATAAAGACCATGGTTTCCAAGGTTATAACCTAGTCTAATAATAGTAAAAAAGGATGGGTGTGGTTGTAACATCAAAATCATAGTCTCTCCATCTTATAATTAGTGTCCATTTTTTATTTTTAAAATTTTTATTCATCAATTTTAACTTTAAATATTTTTATTTGTACTATTTATTATTTGATGAAACTTATAACAATGAAAATATATTTAAAAAAAAATACATTCATATATTTGATGAAACTGCACACGTGTACTAATTATCTCCATCTTATATTTAAAATTTTTATTCATCAATTTTAACTTTTGCCTAATTATCTCCATCTTATATCTTTTGCCTATTTAAAAAAAAATACATTCATACATTCATAAAATTTTTAGTACACGTGTCACAGCTTCCTCTAATTATTATTATTTTTTCTTTTTTTGTATTGTAAAGACGAAGAAAGAAAATTTATTTTCTCTCATGTTTACTACGGCGATGAAGAATCAAATGATCACTATGTTTATTCCTTTTAAAGGTGGATAACATAGAAATAGGGATCATTTTTTTCATTTCTTTAGTTCCCTTTTTTATCAGAAGATTTGTTTATTTTTATCTGATTTAGTCATTTTTATGTTTCATATAGACTATATGTTTTATATAATTTTTTTTGATTTTATACTTTAATGCTTTTATTTCATTATTTTCTCCACCAAACAGGACACCTGCTTCTCATAGTTTTTCTAGCATATCACTATTTCTATGTGTTAAGTATTTCTCACTTTTTGCTTTCTCAATACTCCACTTCCACTTTACCTCTCCCACCAGATTTGGAAGAACATAGTCCAATCCCTTCAACCTGATTTACTCACCGGTCCTCCATTCTACATTTTCCCTAGGGCATTTCTTGGTGAATGCAAAGCATCAGGTATCATAGATTATAACAATCCTAAAATTGATTTTGCCATATATCTATCCTGCATTAGATATTTTCCCATTCACATCCATATCTGATGGATAAGAAAAATACTCCAAATGAATCAGTTTCTTTCTCTTTAAAATGATATTAAAAGTAGGATTTAGCCATTACAGTTTTGACAAAATTGGTACCGCTCGTTTTGGTTGGGGTAGTAGAAAATAGTGACGAAATCTCATTTTAAGATTTGAAGTTCAACTTCATCTTCATTTTGATTCTTCTTCAGGTTCTGGTGGTTTGGTTTTATGACTTAAAGTAGTCGAGGAAATGAAATGTCACACCCCCAGTTAAGGCGGTGGAACTTGTCAGGCTATGCATCCTATTTTATGGATCACAAACAATTAGATATATAGTACCAGTACAACAATAACAAAATAGTATTTGTATTTCATCTTGAAGATTCAATACAAGGTTCTTACAGATCACAATAATGTACATGAATAGCCTTAATAGTTAGGAAGATATAACAAAAACTAGAAAATCAACCTGAAAACCATGACTATTCCCTCGGTTAAAATGCCTGCTAGTGATCTCTTGAGAATACACGTAGTTTAAGGGTCGACACATGCTTGGTAAGAGTTACGGGTTTTCTGTTAGAGTGGTAGTGATACTTTTAAAACGATCAAAAAGTATTTTCTCTCTAAGTAAACCATACTTAAAAATGATTTGGTAAAGAGACTTTAAAGAAACTTTGAAAACCATAACATTTTTTTCATAATTAAAATCGTACTTATAACGATTTTGTAAAGAGAGAAACATAATCCTTGGTTTCTGGAAAGATATATATATATATATATATATATATATATATATATATATATATATATATATATATATATATATATATATATATAGAGAGAGAGAGAGCGAGAGAGAGAGAGAGAGAGAGAGAGAGAGAGAGAGAGAATTAATCCTTATAGTGAGTCCTATAATCAAACTATGTGACTGAAGGACCCCTTACAACGCTTGAATAGACATTGTGGAATCGACTAAGATATTTATCACCGGCTTTGATTGATCCGTCGAGGTTGTAACTAGCAATCGCAGGTGGGGGTGTCAACCCTTATAGATCTATACGTAAGTATCTTGCTCAGAGGATTGATGGTTATACTGGTGTGGGTATACTAAGTGCTTATACTTATGTTATGAATAATGTCTCACTATAAAAGCCACTAACTAATGTATATGAATAACCTACCCTATCTTATATGTGGATAATAATCGAGATTGAATAGCCCTAACTTATACATGGATAACTCACTAGGAAAATTGATTTACATTGCATAAGTTTTATAAAAGTCAAGTATGTTTGATAAGTAAATATATAAGAGTTTATGATACTTGCTTAAATAAGTGGTAAATCTCATAGTAGTGTATACATGTGCATGTATAAATCTTAAGTCAAAATATTTTCAACTTATATATATATATATATATATATATATATATATATATATATATATATATATATATATATATAAGAGTTCTATTGAGAAAAAAATGTTGAAAATGAGGGAATCATTTTCAGCCACACATTTATTTTGCCGCAAAACACTTAGGCATACTGACTAAAATGGGTAACGGATATACATGTGTTTTCCAGCCAAACATGGTTTCTTAAAATATGCTAATCATTACCTTAGTATACACAAAAACATACTTTTTTTGTGTTTTTATTTTTAGAAAACTATTTTTATTGATTTTTTTAAATATATCAAAATTTATAATTTTTTTTTCTATAAATAGACATCCATATTAATATAGTTTTAAGTTAAAATAAAAAATTAATTTCTTTTGAGTTTTAGCTCTCGTTATTAATTAGTGAATAAAAATCAATCAGATTTTTATTACAGTACATTCATTATTCACTTATGAATAAAAGGTCTGTTTAACTTTTTTTTATAGTTTAAGTATCGTTCATATATGAATATAACATGTAATAAAGTTTTCTTACTTCAAATATATTTTTACATCATCGTTCGTGATATATTATATTTATATATGAATAAAACATATATCAGTTGTTTTCATATGTTATATTCATATATGAATTAAACATTTATCATATTTTTGCTATAGTTAATTTGTTATTCATATATGAATAAGTAGTATGTTAATAAAAGACGAACTGTTTTAAAATTTTGATCTACTTATTCATATATGAATAACAAATAAACAGTAACAAATTTATGATAATTGTCTTCATTATATATGAATATAACTTGTAAGGAAAGCTAGTACATGTTTTATTCATATGTAAATATAACATGTGACGAGAGTTGATGTAAATTGTAAAAAGTTTAGTATATGTTATGTTCATGTTCATATATAAATAATATTCAAACCGTAAAAAAAAAATAATCATATTCTTTTATTCATAAGTGAATAACAAATATATACTGTAGTAAAAATCTGATGTGTTCTTATTCACTTATGAATAACAATATCTAAAACTATAAAAAACAAATATATCTTAAACTATATACATATGAATGTCTATTTATACAGAATAAAAAATTATGAATTTTGATATATATATATTTAAAATCATTTTTCGATAAAAATAACTCATTAAAAATTTAAAAAAAGAAAAAAAACTATGTGTTTCTATATACTAAGGTAGAGAAAAGATCGGGTGATGACTCTTTTTTAAAGTGATGATTCGTGATGACACCTTAAAAAAGTTGAAAAAAAAATATAAAAATCATAAAATCGAGCATAATATTGTATCCGGAAGAAAAAAAATTTGGAAAAAAAAATTGCATCATTAAAATTGAAGCATGGATAGTTTTTGTAATCCGTGATTCAATTTTAATGATGCAAAAAAAAATTTCCCAATTTTTTTTCTCCAGGATATAATACTATGCTCGATTTTATAATTTTTATTTGTTATATTTTTTTCAGTTTATTTAAGGTACCCTTACGAGTTCTCACTTTAAAAGGACCCCTCATCGAAACCTACCCCTATTAAGGTAATGATTAATATAGTTTAAGGAAACATGTTTTGTTGGAAAATATAAGTGTATTCCTTTCCCATTTTCGTCAGTACGATGGATGCTTTTGCGGCAAAAATAAATGAGTGACTGCAAATGATTCCCTCATTCTTAACCTTTTTTTTTCTATTAAACTTATATATATATATATATATATATATATATATATATATATATATATATATATATATATATATATATCAAAATGGGATCGGGTGAGGACTCGTGAGGACACCTTACAAAAATTGAAAAAAAAATCTAAAAAAAATACAAATCATAAAATCAAGCATAGTACTACATCAGAGAGAAAAAAACTAGAAAAAAAAAACTGAAACGTTAAAATTGAAGCATTGATCATTTTTATGATCCATTATTCAATTTTAATGATGCAAATTTTTTTCTCCCGAATATAGTATTCTGCTCGATTTTATTATTTGTATTCTTTTTAGATTTTTTTTCAATTTTTTTAAGGTGTCCTAACAAGTCCTCACAGGAACCGAACCATATATATATATATATATATATATATATATATATATATATATATGTAGAGAGATAGAGAGACATTATGATCTTTGAAATACTACGAATGTGGTAATGTCACATATTATAATATTTATGACACATGTTTAATGACATAACGTCAGAACTTGGTTCTAGTAAAAAGATATGTTATTTTAACTAGTTGTAACATTTTTCAAACAACGATAACATATGAAAATATCAAGTTTAATAACTAGTTTTTGTTAAACAATATATGTGTAACATCCTGTTTCAAATTCTCCCCATTTTGAATTGAGGATTAAGGGTTTGGGTATTATCCGGCTTAGAAACCTCGATGAGTTGGGTTTTCGACCCAGTTGGAGTTAGATAATGTATCTTGGTTGCTCGAGTATTCAATTGGAGTTTTTGGACCAAAGGGTATGAATTTATTTTGAAGAATTGCAAGGAACTCGACGAGTTGGGAATCTATGAGTCGTTGAGTAGAAAGCTTTCCATCCGCATAAATTGGAGGACCTACTCGACAAGTTGGGGAGCCCCAACTCGACGAGTTGATGCTAGGGGATGAAAAACCTAATTTTCAGGCATTGTACCCTATATAAGCATAATGTTAAGCCTCGTTCTTCATTCTAAGTCAGCCTCACCCTCTAAACCCCTAGAAATCATCCTTAATCATTCATGGTGGCATTTTGAGCTTATGGAATCCATTTTTGGAGTATTTGACCGATTTTGAAGAAAGATGACTTTGATGCAAAGATGGGGATCAAGGAGAAGCTTATGGATCTGGCTTTTGTGACTGATTATCAGCTTGATGAAGGTATAAAGCTCTGAACTTGACCATTGATATCTTAGATATCACATTTGTGAGTTTTAGTTCATTTTGATCCTAAGGATGAGATCTAGTGGTCTTGATTTCATTCCAGGAGCTTTGACTTGTCCTTCTTAGTGTTATGAGGTTTAAGGTCCATAAAGTTGGTACCTTTAGAGTTTAAGACCATCTATGTGGGGGTTTGAGTCATTTCCATGAAAGTAGAATGCTATTTGGCCTTTTGGAGCATGCAAAGGCATAAAGTTGCCAACTTTATGCCATACAACTCATCAAATGACCTAGATATGAGGTTTAGAACCTTTAAATTCAAGAAAAATAACTTAATGCATTAAGTGAGTTGGCAGACTGGAGAACTCGACAAGTTCATAAGTGAACTCGGTGAGTTGAGTTAGGATTTTCCTCATTCTGTTAAGAACCGGACGAACTCGACGAGTTATAGGAAAACTCGACGAGTTGGATCACAACATTGTGATTCTAACTTTGGGGTGGACTTGACGAGTTGATGTGTAACTCTGCGAGTTAAGTTAACTTGGAGCGTTGACCTTGACTTTGGCTTTGACCACGTGTTGCCTAGGCTTGACCATTCGAAACTTTAGGCCTTTTTGGATATTGGGCCTTCTTAGGTTAGGTCCGTAATGGTGTTGGGCCTTATTGGGCCATAAGTAAGCCATATTTGGGCTTTGATGATTGTGGGATATTGGACCATTGGAATGCCAAGTGTTTGGACTAGAATCGATGGTCTGGCCTTATGGAAAGACCCATGTAGAGGTTGGGCCCAATTTGGATAATTGGGCTATTGGTTGATTAATTGGCCTTTGGGCCTTTCAGATTATAGTTTAGGCCAAAGTATTGGTTAGGGAAAGGTTAGGGTAAAATGTGCTTTTACCTAGGGTATGAAGTTATTGTTATGGATTAGAACCCAATTGATAGTTGGGTTGTCATCTGATTAGTATTAGGAGCTCGGAAAGTTGAGGAGGCGGCAACTAAGGATTTCATTTGGGAAGCTTCTGCATTCAAGGTGAGTCTTCTCACTATACCAATGGGCCCAAGGCACTAAGGCTGACCTATTATATGATACATGGATTGTTAGTTGATTATGTGATATGTCGGTATGATATTTGTATGGAAGTCCTCGGGGGTTTCCCGTGGCAATAGATTAAGACCATGAGGAGGTTCATATGGCATTTGGTATATGCCCTTGGAGGGTTTCCACAATTTCCTTTTATGATTACATGTTTTGCTCGTATCTTATTTCTATGGTTAGTGAAGACCGTGCGGAGGTTCCCACGGTAGGTAACCAAGACCACGTGGGGGTTCTAGCGGCAGCTAGCAAAGACCATGTGGGGGGTTCCCATGGTAGATAATTAAGACCATGTACTTGGTATAAGACCTTGGAAGTTTTCCATGGCATCCTTATATGTTTGTATGCACGACTTATGTATTATGTGTAGCTTATACAGATATTATGGGTTATGTAATTATATGGATTGTGTGGGGTATGCTCTGGGGAACTTACTAAGCTTCATGCTTATAGTTTTGTTTATGGTTCAAGGTATCATCGGTTTGGAATGGAAGGGTCTGGCTTGATCGCAGCGCATACACCCATGTTTTTCACATTATGTAATTATGGGATGTAACTCTGATACATATTTTAAGTAATCAATGTTTTTGAATGGTTAGATTAAGTAACATTTGTGTTTGACTATAATAAAAATAAAAAAATTTAACCTGGATTTTTGGGTCGTTACAAGTTGGTATTAGAGCCCTGGTTTGAGGGACTCAAACATACTCTTGAGTGTGTTTGAACTCAAACTGAGGATCTGTAAAGTTTTCAAAAGAAAAATGTTTCCAAGGAAAGAGTTTTCTAAGAGAAGAAAGGGTATGGTTCACGCAATCGGCTGAGCTCAAGTAAGTTTTCCCTAGAATACCCACATATGTTATCTATTATGACATGATTTTTAAATCTATGAATCGCATGCTAGTTGGGGAAAGGAGAGATGCATTTATACGTTGTATGAACTGGTAGACTTGCATGCTAGTGTTGAGTAGTTAGCGTTGGATTGGCCTGATATGTGATGCTTGTAGCCTTCGAGATACTGGATGCCATGCTAGAATGAGAATGATTATGGGTATTGGTAACTTCTTAGTGTATACATTGAAAGTTGTACACAGTTAGGATCTTATAGCTTTAGAATAACTGATTTGGCCTTATTTCTGGTTCCTTGTATGGTTGTGATCCTATGGTAAGGTCTACATTCGACAGTCTATTAGATCATGTTCTGTGTAGAATTTGCATGCATTAGGCAGCTGTCAATGATGGTGGATGTGGATAGCATGATTTTTGGAATATGGGTTGAATACCCCATGATAGTTCTTTAGATCAGAGTGCTACTGCACAGATGTTGCTTGCTTTGTGCTTTGTGGAACTCTTGAAAGATGGGAGTCATCTAGTAAGTGAATATGATGATATTCAGGAGGTAGATGGCAGGTGGATATCGTGTTGCTATTTAGAGGATATTTGGTGTATCAGTGGAGTAGGTGACTTAGAGGATTGTTGAGGAAGGTATGGATAGGTTTAGAAGGTAGTATTGGGCCTATACTACTGAAATCACAGGATACATACTAAAATCTGAGAGAGTCTTTGAGAATCTAAGAAGATTATGGGAAGGAGAATTCTTGGTTATGCCTACACCGTGGGAATAGCTGCTTTGTTGAATGAGGATAAGAACGCATAGGAAGGACTAGGTTTTGGTCTCAGCTCCAGTGGTGAGCTAGTTAGTGGAAGGACTTCCAAGGATTGGAGGTCGTGTTGGATTAAGGGAATGGAAAGTGTTTTCTGCACTAGTTCCTACTCCTTAGGAGCTAAGGTTTAGTTCACCTTGGATCTCTTGTATGAGGCGACAAGGAGTTGTTGGGGATTAATTGTGTGATCTATTACACCTTTGGAATTGGAGACTATGTCTTGAAAGTAGTTTGTAGTTCGGGTTAGGGTAGAATTTTCTCCAGCTATTGTAGTTCAACCATGGACGATTAAGTTGGTGAGTGTATCATGGTGCGAGGCCCTAAATGATATGATTTCTAGAACCCGAGGGTGGTAGATCGATTTGGGTACCTCGAGAAGAGAGATTCAGGTCAGGTTCATCTAATGGGGGGTCTCGAGAAGAGACCCAAGACTTCTTAACAATGTTTGAGAGGCCAGCAGGGACGGAGTCAGTGCAACACGTGCGAGAAACCGTACAATGATGTTATCGCTCCAGGAGTATAGGTTGCTACAAGCATAAAATAATTGATCATGTCAGTAGGTGATCTTGCAGGTGGGTGATCGACTTTGGCTGTGTCCAATCTGATGGACTGATGGTAAGGTTTTGGATAGCGGTGGTAAGGTGAGAGTATTATGAGATTGCGGGGTAGCCCGTAGCATTTACCAGTCCCTGGACAACGGTAAAATAGTGGTAAGTTGTATTCTCCTTCGGATTTCTTTGGTAAAAGGGTGGCTGGGGAAGTGATTAGGAACATCCAATTGCTTAAGATTGCAAGAGTATTCTTCAGGATATCCAGGTCTGAGTGATCATTGTGTTGGCTAGCAATGGGGCACGTGTGCTGTTCGGCGCAGGATTTGGGCGGATCATTCATATTGATGGAAATGGATCGGCGGTCCTTAAGGTGTAAGAGGCGGAAGAGTGTTGCCAAACCCAAGTGGAGGAGAAACAAGTGGTTGCTTAGGCCTAGGATGTGTTGGTGGGAGTTCAGGAAACTCCCAGTCGCCGGTTTGCATCATCTTGATCAGGATTAGTAAGCAGTGGGAAGCCATAGGCATGATCTAAGCTCCTGATGGGATAGAGGATTCAGCTCGAGAGGTGCAACATTGTAATAGTTTGAGTGCGATGAGGCCATGGTTGGTAAGCATGGTAGGATTGAAGTAGTTTTCGGTTGCGATAGGATCGTAGCATTCATCGGTCTAAGGTAGACTACTTATGTAATAGTCACAAGCATGTAAGAGGAATCAGCTCGTGCTTTGGACACGCCGACCAGGGATATCAAGAAATTATTCTTAGACTTGGGGTTGAGGATCTTCGGAGTCCATGGGCGAGCCTGGATGGATGTGGGAATTCAGGATAGAACTATCAGAGACCATGGGGTCAATGGTTTAGATCTTGAGTTGAAGGATTATGTGGATAATCAGTATGTGACGCAGCAGGGTTTAAGTTGGGTAGTCATGATATTGATCTCTTGGGAACCTGGTGGTTAGAGCTGGTGCAAGACTAATAGTCTTCGGGATTGGCTTAAGGGGAGTATGTATCCGTCAAGTAAGGGATGTCAGGAAGATGTGGTGCATTATGCAAGTGCAGATTCGGGGATCTCGGGGTAGGAATAGAGTATCGATTCGATTTTAGGTATGATCCCGAATCAGAGTTTGCATGTGTCTAGTGTGAGATTTTCGTTCCAGTGGAATAAGGATTGAGATATTCATATGCTGAGGGCATAAATCGCAAGGTTCAAGGGTAATGGATGGGTTTAGTTAATGGCAGTTCGAGTTATTGTGATGTATCTTGGGTTGGTTTTATCTGTGAAAGAGCCAAACACATGTGAAGTGAGGAAAATATGGATTGTTGGAGACCGGATATGAGCTGAGACTGTAGTGGGTCATGTAGCATTTACTCTGATAGTAGAATTTTTGATGGCAAGGTTTGCTAAGCAAGTCCTGCCAGTTGATTTTCTTTTCAGGAGACACGTGGGACTCCTGTGTGTGTGTGTTGTTCTGGTCCAACAATCGGTTAGGTGTCCAATGTTTCCAGTTGTCTCTAGATAAGGTAGGATAAGAGAGGTCTTGTCTGCTTCTAAAAAGCAGTAGGTGGTAGCAAGAAGAGTCAAAGTGGGTTTAACGATTGGGAATTCGTGTGAGGAGTTGCTTACATTCAGGGTATACGCTAAGTTGTTTGTAGTTGGAATAAATAAACTCAGAGTGGCTGATTAGAACTTATTGCGTAGCTCTCATCTGATTCTAACAGTTGTAGGGATGAGTCTCATACTCGAAGGATTATTTAAGTCTCGTGTCTGGTTGGGCGTTCTGCATCCGTATTTGATCAGTAACTTTGTTCTTTGGAAGCTTCTAGGTATTATGGGTGGAAAGTATTTTTTTTAGGCTTGTTTTTTTTTTTTGGAATAAGTTTGATGTTAGTTCAGTGTGGGCATTTGTCGGGAAGCTAGCTCAATTTGAAATTTCGAGTTTCGGAAGGATAAAGATGGTTTTTATGCAAGAGGGTCTAAGGTTCATTCCTTTTCAGGTTTGGTAAGTTCTTCTAGGGTTGGATTAGGTTTCCTTGAGAAGGCGGTATTATTCCTGGGTTGTGGAGGTATTGACTGTATTGTTGGATGTGCTGGTGAATGTAAGAATGCATTTCGAGGATGAAATCTAACTCAAGTGAGGGAGAGTTTTAACGTCCTGTTTCGAAGTGTCCCCATTTTGAATTGAGGATTAAAGGGTTGGGTATTATCCGACTTCGAAACCTCGAGAAGCTGGGTTTTTGACCTAGTTGGAATTCGATAATGTATCTTGGTTGTTTGAGTATTTAATTGGATTTTTTGGACCAAATGGTATGAATTTACTTTCAAGAATTGAAAGGAATTCGATGAGTTGGGAGGCTCCAAATCGTCGAGTAGAAAGCTTTCCATCTGCGCAAATTGTAGGAACTACTCGACGAGTTGGGGAGCCCCAACTCGACGAGTTGATGTTGGGGATGAAAACCCTAATTTTCGGGAATTGTACCCTCTATAAGAATAATGTTAAGCCTGATTCCTCATTCTAAGTCAGCCCCCACCCTCTAAAACCCAAGAAATCGTCCTTAGTCATTCATGGTGGCATTTTGAGCTTATAGAGTCAATTTTTGGAGTATTTGTCCCATTTTCAAGAAGGTGGAGTTCGATGCAAAGATGGGGATCAAGGAGAAGCTTATGGATCTGGATTTTGTGACATATTGTCATCTTGATGCATGTACAAAGCTCTGAACTTGAGATCTCTCATTTGTGAGTTTTAGTTCATTTTGGTCCCAAGGATGAGATATAGTGGTCTAGATTTCATTCAAGTAGTTTTGAGTTGTTCCTCTTAGTGTTCTGAGGTTCAAGGTCCATAAAGTTGGTACCTTTAGAGTTAAGACCATCTATGTGGGGCTTTAAGTTATTTACATGAACGTAGAATGCTATTTGGCCTTTTTGGAGCATGCAAAGGCATAAAGTCGCCAACTTTATGCCTTAGTACTCATCAAACGACGTAGATCTAAGGTTTGGAACCTTTAAATTCAAGAAAAATGACTTAATGCATTAAGTGAGTTGGCAAACTAAAGAAATCAACGAGTTCATAAGTGAACTCCGCGAGTTGAGTTGGGATTTTCCCGATTCTGTGAAGAACCAGAAGAACTCGACGAGTTATAGGAAAACTCGACGAGTTGGATCGCAATATCATGATTCTGACTTTTAGGCGGACTCAAGGAGTTGATGGGTAACTCGACGAGTTAAGTCAACTCGGAGCGTTGACCATAACTTTGGCTTTGACTAGGTGTTGACTAGGGTTGACCATTCAGTATTTTAGGCTTTTTTTGATAATTGGACTTCTCGGGTTAGGTCCATAATGGAGTTGGGCCTTATTAGGCGATAACTAGACCATATTTGGGCTTTGATGATTATGGGATATTGGACCATCATAATGCTAATTGTTTAGAATTGAATGAATGGTTGGGCCTCATGGCAAGACCCATGTAGAGGTTGGGCCCAATTTGGAAAATTAGGCCATTGGTTGATTAATTGGCCTTTGGGCCTTTCAGATTATAGTTTGGGCCAAAGTGTTGGTCAGGGATAGGCATGGTTAAAATGGTCTTTTACCTCGGGTATGTAGTCATAGTTATGGATTAGAACCCAATTACTAATTGGGTATCATCTGATTAGTATTGGAAGCTTCGGAAGCTGGTTGGGCAGCAGCTAACCATTTCATTTGGGAAGCTTGTGCATTCGGGTGAGTCTTCTCACCATACCAATGGATCCAAGGCACCAAGGTCGGCCCATTATATGATATATGAATCGTTAGTTGATTATGTGATATATCGATATGACATTTGTATGGAAGTCTCCAGGGGATTCCTGTGGTAGTAGATTAAGACCATGAGGAGGTTCCTATGGCCTTTGGTATAAGTCCTTGGAGGGTTTCCATGGCTTCCTAGTATGATTAGTTGTTTAGCTCGTAGGTTGTTTCTATGGTTAGTGAAGACCGTGTAGAGGTTCCCACAGCAGGTAACCAAGATCACGCGGGGGTTCGAGTGGCAACTAGCAAAGTCCATGTGGGGGGTTCCCACGGAAGTGAAGTTCAACATCATCTTGGTCTTTCTTCTTCAGGTTTTGATGGTCTAGTTTTATTACTTAAAGCTATCGAGGAAAGGAAATGTCACACCCCCGACCGAGGCGGCGGTAGATGTTGGGTTGTGTGACTTAGTGCATGGATCACAAGCACTTAGATATATAGTACAAATACAACAATAACTAAACAATATTTTTATTTCATCTTGAAGTTTGAATACAAGTTACTTATAGGTAATAATAAAGTACATGAATACCCTTAACAAGCTGGAAGATATAACAAAAATTAAAAAGTTAAGTCACCTGAAATCCATGACTATTTTGTCGTCTGAAATGCTTGTTAGTGATCTACTGACAATATATGTAGTTTAAGGGTAACACATGGTCGGTGAGAGTTACAGGTTTTTTGTTAGAGCAGTAATGATACTTTTAAAACGATCAAAAATTATTTTCTTTGTAAGTACACTATACTTAATAATGAGTTTGTAAAAAGCCTTTAAAGAAACTTTGAAAACCAAAAGGTATTTTTCCATAAGTAAAACCATACTTATAACTATATTGTGAAGTAAGAAACCAAATCCACAGTTTCTAGAGAGAAAGAAAAAAGAGAGAGAGAGAGAGAGAGAGAGAGAGAGAGAGAGAGAAAGAGAGAGAGAGAAAGAGAGAAAGAGAGAGCGAGAGAGAGAGAGAGATCTACATAATGTGTATAAAGAGTCCTATAATCGAGCTATGTGACTGAAGTAACCCTTACAACACTTCATTGGACGTTATGGAATCGACTAAGATATTTATCACTTGCTTCAAATCAACCTTCGAGGTTGTAGCTAGCAAACTTAGGTGGAGGTGTCAACCCGAATAAATCTATACATACGTATCCTGCTCTGAGGCTTAACTGTTATAGTGGTGAGGGTATACTAAGTGTTTATACTTTGGTTATGAACATTGTCTCACAAAAAAAAAGTCATTAACTACTGTATATAAATAACCCTCCGTATCTCTAACTTATACGTGGATAAGCATTCGGGGCGTATTAATCGAGAGTCAATAGTTTTAACTTATACGTAGATAAGTCACTAGGAAAAATGATTTACATTTCATAAATTTTACAAAAGTCAAGTATGTTTGATAAGTATATACGTAAGAGCGTACGATACTCGCTTAAATAAGTGGTAAATCTCATAGTTGTGTGTACATGTGCATGTATAAATTTCAAGTCAAATTATTTGTAACTTATATATATATATATACACACACACACACATACATACATACATACATATATATATATATATATATATGTATATATATATATATATATATATATATATATATATATATATATATATATACATGCATGTAAGTTATGATCTTTGAAATACTACAAAGGTGGTAATGTCACATATTATAAGATTAATGACACACATTTAACGACATAAAATTATAATTTCTTTCTAGTAAAAAGATTTGTTGTTTTAACTAGTTTTAACCTTTTTCAAAAAACTATAACATATGAATATATCAATTTTAATAACTACTTCTCGTTAAAGCTATATATTTCAACTAGCAATCATTGTAACCAAGATACGATTTTAATGAGAGTTTGCATAAATGAAACAGTGAGCTCATTTATCCCCCCCCCCCTGTGAAATGTATAAAAACTATAAAAAGGGGCTATAATAACTTACCTTAATGTGTGAATTAGTTATATACTTGAGAGCATGATTGTGTTTGGGAAGCACCGCGAGATAACACCAACTGGCAACAAAATTTAACATGGGTTTGGAGTTGACATAAACACACGAAACAACAACAAAATAACTTCAGGCTTGATCGAATAGTGCAACAAAAGAATAGGAAACATGATAATCAAAATTATGTGGTTGTGATCAAAGGAGGGGTGCCCGACAACCTCCTGGTTTCGGTTTTTTTGGCCGACAGTGGCAGCATTGCTGTCATTTTTGCTCCAACGAATAACGATATAGGGAAAATAGATGGAGGATGAGGAAAGGCGGGTGCTAGAGGGTGTTGGGTGGTGGTTTCTCGACAAAACATGTGCAAAAGGAGGGTGGAGGGTTGATGGTTCTCGATGGTTACTTCCACCTACGGTGGGGGAGTATTTGGCCGAGAAAGAGATCAAGGAAGAGAGGAAATGAGGGAGGGATACTTGGTTGATTTGTGTGATGAAATGGGAAGGCCAAGGGCTCATTTTATTGCCTCAAAAAACTATGCATGGCTAACCATTCACTATGCTTCCATGGTAAGTCAAACACACACAAGCACCGCGCTTGTCCTCTTGAAGTGAGAGGATAAGGTGGTGATGGAGTAAGGTGCTGACGGTGGACGTGATTAAGGACAAGAGCATGGAAAAAGGGCTCGCCATACACTCTTCCATGCAAGCTTTGTAACGCCTAGTGATGTCATCAACCTCAAAAAGCCCCTAAAACCATCCTAGATTTATATGCCAAGATCCTGATGTCTAATATTTTTTTTCCGAAAGGGGCAAATGATAGAGCCGAGTGCACTAATTCCAGAAACCCAAACATGTTAAGTTTTCAAGTTTTAGAACTCTAGGAAATAGTGTGACCTGAAACGTCCGATTTTTCGACATTTACAAATATTTTTGTTTAAAATATTCTGAGTATGGAATCAAACAATAGACTATAACCTGAGTCCAAAAACATTCTCAAAATTTCCATCTGAGATCGTATCTTTTGAGTATGAACTCCATTTTTACATTCTTTATATTGCCGAACTCAGGTCAACATGTACCATGAGACTAAAGTGTTTGGTTAATAAGGGTTACAGTTTGTGTTGTATTTTTCTTTTGTGATTTTCCGTAATTGGAAATAAGATACCATCAGATATCTTATTTTAATTGTAATAACACTATTTATTATTCAAAATATGCATTAAATTTCAATTGGCCAAGTTACAAAATGGTCCGCTCTGAAATGACTGTTTATAATTTTATACCTAACTTATGGGATGTCACATTACCTCCAAGTTAAACGAATTTTGTCCCAAAATTATTTTGTTCCTTAGTCGAGGGAGCACCGCTGAATAGTTGTTGATATTTTTGTTTCATCTGATCATCGCGTTCCCAAGTAAACTTCGGCCCTCTACGAGAGTTCCATCGTAATTTTACTATAGGTATGCGACTTTGTTTAAGGCTTTTGATTTCTTGATCCATTGATCTCCACGGGTTCCTCCATGAAGTGATGTTTAGTGTGGACCTGGATCTCATTGAGAGAAATAACAAGGTTCTTATCAGAGAGACACTTCTTGAGATTACACACTTGGAAGGTATCGTCAACTTTGATGAGTTCTTCAGGTAACTTAAGTTTGTAAGCCACCAGACCAACCCTTCCTATAATTTAAAAAGGTACGATGTATCGTGGATTTAGTTTATCTTGTTTTGCAAATATAATGACACCTTTCCATGGTCTGACCTTTAGTAGGACACGTTCTCCTACTTTGAATTCTAGGGTTTTATGTATCACGTCAACATATCTTTTCTGACGGCTACATGTAGCCTTTAATCATTCCTTTATCTGAACAATGTTTTGCATTCTTTCATGAATGATCTCAGGATCAGTAAGTAGAGTATCTCAAACATGATTTCTAGCCAGTTAAGTATCTCCAAATTCTACCCAACATATCAGAGAATGAAGTCTATGTCCGTACAAGGCCTCGAATGGAGCATCCTTTATGCTAAAGTGATAATTATTGTTGTATGAAAACTCAACTAGCTGTAAGTATCCAATGCATTACCTAAGTCTATCACACAATCGCAAATCATGTCTTCTAGAGTTTATATCATCCTTTCCCCATGTCCATCCGTTTTAGGAGGATATGCAATACTCATGTCTACTTTGGTTCCGAGGGACCTCTACAATGATTGAAAAAGTATGAAAGTGAATATTCTATCTCGATCCGAGGTAATAGATATTGACACACGGTTAGTCTGGATATTTCCTTGAGATAGGTCCAACTGAGTTTCTCCTTTATATTTGTTTCTTTGATGGTTAAGAATTGGGCGGACTTGGTCAAATGGTTAACCACTACCCAAATGGTCTCATCAATGTTTAAAGTTCTTGGCAACTTCATTATGAAGTCCATGGTTATCTGTTCCCATTTCCATTCTGGCATTGACAGTTTTTGTAGTAGATTAGATGGCTTTTGGTACTCTGCTTTGACTATGGAGCAAGTAAAGCATTTACTGACATATGTGGCAATCTTTGCCTTCATGTTGGGTCACCAACAAAGTTTCTTAAGATCTAGATACATATTATATGATCCGGGATGTATCGAATATCTCGACTGATAAGCTTCATTTAAAACGTGACTCCTGACATCACCAAATTTTTGGGCCCAAAGTCAGTTCATGAAATATCGTTTTCCGTCTTCCTTGAGGCTGAACTGTTTGCCCATTCCACGTAGGTTTTCTTCTATGGTATTTTCGAGTTTGAGTGCTTCTAGCTGAGCATCTCGAATTTGGGTGGTGAGAATGGAGTGGATTGTTAGGGTTAAAGGCATTACAGGAAGTGGGTTTTCTCATTCGTTCCTACTTAAAGCGTCTACTATGACATTTGCTTTACCAGGATGATAACAAATTTCACATTCATAATCATTTAGCAATTCTACCCGCCTTTGCTGTCTCATGTTGAGCTCTTTCTGATCGAAGATATGTTAAAGATTTTTGTGGTCGGTGAACACGAGACACTGTGTTCCGTATAAGTAGTGTCTTAAAAATTTTAAGGCAAAAACTATCGCTCCCAATTTTAAGTCATGGGTAGTGTAGTTGGTCATGTTTTGCTTAATTTTTCTGGATGTGAATGACTTTATTCCTTTACATCAATACGCATCCTAACCCTTAGTGAGAGGCATCGCAGAATACTAAAAAGTCTTTTGTTCCCTCTGGAAGAGACAAAATTGGTGCACATCACAACAATTTTTTCAATTTCTAAAAAGAGGACTCTTGACTGTCTCCCTAATCGAACTTCTTCTCTTTATGGGTTAGAGAAGTGAGAGGCTTGGCTATTTTGAAGAAATTCTCAATGAATCTTTGATAATAGCCCGTAGGCCCTAGGAGTTGGCGTACTTCGATTAGTGTCGTTGGTGCTTTCTAATCCCTAAATACTTCAATCTTCACGGGATCGACATGAATCCCTTCGCTACTGACCACATGGCTGAGAAAATGCACTTCATTCATCTAGGACTCACATTTAGAGAACTTTGCATATTATTTCTCCTTTCTTAACAATTCTAGAATTAATTGCAACTGTTGACCATGTTCTTCCTTGGTTCGTGAATACATTAATATCTCATCGACGAAGACAATCACAAATTTATCCAAATAGGGTTCACACACCCGATTAATAAGGTCCATGAATATGGCTGGTACATTAGTCAGTGCAAATAGCATAACTAGAAACTCGTGGTGAATGTACTGACTCATGAATGCAGTCTTTGGAATGTCTGCTTCCTGAACTCTGAGTTGATGATAGTTGGATCTCAAATCAATCTTCGAGTAGAAGCAAGATCCTTGTAGCTAATTGAATAGGTCATCGATCCTCGGGAGTGGATATTGGTTTTAGATGGTGTGTTTGTTCAACTATCGATAGTTGATGCACATCCTAAATGGCCAATCCTTCTTTTTGACAAATAATATCGGAGCTCCCCATGGAGATAAGCTTCGGTGGATAAAGCATTTGTCAAGAATTCTTGGAGTTGACTGGAGATTTCTTGCATTTATGATAGAAATAGATGATAAGGAGATCTTGCCACTGGAGCTGCAACCGGGATCAGATTAATTTGGAATTCGACCTATCTGACTGGAGGTACTCTAGGCACATCCTTTGGAAATACATCTAGGTAGTCGAACACTTGCAGAATGTCTTTGATTTCATTACCCTGGCCTTGCATATCCACCATGTGGACTAAGAAAACAAAGCATCTTTTCTGTAAACACTTTCTCACGTTCATGCAAGAGATGGCTCTTATATTCTTTCCAGGTTTATCTCCGTAAATCACTAGGGATTCATTGTTGGGTAACGATAGTCAAACGACCTTTTTGTAACATAAAATCTCCGCTCGATGAGGTAATAAACAATCCATTCTTATGATTACATTGAAACTTCCAATGGTCATAGGAATTAGCTCGACGTGAAAAAACGTGATTATTTAGGATGAGAATGCAATTGGTGAGTATTTCTAAAGTGCTTTCTAACTGGTCGTTTGTTAATTCTACCATGTAATCTTCGTTAATTGTGCATGATTTATGGTTAATCATGCTTCTAAACTTACAGTAAATAAAGCTTTTATCAGTACCAGTATCAAACGATACAAAAGCATAAATATTGTTGATAGGAAACATACCAGTAACCACAGTTGGTTACTAGCAAGCATCTCTAGCACCAATTACAAATTCTCTTCTATAGGTACCTTGATTCTTCAGTTTCGGACAGTCCTTCCTAATATGGCCTAGTTGATTGCATTCGTAGCAGTTACGACTTCCTCTTAAGTTATAGTTTTTGCAGACCATATCCCTACAATTTCCGACATGATGGAAATTACACTTAGTACAACAGGGTAAAGCCTCAGTGTAGGGCTTAGATGGAGAGAGACTGTTTGTAACTGTGGCGTAAATAACCACGAGTTCCGACTTTGGTGTGTGATGCTTGAAGTTCCCTTTTGATTTACCATGGAACTATTGTTTTGTACTCATTGTCTAGTTCTTTTTTGTTTGTGGGGTCATGGTACCCTAACAGATACACTACTCAGTCAATTGATAACCCAATCGCTTAGCACTATCAAAGGTGGTGGGTCTGGATGCAGTAACCAGACCTTGAACTGGCGAAGCTAATCCCCACATGAAACTTTAGTATTTTTGTATTTTGGTTTCACCATCCCCAGGTAAAGGTTTGTAAGGTCGTTAAATCGGGAGGTGTAGGCAGTTACCTCTGATCCTTTCATAGCGAGATTCCAAAGCTCCTGTTATAGAACATGGACTTCTTATCAAGGACAATACTCCTTGATCAACATTTTTTTAAAGGTTCCTAACCCATGACATAAGATGCATTGATTATTAGGGATTTGGCATGATTATTCCACCAAGTTAGGGAAAAATCCATTAGCGTACAAGTAGCATATTTGACTCACTAGTCATTAGTGCAAGAACTGATGCAAAACATTGTCTGCATTTTCTCTATCCAACAGGATAGACCAACAACTCCTTCCATGCTATAGAAGAATTAAAGTTTGCAGGCTAATAAATCCTTTTATGAATAGGATCTAGATTTTTTTTGGTTAACGACTGGAATACCACCACCATTTCTACTATTCCTTGAATATTTATTCCGAGAAGCTTCATATGCAGCCAAGGCCATGGTAATCCCTTGTGCAAGGAGGGTCTGTATTACTGTGGGTTGAGCACCGACCCCACCATAATTAACATAGGTGCATATTCCAGGTTTATTAATGGTATGACTTATGTACGGTACCAACCTTTTTCGAGGTATTTAACTTAAAGGATTGAGTTATTACTTTTAGTTGAAGATATATTAGAATTTTATTAAGTGTTCTTATCGCAGGTCAGACTGTACATAACTCTTATATTTATTGTTAGTGAGGTTTGCAATATTATTAATTTTTGTTTTGTACTCCACGAGTATCAAGTAAGGATCAGCCAGGTGAGAAAGTATCGGAGGGTAGGACTATTTTGGCGTGTAACCGCTCTGAAATCCAACAACCCAAGCGATAGTTTAAACTAGACACCTCTCTCATAAGTCGAGAAGTAGGGTAATTAACAACAATAATTTTATTAGGAACTTGTAGTGATAATTGTATTCCTCATTCGAGGATACAATTTCTCCATAGCATCTAATACCAATCCGTCACACCCTCGACCGAGGCGGCGGAACATGTCGGGCTATGCGACTTAGTTCATGGATCACATGCAATTGGATATATATATATATATATATATATATATATATATATAGTAAAAGTACACCAATAAAAAAATAGTAGTCGTATTTCATGTTGAAGTTTGAATAAAAGGTTCATACAAATAATAATAATAAAGTACATGAATACCCTTAACATGTAGGCATATATAATAGAAACTAGAAAACTAGTTCGCCTGAAATCCATGACTATTTCGTTATCTAAAATGCTTGTTAGTGATCTCTTGAGAATACATGTAGTTTGAGGGTTAACACAAGGTTGGTGAGACTAATAGGTTTTCTGTTAGAGCAGTGGTGATACTTTTAAAATAATCAAAAAGTATTTTCTCAGTAAGTAAACCATATTTAGAAATGAGTTTGTAAAGAGCCTTGAAAGAAACTTTGAAAACCAAAAGGTGTTTTTCCATAAGTAAAACAATATTTATAACTCTTAGAGAGAAATCGGATTAGTGGTTTCTAGAGGAGAGAGAGAGAGAGAGAGAGAGAGATCATGTTAATGTTTATAGTGAGTCCTATAACTGAACTATGTGACTGAAGTACCCCTTACAACGCTTCATTGGACATTATGGAATCGACTAAGATATTTATCACCCACTTTAATTGGTCTGTCAAAGTTGTGGCTAGCAACCGCAGGTGGGGGTGTCAACCCGTATAGATGTACACATACGTATCTTGCTCTAAGGATTAACGATTATAGTGGTGTGGGTATACTAAGTGTTTATAATTTGGTTATGAATAACATCTCACTATAAAAGCCATTAATTAGTGTATACGAATAACCTACCCTATCTTATACATGGATAATCATCTGGGGCGTAATGATCAAGAGTGAATAGCCCTAACTTATATGTGTATAAGTCACTAGAAAAAATGATTTACATTGCATAAAGTTTATAAAGTCGAGTATGTTTGATAAGTATATATATATATATATATATATATATATATATATATATATATATATATATATATATAAAAGAGTGTACGATAGTCACTTTAATAAGTGGTAAATCTCATAGTAGTCTGTACATGTGCATGTATAAACTTCAAGTCAGAATTTTTATAACTTTTATATATATATATATATATATATATATATATATATATATATATATATATATATATATATATATATATATATATATATATATATATATATACTACAAAGGTGGTAATGTCACATATTATAAGATTTATGACACTCGTTTAATGACATAAAATTGTAACTTGTTTCTAGTAAAAATATATTTTATTTTAACTATTTGTAACCTTTTTCAAAGAACTATAACCTATGAATATATCAAGTTTAATAACAAGTTTTCGTTAAACAATATATATTTTAACTAGTAGTATTTGTAACCAAGATACGATTTTCATTAGAGTTTGCCTAAACGAAATAGTGAGCGCATGTATCCTATATATATATATATATATATATATATATATATATATATATATATATATATATATATATATATATATATATAAAATGGGCTCGTACGCACTCACCTAAATGCATGAGTTCAGTTTAGACCCGAGAATGTGATCGTGTTCGGGAAGCACCGCGAGAAAACATCAACTAGCAACAAACTTTAACCCGAGTTTAGAGCTGATATAAACTCAGGAAACAAAATTAAAATAACGCGAGGTTTGATCGACTAGTACCAAAAAAGAATGGGAAACATGAGAATCAAAATAAATGTGGTCGTGGTCGAAGGAGAGCCTGCTCGGTAGCCTCTCGGTTTCGTTTTTCTTAGCCGATGTTGGAAGCATAATACAAAGTTTCAGTTTTTCAGACTTATTAACTAGGGTTACAGATTGTTTTGCATGTTACGTTTGGGATTTTCCACAATTGAAAATAAGATAACATGTGGTATCTTATTTTAATTGTAATAATTGTATTTTGTTTTTCAAAATATGCATTAAAGCTCAATATGTCTGGTTACAAAAAGGTTCGTGGTGAATTGACTATCTAAAGTTTAAGACCAAAATTTCGGGATGTCATATGAAATAAGTTGGAGTAGCTTGGAGTGACAGATTCAAATCAAACCATTTATGATCCATATCTGTCAAATTTTAGCTAATTATATGTTTTTCGTTCAAATCAGGGGAGCAACAAGACACTCATGAAAAAAATTCAAGGATACTAAAGAGACTAGATATACCAAGAAAGGTAAAACAATTGATGCCTGTCTATCATTAAAGCTTTAGAAATTCCGATCTTGAAAGGGTGTTTCAAATGAAAAGCAAAATGGTTCTAAAAGTTGTTTCCCACTCCAACAACTACCTAATTCTCTCTAGCTTCATCTCTTAGAGATGAAAGTAATATATAAAACTTATAAATAAAGTTATATTGTTTTTGTTAAAAATATTGCTAATTTGTTTTTCTCTCAGTATCCCATGTTGAAGTAGGTTCAGTAATCTCTATCGCCTAGATTATGCAAGCCGGATCAGTTATTGTCCATACCCTAAATTCATTCATCTTTTTTTATGAAAACTTTAACCCGATTAATGTGTTCTTAAATAACACATGATACTATTAAGTAAGTGGAGAGGCTAATTTGTTGAAACTAAGCTAGTTGAATGGAGCCTATTGCAAGCTCTACGTTATAGAATGAGTGTTGAATGTAAAACGATTAAGAGTTATGCCAATACGGTCTCGAAGGAGGCCGTTCTTGCTTAACACTATGTGTGTATACTTGCTTCCCTTTTCTCTATTCTATGTAATAAAATTAATTGTTCTTGTTGATCTTAATTTAATTGGATATTTGTTTGAATTTTTCCTATGGATAACCCCTTTTTCTACACATGAATCATGAAGGGATGGTTGTGTTTGAGATGTTGAATAAGGCTTTGGAAAACTTATAGTACTAAAATTGGTTTCATTATGGAATACTTTTTTAAACTGTAGTGATATATTATGAAACAATTGAGAGTATGATGCTAAATCTAATAGTATGGGCTAAATTGTTTAGATAGAAAATATCTGTAGGTGTGAGATTATCATCATGACATAAGCATGAAATGTATGTTTCAAAAAACAATATATAATAGTTCTATGATGTACCTTTTTAAGGCATCATGTTTATGTAAATATGTTACAAGGCTTTTTAAGGTTATTTTTTAGTTGGATGATGATGTGAAATTGAAATTAGGTGTGTTATTGATGATATTGTTTTGAGACGCTTGCAACTAAAGACGCGATAATGGAGAAATGATTCATATTGTGGAATTTAGATCACAGATTCCATCTTTTCTTGCTGGTGTCCCTTATGTCGTCTTGGATATAGGTATGTCCCATTAACTATTATAAAAACAATTTAAAACTAATTTTAATTGAGATTTAATTATTTATATTATTGTTAGATATATGCTTCCTCTGTTGCAGGATGGTTTCGGTAGGCTTGAGAGATTAGGTTGGAGGGAATCGTTCCCTCCCAACCCATCGAACCCACTGTCACATCAATTTTTGTCTATTGTTTTTCTTCATTTTTCTCAACCCACAACACACGGAAATCCTGTCTTTTTGAACCTACTCAACCCACTCAATTAAAAAAAAATACAAAACTTTTCATAAGAACTTGTTGTTATAAGAACGAAAGATAACTCACAAGGTCAAAATGAAAACTTGTTCGCGGGTAAAATTACCATTTGACTTTCTCCTAAAAAAAATACCCCGTAAATTATAAGAAGTTCCAAAATTTATGTGATCAGCTAAAGCTGTTTCAAACTTGACATTTTATTTTTAGTATTGAAATTGTGATTTTTCACATGAGATTGCAATTTTTAATTTTCATTTTTTCCATCGTCTTCTTTAGGGATAAATGCAACAGATAGCAGTGTACTCTCATTTAATTGTTTATTATAACATCTTACTTTCATTGTAACATCTTTTTGGCAAAAAGGGTTGTACGTTTTGAATGAATTGGAATTCATAATCGCACTTATTATTGACCATTATTAAGGCTAGTAAGTTGCGTTCTTCATCTCTCAGGGTGTTTTTAATTTAATTTTTATTTTATTTAGGATTTGGTGGTATAACTTGTGGCATACATGTATTTATTTTGATTGAATTATTTTGAAGTTACATAAATAAATGAATAGCTGCCTTCAATCGGATGTAAATTACCGATTTCGAAAGGAAATGTAAAATGTGAAATTGAGAAGAAAAAGATGTGGGTTATAATTATGAGAAATTAAATATTCTCCTAACTTTTTTTTTATGTCTATCTTTAAGGTCCCGACGGGTGTAATTGATACTCTTGAAAAAATAAAGAGAAAAGTTATCTGGAGTAAGGAATACAACAAAAAAAAAACATATGTTGGATTGGTTGGGAGAAGATTAACGCTCCTTAAAAAGTGGGTGGTATCGGGTTAGGCTCGATACAATCACTGAACATCTCCTTATTAGCAAAATGGTTGTGGCGACTGAAATCAGATAGTAGTGAATTGTGGGCTAAAGTCATTTGTTGTGTCCATAATTTAGAAGGAAGACATTGGTCTTGTTTTGCTAGTAGTACTAGTAAAGGAGTGTGGAAGAACATAACAAAAATCAGGTCTATGATGGCGAAAGTCAACATCGATCCTAAGGAGATTGTATCATGGAACTCGGATAAGAGATGTTGGGTATCTGAGTTTGTGATTGATAACAGATTCTCTGTGAAATTATTCAGGGAACGGCTTGAACTTGCAGGCCATATCGTGTGTTATGGTCCCTTTGACTGGAACAAGATGATCCCATTCAAGATTCTCTGTTTCACATGGAGAGCGAAACAGGGCAAAATCCCTTCAGCAATTGAACTTCAATCAAGGGGGATTACTATCCCTTCTACTGTGTGTGGTGCATGTAAGCAAGAGGAGGAGACTAGTGATCATATGTTGATCACATGTCAATCGGCGAGGACTGTGATGAATGAAATCCTTAACTGGTATGAAATCAGGTGTGATAACTTTAATTTGGTAAGGGACATGCTACTATTTCTATCGAGATGGAGCAAATACAAAAAAGGAGAAGCCTGTTGAACGTAATTTTATGTGGAGTTTTGTGGTGCATATGGATCGAGAGGAACAATGGGGTATTCAATAACATTCCTATTGATCCGGCGAACATAGTAGAAAGGGTAAAATCGTTATCTTTCATTTGGTGCAAACACAGGGGGCCATACAAAAATATTGATTGGAGAATTTGGAACCTTTGTCCATTTCTTTGTTTCTTTTTTTGTACTTTCATATACCCATCATCTTGATGTGGGTTTAATTTTAATATATTTGCGGTTTCCAAAAAAAAAAATCCTTCTACCCATTTAAATGATTACATGTGTTATATTTGTATCCTAAAATTTTATTAAATGAACATTAAATATTACACATGATATATTTTAATTGGCTAGGAGGATATATAAGAATAAAATCTAAAAGGATATTTAATCTCTCTATAATTATTTGATGTAGTCATCGTCGTCATTAGTTTCTCTAAGGTTGCTTGAGAAATAGGAAATGAATAAAATTGACATACGATTACTACATGACATTCCTTTTTAAATTAATTTTGAAAAACATCTCTTTGATAGTGAATGACAACTTTACCCATTTATTTAAAGATAATGTTGGTTAAATTTTATCCATCCTTGCTTATCACTCATGCTGAATAGATAACAAACTGTTTTGTCGGGTAATTGATAATTTCCATTTGTTTTCTTATCGACAAGCCAATTCATAGTTTAATAGATGAGTTGAATGATGAACAATGTCTTGTTGAAATTCAATGAATAAAGTTAAGAAAAGTGAATGCTATAATGTTATTTAACAGATATAGCTAGAGTTCAACCGACAATGACAATTAAACTCTTGGGAAAAAAATGTACTATATTATTTTTTTACGTTTAAAATAAATGTTATATTGAACTTTTATATAGTTCAATACAATATAGGAAAAAAATAATAGAAGTAAAATGATAATATAACAATTTATTAAATTCGATATGGTTCAATGCACCATTAATACCTTTAGACGGGTAACCGATCCAATAAGAAATTGCATGTTAACCTATTTTGTTGTTTAGTTCTACTTAAATAAATGCACGTCGGCATGACTGATTGTTAATGAAGTTATAATTTAGAAGAAACAATATATCCGTATATGTGTATAATATCTGAAACTTACCTTAGAAGAAATGCAATGAGAAAGGTCAAACTGGGGGTGATGCAATTTAAAGCACTCGCCACGGTTGCAGAAGTATATGTTAAACCATATGCATATGCATTAAGATGGATTGTGGATCCGAGGGATGACAAAACAAAAATCTTGATCATCACTACAAGGCTGAGCGTTGGTCTTTCTTTCCTGTAAGTTTCATGCTCATAGTTTACGAATATATAACTCTTAACTAGCAGTTAACTGATAGAGTAGAGATGAATGGATTACCTTTCATATACAAAAGCCAAAGGGCAAAAAAGAATTGTGCTTATTAAATGGCGATAAACCACAAATATAAGCTGATTAAGTCCATTTGCAAACCCGATCTTCATTGTAATACTTGCTCCTGCAAAAAGAAACTGTACAAACACCATTGCAAAGTAGGGAAAGCTGCTGGTATTCATGATATGGGTAGTAGATAGATGGCTACATCTTGTCTCAAACATATATGGAAAGTTAAGGTCATAAAAGCATTAAATAAATAATAGCAAGTTCATTCATAGTGGAAAGGGATTGTAGATCATATAAAGGGCCAATTGGTGTAACAACCCTTACATAAAAATGCATGTCTACACATCTTGTAATCCTAACTTCTGGCTAGCTCCTTTTCAACAAAAAAAAATTTGTTTTTTTTGTTTCGAAAATAGAAGATCATGTATGGTGACAGTAAAGTAAACAAATGGGATTTAAATACAATATAACTTTTTAACAATCAATATTTTGTTAACTTAAGTTGCGAAAGCCGTGCATCATGATCATGACAATATGCAATACCTAACTTATAGGAAAAGATAGTCTTGGCTTCATTCTCTTCGCCTTTAAAATAAGCACCCAAAAAAGCACCCAACATTTGTTTTATTCTTAAATGGTTGTTTTTTTTGAACGGCAACTTTATTCTTCTTAGTTGCTAATTAAAGCACTCAAAACACGAATGAAACATGTTATCACTCAACCAAAAACTCCCATAACTTTTAGTTATTTGACAAGGCTGCAAAATTGGGTTATGTGGTATCACCACAAGGAATGAGGCCTATACCAATGATATTTTCAGCAACTGTGCAGACAACATGTCTTTTGTAATGCATATACCGACAACTTATCATCGGTAAAAAGTCGCCTGGATAGCCCCATCAAAATGCCGTTGGGATAAATGTCGGCGGTACAGAGCCACCAATGCAGGCCACATGTCCTAATCAAAGGGTCGTCGAGACTAATTTTTGCGAAAAAAAAAGTTTTATTATAAACATATTCAGACAACATGTCTGTAGTGGCATTGATTATGATGAAAAATACAAAATAAGAAAGATCACTACAAGAATGTCACCCTTTAGCGACACCACTATTACCAACGACATGGGCTTTTAATCGGATGTTGTTATGTAATTACCACGACATTTATTACCACCAACCAAAATCGTTAATTAAAAAAAAATTAAACTTAAAATTGTTATTTTCGGCGACACTATTACCGGCGACACACCTCATTACCGGCGACATATATCAATAGCGGCGATAGTATGATCAATAGCTTCGAGGCACTAGCGGCGACTTATTATTGGCGACGCGTCGCCGCTAATACTATTACCGGCGACAACCCTAATTATTACCGACAACTTTTGTCGCCGCTATTGATCATTTTCCTTATTGTAGATCTAGTAAATCATCATATAAATCATGAACATATGGAGTAAATAAATCTTTTAAGCTCTCATTAGTATAGTTAGAAAAAGTACAAATGAGTTTGTAATAAAAACTCTCTAAAACTAATGTTCTCCAAAACTTCCTTACATAATGGGAGTCACTCATTTTCTATTTATAGGAAAGACTTTCACATTTTTCTCCTAAGTTCGTTTCACTTTGACTTTCTCTTCTGGAACAACTCTCCATTGTCGAACTGAAGGATTCGACTCCTTGGATGAAGAGCTTCCATTCGAAGACTCATTCAAGTAGCTTTCATAAGCAACTTTATTTCCTCTTTAGAAAACTTTCCAGACTGATAACGTTTGCCTTTTCCCTCTAACCAGTAATTGATGTTTTTAACATCAGGCGTGCCTTTGACAACTGAAACTTTACTTTGTTGCTTCGAATGAAGGTTGGGAAAGTTAGGTTGTTTAGGCTTAAACGAAGAATTGTTCTTTCCATTTACTTCCAATTTTTCAAATTTTAAACCTGGAAATACTGGTTTTGACTGTAGTTGAAATCGATTTTGAAAGCATTTTTGATAACCAACATATGAATGTTGAAAAACATGTTGTCCATTCAAAAATCCTCTTTGACTGGGAAATTGAGGAAAAGTCCTTTGTTCATTGGATGAAAAACCATTTCTTTGAAAATTATTATTTGAAAACCTTTTATGTTGATGAAGTGGAACATAATTCCTTGATTCTTGAGATTTCACAAAATTCTCATTGTTTGTCTTTTGAAAATTTGGTTTGAATTGGACTTCGAAATTAGTGGTTTACTTTTTGAAAAATCTTTTTGTGATTGTCCTTTTGACAAATCTTGTTGTGGTTGAGAGGGTGTTTTCTTAATAAAAGACTTGTTTGGAGAAGAAGCCTTAACTAATGTAGACTCTTTCTTTTCAAATGATTTAGTTAACAAAACACTTTGTTTCTTTCGAGTCTCAGTATTTTACCAATACACCTTCTTTCTCGCTTTTCTCATTGAAATCCCATGTTCTTTTGAAATCTTTTCAATTTTTCCTCTGAAACTTTGATCATTTAATTTTGGTTTTTGAGAAACAATATCATTTGTTTGTTGTTCCACTTTTGATTTTTTAGTTTTGACTACCCAATTTCTTTGTGGTTTTTGTCTTCGAAAAATGTATGAGTTCTTGGTAAGATTATTTTCGACAGTGCTTTGATTTGAGAAAAATCCTTCTTTCGAAGCTTTCTTTTTATCCTCTTCGACAGTTTTGTTGATTTCATGTTTAACCTTATCACCATTTCCTGAGGTAACAAACACCTTATTTGGAAAGATAACATCATATGTGCATTTGAAGTTAGGATATATAACCAAATTTGATTCAAGATAATGAGAGCCTTTTTTCTTTCATCACTTTGTCGAACTTCTCAGTTTCACCATAAACTTAATCGATTACATCACTGGGTATGGTTGTTTCTTTTGAAACATCATCATTATCATCATCACTGTCTATTTGACAATCTTCGATAGTCACATGGTCAAGATCATGAACTTTCGAAGATAATGGTTGGTTAGTGTCAACTTTAAGCGAAGAATCATTATAAATTTTTTAGCCTTAGCCATTGAAGTGACATCAATGACACATAACTAGGAACAATCAATAACTTCCTCTTCCTTAATTTCACTAATCTCATCAGAAACATCTTCGATATCATTAAATTTTTTTGAGAGTCGGATACCGGAGTCTCAATTCTTTTCAAAAAAAAATATTTGTTTGTTTTTGGCCAAGGTCTCATTAACAATATCAACTAGATCATTAGCATCTAAGCATTCATAAATTTTCACAACACAATATGTAGAAGAGTGATTTGGGACTTTATCAAATTGGGAAATCTTCTTTTCACAGTCATAAGAGGTTGAATCAATTTTCTCCCTTTTGAAAGTCAAAAAGGGCAAAAGCTTCCTATGTTGTTCTTTGCTAATTTCGGACAAAATGATGTAATGTAGTTAATTTCCCATACAACCTTTTAGCAAAGTTACAATAAATGTTTCGATGTTTAAGTAAAATACTATTGTCTGTCCTAAGGTTGTCTTCGTCACACATTACATTTGTTAATTGCAAATCTAGACTCTCTATCTTAGATTTCTTCGACTCCAAACACTTCTGAGTTTCTAGTAGTTGATAATTGAACCTTTTGGCATCACTACTAGCAAAAATAAGCTGATTGTTAACATAAGTAATTAGGACTGTAAACGAGCTGACCCTTCAACGAACTGTTCGTGAACCGTTTGGCGGGAAGTTCGTTTATGTTTGTTTATCTAATAAATGAACGAACATGAACACAAATTCTTGTTAGTTTAGTTACACAAACGAACATGAACAATGGTCTTGTTCATTTGATTATGTTTGTGAATGTTCGTTTATGTTGTTCGTTTACATTTGTTTAAATAAGTTCCTTTTATGTTTATATATGCTTAATTGTGTTTGATTACATTGCTATATTATCTGTTCATTTATGTTCATATATGTTCAATTATGTTTGCTTATCTTTGTTCATTTATGTTCGTTTAGCATGTTCGCAAACATAAACGAACAAACATGAACAATGTAATTTGTTAAACAAATGAACATGAACCAGAAAACTTGTTCGTTTATCCGTTCATGTTCATTTATTTGTTCAAGTAACTTAAATGAACAAACATGAACAAGCCCCCGTTAGTGTTTGTTCGGTTCATTTACAACCCTATAAGTAATAGCTTCATCAAACTCAGGTAACATCGAAATATATGCTCTAGAAGGAATATTAAAGGATTCTAAAAGAGAACATACTAGCGAAGTCAAGGGAGGATTATGAGCAATAGCTGAAACAAAGCAACTTCCTATAACTTTCTCGTCATCCTCTTCTTCGAAACTCACAAACATCGCTCCATGATTGGGATTTCGCATCTCACCGTCATCTGATCCTGATGACCATATTTGATATGTCCCTTCCTTATCAGCCATCCCCTTCGCAACCAACGACATCCTCTTTGCCTTAGTTCTTACCTCATCAAGCCTCTCGATGTAGTAGGCTTCGTCCATGACTCTATTCTTTTTCTCATCCCTTTTCTTGAGCATGCAATCATTTAGCATGTGATTCGCTCCATTACAGTAATGACAGTCAAATCCTGAGTCACCTTTGAGTTTTTTCTACACCTTAGTATCCTCAACCTTGACTTCCTTTTTCTCCACTTTCTTTTCCTTACTCATAGTTTTTCTAGAAAAAACTTTCGTTCACATCACTTGCTCTTGGCTTCAGATTAAATGGCTTTTTGAAGAATTTCATCACTCGGTTGTTTGAGTAAAAAGCCACTACTTCGTCATCAAAATTGACGATCAATCCTCCATCTTCTAAACCTACTTTTTCAGTTGTTTCTTTCTCAACCTCTTTACTTGCAACCTTTAACATCAGCGCCAAAGGACCTCCCAAACTATTCCTCATTTCCTCAGCAATCTCATTAACTTCTTTTTCATGTGTCTTCAACACATTGTACATATCACTTAGAGAAAAGAATTCGAAGCTTTGTTGAGTTTTTAACATCAAGCTAATGTTACACCATTCCTTGCGAAGTCACATGATGAAAATCAGGTTGAACTCCATTGTTGACCTAATCACACCATATCTGTTGCACTTGTAGATTAGTTCATTTAGATAGTCATAATAGAGCTTAATGGATTCTTTGTCTTTCTGCTTGAACTCTCCCAACTCCAACAGACACTGCTTAACAGAGCTAATCTTCGTCTTCTCACTACCTTGATACTTCTCATTCAGTGTAACCTAAATCTTTTTTGATGTTTTTCAACTACACACATAGGTGTGCACAATAAGAGGAAGAGCACCACAGAGTTCATGCATACATCTCTTCTTGTTTTTCTTCAGTTTTTAAGCTTGTTGAGCAACATCTTGATTGTTAGCAGCAATTCCTACACTTTGTAGCACACTATCAAAATGATTTCCACCAATAATGCAATTCCAGAGATCCTCATCGATTCCATCAGATAGTCCTACATTTGATCAAGCCATTGATCATAGAACTCTGGAATCAACATAGGAATCTTTGTGGATGAACCAAAAAGATGAGAATATGAAATCATGGTGTTCATGTTAAAATTCGTCATTGTTGTATGGAAAGAGTTTAAGAAAAGCTTCCAAAAATTGAGATCTAATGATTAAAACTTCCAGAAATCGAACAACAAATACTTGATTTCACAAAAAAATGCAGAATCGAATCAAAATAGATGATCCGTTACGATTTTTAGAATCAAAAGAGTGGAAAATACTAAATCTAGAATGAGACTCAAAAACTTTTGAAAATATAAGAAAATCAGATCAAAGCTAAATGAATCATGTTCTAATACCAATTGTACTTGTGATTAATCGAGTATAAGAAATGAGATCATAGTATTTAAAGAATTATGAACACGAGATGTAAATATGATAGGATTGGCTCGATTACGCTATAAGAGATACAGAGAAAATATAGATAGTACAAGTCGAAGACAACCTAAGACCCCTCTAACTCTAGTATCCATTCCATATTTATAGGGATAACAAAAGCATACAAAAAAATAAAGGGAAAACATTACACTTTCAAAACTAACAATGCCCTTATAAAACATGCAAACAAGCTTCAACACTAAGACAGACTCAGACAAATTTCGACACCTCACAACTACATTCCACCTCAACAATGTCATTGGTATAAAGGTCACTTTTACCAACGACATGTCGTTTAGACAGGTTTAAGCAATACAGACGACATGTCGTCTGGAAAAGTGGTGGCAGACAACTTCCATTTTAGTACTAGAGACGACATGTCATCAGTAAAAGTGAAACGATTATTACAGTTATAAAGCTATACCGACGACATGTCGTCTGTATAGATTTTTTTTTAAATATTTTCACAGGTTTCATTATATATACCAGACCTGTTTTTATAAATATCAAATAAATAATAACCATAACAAACCATTAAAACTAAAAATAATCTACTACATAACACAAAAAAAAGTCTTCAACAAACATTGTTAAAAAAACATAAAATATCAATCAGAATCTTCATTGTTCTCGTTCTCATAGTTGTCCTCGTTCTCATTGTCGTCCTGATTCTTCTCCTTGAGCTCATTGGTTGGTGTATTGGAATTGTGTCACACCCCGAAACCGATGACAGAAACGTTCCGGGGCGGAGGACGTCATGCAGAGTATCACAACCAATGTACATAGTAGAATCATTACATTTGTTTGAAAGTCGGAAAGCAAAGTAATACATGTTTATAGATACATAAGTTTAAACAAAAGTTAGACGTGACTTCCATACGCTCCGTCTTCAGTAAAAGAACGCGGGATACCTGTCTAAGGAGAACCTGAGAATACAAGCAATTTAAAAAAATCAAGCATAAAGCTGGTGAGTTCATAAGCTGTTTGTTTATGTAAAAAGATCATTTTTCCTTTGTTTTTCTGAAAAGTTGTTATCCAAGAAAATCCCATATTTTCTTATAAAGACAGTTTAGTTAAACTTCTGAATTTCGTTCGGTACAACAGTAGATTGTTTAATACGTAAAACTATAGATTAAAGGAAGATATAAAAATCCGTGAATAAACTTATATTTTTAATACGTATTGTGAGTCAGATAACCTTGCTAATATGACACGAGACCTCCTTGACGTTCTTCAGGCGTCGGATGATATCTAGAATTTGTCACCCAGGCATGCCCGCCTAACTATAGCTAGCAATTAAAGTGTGGGATTGTCAGTCCCGAATAGATCTATTCACAAATTCCACGCTCTCCCTCCAGGAGACTCTGGTTATACTTCCGGAGAGGATTTACTGATAACCTGAAGGAATGAAGACAAATTTCACAAGATAGTATTAAATTATTCACGGTGTACTCGGTCGTTATCAAACATTATAATCGTTTTGAAACATAATACAGTAAATACAATTGAATACAAAGAAATTATTTGGCATGATACTCTAAATTAAACAGATATAAACTGAATCAGACATAGTTTATCTATTAACTTTGCATGAAATTTGCACTCGTAAAACAAGAACTGAAGATCCCAAATTATTCCCATAATAATTTGATGGTTTTGATTGTTTCTCACACTGTAATTGCAAACTACTTAGTTATATTCAGAAAAAACATCCCTTATGCTCCGCATGATACAAAAGGGGTAAAGATATCTAAAAGTTTTCCAGATATCTATAGAATTACATCAGTTTTAAGTTTCGAAAACATTTATATTTTTCTTGTACTCTCCCCCCCCCCCCCCCCCTTAAAACATTGAAAAACACTGAAAAAGGTGTAAGGGTATGAACTCACCAGTCGGGAAAAGTGTCGGCTAAGATGCTAAATGACAGCTCAAGGCTTGAACGCGTGCGAGGCTCGTATGTAATATGAAAAGATACATAATTGTATCCAATTAGACTTTGAACTATTAATTAATTGAGAATATACACTCTCAGACGTGAAAACACTTCATTCCAAGTGTTAGGAGTGACCCGGGTAGCATCTAAGGGTGTGTATGGCTTAAATTTGGAGTTTGCTCTTCAAGAGTAAACTCCTAATGGAGTTTTCGGCCCAATGACCAACTCCCCATGAGTTTACGGTTGTAAACTCATGGTGGGGGTGTTCTTGGGTGCCTAAAGGTCTTACAACTCTAGTGGGGTAATGCTAGGATCAATTCTAGGGCATAGGAAAGGTTTGAACCACCAAAGGGACCATCTAATGGAGTTTACGGCTGTAAACTAGGATTTTACGGCCGTAAGCTCCCATATACCCTTTCCTTTTATGATTTGGTGGTCCTAAATTAATCACATGTGATTCTAACTAATTTTACAAGTCATAGGATGAAGTTAAGGCACCGTTTGACCAAGTTATAGGAGTTTAGGGCCCAGGAACCTTTCCTTGGAATTTTTACGGCGTTGAACTCCTAAGGGAGTGGGTTTATCAAGTTTAAGGTCCCTAACACATTTGTGGTTGCTTCTAGACATTATTCTCAGGCTTAGGAGGTGTTTAAGGCGCATCTTAACACCTTGAAAGGTGTTTACGACCTATGAAAAGGGGTTTATGGTCCAACCATGATCTTGGGTCGTAAGCACATGTTTACCCCTTAAATGATGAGTTTTTGGTGTTCTAAGTCCGGTCTTGAAAGTCCTTAAGTCATAACTAAGCTCCGAAGGTGGTTTGGAAGTGTTTTGAGGCTCAAAAACCCCATGTATATGAGTTTGCGGCCCAAGGGTGTTCCTGTTGGATAAGGTGTCTAAGTCCATAACTATTTCTGGTATGTACTTGACCCGACCCGACATGGTCCATTTGGGTTGCATGGCACCATGCAATTGGATAGACTAAATGAGAGAAATAACACTTGGAGATTATTAATATATTATAAGTTCTAATATATTAATAATATTATTTGATTAGTTTGATCAAGAATTAATTTAGAATTAATTAAGTGATCAAAAGATAACTAATTAAATATATGGGTTGATTATGTAAATCATCCATATCTTGTATAGTGGGCTAAAAGGCTCCATGGACTATCAAGTTGGGTTCCACCCATAGGATGCTCCATGGATGCTCCATGGGAGTTACAAACCCATGGGTCATGGAAATGAAGAGTCATGACACATTAGGGTTTAACCCTAGATGTGTCAACACTATATAAGTAACATATTCTCCACCCAAAATCGGCTACACTAAGAAATAAGAGGGCTTGGCCGATTTTGAAGAAGTGAGTATTCTCTCATAAGTTCATCCAAGAGCATTTGGTGTTGTGTGAAGCATTTGAGGCATCACACTTGGGGTGCTAGGCTCACAAGGTTTCAAGGAACACAAACAACAACAAGGTAAGTTATTCTATCTATACTTTATGTTAAAATTGTTCCCCATGTATGCTAGATAGGAATATAACCTTGGAATTCAACTTTGCATGACGATTAGACAAACATAGATCCAAGGTTATTAGGGTTGCATGTACACTTAGGAAGTGTTAGAATGCTCAAAACCCATCAGTGGTATCAGAGCCTAGGCTTGTTTGCTCTTATTTGTGCTTAAAAGTTGAAAACAGAATCGGAAATTTTGCTGTCTGCGAATGGACTCGTCGAGTCTATAGGGGGGACTCGTCGAGTCCATGAGTATCTTCAACCAACTCGTCGAGTCAGTTTATGCACTCGACGAGTAGGGTCGACTGAGTGCAGATTTTCGATTCAGTTGCTGGAAATGAATTAGAAACATTACCCTAAACTGTTTTGGTAATTGAAAACTTGTTTTTGGTGGTGTAATGTCTTTGCTAATTCATTTACAACAACTAGTTATCAAAATTACAAAGTTTTAAATGTAATTTTTGATTGTGTTAATATTCATGTTCTTGTTCTTATGATGTTTTAGATGATCATAGGAATTATTTGTAACCTATGTGGTAGATTAATTCTTGATCATAATGTGTTTTAATGGAGTCCATAACTTATCCTTAAGTTATGGAAAACCAAGAGTCACACTTGAGTTAAAACCATTAAGAAAACACAAGAGTTAGAAAAATGAAGAGTCTTCATTTTATTACTCTATTAAACTCATAAGTTACAAGAAATGAAAAGTTTTGAAAGTTACAAAACTTGCCCTCAAGTTTTGGAACAAGTAAAGTTAAGTTAAAACTTTAAGTTCCAACCCCTAGAATTTTAAAGGTTAAAATTCAACCGTTATACTTATATTATGATGATTTAATAATTATATATATATGTATAAGAATAAATTCGTCTTACCGCTAGTACACCTCATTCATGAAGCCGGTCTATAAGGTGGGTATAAGGTTGTTGCCTATAAAATGGTGACTTAATGAGTGTATATTCTCACCCACCGCTTGCTTGACTGGTGGAGGGTCGTTAGCCGAACGGGTAAGACAAGGACTTATAAATTCTCATTCAAAGTATGATGAATATAATAAAGTAACTAAATGTTTATTAAATTCCCAATCTTAGTTACTTTAGGAAAAATGTGAATAAGGTGCTAATCCATGAAATTACACTTTACACTTTGTCTAAGTCGTTGGTGGAGCGTGTGTGGTTAACCGGCACACTAACTTGGACTTAACAAGGTAGGTAGAGGGTGACTTAAGGTTTATTATAGTATCGGTGGAGCGTGTGTGGTTTACCGGCACATCGATTGAGTGATAAACTTTAAGGGTACCAAGTGATTTGCATGGTTACTTCACACCTCGTTTTGTGATCCTCGGCATCCCAGTCACAAAACCTGGAGGGCACTCCCGAGATTGAAACATGCCTTTGAAAAGTTCATTGGATCTCAAAGAATCTAGGAATTTCTAAAACCAATAAAAACTAAATATCTAATATTTCGGTTTTCGTGGTGGAAATTGGTGAATCGTCATTCACCTACCTTTCAAATATGGTATAGCTTAGATTACGGCATACCTCTTCTAAGTTATATTATATTGTGATTGGATCCTAGCCTTAATATTACATTTGGGTGTTTTATTAAGGACTCTCTTAAATCTAAACTAAACTTGTTCTTCTCTTTCAGATGTCTTCAAATAATGCTTCTGGCTCGAATCCTAATGGCTCCTTTACTCTTATGAGTTTGTGTGGGAAAGTCACCTTTGATGGATCCAACTTCAATAAGTGGATCAGAAACATCAGGATGATTACCCGCTACGAGGACAAAGAATATGTCCTTGATAAAGAGCTTAAGGAAATTGACGAGTCCACTGCAACTCCCCAGGAGATTGCTGACTTTCATACTCATGAAAGAGATGCAACCAAGGTGGCTTGCATCATGTTGGCCACCATGACAGCTGAACTCCAAAAGTCTTATGAAGATTTCTACCCTTATGAAATGCACCAAGATTTGATGGAAAGATACCATCAAAGTGCACGACAAGAGAGGTACGAAGTCATATGCTCCATGATAACAACCATGATGAAGGACGGAGAGTCCGTCACGAGCCACATGAAGAAAATGCAAAGGTATGTGGATCATTTGCTGAAGCTTAATGTGAACTTCCCTGAGGAGCTTGCAATAGATATCATTTTGCACTCCTTACCATCGTGCTATGATCAATTCCGCATGACATATCACATGAACAAGGAAGAGGTCACCCTCAGCAAACTTCAGGGACTTCTCAAGACCGTAGAAACAGGTCTTAAGGGGAAGTCGGTTGCTATCACTCCTACTCCAGACTCAACTCCGGTCTTGGCAATCGGGCAAAGTCGAGGGAGGAAGAGAAAGAGATCATCGAAGGGTACCAAGGCTCGGACCCTTGATGGATCTTCTTCAAGTGGAACCAAGAAAGGTTTCATTACTCCTTCTTCTGACCCAAAAGAGGCTGAATGCTTCTATTGCCATGAAAAAGCTCATTGGAAGCGGAACTGCCCAAAGTACCAGCAGGATGTGAAGGATGGGAAAGTCAAACCCAACCATGCAGGTATTTACACTATCATTTCTAATAACTCACCCCATTCGAAATCTTGGGTCCTTGATACCGGTTGCGGTATTCATATTTGTTGTGACTTGCAGGGACTAGGAAGAAGTGAGAATGTGGAGCAAGGAAGAATAAACTTAATCATGGGGAATAGGAAGGTTACACCTGTCACCAAGATTGGAGTTTATACTTTATCGCTAAGTAGTGGGTTAAATTTAGATTTGAATAAATGTTGTTATTCGCCAGAAATGGCAAGAAATATTATTTCCTTTCATGCATTGTACAAACAAGGTTTCACCTTTTCGTTTGATAATGAAGTTGGTTCGATTAATGCTTTCTTTAATAATGTACTTTATTTTAAAGCATTACCTTGTGATGGTGTGTATGAAGCTGTATCTATTGTAGATAACTTGGGAAATAATGTTTTGTGTATTGATTCTACTAATAATAATAACTTGGATAAAGCATCATTATGGCATTGTCGTCTTGGACATATAAGCAAGAAACGCATAGGCCAACTCCAAAAAGATGGAGTCTTGGAGTCGTTTGACCTAAAGTCAAATGATAGTTGCGAATCATGCTTACTTGGAAAAATGACAAAGTCACCCTTCACAGGCTCGTGTGAAAGGGGTGAAGGTTTGTTGGACCTTATACACACGGATGTGTGTGGACCATTCAAACATGCCACAAGAGATGCTAGTCGTTATTATTTGACTTTTACTGATGATTACAGTAGATATGGATATGTCTACTTAATCAAGCATAAGTCAGAGACTTTCGAGAAGTTTAAGGAATTTAAACAGGAAGTTGAGAATCAATTGGGCAGGAACATTAAGATGCTTCGATCCGATCGGGGTGGTGAGTATCTTAGTTCAGAGTTCCTCGACTATCTAAAGGAATGTGGGATTGTCTCACAATTGACACCTCCCAGGACACCGCAGTTGAATGGTGTGGCTGAGAGGCGTAATCGAACCTTGTTGGACATGGTTCATTCCATGATGAGTCGAGCTTCGCTACCAATCTCATTCTGGGGGTATGCCTTAGAGACTGCCGCCCATATCCTTAATCTAGTCCCTAAAAAGAAAGTTTCCAAAACTCCTCACGAGATGTGGACTGGTAAAGTACCTAAACTAGACCACATCAAGATTTGGGGATGCGAGGCTTTCGTGAGACGCGATACTCATGATAAGCTCGAACCCCGAAGCGAGAGGTGTATTTTCATCGGCTACCCACAGCAATCCTTTGGTTACCTCTTCTACAGACCTAGTGACAATGTGGTCTTTGTAGCAAGAAGAGGAGTCTTTCGAGAAAGAGAGTTTATAAGCCAAGGAGATAGTGGGAGGCAAGTTGATCTTGAAGAAATTCAAGAGTCAAGTGGTGAAGGAACTTCAAACTCTAGCCCTCAACTTGAGGAGGAAACTCCTGTTGAGCCAATTGACGAATCTGTACCTCTGAGGTGTTCCACGAGAGTTAGGAGTGCACCTGAGCATTACTATGGATTCCATATTACTGCAGAAGGTGAGACACTTATTAGTGATGAGACACTAGTAAGTCAAGATGACCCTAACAGCTACGAGGAAGCCATGGCAGGCCCCGAGTCTGCTAAATGGAAAGAGGCTATGGATAGCGAGATACAATCCATGTATGACAATCAGGTTTGGAACTTGGTTGAGAATGTACCAGGTCAAAAGACTGTAGGGTGCAAATGGGTCTTCAAAAAGAAGACCGACATGGATGGTAAAGTACACACTTATAAGGCTAGACTGGTTGCAAAGGGCTTCTCTCAAATTCCTGGAGTGGATTATGATGAGACCTTTTCTCCGGTAGCCAAGATTAAGTCTATTCGGGTTCTGTTAGCCATAGCTGCATTTCATGACTATGAAATTTGGCAAATGGATGTCAAAACCGCTTTCCTTAATGGGAAGTTGGCTGAAGATGTTTACATGAGTCAGCCAGAGGTTTTTGTCAGCAACAAGTACCCTAATAGAGTGTGTAAGCTTGAGAAATCCATTTATGGATTAAAGCAAGCACCTCGCAGATGGAATCTTTGCTTTGATGAAAAGGTCAAGGAATTTGGCTTTTCTAGGAGTGAAGATGAATCTTGTGTATATGTCAAGGCTAGTGGGAGTATAGTTAGCTTTTTGGTATTGTATGTGGATGACATACTACTCATAGGAAATGACATTCCAACCCTGCAGGAAGTAAAGTCCTGGCTTGGAAAGTGTTTCGCTATGAAGGACCTTGGTGAAGCTGCCTATATTTTGGGGATAAGGATCTTGAGAGATCGGAGTAAAAGACTAATTGGACTTAGTCAAAGTACCTACTTGGAGAAGGTTCTGAAGAGATTCAGAATGCAAGACTCCAAGAAAGGAGAGTTGCCCGTCCAGAGTAGCGCCAAGTTGAGTAAGACACAAAGCCCTAGCACTGAGGCTGAGATAGCAGAAATGAGTCGAGTACCTTATGCTTCGGCTGTAGGTTCGATCATGTATGCTATGACGTGTACTCGACCTGATGTAGCCTTTGCCTTGAGCATGGTTAGCAGGTTTCAGGGGAACCCTGGCAAGGCACACTGGACTGCGGTAAAGAATATTCTCAAGTACCTACGAAGGACTAAGGACTGGGTCCTTACCCTCGGTGGGAGTGATGACTTGAGAGTTGTAGCGTATAGTGATGCTAGCTTCCAGACTGATAGGGATAACTTCCGCTCTCAGTCGGGCTGGGTCTTTACCCTAAATGGAGGAGCAATTTCTTGGAAGAGTTCCAAGCAAGAGACAGTGGCAGATTCTACTTGTGAATCAGAGTATATTGCAGCTAGCGAGGCGGCAAAGGAGGCTTTATGGCTGAGGAACTTCATTGGAGACCTTGGAGTTGTACCAGCTATTAAAGAGCCAATGGAAATTTTCTGTGATAGTGAAAGTGCTGTTGCCTTAGCCAAGGAACCAAGGGATCACGGGAGATCCAGACACATCGACAGAAAATACCATTTCATCAGACATCGGATCGAAGAAGGACTCCTCGTGGCAAAGAGGGTATCATCAGATGAGAATCCGGCAGATCCCCTCACGAAGGGACTGACTCGGATTAAGCATCTCCAGCATGCTCGGAGCATAGGGCTGAAGGATGATATTAGATTTAGTAGTTAGATAATATCGAAATTTGTAAAGTGTAATTGACATTTGATGATGAATAAAAGTGTTTTATTTATGAGTAAAGTGTTACTATCTCTTGTCGATCGTTTACTATATTTCTTTTGCATGTTTTGACTTCCAGAATAATTTTGTTTGGTATAACATATTATTCAAAGCTCCACAGTCGGTCATATGTCGGAAGTAGGTATGAATCAAGACTGTCATGTTTGGTTGTAGAGGTCTGGGACAAGGCTACAACAATCATGAGTGCTCATAAGTTCTGAGCATTGGACTCAACCCACGCTCACTGGAATCACTTCATGGAATTCTATCTCGAGTGATCGTGAGACGGTAATATCATATAAATCTTTAAACCTAGAGATATGATTTGTTACTTACAAGTTGGTTATGCATTGATTGTACGAAAAACGCATTGGTAACTCGATGTTATAAAATCGCGCTCTTATGTGTAATTCAATGAGTAGTAGAACAAACATATGAGTCGAAGTTTATCTGTTCCTTCTTGGATTAGAAGCTGATATCTGGGCCCCTCGATGATTTTTTTTTGACCTATGTACCGGGCCCGGTCAGAACTAAGTTGATGTGTTCAATTAAGTTCTTTGTCAAACAAATCGGAAATCGGGAAACAAATTGTTGGACAATAAGTAAGACATTGTTCCATGTATTTGTCCGACTGATATCTAGAACAGAGGATTATATGATCACTTATCTTAAATGGCGTACCATCATCTTCTCAGTTTCGAGAAACCTTGTAAAGAGCTACGATTGTCGATCGGTTCCTGAAGTCATACTTGCAGTAATAGTTATTAGACTTATCCAAGTGGGAGACTGTTGGATAAGGTGTCTAAGTCCATAACTATTTCTGGTATGTACTTGACCCGACCCGACATGGTCCATTTGGGTTGCATGGCACCATGCAATTGGATAGACTAAATGAGAGAAATAACACTTGGAGATTATTAATATATTATAAGTTCTAATATATTAATAATATTATTTGATTAGTTTGATCAAGAATTAATTTAGAATTAATTAAGTGATCAAAAGATAACTAATTAAATATATGGGTTGATTATGTAAATCATCCATATCTTGTATAGTGGGCTAAAAGGCTCCATGGACTATCAAGTTGGGTTCCACCCATAGGATGCTCCATGGATGCTCCATGGGAGTTACAAACCCATGGGTCATGGAAATGAAGAGTCATGACACATTAGGGTTTAACCCTAGATGTGTCAACACTATATAAGTAACATATTCTCCACCCAAAATCGGCTACACTAAGAAATAAGAGGGCTTGGCCGATTTTGAAGAAGTGAGTATTCTCTCATAAGTTCATCCAAGAGCATTTGGTGTTGTGTGAAGCATTTGAGGCATCACACTTGGGGTGCTAGGCTCACAAGGTTTCAAGGAACACAAACAACAACAAGGTAAGTTATTCTATCTATACTTTATGTTAAAATTGTTCCCCATGTATGCTAGATAGGAATATAACCTTGGAATTCAACTTTGCATGACAATTAAACAAACATAGATCCAAGGTTATTAGGGTTGCATGTACACTTAGGAAGTGTTAGAATGCTCAAAACCCATCAGTTCCAGGGCCGTAAACTCATGTACTTGGTCCTATTTCATGATTTAAACACAAATTTGAAGGCTAAAGATGTTATACTATGAGCTAGGAGGGATTACATACCTATTTGGAGCTTGAAAGGGGGTGATTTTTGGATCAAAAGCTTAGATATGTAGAGAGAGAGTAGAGAGAGGTTGAAAAAGCTTCAAATGTAGTTCTTTGAACTTTATATATGGGTCGAATTTGAGACACGGTGGAATTCTACCCGATACTAACGTTTACCGAGGCTTTTGGTCGTACCCGATTAAGTGTTTGTAATCCGACGTGGTCGTAACTAAAAATTATCCAATTAAATATCAATAGTGTTTTCACGTGTTTCTAACATGTTTGGATACTTACATGATCATAATAAAAGTCTTAAATTAAATGACCTAATCCAAAATGTTAACGGGAAAATTGAAAGACAAACGGGTTTTACCGACGGGAATGGGTTACAGCGACGGAACAATTTACGGGTTGTCACAAATTGTAATGGAATTGTGGCATTGGTTGTGGTTGGAAGTTAGGAATGATGGACGTGAATATGTTATTATACATTTTTTGCATATGCAACATTTGTTGTTGCATGTATTGCATTTGTTGGCTTAATGCATCAACTTGAGAATTATCTGAAGATTAGGATGTGGAAGCTTTGGAACGCTTGGTATGTTCATTTGGAAATAAATTATTGTTGATGCTTAATTTTCTTCCAACACTATGAATATGTCTATGTCTCTCATTGAGGGAACGAGTGAGATAATGTTCTTCATTTAACATTTCGTTCTCCATAAGCCCTTCTTGCATCAACATCTTCTCTCGTTGAATATTTTCCTAAAGTAAAGAAAACAATAAACATACATTAATCAAAACAAATAACTAAATTTATACACTAAAATAATAATAATGTACCTTAAAATAATAATAATAATAATAATAATAATAATAATAATAATAATAATAACAACAACAACAACAACACCGTATTTATCAAATAGTGTATTAACTTTGTTTATTACTTACCCAAGTTACTTCCGCTTGCGCTAAACACCGACCCCGAATTTCTTTAAATCACATTTGTCTCCAACCATCGATTTGTTGCGGGTCTTGCCATTTTGCTCACTATAATAAGTCAAAAAAAGTTTTAAATATTTATATAGGTGTGAATAAATTTTTTATATGATACAAATAATTACCTCCTCGTAACATCTGTCTACATATGATCTACTTCCATTAGCACTCGTATATGGAACTTTGGACCTACTTTCTTTACCTTTATCACACTGCTTTCTATAACCCTAATCCAAAAAAAGAAGATCAATCATCTTATCCCAAGCTTCGTCGTCCATAGCATCCGTTGGACATTGTGTTGCACCTTCCACATTATTATATTTGCCATCCCTATCAAAAAAAAATTCATTTGATGTTTGTGCTATTTATAAGCTCTTTGGTAATCACTCTGTAGAGCCGCTCGAACGGCTTCCTACATATATTTACCCCGATAAATTTAAAGATGTAAAAATTTCTGCAATAAAAAAGCAAATTTAATTAGTAAAAAACGTTTAAAAAGTATAAAAATTTTCACATACAAAAAGTATTTTGTACTTACTTCAATCTCAGGATACATAGCTTCATAGTAATGCAAAGGAACATGCCTCCAAGTCCTATAATAGAGTGGTACATGATCTGCCACCAAACATGAGATAAACCTTGTCAACATTTTCCCATTTGTATTTATGAACTTATAGGTCCCCCCGTCGCTATCAACTTCCATGGGTAAAGGTTTTTGACCGCTGACATTGAACTTTTTTTCGCATATTTAAGCATCTTCCCTTTCCACGCCGACGTGTTGGATTTGCAACATTGAAACATAGAATTGAAAATCAAGAAATTTAAAACTTTAAAAATATATCCAATATATTTAAGAATTTCATGTAACTTATAAGATTGACAACCCGTTGGTATCTTGCCTACGCGCTTGTGTACAAGTCAGTCCCTTCCATCTCCTCCATGCCCCCTCACAACATGTGTAGCTATCTATTTAACAAAAATTAGAAAATATACTAAACATACTTCAAAAAACTAATAAACAATTTTAAGCAATCAAAATGTTTAACAACCGTAACATAGCATCAATCAGAATCATCATTAGAATAATATACATGTACAACATCATCATTAAGGATTTCATCATCGCTTATTAAATCATCATCATTATCTTAAGAGTACGCATCACCACCACCATCGTCATCAGTAAAGAAACTGTCATCGTTTATAGTAGGGCCACACTTGATTCACCATTGTCATCATTATTTGAAGAGTACATATCATCACCGTCAACAGATTATGTATCATCATTGTCATCACCTAAATCGATAGTCAAGGAAATATCATTTGCTCAAGTGTCATTCACCACATCTATATCATTAACACTAATACTTGGATGATCCCAAAGTTTTTGATGATGAACATCTTCCACAACTCTCCAATTATTGTTTCGAGTAGGATCTTGGAGATAAAACACTTGTTTAGCTTGAGTAGCTAAGATGTATTGTTGATCGTCATACCATGTTTTAACAACATTCCCTTTATGATTGGTATCGATAACAACCATATTATTTTTACTAATTGAACATCCATTACCTAATGACGCATTGAACCATTTACCACGAAAGAGTACAACTGAGTAACAATGTAAATAGTGCAACTCTATGATGTCCTCCAGTTGACCATAGAATGGTGTACCTTCTACTCCTAATGTAAGAATTCCACTATTTTGAGTAGTACGTTGGAGATGACGGCTAAGCACAACAAATCAAACACCATTTACTATGCAGGTAGTGTAAGAAGTTGCATCCAACGGACCATGTGCCAACGCCTTTAATTCGTTAGTACAGTTTGAAGGCGATTCTCTTTTTAAGATGATAAATCTATAAGGAAATATAATATTGTAAGTTTAAGTAATAACATAAATTAGTTTTATATTATAAATTAGCATACAAGGCATTTACCTTTCTTTTGAACCATGGTGGAAATTCTGTTTTCAAATCACTTTCAGGCGATTCTGATTCGCATTTGCTGGATGTGAAACAAAAAAATTAGAATAGTTTGAATATATCATAACACTATCGAAAAAGTAGTTAATAGATCACAAAACTTACGATATGCAACATTTTAGCTCATTCTCATTGTAGATGTTTAGTACAAACCAATGCAATGTTTTTTTGGCCTCTTTACAAAGTTCAGCGAGCTTCTTAGTGGAAATTGGTCGACATTGTAATGAGAACACAGTAAATTGCCTTTTTGGAAGGTCGGATCCTCATTTCTATCAACACAATCGAATTTGGTTTGCATACCCTCAAAGATACATAGAGTAGAATGTCAAAGCTTCGTCTGCAACATAACCCTCTGATATTGAGCCTTCTGGCTTGGCTTTGTTTCTGACATAATTTTTAAGTTTTTTGATGTATCTTTCAAATGCATATATCCATATCATGTGTACAGGCCCTCCAAGAATTTCTTCTTCAAGTAAATGAAGAATTACACGAATCTACGACGACAACATGTCGCCTGCTTAGCTTTTCCGGTCAAAGTTGGAAAATATTGTGCCGACGACATGTCGTCTGGATAGGTGGACTTTTGCCAACGACATATGTCATGGGGATATGTGCCATCTGTACACATTGTTATTCTTGTCGTGTAGACATTTTTGCTGAGGTTTAGTTCAAACCTCTAATTTTTTTGATAGGTGGTCCTTATGAGTTGGTTTGCTTGTAGTTTTGGTCCATTGGAAAACTAAAAAGACTAAAATACCCTTGAGGTATTTCTTTTTTATTTTTTATCTATTTTTAATTTAAAAAAAATAATAAAACATCCATCCCTCTCTATCTATCTCAAACAATGTTAAACTGAAAAAGTCAAAATGTTTTTCCTCCCTTCAATCTCCTTCAACATTCAAATCCTAATATGAACCTAATAACTGCTCAGTAGTGCCATCATCACCACCACCTACGATAAAATATCACCGCCTATAGTCCACCTTTGCAAAAGGCCTCTCAACCACCATTCTAGGTCTCATGGGTACAAAATGCTTGCAGGTGGAGAAAATAGGCTTTAGTCGTTACCAATAGTGAAGGAAAAAAGAGGGATTGAACTCTTCATCAGAGGTCCAATGGCGGTAATGGTTTCCATTGATAGGAAAGATAAAGGGGAGGGTGGGTGAGATTTTGTATTTAGATCGAACCATCGCCATAAAAAAACTTCAGATCCTCCTCAGCGGTTTCCCAACTGATGTTTGACAGAACTTATAGCCAATATACCAAGCTTCATCGATGTAAACACATACACACTACATGTTCAACCAAATGCCTCATTGACTCTTCTTTGTTTTCAGTTTCATTTTGATTGGCTATGGATGTAAGCTTGTCAAGGTAGTTACTGTGTTGAGCCTCTCAACTCAAAAAGAAAAATGTGATGTGGGTGGGGGTAGACTTGGTATAGTCTTCGATTTAAAGAAACCAAGTGATGGTATCCAACCAACTTCTGGTGCATCTCGATTCCGATAACAACAAGACAAAAGAAAATAAAAATCCATGGGAAAGAGATGTATATGTATAGATAAAAGAAAACATATCTAAATCTTTATTGTTTGTTATGAAGTTTTGAAAAGTTAAACAAACTCTTTACTTCTTCCTTAATTTATTAGATTATAATTGGTAACCATCGGAAAGCTCTCAATTTGAGAAGTTCATTTGCAAACCGGAGAAGGTGTCGATGTGGTTTGCGTTCTTAATTTACAATACTACTCCAATGGAGTTTCAATGTTTTCTAGATTTGATTTGTGTTTCGTGTGTTTCTCATTTGTTTGTGATAAGAAACTTGAACATGTGCGACTTCTTCTTTGTGTATCCCCAACAACAATAAGAAAGTTGAACCCATATGTGTTTCTTGATTTGAAATTAGTTAATTTTATGGAGATGAAGGTGGGTGGAGAAAGAGAGAGAGAGAGAGAGAGAGAGAGATGAGTTTTTTCTTAATTTTTTAATTATAAAAATAGATAAAAATGAAAGAAGAATGAAAAAGAAATACCTCAAGGGTATTTTAGTCTTTTCAGTTTATCGAGGGCCTAAAACCACAAACAAACTAGCTCAAAATGACCATCGATCCAAAAAAGTCGAGGCTTGGACTAAATCTCAGAAAAACTACATACCAAAGGGATTATTTTTGCAGTTTTGTCTAGTTATTTTTATAAGACCTCCAACGTTTTTACTTTCAATATTTAGCAAAATACTGAAATATATCATAACTTTTTACGATATTCCTCATATTCGAGTAGAATAAATTAACGAATATTAGTTCCTTACTTCAGTTTCATGATTATAAGGACCAATGGCTCTCTCTCTCTCTCTCTCTCTCTCTATATATATATATATATATATATATATATATATATATATATATATATATATATATATATATATATTATAACACACTCAGATTGTGAAAAAATAGAAAATAATCTTGCTGAATACGTTGGAGAGATATTATGTAATATGATTCGTAACTTATTGTTTATAATATCTTTCTATCTTTTAAAACACTGAAACCGGTGTTATAAAGAATAAGCCTTGAAGCATTCTTCCCTTGCATGTATGCCAATTTTAATATGTTTTCAAGTAAAACAAAACGATGAAAACTTAAATTGCAAGACTAATATATATATAGGACTAATATCGCTAAAGTCCCATGTTTTTGGCACTAAGTTGGGAAAAGCACTTAATGGAATTTTTCGTTTTCTGTGGCCACGATATTTTCGTGGAATTATGCAAAAAGGTTAAAGTATTGGTTTCAGCATGTTGTAAAGCCTAGTCAAATGTTGAAGGTAATTGTTAGTTGGATTTTGTTCTATTCTTCTCTCCAATGTCAAACCAAAAATATGGTAATCTCCTCTAAAACATGCACATAAGGGTACAAAGAATGGGCTTTAAGGAATTGTTGGTCTGAAGATTTGAGATGCGAGTGTGATTAACCTGCGACATTCTTGATCTTCAAAACCGTCGATAACCCATGGAGGAAATTCACGGGGTGTCCAAACTATCATGTAATATTAAGTTTCCTAGTTTTTTTTGGTCTTGTTGAACAAGTATGAGGAAGTGGTTGTTGTGCAGGACTCTAAACAAAATGCGATTTTTTTATGGCTTGATCCACCACTACCAAACACTTACTACAAGGGAGCTAAGTGGAAGTTCCATATGGATTTGGAGGAGGCTAAGAACAATAAAGCATTTGGAATGGAGATTTTGACGCTTCGGAGGAGGCCAAGAACAACAAAGCAGTTCAAATGGATATTTTAAACTTATTGAAGGTGGAGCTACATATGATGGTCATGCTTTTGGTGGTTGTGATTGTAATGAGGTTTATGGTTCGCAATGTTGTGGTTAAAGCACTGCAAAGTTATGGGCATTAGTTAGGTTTAAGTGGAATGGTAGTAGTAGTTTAGGTGTAAGGGTATTTTGGTCAAGATAGGCAGTAAGTTGATGAATGTGTTATGTATGGTAATATTTTGGTGTTGTAAGAGATGATAATGATAACAACTTATTATGTCTTAATGATTACAATGTATTAAGTCCTTTAACACATACATATGTATAAAAATAACCAAATACTGAAAATTTAATAGCAACCTACATACCAAATAACCAAAACATGGAAGGTAACAACAATTATAGTGATCAATGCATATATATTGATAACTTGACAATCACACCATGTCGTTTACAAAACTTCCCAAATATCAATTTCAGTTAACGACCCTAAAAGGGGAATGTACTTTACAAAGCTCCCCAAAAACCACTACCATACCATCTAACCTAATTATAACCAAACTTCCAATTCTACCAAACATTATGGATATGAATTGGAATTTTGTTACCTGGTGGTTTTCGAGGCCAACAAAATAAATAACCCTAAATCTTTTACACTAAAATAGTGTATAGTGGTAAAGGGATCGTATCCACGGAGATTGGTTCAATTTTATAACTCTATGATAATCTTGTTATACAAACACTTGTAAAACTAAAATAAAATAAAATTGGGGGATTTTGATTTTTTGAGATGTTTAACAGAAAACTAGAGTTACACGAAGATTTAAAAACATAAATCAACAAAAGAAAAGTTTGATATAAAATCAATAAAAGAAAGATGGTTGACTTTGGACTTTCATCACTTGAATATTTGGTTAAATAATCATGAGAATACCAAGGTGCAATACTTGTATTTACAATCAAACTTGGCTATAGCAATTTATAAGTATAACTTACATCAACTCTTCTTTTGTATTAAAATGACTAGAGAAGCTCATAGCACATTTCCTAAATCAAAGTCATAAAACTAATGAAGCATGTAATTTTGTGAAAATCAATTAGCATCAGGCTTTAAGAGTCATCAAATTCAAAGATTTGAGATATATAAACATTAAGGAAGTTTTCATAGAAAATATAATCTTAGACATTCCACACAAGTCCATGGAATTCTTCAAAATAACCAAAACATTCAAGCAATTACATCTAAGTCAACCAAATATGAGTCTAGCCAAGCATGGCCAAAATAAAAGAAATGAAAAGTAGATTAGTGATACCGAACATTTTTCAAGATGCAAGTTGGAAGAAAATTTTGCTCCAAGCTTCTAAATCTTCAAATCTTCTAGAGAGCAAAAGTGTTTGTTCCTTCAAGTCTTGGATGAGAATAATACCTCCAATCTCCAGAAAAAAGGGTCTCATTTCCATATTCAAAAAGGTGCTAAAAGCCACCCACCAACCTTCCACAAATAGAGTCAACAAGTCAAACCCGGATTCAATTATCCATTCTTTATGTTGACCGCGTGTGGATCCACGTGGACCGTATGAGTCATGCTGCAATCATCCCTTGGCCCATTTGTGAGTACCATCCAGCCCAATCTTCTAATTATGCTCTAACCCATTTGTGCAAATTCATCACAGCCCAAGTGTGGAAATCCAAAGCCCTTCCAAGATGCTCAAATGCTCCTTTAATCTTCTATAGCTCGAATTCTCATCGTCCAGCCTAAAATTTAAGTCTGATATGCTTCGTGCTTATGTTGACACCAAGCCCATTTGTACCACTTCAAGTCCATAAACAATTTGCAAGCCTCCAGCAGTCCCGCATTCCTCCCACACCTCCAATAATAAAAAGACTTCGAGAAATCCTGCAAATAAGCTCAAAAGACTGGAAAGCACCCGCTAAAGGAGAAAAATAATAAAAACAGAAAATATGCATGAATATTAACTAAAATGAGATGGTTTTAAATAAAAACAAACTATGAGAAGAAGTAATAAAAACGAAACTATCAAATCACCCCAAGCTTAAACATTACTTGTCCTCAAGTAAGACAAGACTAAAATGAACTTGGGATGAACTAACCTAGAAAAAAAATGAACATCTTAGGCTGAAATTCACAACACGCCCTTAAAATAATGACATATAATCCATTTTTAGGGATAAGAATCACTTTCTAGCAAGGGATACATGTTGATCAAAATGCAACTAGTATGGTTTATGTAACATTGTTTCGTGGTCTGATCTTGCCCACTAGCCATAAGAAAGTGTCCCTCGGTTAGCATGTTCCTCACTCCTCACAACTTCAACCCCACGCCAAGAAATAAAACCTAGAAAAAAGATAACCCGGGCCAAAAATGGCAAGAAACAAGTTATATACAAAGGTTGCCAAACCACCATCATCTAGGAGAATAAGTGCTTCCACCAAAACAGGATCATATAAAGCGAAGAATCAAGCACGTGATGAGAAAATGCATCATCGTAGTTGCCAAAAAAATGATATCTAACTAGAAGAACATCAAACTAGAAACTAATTACATGAGCTAGAATCCGAAAAACCAAACATTTTCTAAAGCAAACAAATGAATAAAACTCCATGGCCCGACCCTTTTTTCTCTCGCTCTTTTTTTGTAAATTTTAATTTTAATTTTTATTATTATTTTTTTTATTATTTAATTTTTTTGGACAACAAAACCCCAAAGACATGTTATAAATACAATAACTTAAGACACAAAGAGGAAAGCACTAAAACAATTTATAATTACATTCGCATTTTATGATTGCGATAATATCCGACTTTTCAAAACCTTTTTTTTTTGTTTTATATTATCTTCTAAAGACTAGAACCAGCAAACATACTGTTCAAATTTCACGAAAGATTAAATTTTGACTTCTCCAAACAAGTTGGTTACATATGAAATTTCACACACAAACTGAATACTACACTCTATTGAAATTTTTGGTAAATTGATGCAATTTTTTTTTTTCGAACGACACTTTTGTTTTAACAATTTACTTTTGACTCACAAAACAAAACAAAACAGGGAAAAATGGGTAGTTGTCTCTCTTTTTTTTGGCTCAATTTTTTGGTTTACCACGAGAGTTTTACAAGAATAACCCAAAAAAAATACAAAACATAATGTAACGCCCGCAGATCCAGGCTAGTCAATTTAGAGGTAATAGGGGTCGAAAACGACTTTTTGACAAAGTATTATTTTGAATAAATAATTGTAACCAAGTTGTAGAATATGTCACAAGGTTTCCGTACATATAAAGAACGCCGAAATCCGAGTTATAACGAAGAAGTTATGACCCGTCGAAGTTTCGCAACGGAACCGGCACGGCACCAGAAAGCGTAAATAGTGAATTTACGATAGAGAGAGATCTAGCCTTACTGATCTAGACGAAATTCGTAGAATACGTAAAACCAAGAGCGTCCATAAAAAGAACGCCCAAATCTGACTTCGTATGAGGAAGTTATGATTTTTCGAAGTTTCGAATTAGCAGTGTACAACCCAAAATTCGAATATTAGATCGAGTGGTTTTTAGCCGACACAACCTAAACGAGAATCGAAGATCTCGTTAAGAGTAGCGTAACGAGAAAAAGATGGGCGAAAACGGACGACAGATGAAGAAGTTATGAGAATTTAATGGACGAATCCTGTCCCAGCCTGTTAATAATATAAAATTTAAAATCGAGTCAAAATTAGCCGAAGGAGTCTAAACGAAAGTTGTAGGGTACGTTCCCGCCTTTACGTGGATATAAAGAACGTCAAAAACAGAGCTCGTATGCGAAGGTTATGATTTCTAGAAGTCGAGAGTGAAATTTATGAAATCTGATGCAAAAATGACGACGTGGCATGATCTAGGCCGTTCCTTGTTGCCCACGACTGGCTTCGGATGGGTGACAGCAGGCTCGCTACGCAGCACGTATAAGAAGAAAACGCCCTGCATTCGGAATCGCTAGGCTTCGGAAGGTCCATGTCGCACCAAGGAGGCTCGGATAAGTGGTTGTACGAACGCGCAGCGTAAGGCCGGAACGCCCTGCGTGCGAGGTACGCCCCGCGGACCCTCGCAGGAATTCCCAGCGTAGACCGAGGCTGGTGCCCATAAAAGGGGTGCGAACCCTTCCGACTTTTTCACACATTTCTTCATTCTCTCTCTAATTTCTTTCTCTCTCTAGCTTCCCTAAACCCTCCTAAACCCTAGGTAGATCCCCTAGCTCCCGAAGGAAGTCTCGAGGCTCCAGAAGTCCCAAGAAAAAGGGTCTTTCGGTTTCAAAACGTTGCTACAAATAAAGCTCGGTTTTCTTTAAAATCCGTTGTGAGTGAGCTACGTTTATGCAATTTTTTATATAGCTTTCAAATAATTATAGGAATGTTATTAGGTCCTTAAAATAACTATTTAGACTATTATTATGAGTTATATTGGGTGTTATTAACGCTTATATAATAATAATAATAGTCAGACTATTAATTTGTCGCAGTTATCGTTAGACTAAACCCTAGTGGTATTGATACTAAGTTTTATCGAAGGAAAATTGTTTTGAGAGTATCGAAGCGTTGTCCGAGTGCTGAGTCACCATCTTTCAAGTGAGTGCATAGTCCCTTTCATGAACATGATTTTAATACAAGTATCGATTGAAATTTTGAATATATGTTTATGTGCGAATTATTTGATGTTGCTTGAGATACTTGTTAAAGAACATACCTGATTATATATGCTGATTTAGGATAAAGAGTAAACCTAAATTAAATATGAGGAATATTGGATAGTGTTTTCTTACGGGTACGAGTGAACTATACTCAGAGAATAAAACCTTAGTATATGTCATTGATCCGGGAGCATGGATTAAACATAGTCATTGTCCTTACTCCGAGAGTATGGATTAGGCATAATCATTCATCATTAATCTGAGGGTATGGATTAGTCATTCGTCCCGAGTCCGAGAGTATGGATTAGGTAAAACAGCTAATCTTAGGTCCGAGAGTATGGATAGTCTTGTTGTGAGGATCGACGGGGTGGGATAAGACTTGTTTATATATATGGTGAAATTGTATATTTTGTGAGTTTTAAACTATATATATATATATATATATATATATATATATATATATATATATATATATATATATATATATATATATATATATATATATATATATATATATATATATATATATATATATATATATGGTATAACATTGTGGGATTGAAATCCCTATGTACTCACCAGGTTTCCCAACCTGACCCACTCAGTTTATTTATATCACAGGTGTTGATATGAAGTCACATTACACTGAGAGATTAAGGAGATATAAATCACTAGTGATAATGAATGTAAGTTCTATTTATGCTTATGTTTCTGTATTGACGATGATATCCCAAATGTTTTAAAATGAATAAAAATACTTTTCTTCGGAAGTTCTTTGATAACGTATTTATCATTATTAAAAGAGGTACTCTGATTTTTATAAAGCATAAACAAAATTGGTATTTCATGGCTGTGAAAATGGGGATGTCACACATAACTATATACAACTATAAGCGGAATCTAAGTCTAACCCAAACAAGAGTCCAAACGAGCACAACGATACCAAGACTAATTCGAGATCGAGTGGAAAAATGTTTCTAAATCATAAAGTAATGAGATATGATGTGAATTGTAACAGTTAGACACTAAAGATCTCTAAATAGCAAAATCTAGCTTTTATTCCTTTCTTCTGGGTTTGATTGTGGCTTGTGAGGAAAATTCAAGTGAGGAACTAGTCGGCTCGAGGCTAAGGTATCCCCCTACTTATGCCACACTTGACATATGTCGGTTCATATGCATAACTACTTGCTCTCTCTTCGCACGTATATATAAGAGATGAAGCAACAACTGAAAGTCCCCAATAGTGATTCTTATTTGTTATGTGAGTTTCGAAAAGAATTGTATTTAATGTGTGTCGTGTTTTTCAAGTAAAGAAGTTCGGAGATGAGAATAAAGAGAGAACAAAAATGCATGAATTTTTATGCCCTAAGCTAAATCTTAGGCAAAAATAAAAGGGAAATCTCCAGAAAAGTCCCAAAATTTTAGTCTAATTTATGAAAAAGTCCCGAACTATTTTTTGTTTACAAAAAAGCACAGAATACCGGCTAAAACTTCGAAAAAAACCCATTTCGGCCGGTTTCGTAGATTTAGCCGGTATTCTGTCCTTTTTTCTTAGTTTGCTCAAAATATTAGGGCATTTCTGAAAATTACCCGATAACCAAAATATTGAGACTTTTTTGAAAATTACTATGGACTTAATGGATATTATTATTAACAAATCATTTATAAACATAATTTTTTGTTATAAACAAAGGAAATACATTTGTTGCTAATTTCTAGGAATAGAATGGTCGACTATGTACTTCTCTTATGTTTGTTGACCACTTGAAAATCTCTATGTTCTTCCTATGTACCATTGTGGGTGTCATAGTGACAAGTACTCTGTTAGGCGTGGCCAATACAAGAGTTGATAATATATATTAATACACAATCAATAAGTGTCTACTTTCTATTAGGCATGATGCTATATGATTACGTGTTATCAGAAAATATCATTACAGGAATATATAGATCTTTCATTATGTTCTTTAACCTAACTACCACCTAACCTCCAAACATTACCTGGTAACAACCATAAAATTACACACATCTATTGAGAGTGAATAATAAACTTTGAATGACAATTAAAATAGATAATAACCCTTCACTTGTTTCCATATAAATTATCATTCACGGTTCATTTTTCACATTTTATAGATGTGTGTTAGCCGATGGTTGCTAACATGTAAGGTATGAATGTTGGTTGGTAGTTAGGTTAAACAACATAAGAGGAACACCAACATTAGAGGAATGCTAACTAAATTAATCTCACCATCATACCCACAACAATGCATAGGAAGAACGTAGAGAGTTTGAGTGGTCAGGAAGCAATAGAGTACTTAGACCACCAATTTATTCCTAGAAATTAGCAATAAATGTATTTTCTTTTTTTATAATAAAAATAATTTTTATGTTTATAAATGATTTGTTAGTAATAATATCCATTAATTTCATGGTAATTTCCAAAAAAGTCCCAATATTTTTGTTATTATGTGATTTTTGGAAAAGTCCCAAAATTTTGAGCAAACTAACGAAAAAGGACAGAATATTGGGAAAATCTGCAAAACCGGCCGAAAAGGGTTTTTTCGAAGTTTTAACCGATATTCTGTGTTTTTCTGTAAATAAAATTTAGTTTGGGATTTTTTTTCATAAATTAGACTAAAGTTTTAGGACTTTTCTTGATATTTCCCAAAATAAAAAGGGAAAAAGAAGAAAATAAAATCTTTTTGCAGTTTTATATATAAAAAAATGAATGCATTTTAAGGCTAAAATGCTATGCAACCTAATTAAAATGCATGAGAAATCAAAAAGAAAAGGGAATACCCCACCCCAAGCTTAGAAAGAGGCATTGTCCGTAATGCTTGGGGCGATTAGGGGTAAGGTGGAGGTGGATAAGGATGGGTGGGTGGAGGGTATGGATAGGGAGGAGGAAGTGGGACGTTCTCAAATAGGTTTTGTCATTGGTGCCACCACCACATAGGGTGCATCTGCTGGGACATGATTTGGTTGGAGACACAAAGAGTCTCGAACCGTTCGGAAAAATTAGGGGGAAGCAGGTTGTATCCGGGAGGTTCTTGGGGTTGGGCTTGCTGGGGACCATGGGTAGGCTCATCACCGGACTCCTCATTTGCATGCATGTCGATGTCATCTTGAACCTAGAGTGCATCCTCATTGACTGACTGATGGTCCTCTCGAGTCTCCACTGAGTGCGATCGTGGGGGATGAAGTTTGAGACTCGAGGGTCAGGGAGAAAACGATATCCAACCCCTTAAGGACAATACCATGTGAAACTGTTCCTGCTCCGGCGACAGATGTGGTGCATGTTTGTGAGAGCACGCTCATCCAAAAGAGTTTTATTGTGAACATGCTAGTATTCGTCTAGAAGTTCGATGTCAAGACCGCGGGCTAAAAGGGTGACAAAACCACCGATGCAAATATCACCGGACACTTTGGTTCTCATAAGTGTGCATTTATAAAAAATGAATGAAGCAAAGTCCGATATTTGTGGGTTTTCACATCGTGTCATGCACCAAAGGAAAAAAAGCTCATTTTTGGTGACCTGGTTGGCTTCTTTACGGGCAAAGACAGTGCACACCAAGATGCGATGGGCAATACGGAGGCACAAGTGAATGATGGAGGTTGCTTTATCCCCAACCGGCGCATGAAAAGATACCCCCGGTGATTTCTGTCCAAAAGGTCTCATGGTTGAACTCGGCAGGTAAGACGTCGAGAACCGTGGATGTGTTCAAAGAAGGCAAGCCCAAGATGTCGTTTATTGCTGCAAAATCAATGTACCTTAGGTCCCCTAGAAGTTGGAATGAGACTTTTTTCTTCCCGTTATGTAACCCGAAATCAGCAAGCAACTCTCTAGTAGGGAGCTCGTAAGTGTCTGCCATGAGATTGAGAAGGTTTTCCCACCTGATGTTACGGAACAATTAGGTGACCCCTTCAAGAACCCCTAATGATATAATCGTGGATTTGCACACAAATTTGGTGGATGCAACCTTTCTAGGAAGGCTTTTCATGTAATTTTCGGCCGCCTTAGCATCCCAAAATCTTGGAATGTCGGGTGCATCATTTTAATTTCTAGCTAAGGCTTTGCCTCGGGCGGCACGCGGACATGGTCTACATGCAATAAAAAATATAACAACATCATGAACCACAATCTCAACAAACGGTATTTCAATTTCAATCACCAATCGACTCCATATGGACTTCTAAAATGATTCAACACTCAATGTAAGAAACATTATCAAGACTCAAATGATGCGAAGCCATATAAATTGTTGTTCTGAAACTAGAATCTTGGTCAATTGAAGTCAAGAAAAAAATGTACCCATGAGATTTTTGCGCGCGAAAAGTTTAGATTTTTGCTTTACATTCACCACATGCGGTCAACGAAGAGGGTACACACGATCCATTTTCTTATTCACGCAGACGTTCATGCAATTACACGCGGTCCGCGTGAAATACTCTGTAATCTTCTGCATTTGGTTTTGGACGTGGACACTTTGGGGACCATACGCGGACCATTTGTCTATTAACACAGACAGACCCCTGAGTACACGCGGTCTGCGTGTAACATGCAACAATTTCCTCAATTTTCGTCCTTTGACCAAAATGAACACTGGGCCTTAAAATCCAACACTTTTGTACTGCAAGAAGGAAGAAGAAGAAATGCTAAATGCAAAAATGATCTATCTAAGACATTTATTCTGGATCTGAAACGATGAAAACTTTAAATTTTCCAAAAATTCCCTTCTTTAGCGTCTTTGGCAAGATGTCCTTCCCTTTCGATTTCAGTATACCGGGGCATCCAATTCGATGGCATCTAGAGGATTCGCTTTGAAACCTTCATAGAAAGGTTACAACCGATGCCCATTTACCTTAAAGATTTTCCTTGTTTCTTCACTTAGGATCTTAACCGCTCCGTGCATAAACACTTTTAGCACAACAAATGGACCTATCCATCTTGACCTCAACTTTTCGGGAAATAATTTCAATCTCGAGTGGTAAAGCAAAACCATATGTGCCAACTCAAAATGCTTGTGTGTAATGGACTTGTCATGGAAAAGCTTCATTTTCTCCTTGTAAATTCTTGAGTTCTCCTAGGAGTAATTTCTTAACTCGTCTAACTCTTGAAGTTGAAGCTTGCTGTGACTTCCCGCCTCATCGATGTTGAAGTTGCATTGCTTGACCGCCCAAAATGTACGGTGTTCCAATTCCATTGGAAGATGACATGGTTTTCCAAAAACCAACCTAAATGCAGAACTTTCTATTGGGTCTTATACGCGGTCCGATAGGCCCACAAGGCATCATCCAACCTCGAACTCTAATCTTTCCTTGAAGAATTTACCGTTTTATCAAGTATACTCTTCACCTCATGATTTGAAACTTCCGATTGACTGTTTGTTTGAGGGTGGTAGGCGGTTAAAACACGATGGGTCATGTTGTACTTCTTCAATAAAGCCTCCATCATCTTGTTGCAGAAGTGCATTCCTCGGTCACTAATCAATGCCCTAGGCACACCAAACCTCACAAAGACATTAGATTTTAAAAAGTCGATAACTGTTTTGGCATCATCCGATCTTGTGGCTTTATCCTCAACCCACTTAGAAACTTAGTCAACCGTGAGCAAGATGTAAACGTTGCAAAACGAAACGAGAAACGGTCCCATGAAATCAATCCCCCAATTGCAAAATAAGTAACAATCACGTGACATGGTTGGCAAAAATAGTCCACATTCAAGGACCATTCTGAACTCCTGGTTAGGTCCGAAGTGTCCCCCACTAGCAAATTCATGACAAAATTGCAAAATGGATTGATGCCCTTGTTGGGGTACACATCGCCTAATGATTTAATCGGGACAATATTTCCACAAGTAAGGTTCATCCCACACATAGTATTTTGCATCACTTTTGAGCTGGTCTTTTTGAGCATGTGAGAATGTGTCGGGATACCTTTTGTGACCAGAAAGTTAACGATATCGGCATACCAAGGAGTAGATTGAATAAGGGAAAAGAGATGCTTATCCAGAGACTCATCCTGCAACGGGAGAGGAGTCTCATTTGAATTGATCCGGCTTAGGTGACCTGCAACAAGATCATCGCATCCACTCTTGTCCCGGATTTCCAAATCAAATTCTTGTAACAGTAAAATCCACTGGATGAGTCTTTTCTTTGCATCTTTCTTTGTCATTATGTATTTGAGAGCTGCGTGATCTAAATACACAATAACTTTGGTGCCAAGTAGATACTTCCTAACCGAGAACATATAAAAAAAAGAACTCCCAAATTTGACTTCGTATGAGGAAGTTATGAATTTTCTAAGATTTGGCATAACAGTGCATGCGACCTGAAACTCGAATTTTATTTTGAGCGGTTTTTGGCCCACGCGACCTAAATGAGAGTTGAAGATCTCTTTAATAAGAACTCAAAGATAAAAAGACAGACAAAAACGGAGTTCGTATGTAGAAGTTATGAATTTTGCACGGATATTTAACAGTATAATCTCCTCCCACTGTTAAATTTAAAACAATCGAGAATTAGCCGATGGAGTCTAAATGAAATTTGTAGATCTTGTTTTAACCTACTTATGGAAATAAAGAATGTCAAAAACAGAGCTCGTATGCGAGATTTATGATTTTTCTAAGTCGGAAGGGTGATGTGCGAGTTTGGGTGACGTGGTGCGATCATAGCCATTGCGTTTTCTCCAAGGAAAGCCATCAGATGGTGACACATGGCACTGAATTGGCGAGTCAGTGACCCAACTCGGCGAGTTCATCAGTCTGCCAGCCTATAAATAGAGGTGTCGGGTTCCCTCATTCTTCACACCGTTCCAAGTTCACACTCTCTTTACAAACTCTCTCTAGCTCCCCTTAAGCCCCTAAGCCTAGGTAAACCCCCTAGCAATCGAAGGAAGCCCTGAGGCTCCCAAAGTCTCCTAGAAAAGAGCTTTTCAGCTTGGGAATGCTGCTCTAGTGAAGCCTGGTTTTCAAGAAAACCTGCTGTAAGTGAGCTACGCCTAAACTATCTTTAGTATAACTTATGTTTCAATATAGTAAAGTTATTAGGAACTTATAACGAGTATTTAGGCTATTATTATGAGTTATATAAGTGTCGTTATATGTCACACCCCAAAACCGGAACGACGGAAACATTCTGGGGTGGATGACATCATGTCAAGTATCACAACATATGCAGTATAGTAATCAAAGTACAACAAGCATTGCATTAATAGTAATAGTTTTACATAAGTTACATTTAATAGAGACATCAAAGTAATTCAAGTAATAATATAGATGCAACTTGATACTAGGCTGTCTCCACAAAAGCTCCTGGGATGTACCTGTCTATTGCTGACCTGAGAATACAAGTTATTTTGAAAGCGAGTATCAGCATTTTTATAAATGCTGGTGAGTTCATAAGTATTTAGTGTCATTTGTGTAAGTAAGCATTTTATTCAACATAAATTTATAAAAAGTAGTAGTTTAGAATCTGCAGCGTATTAGAGTCCTTTCCAAAAAATCCTATATTTTCTAATTAAAAGCAGTCTTCTACCAAGACTCGATAGTGTTATGTTTTAAAGAGAACTTTTCCATGAAATACTATCATTACCAAAATACGGTATTTGACTTTAAAGAAAGTAGGAGAATATCACTAGTAAAAACATTAGGGAGATTAACACATGCCTCAGCAGAAAATACTGCTGACTAAGGCAAAGAAATCATAGACTCCAGGAGAGTATTGAGTGAATGATATGTCTGGCTCAGTCTAACAAAAGGAAACACAGACCCCAGACGGTATCAAATGCACGATACGGCTAGCAAGGTCTAAAACAAATAAACACAGACCCCAGATAGTATCAAATGAAAGATACAGCTAGCAAGGTCTAAAACAAAGGAAAAACAGACCCCAGACAGTATCAAAGGAACGATACAGCTAGCAAGGTCTAATACAAAGGGTGAATGTGAAGTCGTATGTAACCATGTTGATCGACGATAGAGAATCCGATGACCCTCCAGGTCACGTGTGGAGGTAGTGGCAGTAGTATTAGTGGCTTTATGTCACCCATGGGCCTTACCGGCACGGACTGTAGCTAGTAGTCAGGGTGTGGGAGTGTCAGTCCCGTATAGATCTATACACATGATGTTCGCTCTCCTTCCCGGAGACTCTGGTTACACGGAATTGGCGCAATCAAGCGCCATAGAGAGAAATAGTGTCACATTATAAAGTAAGAGAGAGAGGGAGATACAGAGAGATAAAGAGAGAGAGAGAGAGAGAGATAGATTGAGTGAGATTGAGGGAGAGATAGAGTGAGAGATAGATTCTCCTAAATATTCCTATAATAGTTACTAGGGTTCCAGAAACATGAATAATAGAGAGAGGCCTTTACTACCCAAGGCGATGAAATGGTCGAGAGAGAGAGAGAGAGAGAGAGAGAGAGAGAGAGAGAGCTTTTATGTCCATATAGGTATACATGATATATAAATAATGTTTAAACGACCTTTGTACGGATATCCTATACTCACCAGACCACATCCCAACGAGGAAAAGGAATTAGGGCGAACTAGCCTTCCTAAGTCTTATAAACATTATTTATATAACTATACAAATACAGACATGCATTTAACAAAGCAAAAGTATTTAACGAAGCAAAAGTATTTCACGAAGCAGAAGTATAAAAGCATAGAAGAAAACTTTAACGAAAACTTTGGAAAACCTTTACACTTAATAAAATTGTGACTTGTTATCCTTTTGTAAAATAAGCTTGAAGACCTTTGGAAATCCTTTGAAAACCTTTCATAAACAAGTTTTGAATGTAATCTTGATAAAACAATATAGGTAGAGAAAACCTTTGTTTAAAATACTGCGATAACTGGTTTTGAAGTAAAACATACAGCACGATAGATAATTTGAGAAAAGATTTAAACAAGTAAAAACATTTTGAAAAAACCATCTATGGTATTAAGCTTGGTAAAACAACTAAAAGTGTGATAAATCCTTGTGCATGCGGGTTATTAATCACATATAATTGATATTATAACTAGCATGTTTTAACTTGTATTCCTCCCCCCCGCCCATAAAAGCATGTAAAAACATTTAAAAATTTAATTCAAGGGTATGAACTCACCTGTTGTAAGTGGATCAGGCGGAGGTACCGATTGGGTGCTCGGTGTCAAGTAAAGTCTTGAACACACTTAGTGACCTATTTACATATGATGACATATGTTTACATACAATTAGTAATTATAATACTAATTAAACACGTATACACATCCTAATGAGTGGAAAACACTTTGGTCAAGTGTTAGGAGTGTCCCGGGTAACATCTAAGGGAGTGTATGGCCAAATGAGGGAGTTTACTCTTCAAGAGTAAACTCTTTATAGACTTTACGGCCCTAAGACCTTATCCCCATGAGTTTACGGCCGTAAACTCATGGGTGGTGTGTTCTTGGATGCATTAAGGTCTTATAACACTTGTGGAACTAGGCTAGGTTCAATTTTAGGTCATAGAAAGTGGTGAGGCTCCAAATGGACCATTTTTGGGAGTTGGTTGTGTTGTCCGGGTTGTTCTTGTATCTTCCGTATTTTTTTAGACTGTAAGGCAATCTAGTTATAAGAGTCATACTGGGTTCTAAGTTTGTTCCTATGCCAATGCAATTACTCGTACTCTTGGACAGTCTTTGTCCTGAAGCTCATATTAAAATTCATACATGGTTCAACGATCACAATCTCGTGTATACGATTAGTATATATTTAAGATTGAAAAGGTAGTCGAATAACTGATTCTTCCTTAAGCTCACATCCCATTGATGGAAAAGAAGTTAAAGTGGAATCATCAATTCTAAACCTGTAGAACATTGATTATATATCACTCTTATGTTTACATTCTTCATTGATAGGTCAACCGTATGAATCTTTGGATTGAACTTGACGTACTATACGAGTGATGCTGCGGGGATTCCTTCGGAAAGGAAAAGAACTATAAGGTACTCCATGCATGAGTACTTCGGTGTTCTGATATGACGGCTTCGCTAAAAGACGATTACTGAGAAAGAGATGTACTTATGAAGCTGGTATTGTGAGGATCGAATTTACTCGAGTCGTATGATAAGGTCGGAAACATATGGAAACTAAAGACATTAGATTTGAACATAAGGTGTTACAGACAAAACACAACAGTACTTTTAGATTTACTACAAGACTATTGTTGTGACCAAGGTCTACTACAAAAGGAAAGTACACGCAGCACGAGCATCCCTAAACGGACGGGATCCCGCAAAAGATAAGACTCTGGTTACACTAGTTTTGGGATGGTTCATAAGTCTGTTCCAACGAAACGCCTAAATTACATTAACGTGGGTCGGAGTAGACTCTCCTGCGGCGGTGGTCGGTAGCACACTGTCGTGTGTTCCAGCATTTGCTGCCTCTGGGCAGTTCCTTTTGTAATGACCTACCTTGCCACAATCGTAGCAAGCTTGGTTTACACTAGTGCTTGGAACTTGGTTGTTCAGCCTGGCTAGGCTCTTGCAGTAATGCTTGGTGTGCCCCCTTTCTGTTGCAGTGTGAGCACTGCATCTCCCTACAAGGTCCATGGTGGTGAAAATTGCATTGGATGCATTTTGGGAGATTTCCAGCATAAAGTTGTTGGGTTTTGAGCATTCTAACACTCCTAAGTGTACATGCAACCCTAAATACCTTGGATCTATGTTTTCTCTATTATACATGCAAATAAGAACATCCAAGGTATTATCCTAATCTAGCATACAAAAAAATGAGTGTAACAAGACAGATAACATACCTCTTTGATGTAGAAAGTCTTCATGAAGCTTGTGTGCCTAGCCCCAATAGTGTGAAAGCCTCAAATGGAATCACAATCATCAAAACACTTAGAATAACTTGAGAGAGTCCTACACTTCATGAAATCGGCTAGCCCTTTTTAGAATAATACTAGTGGCCGATTTTGTCAAGAATAATATCTTTATATAGTGTTACAATTAGGGTAAATCCTTAATTGTCATGGCTTTCCATTTCCTTGGATCCAAGGGTTCAAATACACCATGGAGCATCCATGGACCATCCTATGGGTTTTAGCCCAACTTGATTATCCATGGAGCATTAGCCCACTATATAAGTATGGATGATTTACACAATCAACCCATATATTTAATTAGTCTTCTTTTGATCACTTAATTAATCCTAGATTAATTCTTGATCAATACTAATTAAATAATCTTATTATTCTTATTATTAATATATAAGAACTTATAATATATTAATAACCATAAGTGTCTTATTTCTCTCATTATTGTCTATCCAAGTGCATGATGGTATGCAACCCAAATGGACCATGACGGGTCGGGTCAAGTCTTACCAATTATAGTTATGGACTTAGACATTAATCCAACAGTCTCCCACTTGGATAAGTCTAAAACTATTATTGCGTATGACTTCAGGAACCAACCGGCAATCGTAGCTCTCAAAAGCTTCTGTCGAACTCTGACCTTGTAGATGAACTCTGATCTTGTCAATGACTTGTCCATTAGATAAGGGATCATATAATCCTCTGTTCTCATGATATCAGCCGGACAAATACATGGAACAACGTTGTACTTATTGTCCAGCAGTTTGTTTCCCGATTTTCGATTTGTTTGACAAAGAACTTAATCGAACACATCAATTCAGTTCTGACCGGCCGGTACATAGGTCACAACAAAATCATCGAGGGGCCCAGATATCGCTTCTATTTCTAGAAGGAACAGATAAACTTCGACTCATATGCTTGTTCTACTACTTGTTGAATTGTACACAAAGGCAGGTTTTATAACATCAAGTTACTGATGCGTTTACGTGCAATCAATGCACAACCAACTTATAGGTAACAACTCATATCTCTAGATTTGAAGATTTATATGATATTACCATCTCACGATCACTCGAGATAAATTCCATGAAGTGATACAAGTGAGAGTGGGTTTAATCCAATACTCATAACTTATGAGCACTCATGAATGTTGTAGCAACCATTGCCATGACTAAACCCATTTAGCCATCTACAAACCCGATTCATGACAGTCTTGATTCATACCTACTTCCAACATATGAACGACTGTGGAGTGTTTAAATAACTTAGTCATTCGAAAAGAATAACCTAGCTATTTTGGAAGTCAAAACATGCAAAGTGAAACACAATAATAATCGAATCTAATATGGTCTCAGAACCCTTTTGAATATAAATAAAACCACTTTTTATTTATCACCATATTGATTACACATTATTCAATGTTTCAAATAATCAACTTAAGACTCGAATAAAACAACAGTCGTCCCATGCTCCTAACATGTACACTTTGTTTTCTAAACAATAGTTATGCCATACCCCAAGTATGCACACTATGTTTGTCTATGATCCTTACATTGTGATGTAGATCAATTGAACATGATTCCAATGATACTCATTTCACAATCCCAAATCCTTATTGTAAATGCAAGAATTCCAAATTCATGTCATTTACTGAAATCTGTTAGATTCTAAACTTATATGCATTGATCCTCTTGTAATGATTATGCACGAAGTCAGAAAGACTTGACAACAACCATTACAGAGCATTCCAAAGGAGATCAGCTCCTTGGGAACATCCTTCTTGCATTAAGTTTCCTAATCTTACATAGATTGAATAACTTCCACCTATGGAGACATTTCCATAGTCCCATTTGACTATCACTTCCGAACAAGAGTTACCTCTTTTCAGAAAATGTCAATATGGTCCTACCAAAAGTAACACTAGACTTCCAAATGTCCCTGAGCAACCAATCTTTGGCGAACCTCAGATTGTCCTCAACAATTGCTTAATCACTTTGGTCATATCCAGTTCTAGACTTTTCCCTTCTAAATGCCTTAAGCATTTGGAAAATTTAGAAAGGATGAATATTATAGCACGTGAAATCGATCCTATATCCGAAGCATATGGGACACGATTCATGATGTTTGACATAAATACATGATACTAAACCATTCTTTTGCTACAATATTTTTTTGTTTGCTATGTTTTCAAAATTTAACTATGAAGAGGGATACCGTAATCATAATCGAATTTTGAAAATGCAATATATATAGAATTTCTTCAAGTTGAACCATTCCAACACAAAATTCATATATATTCTTGACTAAAGATGATTAAAATCTCAATCTAAGCTTTAGAATTGAAATGAAGTATAATTTCCTCTCCCTTAATTATAGCAAAACAACTTTTCAACCCCTGCAACTTCACGGATTGAAACTTTGTTTTCTATAATTAACATTGCTAGCTTGCAATACTAATCATAATAATCATGCTCCCACTAACATGATGATTATCAGCATAACACTTATGCTCCCACTAGCTCTGACATATTTTCAAAAATCTACTGGACTTCTGAAAATTTAGATTCATACACCTTTCCGTAGATAGCTCAGCTGTGTGTCTAAGCAATTTCAAGAACTATGAAAAGGGATGCCGTAATCATAGTCTCAATTGCTTAGGCATTTGCCATTTCTCACAAGTCCATGTTAGTGTGCCGGTTAACCACACGCGCTCCACCAACGACTTTTGAAAATGCAAATAACACAATTGCTATCTACGTAAAATCTACTTAGTGAAAGCGTTTCCTCACCATCATTTTCATGAATCGGAGAGAGACCTTATGACACTTAGATTTTATAGTGTATGAGTTCCTATCCATGCGAATTTGTCAAAACCATAATCACAAGATAAGGTTAGTGACAAATTCAGCCTTACATGGATTAAACTTATTCAATCTTAGTTTCTTGTCACCTTGGTAGCACAAGGCCCACCAATGCTTCCAAGTTGAACTCTGATAACTCACATGCAAATTCAACTTATTTGAAGTAGGTACATAAATAAGAATTATGTCAACACGATAGGTTGCAAACCTTAAGTCGTGTGCTAGTGATAAATTACAGGTTTCACTCTTGATTAGTTCTTGAAACTCTTTCAGGATCTTTAAGGCTCCCACTGTCCTCTTGACATATAAGTTTTCCTAGTCAAGAACCATTCCTTGACAAAACAAATATTCAAGGGATAGTGCAGATTCTTATCAAGACTAACACTTCACACAATTGGTCTTAGTTGGTCTTTGTCTCATCCAAGACATCACATCTTACCAATCTCAAATGTACAAGAGTAGAAAACATTTTACTCTTACATTTGATAAGTGTTTTATACCTTACTTTATGTCACTCAATGTTACAATCTTGGAGTATGACTCTAAGAATTGTTTTGGAATGAAGTACGACTCATCTTCTTGATTTTAACCAATCCAACAATTCATGACCTCTCTTCTTAGCCATAACAATGCACTAAGACGTCCTTAGAGTATGAATTTGTGATATGGTTTCTAAATCATTAAGATGATCATAAAACTGATACTAAAGTACTCTCCCATCTTTTCAGATTTGAGAAACTTTTATCCTTTTGCCTAATTTGATTCTTCTTATTCGCTCTGCCATACATTGAACCTTTCCAATGTTACAGAATTATACTTAACTTTATAAGTATAATCATATTTACTAATCTTTAGTAAATCATGACAAATCAATCTTTGTGGTGGACCTTGACCAGCGCACATCCAGTGTACCTAATTCCTTAGTCCTTCAAATGACTCACATATACATGTGATCAAAGAATTAGTCTTAATTTTTTCAAAGATGAAAATTCTCATTCATCATACAATACAACTTGTATGATTCCAAGTTTCTGTCCAATTGAAACTTGGGTGATGAAAAACTTTCTTCATTTGGTAAATTCAGACACTACCACAAATGAAAGAATCAAATCCACTTTCCAATATTGCTATTACTGGAAACATATAAGCAACAATTTTCCACAGATGCCATTGTAAGGATATTTTTAAAATAAATAAAATTAAAACCTTTTTTTTTCTTTTATTTTAAAACTTTGCGGAAAAACTTATCCTTACAATCCACATGAAAAACTTGTTGTTATCTATTCACAAGCAATATATTATAACTCCTAAGAAGTAGCTCAAGAATCCGATCTTCAAGCTACGCGATAGAAATCCATCTACGCGATCAGATTCAGCATATTCTTTCTTTAAGTTTCTTTACCTTTTCTTTGATTCTTAAAAAAACATCAACATGTGACCCATTCACATTATGTAATAAGAATCTCCAAATAGGAACTTAATAGAGTTAGTCAGTGGACTTTACCTGAAGTAGAGTCAAACCTCTTGACTTCATCAACCTTATGATCTTTCAGGTGAATAGGGCAGCTTCGCAACCAATGCCCCTTTCTTTGGCAATATAAACATATGGACCCTTTGATAATGGTACACGGGACTATCACAGACTTAGAATTTCTCTTTACCATTTGGTCAACCGAGTTGACTATGGCCGATCCCTTTCCATTGGTAAGAGAAATGCTTTTCTAGATATCCAATGCTACCATTGCCAATGTCCATTTAAGGTTTGGGAAGTTGATCTTCTAACAAAATTTGCTTTACTAGTGTTCCAAATCATTGCTGATTCCACAGCACAAAGCAAATAGATAAGATCATTAAGGCTCGTGTCATAGTCTGTCTCATAGTAGTCCCAAAGTGACCCGCTATGTTACTAAGAAAGTGATTGAACATCCAATCTTTCACGAGACTTTGACACCCAACTCTCCCGTCTTGTCAATATGTGACTACATCTCCAAGATGTGACCACACCAAGACCTTAACTTGCCAATAGGGCTTGAGTGAATTTAAACTTTTCAAGAACTTGTGGGTGAGGGAGAATAATTGGAGGAGATAGAGGAAGTGAAGCATGATGTTGAGGAACATCATCTTCAAGAGATTTGGGATGATCATAAATGTCTAAACCAGACATGTTTTGGGAGATATTCAAGATAGTTGATTTAAAGTCCTTAATATGACACCCAATATGAAATATTAAGGCTAGGACCCAACACAATATTTTATAATTTGGAAGAGGGATGCCGTAATCCAAGCTATAAAATATTTGAAGGTAGGTGAATGACGATTCACCAATTTCCACCATGAAAAACGAAATAATTTATTAGGTTTTAATTGGATTTGAAATTCCTAGATCTTTTGAGATTCATTGAACTTTTCAATGTCATGTTTCAATCTCGAGTGTGCCCTCTCAAATTTTGTGACTGGGATGCCGAGGATCACAAAACAAGGTGTGAATAACCATACCAATTCACTTGGTACCCTTAATATTATCACCTAAGCAATGTGCCGGTTAACCACACATGCTCCATTGATCTATGAAAAACATTAAGTCACCCTTCGTGGTCCTTACTAGTCCAAGTTAGTGTGCCGGTTAAGCACACACGCTCCACCAACGACTTGGTAAGGTACAAAGTGTGAATTCCATGGGCTAGCACCAAATTCACATTTTTCCTAAAGTAACTAAGATTGGGAATTATTAAGATTTTAGTTACTTTAGTATTTATCATTAATACTTTTAATGAAGGGAGAATTTAAAGTCATTGTCCTACCCGTTCGGCTAACGACCCTCCACCGATCAAGCAAGCGGTGGGTGAGAGTATACACCCATTAAGTCGCCATTTTATAGGCAACAACCTTATACCCACCTTATAGACCGGCTTCGTGAATGAGGCCTACTAACGGTAAAACGACTTGTTCTTATACATATATATAATAATTAACCATTAATGTTATAAATAGTATAAGTGTTGAATTTTAACTTTTTTTTTTAAATTCTAAGGGCTAACTTGGAATTAAAGTATTCATAAGTGAAAACTTTTCAAATTCCAAAACTTGAGGGCAAGTTTTGAAACTATTCAAAACTAATTAATTCCATAACTTATGTGTTTAAAGTAGCTTTAATCCAAAAACTCTTCAAGTTCCATAACTTATGGAAGACTTTAAACAAATAAAATAATTAACTTTTCTTTATTTTTATAACTTATGGAATTAATTAAGGTTACACTTTATTTATTTATTTATTTATTAATGAAGTGACTCTTGAATTTCCATAACTTGAGGACAAGTTATGGAGTCATAAAAAAAAATTCAATGACACAAGACTCTTCATTTTGTAACCATTACCAACTTTTATGAGTTTTATGAGTCTTTAATGTGACTCTTCATGTAACTTGAGGACAAGTTACACAAACAGATTTTATACTCAACTCTTAGATTAAAATGGATTGAAAACAACTATTTCAATTAACTTTTCTATTAATCTAAGCAACTCATAAGAACAAGATAGTTCATATCAAACTTCTTCATGTAATTAGTCTAAACCTTAAACTAATACAAAACATGAATCTATTGACAATTATCTTTAAAAATGGATTAGCATGAACATTACCACATTAAAAAAAACAAGTTTATAAGTTCAAAAACAACTTAGGGTAATGTTCCTAGTCCATTTCCAGCCAAAAACCTCGAAAATATGCTGTCTGGGGTCCAACTCGTCGAGTGCATGAACATAACTCGGCGAGTTGGATGCATTTTGCCTTGGACTCGTCGAGTCCCTTCATGGACTCGGCGAGTCTGCTGGGCTGACAGCATCAAAACTCGATTTTTCAGCTCCATTTGCAAGTATAACAAGAAAACAAGCCTAGGCTCTGATACCACTGTTGGGTTTTGAGCATTCTAACACTCCTAAGTGTACATGCAACCCTAAATACCTTGGATCTATGTTTTCTCTATTATACATGCAAATAAGAACATCCAAGGTATTATCCTAATCTAGCATACAAAACAATGAGTGTAACAAGACAGATAACATACCTCTTTGATGTAGAAAGTCTTCATGAAGCTTGAGTGCCTAGCCCCAATAGTGTGGAAGCCTCAAATGGAATCACAATCATCAAAACACTTAGAATAACTTGAGAGAGTCCTACACTTCATGAAATCGGCTAGCCCTTTTTAGAATAATACTAGTGGCCGATTTTGTCAAGAATAATATCTTTATATAGTGTTACAATTAGGGTAAATCCTTAATTGTCATGGCTTTCCATTTCCTTGGATCCATGGGTTCAAATACACCATGGAGCATCCATGGACCATCCTATGGGTTTTAGCCCAACTTGATTATCCATGGAGCATTAGCCCACTATATAAGTATGGATGATTTACACAATCAACCCATATATTTAATTAGTCTTCTTTTGATCACTTAATTAATCCTAGATTAATTCTTGATCAATACTAATTAAATAATCTTATTATTCTTATTATTAATATACTAGAACTTATAATATATTAATAACCATAAGTGTCTTATTTCTCTCATTATTGTCTATCCAAGTGCATGATGGTATGCAACCCAAATGGACCATGCCGGGTCGGGTCAAGTCTTACCAATTATAGTTATGGACTTAGACATCAATCCAACAAAATTTTGGCTGGTTTAGGGACATTTGGGATGTCCGAAGGGATGGTAGTTGGAGGTGCTGATGTCGTGGTTGTGAAGGTTGTTACTGGTGGTTGTTTCCTTTTTGCCCTTCGAAGCAACTTGTCCTCAGGTTTATTCCAAGACTTCCATTTGTTACCCTTGACCTTGGCACTCGGGGTATTGTGGTAGTTTGTTGCTCATTGAGGTACTGGATTGTCACTTGGATTGGCATTGTTGTTAACAGTTCCGCTAACATTTGCGTTGTTAGCGTGAAGGTGGTTAAGAAAATGTTTCAAATAGACTCTAATGAAAGTATGATAAGAGTATTTTAATAAAGAATGACACGAAAGTTAGTCAACTGCCAATATCTTTGATATTCATGACGTACAAGTTCGGGAAAATGACCTTGTAAAAAGATCTTACATCATATCCAGAGAAGATAGTTCCTGACAGTATAAAGACCTAACTAAAGTACATACAGTACAAGATAGTTTTATAGAAAATGCCACATCGGGCATAGACAGGAAGACGATTCCTTTCTAACAAGGAATATAAAGTAAAGTATCTACTACTAGCGACGGTCATCCCTCTGGTGAACTCTCAGTTCAGCCAATTGGCATTCCACATCAAGTAGGTGTCTTTCGTACACTCTCTGGCATACTCGAAGTTCTATGACTTCGGCTCGAGTTTCAGCTAGTGCTTGCAGCAAGGTTTCATGGTCTCTCTCAGACCTCTCACAAGCATGTTCAAGGCGATTGGTGTGAAGCATATGCATTCATCCATTTGTATCAATTTCTGTGATACGTTGTAGAGCTGTCCTACCCTGAATTTCATTTCGGGCAACTCTTCGGATCAGAATTGGTATGATTTTGTCTGATGAGCCCCCATTGCTCAGGTCATAGAAGCTTCGGTCACCATTAAATGGCGTGGGCTGATCTTGTCCTTGGCTCCATGTTTCCAAACATTCCACCCACTCTGGCGTCGGGCCATGAAAAGTCAGACAAGGGTTAGGAATTGGAAAGGGAGCTGCCTGGGGTAGGTTCTCAATCTTAGGTTCGGAGATAGCACCGTCTGAAAGGTCTTCAGCATGGTGATCATTCAGAGGGATTGGATGATCATTATCTGGTTCTTCTCCAAACCATCCAACAATAACCGTGTTCGGAAGGAACAGGTTGTCGTGGGGATGGAATCCAGCCATGTTATCTACGCGAGAATTGGGGTAAGAAAATAATTATTAGACGAACAATCTTCATTAGTTCCATCGCTATTTGTAAAGTGCATACCAGTTATATGTAATCGACACAGGATAGGCCTTTGAGTAAGTGACCTCAACTCCAAATTCACAAGGAATAGGGGTAAAGCAAAAATTTCATCGATTCTAAGTCTATAACATCCTAGTTACATATAACCTGGCCATCGCATCTGTCTAACTGATGACCTGAGAATACAAGTTATTTTGAAAGCGAGTATCAGCTTTAAAGCTGGTGAATTCATAAGTATTTAGGTGTTATTGTCCTGTATTGGAATGTTGTTAAGAATGTCGTATAAATCTCTAAATAGAACAGTTGATATAAGTAGGAAATGTGGTCTTCTACCAAGACCCGAATGTTTTGTAAGTAAAATGATGGCTTTTCCTTTCTATTGACTAGTACTTAAAAGTACGTAGTCTGACTCATCGTTTATGTGAATATATCACAAAATAAAGTAAAATAGGAAAATGATATGATAGTCTTCTACCAAGACCTAAATGTTCTGTAAGTAAAATGATAGTTTTTCCTTTCTATTGACTAGTACTAAAAGTACGTAGTCTGACTCATCGTTTATGTGAATATATCACAAAATAAAGTAAAATAGGAAAAATATAATCATGTAAGTGTTATCCCTGGTTACCAGGACTAACACGCCATCGCAGTAAGCAACATGTATAACCTAATGAACATCCGAAGATTATCCAATTGTCCTCTATAGCAGCAGCAGGTTGGAGGAAAGGTTTGTCCCGTGGCTGACTCCTAATATAAGCGTTAACCTAATAATCATCCGAAGATTTTCATCTCATCCTCTGTTGCAACAGTAGAATGGAGGGATGGTTAGTCCCGCAACTGACTCCTAATATAAGTAACAACCTTAGACATCCGTAGATGTTCATCACCCAGTGTTGCTAACAGCTGGGTTCCGGAATGGTTAGTCCCTTCTAGACATCCCATCGAACAGGGATAGGCAGGAAAATTTACACAGAAGGTACGAATAAATCTTCCTAATAACTCTAGGTACAAGTATCCAGGTAAGTGAATACAGGATAATGTATCTATGTAACAGTACTCATGTATGGTATTCATGTAAGTGTATTCAGATAAATGTAGCTATGTAAACGTACTCATGTATCATGTAATCCTTGGTAATTGTACTCATGTATCATGTAAGGTACTGGTATAGACTCATGAATGAAATGACTCTTGTGTGATTCCTTGTAATAGGAATAATGTTTTGTTTCTTCTAACTATCCCTATGATAATTAACTAGAAAGTAATTGGTTGTTCAAGTAGGTTTATGCACCCTCGATACACCAGGGTGTGGGAAACTGAACGAAGGATGGAAATTATACCATCAATACATAAATAAGAACATATGCGTATAAGTGTAGTTTTGCTCAAGAAGGTAAAAAAATAATGGTTTTGCAAGATATCTAGGAGTTTTAAACAATAATTAAGAGTGACTTGATGTCATTTTAATAAACATTTCAAAACTAATACTTTTGTTATCAAGGTATTTTAAGATAGAAAACCATTTCATGTGTCACCTTTTGAAGTATGTGAAATCTACTGAGTGAAAACACAGTTATAAAATACATAAAATTGATTGAATAACATACTGTTTTCTACTTGTATTCTCCCCCCCCCCCCCCCCCCATTAAAGCATTTAAAATCATTTAAAACATTGATTAAGGGGTATGAACTCACCTATAGTAAGTGGATCGGAAGGAAGTGTTGGATAAGTGCTTGGTGTCAAGTGAAGACTTAGACAAGCACAAAGATCCTAATAACATATAAGGATATATGTATATACACAATTAGTCTTCAAACAAATAATAAACAAGTGAAGACACTCTAGGACATGAAAAACACTTTGTATAAGTGTTATGAGTGTTAAGGAGTGTATCTAAGTGTTGTAGGGAAAGGCTAGTATGATTGGGGTTCAAGGAACACTCTTAAAATGAGTTTACTCCCTAAGGATCAACACCCCTTGAGTTTACGGTCGTAGACTCTTGAGTTTATGGTCGTAAACTCCTAACCGTTTGACCTTTTGATGGTTTGAAGTCTTCTAAGCTATTCCAAGCATTCCTACTTCATGATTTAGCGTTAGGAAGTGTTGTGTGGCATCAAAACACTCCTAAATGGAGTTTACGGTCTAAGGACCATTTTTCCATGAGTTTACTACCTTAAACTCATAAGTTTCGTATTTGGTGGTTTTCAAGTCCTTAGCTCAAACATGGCACTAGTCTAGGTTGGATTCTAGCCATAAGGAACAACCATGGGCCATTTATGGGACATTTACACAACATTTGAGGTGTTTACGGTTTTGGGAGATCCCCAAACCGTAAACACATAAAAATATATGTTTTTGGTGCTTTTTGTGTGATACACCCATCAAGGAAGGATCTAGACAAGTCCCTAAGGCATTGTGAAGCATCTAGACACCCTAAAGCACCCTAAGGCACTATATTTGGTGTTTACGGTTTTGGGAGTCTCCCAAAACCGTGAACACCTTGTTCTTGGTGTTCTTGGGACTTTTCCTTGGTATAAACATGTATAGTTATCTTAAAATGACTCTAGGATAGAAGTACTTACATTGTGGAAGCTTAAAATGAACTTTAAGTCCAAGTACACTAGTGTGTGTTCTTGGTGTTTTGGAAAAACTAGTCAAAACACAGAAATGAATGGATTAAAGGATTTACAATCACTAGATTAAGTGATATACTAACTTGAAATGGTTAGAACACTTACAACTTTGAAGATTTGCAATTAAATCTTGGATGATACTTGAAAGAGTTCTTGGAGTTTACTCTTTTGACTTTTTGGGGAATAAACACAAATGACTAACTTTTTGGGGATTAAACTCATACATAGGTATGAGTTCACGGTTTTGGGTGATTTCTAAACCCAAAACATAAAAGTTTGGTCGGGTGTTTCTAATACGCAAAGTGTTTGCAGTTTTTAAAATTCAAAACCTGAGACGACACTTTCTTTCACCCGTTTGTTTAAAAATAATATTAAATAATCAAACGAACTTTATATTTCTTAAAAATAAGAAATAATGACATTGACTTATGATACGAAGTGGTTGACTTTTAGGGTTTGACCGAATGGAAATTTCGGGTTGTCACACTTAAACACCTTGGAAAGGTGTTTACGGTCTATGAAGATGTTCTTGGGGAGTTTACTACCTTAAACACATGATTTTATGGCAGTAAACTCATGTTAGTCCATGAATCATGTTTTTGGTGCATCAAACGAAGGATTACAAGGCTCTAGGCACTCATGGAAGCTTTTGGAGGTGTTTGAGGGGTAGTTTAACACCCAAAAAGGTGTTTATGGTCCATGAAGATGGGTTTATGGTCTAAGGATGTTCTTAGACCGTAAACTCATGTTTACTCCGCATTTGTTACGATTTTGGTGTTCTAAGTCCTTTCATGCAAGCCTCAAAGTCATTGCTAAGCATTAGAAGTGGTTTGGAAGGGTTTTTGAGCATTATACCCCATTTATGAGTGTTTACGTTCCATGAAGGTGTTCTTGGACCGTAAACTCATGTTCTTGAGGGTTTTGGATGTTTAAGCCACGAATTTGAAAGCTATATAAGATAAACAACAAGCTAGGAAGGTTAACTTACCGAATTGAAGCTTGAAGGGGTGATTTTGACCAAAACCCTATTTGTAGAGAGAGAAAGTAAAGAGAGTGTGTGTCTAAGATGGGAATGAAACCCACTCAACCCTTATACAGGGTGGAATTTATGGTCTGGTTTAGGGTTCACGTTACACCAACCGCGAAAGGGGTTTTCACGACTGTCGCTAATCACGGAAAATTTTAAAATTATACCGCCTTAATTTTGGTTCGCTTGACGAATATTATTTAAAATATTCCAACGGGTTTAAATCCGGTCAAAAATATTTTTGGGATAAATTTGGCTAATTTTTGACGTAATTAATTTCAACGTTAAAACTAACGGAAATTTTTGGGTTGTCACATTATAATATCTTTGTAACCACTCGCGGTACGGGGAATATTGTTTAAAGGGCCGCATAGGGTTGTTGGATTTCAAAAGTGCTATATGCCAAAATGGTCCTACCCCCCGGTATTTTATGTCTAGCTCCTGTCTATATATAGTGGTTGAGAAATATTATTTCGTGCTTATATAATAGAAATAATAGCAAGACTATTAATTAGTCTCGGTGAATATTAGACTAAACTCTAGTGGTAATGATACTAGGTTTTGTCAAAGGAAAATTGTTTTAAGCGTAACAAAGTGTTGTCCGAGCGCCGAGTCACCACCTTTTCAAGTGAGTGAATGTTCGCTTTCATCTTACACATAGATATGAAGTATTTTATATAAACTAAATGTTATTTGTGCATATTATATGTATACTTGCTATTTATGATTTTATACAAGTTTTATATGATTTAAACTGTGTGTATATATATATATATATATATATATATATATATATATATATATATATATCCACATAATATGTTGGGTAAAACATGGGTATATGAAATATGAGTTGGATGATGAGTTGAGAGGAGATATAGACCATGAGGTAAGGGTGAGGGGTGGAAGATGTGAGAAGCCTTGTTCCTAAATGTTCGCCCCATCATCTAGTAGAGTATGGATGATAACCACCGACTATTCTAGAGAGTCCAGTGGAACAGTAATAGTCGCACAACCTATAGGTGTTGTGAACGATGTGTTCACTGGTGTACTCTAAAAACCCATTGACATGTTTTGCAAGTGGACTCTCAAAAATTATAATGTCAATAAACGAGATAACCTTAGTAACTGTGCTCGAAGGACAGTATCGGCAGCTGCGCCTCATAGAGAATGTCACAATTCTAATGTCACAATTCTGGCAGTCCCCCTAAGTGACAGAACTAGCAGTTGTGCTTGACAGTCGTGTTCCTTAGGATAATCCTTAGGAATGAGTGAATGAGAAATGGCTGATTCTTAGGATAGATCCTTAAGAGTAAAGAAGATAATGGGGATGGGTAATTGTGTTCACTATTTGATGATCAAACAAAATAATTATATTCTTGTGGGTTGAAAACCCTATGTACTCACCAGGCAACCCAACCTAACCCACTCAGTTTATTTATATCACAAGTGTTGATATGAATTCACATTGCACTAAGAGATTAAGGAGATATAAGTCACTAGTGATAATGAATGTAAGTTCTGTTTATACTTATGTTTCTGTACTGACGATGACACCCCAAATGTTTGAAAATGAATAAAAATATTTTTCTTCGGAAATGCTTTAATAACGTATTTATCATGTTTTACTGGGAACAAGTTTTGCAATATTTTTATTAAAATAGGTATTCTGATTTTTATAAACCATATACAAAATCGGTCTCTTCTGGCCATGAAAATGGGGATGTCACATATGCCAAGTACCAAGCAAACCTAAGAGAACCCCATCTCAATGCAGTCAATAATATTTTTTGATACCTCAAAGGAACAGTTTCGTTGGGATTGTGGTATCCTTTAAAGATAGGATTCTTAATCCAAGCCTTTTTCTAATACGGACCTAGGTGGATGCCAATTAGATCAAAAGAGCATAACAGGAGGATGACAGTTATTGGACAAAAAACTTGTGAGCTGGCAATCAAAAAAGAAAACTTGTGTTTCGAGTTTGACTACTGAGGCAAAATACATTGTTGCAGCGGCATGTACATCACAAGTAATTTGGATTCAAAGCCAATTGAGACACTATGCGATAAACATGAAGAAAATACCTTTGTATTGCGACTCTCAAAGTGAAATTCAAATTTTTCACAATCTATTCCAACACTCGAAAAGTAAACATATTTCTATTCAATATCACTTTATCAAAGATCACTTTATCAAAGATCATGTTGAAGATGGAAATGTTGAAGTCCATTTCGCAAAACATTAGATCAACTAGCTGGCATTTTTACAAAACCTTTACATGTCAAATCAATCTTAAAGATTTTGAATGGTTTGGGAATGATGCACGCATCTTCTGCTCCACACTTTTCTTGAAACTAACATGAACATATATTTATCTTACTTTTGATTGTTTTTCACACTTTCGTTGGTAGGTATATTTTTCATGTGTTTTTAGCTCAACTTTGATGATTTCTGTTTTTTTCAGTGGTTACTTTTCACCTTCAGCATTTGACTGCGTTTGCATTCAACTTCTCTATGAATCGTTCATAACACAATTCGCATATGATGGAAGTCTTTAGATGCAAAACCCATGATTGTTGCTTGTTAGCCTATGGTTCGAACATATCTTGGTAATGTTTTTTTTCAATTATTTTTGTTTTGTTTTTCTATAAACCAAAAATCAATAAAATATTTTCTTATTTTTGTATTGGATTTCTAAAAAACCAAAAATCCAAAAAGATTTTCTTATTTTTGTATTTGATTTCTACAAACCAAAAATACATGTAACAGCCCGAAATTCAAGTACCTCTAATTAGCCCTTCATCTTTTGCTATGTTGTCATTTTTGGGCTTTTGTGTTGGGCGAGTACGCTGGGCGTACAAGGAGTACGCTGCGCATACTCGCGTGCCTCATTTAAACGCATCATCCCCCGGGTACGCTGGGCGTAACCGGTCAAGACCCAAAAACCCTAATTTTGTGGATTGGCTATAAAAGGAATGAGATGGCTTGGTTTCTCAGCCACCATCTTTCAGAAAGAGACCCTAAGAGAGTTGTTCCTTCGTTCATAGCTTGTTTGTAAGTGTTCTAAGCTTGGTGGTGTCATTTCAAGGTAGCAAAAGAGAAGAGGAGTCCATTGTGGAGACTAGAAGTTAGTGTTCAAGTGTCACTACAAGAAAAGTTCTTATTAGTGACCAATTTTTAGTCACAACCTAAAATTTAGTCACTAACAACATCATTTAGTTACCAAAAATTTAGTTGTCACTGAATTTTAGTAATCCTACAAATTTAATGACAAATTATATATGGTAGTCATTAAATCGGTCACTAAACCATGAATAAAATTAAATATTTTTGTTTCATATCAAAACAACTATTAGTGACTAAAAAAACGGTCATTGTGTTAGAGGCTTAGTGACCAAAAATAGTGGTCAGTGTATTGAAGGTTGAGTGACCAAAAATAATGGACACTAACTACTCTTTATTATTCTAAACCAAAGCAGCTAAACTGTGACGACTTAGTGGTAATTGATTTACAAATTGAAAAACAATTAATGAATATCCATTGTTTTTATAAATTAATATTATTTTTTTTTTTGAAAATGACCAGAGCTTTATTTTCTTTAAGAACTTAATTTTTTAAAGACTCTTTTTTTTTTGACAAGTCTTTATCAACGTCCATGTACACTCATCCACAACTAACCAAAACCTTCTTCTCAAACATAGTAAAAGATATTTACTATACTACCCTTCTCAATATAGACGGCCTTTCTTGGGCCCTTTTATCTTTTACTGACTTGGTCAAAAAGTTCGAGATGTCATAAAATGATTTTTGGGCCTCTCTCGTCAACACATCTATCCTATTTACCCTAAATCGACATACCAACAATCAGGGGTTTGGCACCAGCGTCGCCGATCAATCGATCTGATCCATCGTCCCCCGTCCGTCGACTCCGGTCAATCGTCGCCGGTCCACACCCTCCCATGGACGCACCTCGGTTCTCCGCTAGAATTCAAACAGGTACTCTTTTCTCTACTCCAACCGTGGATGTAGCTACATCTTCTGCTCTCATGTGGCATACATAACTATCCTGTTAATCAATTTTTCAATTGCTAATCGATCGGATCATGAATCCTTCTACCAAATAGTAGCTAAAATCATAGCAACTAGAAACATGACTTTCTCAACAATCATAAAAGCTTGATTAAATTAGCACATAGTTTACAATCAGCTGCTTTTTTGTTTATTATGCCATTCTACCAAACTGTTGAATTCGTATAATGCTCTGAGGTTATCTGAATACTTCTCTTTCATTAGTCACAACGGAAATCCAAGTGACACCACAAGTATTCTAATCTTGTTGTTATTCACACCCCATGGTATGTTTCTTATAAAAACCCTCCAGACTTCATTTTAGGTTTTTGATTGTTGAAATGCATAATAAATCAATAATGCAGTAGAAATGTACTTCTTATCTTCCAACTTCTTTTCATTTCAGTAGTTACCTAACTGTGATTGTTGATTACTGTCGGTTTATTTGTGGCATACTTGTCTGTTAGGCGATCACCAAGTGCTCTAATTTGTGGAACTTACACTCAATATGATATCGATGCTCTGAGGGCATTAGCTGAAGAACCTGGAATGATAGATATATTCCTCACATATCCTTTTTACCTCTTTCACTCCATTCTATTTCTTATAGTTACACGGATGATGATTTTATATCATAAGGTTTCATTTCCTTAACTGCTATTCACTAATGAATGGCCCTATGGAATCTTGAATAGAGCTTTAACATCCAATATTCCTCCGGTAATATCAGATTCCACAGGTAGTGATGCTGCAATATCACAGTTAGTTGCAGAAATCAAGCCCCGGTAAGTTTAAAATTCAAATGTTACAAGTTTATTTATGGTTGATCTTAATTAAAGTTGCTCTTATGGTCTATATGTCCATGGTAGGTACCAGAGAACCATATATGAATGATGATGCTGCACATGCAACCCATTTTTATTGGATTAGCCCCAGTAGGAGATGCATCTAAGCAAGTTGGTTTTACATTTTTAGTCAACTATTTAACTATTTCACATTATTTGTTATCTGTTAATCCTTATTTTTGTTTGTTTGTTTGTTTTTGCTATGAGTAAACTTCTCTTAGAAATTTATTCATTCAATTTCTCCAACTCCAGCATCTACCATGTTTTCTACTGAGATATCTACCTAACCACCAAACACCACCTTATCTCCATATACATAAGCAGAACCAGAAAAAAATCTACTGAAAGTCTTGATGATTCACAAGTATTTGCGATATGATGTCTCAAAAAGACAAAAACTTGGAAGTGGTGAGAGTGATAAGTTGTGTTTCAAATTCATTTTTCTGGTTCTTGTCCACGTGGCGACATGTGTAACTTTCGCCATGATATGGAAGCAAGGGAACAATCCATGAGAGGTGTATGTTTTGAGTTTTTGAATAAAAGAAAATGTGAAATAGGTGACGATTGCAGCTACAAACATAGTTTACAGGAGAAAGTCGAAGGGAGAACAAATTCAAGATCAAAGGAATGTTGGTTTTGTTTATCGAGTCCAAATGTGGAATCACATTTGATTACCAGTGTTGGTAAGAATTGCTGTTGTGCTCTTGCTAAAGGACCATTGGTTCTAGATCATGTACTTATATTACCAATTGAACATCTACCAAATACTCTCACTTCACCTCCAGAATGTGAGATAAAGTTGGTTAATTCCAGAAGATTCTTAAAGATTATTTCAAGAGCCATGGAAAAGAAGTTGTTTTCATTGAGTCGGTTTATGTAAGAGCAACTCATGCTAATCTACAAGCGATTCCAGTTCCTTTATCAAGAACATCTGTTGTTTAGGATATCTTCAATTTAGCAGCTGAAAAGTTGGGATTCAAGTTTATGGTGCTAAAAAGTAAGTGACTGTTTCTTTTTTACTTAATGAGCTTAATGTTTTAAGTACTTTTTTTTTATCCAGACGGAATGACTTAATGGGTTAAGCCAAAAAACCTGAGTTAATGTAAGGGTAAAATGATCATTAGGTTGAATCTTGATCTAGTTTTTTTTATTGTTATTGTAGGTGACAAGAAAAGTGCGGAAAAGTGAGTCAACAACCGACTACAAGTGAAACCACAAGTAATATGGTTCAAAAAAAGATTCCTTGCATTTTTCATTCCTATTTACTGTTTCTTAACGTTTTTTGGCCATGAATTGTCCATGTAAACAGCCATTTCGTTAATTTTATGAAAATGACCATTTTGACCTCATATTTATATTTTAGTAAAAAATTATTCTGCCAGTCCCATCCAATTTCTGAATATTCTGGTGTTCGCATGTAGTAGGTTGGTGGCTAATAATTTATTAATTATTAGTTCTGATATCTTTAGATTATGGATTCGTAATTAGGTTTGATTTCATAAAAATTTCAGTTTTTATGAAGAAGATAAGGGTAAAATGGTAATTTTATTCTGGATTTAACGAAATGACTTTTAACTTTTACGAGGCGAAAAATATTAAGTAGTAAAATAGGGGCGGAAAATTCAGCAAGATTCATCTCTGCTCTAAATTGTGTATCCAAAAAAAAGTGATACAACGCAGAGATTGCAGGAAAATTCAGTTTGTGCCCTCAAGCTTATTCATGCTTGCAAGGACAGTTTTGTCCATCATTCATGGCAGAGTATTTTTGTGTCCCGATCAACTCAGAAAGATAAAAACAATTAGTGACTATCAGTTGTGATTAATACATTCTTATGCTCCTATGCAGGTAGGTTGGAACTTTATGGGGTACACTCGGAAAACTCGTTCCTCGTCATCTGGAAGAAAATTCAATCAAATTTACTTTTAATCTGCATTGATCTTTATATGTATGGATTTTGTTTTTTAAAATGACATTTAATATTTCATATTATAAATGTGAAGATTTATTTGGTTATTGTTGTATTGCAAAGACTTATAGAATTTGCCTTTTCTTTTCTCTAATTGTATTTCATATTAAAATCGACATTTAATATTTCAATAATTCCTTAATTATTGACCTCTTTTTTTTTGTCTAATTGGATAAATCAGTAACGACCTGTTATAGTCACTAATCGGATACACCAGTGACGAATTTCTATGGTCATTAATCGGATAAGATATTGACGACTTATATTGGTCACTGGGTAGATATAATAGTGACGACTTTCATAGACTAGTGACAACTTTTAGTGATGAAACTGGTCGTCACAGATTTAGTGACGCATATATTTTAGTCACTATTTAGTGACCATATTTTATCTTGGTCACTAAATCGGTTTTGTGACGGACCTATAGTGACGAAAAGTGACGATCGGAATTTAGGTCACTAAATCATTTAGTGACGACTTGTTCTATTGTTAATGACCATTTCATTTTGGTCACTAATTCGCATTTTTTTGTAGTGTGTAGATCCGTGAATAGCTAAGGTTGGAGCTTCTTTCTAAGGTAAAAAGTTCAGATCTTGACTTGTAGTTCTTGTGGTATGCTTTATGGACCATTTTCTAGGGTTTTGGTCCCAAAGATGGAGACTTTATGAGCAAGTAGTCTCCATTAGCTTAGATCCATCATATTTCTGGACCATTTGAGTTGTAGATTCATAAAAACGTAATCTTGGACGTGAATGATTAGCCATGCATGAGATCTAGATCTTTTGAGTTAAAATGGAAAGGTATTAAGGAGTGTAGGAGCCTTTACAGCCATGCCTAGGCTTAAAGGTTTCGACTTTATGGGTAAGGAGGCTTAAAGAAAGCCGGATCTAGAAGTTGTAGAAGTGTCTTAATCATTTAAGACCAGAAATGAAGAGTGGCTGGACCTAAGCGTTACGCTGGGCGTAACTTCCAGTACGCGCAGCGTACTGGGTGGAGACCCCTAATGGTGGATTGGCGATGTACGCCCCGCTTACATAAGTCTGTACGCCCCGCGTACTGAAAGATGTTGACTTTTGTTGACTTTTAGGGTTTTGGTCAACATCAGGACTTTGAGTCAACGAAGGTTTAAATGGTCTTTTACCCCTCTAAGGAATGTTAATAAGGTTGAAGTCTAGTTGTGGAAGTCTATATTAATTAAAATGATATTTCGTTATGATTAAGCGGGGTTGGGATTCGGAGATAGCGAGCACGCGAGATTCTAGACTTTCCACGAGGTGAGTTTTCTCACTATACTGTACCTGGAAGGGTTTTATTGTGTGACTGGAAGGTCGGATATGTTATGAGTCATAGCATTGTATATGATAAGTTAACCGTTTGTATGTGCTATGTATACTATGCTTGATATGGGCCGGAAGGCATTATGTTATGGGCCGGAAGGCATATATGTTATAGGCAAGAAGGCGTTGTGATGTGGACCGTAAGGTCGACGCAGGTAGGATCGGAAGGTTTACCGAGTCGGGACGGAAGTCCCCTGAGACACATGGACCGGAAGGTCAGGGCCTGGAAAGGCGTATGTGCGTAAGTAGTATTTTGGGGAACTCACTAAGCATTTATGCTTACAGTTGTTGTGTTATGTGTTTCAGGTACTAGCGAGCACCATGGGAAGGCGCCGGCGTGATTTGTACACACTGACGGAAGAATTGTTTTATTATCTTGGGGTGTATTTTGTTACGATGACATTTGTTATACATGTGATTTCCGAATATTAAATGATGGTTTATGTTGTTTGAAAAATGAAAAATTGTTTTGAAAATTTCCGTTGTTACAAGTTGGTATCAGAGCCTTGGTTTGAGGGATTCGGATGCACCTTCGGGCGTAACTGAACTCAAACCGAGGATTTGAGAAAAAAATTCAAATAATAAAGGCATAAAAAAATTTATAAGAGATTTTGTAATAACCAAAAGAGAAGCAGTGTGTACGGTCAACCAGCGCCCGAACGGTAAAATCCCCAAAATACCCTTACAATATGTGTTGTGAGATATGTTATGATATATTATGCTTGCTAGAGTAGACTAGGTATTCATATTAGGACTAGGGTATCCTGATTTGTGATGCCTTAGTCTAGGGGAACCTGCTGTTATGAGATGCTTTGAGAGCGAGTAGGTAGCCAGTGCATAGAAAGAATAGAGTACTCGTGATCCGGGGTCTAGGGAGGAGGACTTAGGGTGAATGTTAGTGTGGTGTAGTCGGTAGTATTGGGCCCGTACTACTGAAGACACCGTATCAATGGGCAACCCAAGTAAGAATCCTTTGGGTATCGGAGGCCGAGTAGGGATGCGTTATCGAGTGCGAGTATGCTCGAGTGATTCTCTGATATTTTTATGTTGTATTTCAGAGGCATTATGGTTGGGCCACGCCACAGACCTGGGACGAGCGGTGTGAGTGGCGAGGAGCTTCGTCAGATGATTCACGAAGAGGTGGTTGCGGCGATCTGGGCCGAGATTCTAGAGACGTTTGGGTCTATCAAGACCACACTAATGGAGACTTTCGATGAGCTATATGCCGCGGTGATTAAGGCTGCAGCCGCTGCAGCTACCACAGCTGTGGCTGCTGCCAGACCATAGGGAGGTGACTCGTTGCTATTCTGGGAGTTCAGCAACACGAAGCCACCGGAGTTTGACGGAACACAGGATCCGATCACTGCGATGAGATGGATTGCTGACATTGAGGGATGCTTCTACACATGTTCATGTTCGGAACATCTGAGGGTACGGTTCGCTTTGAACCAGCTCCTCCTGGGAGCAAAGGATTGGTGGAAGTTCGTGACGACGAACTTCACTCTTGCGGAGATTTCAGCCGTGACTTGGGAGAGATTTACTACTATGTTCAGAGACGAGTATGTTACCCCGGTGGAGAGGGAACGGTTGATTCAGGAGTTCTTGACCCTCAAGCAGGGTAACGATTCAGTTACTGTGATCACCCGGAAGTTTCATGAGAGGGCGATGTTCTGCCCTGAGCAGGTGTCCACTGAGCAGGCTCGGATGAGCCGATACTTGGGTATACTGAGGAGCGACATTCGGGAGTTCGTATCGAACTCGACATACCGGACATTTGCTGAGCTCCAGGAAAATGCCCAGAAGAGGGAGATCGAGTTGGATACTCAAGCCAGGGAGGAGGCCGAGTCTCAGCGGGTGGATCGGCGGCCAGCTCAGTCCCAGCCGGTAGCCAAGCGGACCAAGTCCGCCGATTCGAGGACGGGAGGTCAGAAGGGCCGCACTTGCGGAAAGTGCGGCAAGGGTCATGAGGGGGCCTGTCGATCAGGTGATTGCTACAAGTGTGGCAAGGAGTGGCACATCGCTAGGGATTTCCCCAAGGGATTTATGGTTTGCTTCCATTGCAACCAGACTGGCCATCGGAAGACCGAGTGTCCTCAGCTTCACTAGGGATCAGCACAGGGGTCTGCGCCTACCGCTAGGGTTATCAAGACTCGGCCGGTGAAAGCCAAGGCTCCGAAGGCTCGTGGGAGAGCTTTTCAGTTGACTGCGGAGGAGGTCCGTGCGGTGCCCGATGTCGTGGCCGGTATGTATTCTTTCGTGTATTTACTTTTATGTTGAGATATTGTGCTTATATTATGATATGCGTAGGTACTTTTCTTGTGAATTCTGTACCTGCCTTGGTATTATTTGACTCGGGTGCGAGTCGGTCTTTTGTATCTTTGGCTTTTAGTCATCACATCGGTATTGATTGGGAGATGATGCGTCGACCTCTGAGGGTTTCCATAGCCGATGAGAAAGCAGTATACGCCACCGACGTGATTTGAGGATGTGTGCTCGAGATTTTTGGTGTCAAGTTCCCAATAGATCTGGTTCCTATAGCGATGGGAGATGTCTATGTCATCGTGGGCATGGACTGGTTGAGTAAGTTTGGAGCAGTCATCGACTGCGAGAGACAGCTAGTGACTATACGAGACCCTAGTGGGGGAGTGCTTACTGTGTACGGTGAGGGGAACTGGTGTGGGTCAGCGTTTTGTTCGGCTGCCAGGGCTAGACAGAATTTGCAGTAGGGCTGCAGTGGATTAATAGCCTATGTGATGGACACACGAGTGGCCGCGGGGAGGCCAATTTCGGTTGACGAGGTTCCAGTAGTGTGCGAGTTTTCGGATGTGTTTCCTGAAGAACTGTCGGGCGTGACTCCGGAAAGGCAAGTGGAGTTCCGTATCGATCTGGTTCCACGAGTGACACCCATCGCCAAGGCGCCTTATCGCCTCGCTCCACCAGAAATGCAAGAGTTGTCCCCGCAGCTTCAGGAGCTGTTGGGAAAGGCGTTTATTCAACCGAGTAGCTCACCTTAGGGAGCGCCGATTCTTTTTGTCAAGAAAAAGGATGGTTCACATCGGACGTGTATCAATTACCGGGAGTTAAACAGTTTGACAGTTAAAAACCAGTATCCGTTACCTAGAATCGATGATCTGTTCGATCAGTTGCAGGGGGCATCTTGGTTCTCTAAGATAGACTTAAGGTCGGGTTATCATCAGATGAGGGTTCGGGATGAAGATATCCAGAAGACTGCATTCAGAACTCGTTATGGACATTACGAGTTTGTGGTGATGCCTTTTAGGCTCACTAATGCCCCGGCTGCATTCAGGGATCTTATGAACACAGTGTGCAGGCCGATGCTAGATCGGTCGGTGATCGTATTCATTGATGATATTTTGGTATATTCGAGGTCTAGAGAGAAGCACGAGGAACATTTGAGGGAGATTCTTGGAATATTGAGATCGGAGAGGCTGTATGCCAAATTCTCCAAGTGTGATTTCTGGTTACGAGAGGTCCAGTTCCTAGGGCACCTTGTTAACCAGAAGCGGATATTGGTCGATCCGGCCAAGATCGAGGTGGTGATGAAATGGGAACTGCCGAGATCGCCCACTGAGATCAGGAGCTTTCTGGGATTGGCTGGCTATTATCGGAGGTTTATCAGGTATTTCTCCAGGATCGTCGTGCCACTTACCAAGATGACCCGGAAGGGTGTTGCATTTTCATGGGGTTCGAAGTAGTAGTCCTCATTTGAGACCCTTTGTCAGAAATTGTGCAAGGCCCCGGTGCTCGCACTCCCGGAAGGGATGGAGGATTTTGTGGTATATTGTGACGCATCCATATATGGATTAGGGGCAGTGCCTATGTAGAGGGGACACGTTATAGCGTATGCATCGAGGCAGTTGAAGCCTCATGAGTAGAGATATCCCACCCACGACCTGGAACGGGGGGCTGTGGTGTTCGCCCTCAAGATCTGGCGACACTATCTATATGGGGTTCGGTGTACCATATACACGGACCACAAGAGTCTGAAGTACTTGATTGATCAGCCAAATTTGAATATGCGCCAGAGGAGATGGTTGGATGTGGTGAAGGATTATGATGGTGAGATCCTGTACCACTCGGGCAAGGCGAATGTCGTAGCTGATGCGTTGAGCCGTAGGGCGAAGAGCGCCCTAATCTGAGATGTTTGTATGAGGTTGACGGTGATGACTCCGATTTTGGACACCATCCGAGGGGCCCAGGATGAGGCTGCGAGACCCGAAAACCAAAATAGGGAGCGGGTTGTTGGGCAGGTATCGGAATTCGTTACTGATGGTCGGGTACTTATCACATTTCAGGGTCGGAGTTGGGTACCATTTGTGGGCAGGACGCGTACCATTTTGATGGAAGAAGCGCATCGTTCGAAGTTCTCAATCCATCCCGGGGCTACTAAGATGTATTTAGACCTATAGAATGAGTATTGGTGGCCCTGTATGAATAGGGATGTTGCATGGTTCGTCGAGAGGTGCCTGAATTGTCATCAGGTTAAGGTCGAGCACCAGCGTCCGCATGGTAAGTTGCAGCTGCTGGAGATTCCCGAGTGGAATTGGGAATAGATTACCATGGATTTTATCACCAAATTGCCAAGGACTGCGAGAGGGGTCGATGCAATTTGGGTGATTGTGGATAGATTGACGAAGAGCACTCATTTTCTAGCTATCAGTGAGAGCTCTTCTGCGGAGAAGTTGGCAGAGTTATATGTGAGGGAGGTGGTATCGCGGCACGGGGTTCCGATGTCGATCGTTTCAGATTGGGACGTACGATTTACTTCCAGGTTTTGGAAGAAGTTTCACGAGGAGTTGGGTACAAGGCTGCATTTCAGTACCGCATACCACCCGCAGACAGACGGACAGAGCGAGCGGACGATTCAGTCGCTCGAGGATATGCTCCGAGTGTGTGTTTTGGATTTTGGAGGGTGTTGGGACACCTATTTACCCTTAGCAGAGTTTTCGTGCAACAACAGCCATCATTCGAGCATTGGTATGCCACCCTTTGAGCTGTTGTGTGGGAGGAGGTGTCAAACCCCCATCTGATGGGGAGAGGTGGGGCAGCGGGTAATGGGTAGTATGGAGATTATGCTTTAGACGACCGAGCAGATACAACAGATTAGGCAGAGATTATTGACCGCCCACAGTCGCCATAAGAGTTATGCGGACAGGCATCGGTCTGAGCTCAAGTTTCAGGTTGGACCATTTTCTAAGGTTTTGGTCCCAAAGATGGTGTAACATCCCGGAATCGCAAGAGTAGAGTTGAAGGGTTAAAAGTGTAAGTTTTGGAGGGCAACTCGGCGAGTCAGGTCGCGACTTTGGTCGCGTGTCAAGTGGCCTACTCGGCGAGTCCAAAGATGGACTCGGCGAGTAGGTGTTGGGCGAAGAAAACCCTAAATCCGGGGAATGAGCCCTATATAAAGATCATTATGTTCCTCCACAGCCTCTTTGTTCCCCCCTTGAGTCCCAGAAACCCTAATTTCATGGAGGAACCCCATTGTTGAGCAAATTAGAGCTTGGAGAGGTGTTGGTTGAAGAAATCTTGAAGGAGAAGAGGCGTGGATCAAAGGGCTTTGCTTGGATTCGTGTTTCATTGTTGTTGGGGCATTCTTTGGAGGTAATATTTCATTCTCGGGCTGTATTCTCTTAGTTTCTCATTTTGGGGTTGTGTGGGAAGCTTAGTTGTGTGGCATCTTGATGTTTGGAGGATGGATCTGAGTTTGCTACCTCAGATCTGGAGTGGAGAAGATCGTAAGAGCATTAAAGCCGCTGTTCTTGTGTTGTTAATGGAGCTATCATGTCCCAAACCTTAGTTCTAAGGTGAATAAGGCCTAGATCTCTTTAGATTCATATAAAGTTTGCCACCTTACGTGATGGATAGATTGTAGGAGGTTGGATCTATGTTTTGGATCAATTGCATGGCCTCGAGTGCTTCTGAATTGGTTAAGATCGGTCATACTCGGCAAGTCACATGGGGGGACTCGACGAGTTGGTTGAAGATGGCCTGGAACTCGGTGAGTTGGAAGAACAACTCGGCGAGTAGGTTGAAGACAGCCTTAGACTCGGCGAGTCTGTTCTTGGACTCGGCTAGTCTTGTCAAGAGTCCCAATATTTCCTGGTTGAGTCAAGAATCGGTGAGTCAAGGGATGACTCGGTGAGTTGGGTGTGAGTGGACTCAGAGTTGTTGGACTCGACGAGTCTTGGGGTGACTCGACGAGTTGGGTCGCTGATTGAGGGAAGTTCTGAGCATAGGGACTCGGCGAGTCATCGGGTTGACTCGGCGAGTAGGGTTAGTCAGGGGTTGACTTTGACTTTGTCCAAGGTTGACCAGTTGTCTTCCAGGGATATTTTGGTAATTAAGGGTATTTATTGAATTGAATGTTTTGGTGTTCAGTGGAAGAGTTCGTGTCAGAGTTGGAGCAGCGGGATCTTATCCTTTCAGCCGACAGTTTCGAGGTGAGTTATCCTCACTATATCAACAGGGTCTAAGGCACCAAGGCCGGCCCTTATCGGATTGAGATCCGGGTAGTTATTATTATTTTGTTGTTGTGATATGCTTGCATCCTGAGAGTTAGGACGGTATACGTTAGAGACCTGATTGAGACCGGTACCCTGAGAGATAGGGAGATGCTATGCAAATGACTTGCTAGGTCGGTATCCTGCTTAGAGTATGTTATGCTATGTGATCTGCTAGATCGGCTTGTTTGAATGTGAACTGTCATATAATTATATGGTTATGTGTACATGGTTGTTTGGACTGGATATGGGTTGAGGCGGTCCTGCTTTGTGCTGTAGGCCAAGATACTCAGGGCAGACCGGTTGTTCCGAAGGCCCGGCAAGCGGTCCGGATATGCTGTAGGCCCCACGCGGGCGGACCAGACGTGCCGAGGCTCGGAGAGTGGACCAGGCCGACTGAAGGCCTGATGCGGGCGGACCAGTCATACTGTAGACTCAGAGAGTGGACCAGGTGAGTTGAAGGCCCAGTGCGGGCGGACCAACCACACTGTAGACTCAAAGGACATGACTAGACCTGGAGGATGGATCCGGTGGACTGAAGGTCGAAACGGCGGACCAGTCACACAGTTGACCCGATATGCATGGTTATTCTACGTTCTGTTATGTTATGTATGTTTTATATGTTTGGGACCGGAAGGTCTTAGCCTGGAAGGGCGTATGTGTGGTTGGTATCTTGGGGGTATCTCACTAAGCTTTCGGGCTTACAGTTGTGGTTTAATGTTTTTCAGGTTCTTCAGGAGACTGTGGCAAGGCGAAGGCGTGATCGTACCGCTCCTCATGATTTTGTAGCAATGTGATTCTGGGAATACTCTAAATGATTTGTATTGAAAACCTTTTTGTAAACAATTTAATGAAATCAAGTTGTTTTTGAAAAATTTAAATTGGTTGTATTTTTCAGTCGTTACAAGTTGGTATCAGAGCCTTGGTTTGAGTGAGTTGGAGGAACACTTGTGTGACTCCAGTCTCAAATCGAGGAGGGTTTTCAAAAGAGAATTTAAAATGGTTTTCAAAATAAGTAAAGGAGGACGTGGAGATACGATCAGCCGGAGCCAGTAAGTAACCCCAAAATACCATACATGATACTTGTTTTATTGAGCTTTAATAGAACAGCATGCTAGAGTTAGGCTAGCGATCTTCAGGATTACTTGATGTGTTGCCGGATTTATGATGCCTGCTAGCCTAGAGTTTACTAGTGAGAGATTTCTAGTGTTCCTATAGTTGTGAGGATAGAGCGTTGTTATGTATGTTTCACTAGGGTGTTGTGGAAGTACTTCATACAAATATGGGTAGGTGTGGAAGGTAGTATGGGCCCGTACTACTAAAAGCACGGACCCATACGCGTATCAGGGAAACCATGACCTCTAGGGTTGGGATGAGAGCTGGTTCCCAGGATAGTGGGAAATGTTTGAGCTTTTGGTGTTTTATTTTCAGTATGGAGATTTCAGGGCACGCTGGGAGTGGATCCGGGTCAGGATCAGGAGCAGGAGAGGGAGTTCCGGGTGGGTCTGTACAGCCCGAGGTTGTCAGTCAGATGAGTACGCACGAGTTGGATGCGAGGATTCGTGAGATCCTGCATGATGAGGTTGCTGCATTGTTTCGGGCTGAGCTGCCGGAGTTGTTTGGGTTGATCAAGACCGCCATGGTGGAGTATTTTGATGAGCGTTATGCGGCTCTCATGGAGATGGCTGCCGCGGCGGCTACGACAGTTGTAGCAGCGGCAGGGAGAGGAGCTAGTAGAGATTTTCAGTATTGGGACTTCGATAATACAAAGCCTCCCACTTTTGATAGAGTCCAGGATCCGATCGTTTCTATGAGATGGTTATCAGACGTGGAGGGATGTTTCTTCACGTGTACATGCCCTGCTGATCAGAGGGTGAGGTGCACCCTGAACCTCTTAAGGCTCGGGGCAAAGGATTGGTGGAGATTGACCACGGGGTCATACTCGGATGCGCAGAGGGCTGCGATTTCATGGAATCAGTTCAGAGAGATGTTCAGCACTCGATATGTTCCGCAGGTCGAGAGGGAGAGGTTGGCTCAGGAGTTCTTGGAGCTGAAACAGGATTCGGAGTCGGTGACGGAAATCACTAGGATGTTTACTGAGAGGGCGATGTTTTGCCCTGAATTCGCTTTGGAGCAGGCTCAGATGTCCCGATATCTGAGTATGCTAAAGAGAGACATTAGGCAGTTTATGTCTGCGCAGAGGTGCGAGACCTTCCTGGAGTTGCAGGAGGCCGCCAGGCGGCGTGAGTTAGAGATTGAATTGCAGATGCGTGAGCTGAGGCAAGCTCCGGTTCAGTCGCAGCCGGCGACGAAACGGTCTAAGACCGTTGATTCCAGGATGGGAGATCAGGGTAGCCACGTCTGTGGAAAGTGTGGAAGGGGTCATGTCGGAGTTTTTCGGTCCGGTGGAGCATGCCGCAAGTGCAGAAAGGAAGCACACTATGTGGGGGATTGTTGGCAGTCAGTGCCGGTTCGGGATTTGAGGATATGTTATCATTGTCATCAGGTTGGATATTTGAGGGTCAACTGTCCACGGCTTGCTGCAGGACCGGTGCAGGCTCCAGCACCGACTACGTTGAGGATCACAGGTGGAGGTCAGGGTGGAGCGGAGCCCCTAAGGGCTTAGGGTCGTGCTTTTCAGTTTGCTGCTGTGGGTATGTTTCTTTCTGTTGTTTTGATTATTTATGATTATTGTGGAGTATAGTTATCTGCTAGTCTCGTTGGATGGTTATGGAATTGCATCTCAGGTTTTCGTGTGGTATCCGTTGTTCCTTGAGGGTTTGGCGAGATGTGTTCGAGATTTCGTTTTGGTATCCTTTGTTCCCTGAAGGATCGATATGGTTATGGATTAGTACTTCGAGCTATTGTGAATTATCTCTGTGAGGATTAGTGGCGGAGGCGGCGTTGGTTTGAATGTCAGGTAGCCTCTGCAGTCTGAGGGGTGGATATTTGATGATTGGGTTCCTTTCGAGCGGGTTGCTCAGTGTGGAAATATGTTTTATGAAAGTTGTTAGCGCTGGTGAGGGACTACGTACGTATAAGTGTTGTTTTTCTCTACATTGTTGTTTTGGGAGATCGGTAATGGCGACCGGTGGTTAATTGTCAGTGTCTTAAGTGGGGGAGAATTGGGAATTCTCCGGATGGTCGTTAGGCTTGAGAGGTTGCTTAGCTGCTTGGGGAATTCAACGGTATTTCTATCAGCCGGGAGCAGGCTCGTATGGGTGAGTAACAGGCATGCGGGGCGGAATACAGACCTAGGGAATTTGATTGTGGAAGGCCTGGGAGCAGGCCGGGATCGAGTATGTATGATGGAGATAGAGTTCAGAACCCCTAGAGGGCTAGAACGACATGCATGGGAGGATTTCCCGAAGAGATAGCTCGGACTGATGAATGATTGTTGAGCAGTCCGAATAGACTGAAGGCCGGTAGGCGTACCAATCAGGCCGAAGGCTCGGAGGACGGTCCAGCTAGATTGGCTGAAGGTTCTGAGAGTGGTCCAGATTGGCTGAAGGCTTGGGGAGGCGGTCCAGTCATGCTGAAGACTCTGCGAGTACTGTTGGATCGGTTCGAGGTTATGGATTGCGTATGTTGCAGTGTGATTACATTGGGAGGTCTGGCCCCGGGTAGCGATCTGAGCAGTGAAGGTAGTGCATGGGTTTGAGAGTCCCTGCAATGAGAGTCAGAGTAGTGGTGATGTATAGATGTCGGGTACGCTTTAAAGAGGTAGTGTAGCGTGGGGTGAGCACCATAGTACCTGTCATGGTGACAGGGCGGACGAGTGGTTTCCTTGGTAAGGAAAGAGGTAGGAATGAAATTCCGAAAGGGAGTTCGGATTCACGGAAGTGAAAGCGGCAGTGTAGAGTTATGATTGGAGTAGTCCGTCGATGGTTTTTGAGTAGCGTGTTGGCGGCAGTGGAATAAAAGCTCATTCGACTTGAGATGTCTGCTCAGGTCGCGGACAGAATCCCGCAGGCGTAGAGCCAGGGAGAGGGGTTCGGAAGGGATGCAGGGAGAGAGTCTTGGACTCTCAGTGAGATTCTGATCAGGGTTTTGGGTATGTATTAGTGGTTCATCCTAGAGGGATGTTTGAGGATATCATCAGTGTATCGGGTTTTCCAAACCTGAGGGTGCTAGAGCTAGGTCAGCATGTGTGTGATTGCAAGAGGAGAACTCGAGAGAATTGCTCTGGAATTGAAGCATGGGTCTTTCTGTCGTCATGGAATGTATAGAGTGGGATTCGGATCGGGGATCCGATGGTTCATGGTTTTCTAGCCATATGAGTCAGGTGAATGATGAGAATTGGAGCAGTAAGGCATCATGGGTAATTCTCGGTTGTTGAGTGCGGCTATCGGAGGGTACAGCTGGTGCCCGGGTTGAGTAGGTGGTTGGGACATCGTATGAAAGGAGAAAGTGAGCTTCTGGTTTCTATGGTTGTGCCTTGAGGGACTTGGTCCGGTTAAAGTCAAGTGGCGCGTCGTGGGAAGTATTTTGAAGATTGAGATGCCGTAGGCTTCGAGGACGAAGCCTAATTTAAGTGGGGGAGAATTGTAACATCCCGGAATCGCAAGAGTAGAGTTGAAGGGTTAAAAGTGTAAGTTTTGGAGGGCAACTCGGCAAGTCACATGGATGGACTTAGTGAGTTAGGTCGCGACTTTGGTCGCATGTCAAGTGGCCTACTCGGCGAGTAGGTGCTGGGCGAAGAAAACCCTAAATCCGGGGAATGAGCCCTATATAAAGATCATTATGTTCCTCCACAACCTCTTTGTTCCCCCTTGAGTCCTAGAAAACCTAATTTCGTGGAGGAACCCCATTGTTGAGCAAATTAGAGCTTGGAGAGGTGTTGGTTGAAGAAATCTTGAAGGAGAAGAGGCTTGGATCAAAGGGCTTTGCTTGGATTTGTGTTTCATTGTTGTTGGGGCATTCTTTGGAGGTAATATTTCAATCTTGGGCTGTGTTCTCTTAGTTTCTCATTTTGGGGTTGTGTGGGAAGCTTAGGTTTGTGGCATCTTGATGTTTGAAGGATGGATCTGAGGTTGCTACCTCAGATCTGGAGTGGAGAAGATCTTAAGAGCATTAAAGCCCATGTTCTTGTGTTGTTAATGGAGCTATCATGTCCCAAACCTTAGTTCTAAGGTGAATAAGGCCTAGATCTCTTTAGATTCACGTAAAGTTTGCCACTTTACGTGATGAATGGATTGTAGGAGGTTGGGTCTATGTTTTGGATCAATTGCATGGCCTGGAGTGCTTCTGAATTGGTTCAGATCGGTGATACTCAGCGAGTCACATGGGGGGACTCGACGAGTTGCTTGAAGATGGCCTGGAACTCGGCGAGTTGGAAGAACAACTCGGCGAGTAGGTTGAAGATAGCCTTAGACTCGGCGAGTCTGTTCTTGGACTCGGCGAGTCTTGTCAAGAGTCCCAATATTTCCTGGTTGACTCAAGAATCGGTGAGTCAAGGGATGACTCGATGAGTTGGGTGCGAGTGGACTCAGAGTTGTTGGACTCGACGAGTCTTGGGGTGACTCGGCGAGTTGGGTCGCTGATTGAGGGAAGTTCTGAGCATAGGGACTCGGCGAGTCATCGGGTTGACTCGGCGAGTAGGGTCAGTCAGGGGTTGACTTTGACTTTGTCCAAGGTTGACCAGTTGTCTTCTAGGGATATTTTGGTAATTAAGGGTATTTATTGAATTGAATGTTTTGGTGTTCAGTGGAAGAGTTCGTGTCAGAGTTGGAGCAACGGGATCTTATCCTTTCAGCCGACAGTTTCGAGGTGAGTTATCCTCACTATATCAACAGGGTCTAAGGCACCAAGGCCGGCCCTTATCGGATTGAGATCCGGGTAGTTATTATTATTTTGTTGTTGTGATATGCTTGCATCCTGAGAGTTAGGACGGTATACGTTAGAGACCTGATTGAGACCGGTACCCTGAGAGATAGGGAGATGCTATGCAAATGACTTGCTAGGTCGGTATCCTGCTTAGAGTATGTTATGCTATGTGATCTGCTAGATCGGCTTGTTTGAATGTGAACTGTTATATAATTATATGGTTATGTGTACATGGTTGTTTGGATTGGATATGGGTTGAGGCGGTCCTGCTTTGTGCTGTAGGCCAAGATACTCAGGGCGGACCGGTTGTTCCGAAGGCGCGACGAGCGGTCCGGGTATGCTGTAGGCCCCACGCGGGCGGACCAGACGTGCCGAGGCTCGGAGATTGGACCAGGCCGACTGAAGGCCCAATGCGGGCGGACCAGTCATACTGTAGACTCAGAGAGTGGACCAGGTGAGTTGAAGGCCCAGTGCGGGCGGACCAACCACACTGTAGACTCGAAGGATATGACTAGACCTAGAGGATGGATCCGGTGGACTGAAGGCTGAAACGGCGGACCAGTCACACAATTGACCCGATATGCATGGTTGTTCTACGTTCTGTTATGTTATGTATGTTTTATATGTTTGGGACCGGAAGGTCTTAGCTTGGAAGGGTGTATGTGTGGTTGGTATCTTGGGGGTATCTCACTAAGCTTTCGGGCTTACAGTTGTGGTTTAATGTTTTTTAGGTTCTTCAGGAGACTGTGGCAAGGCGAAGGCGTGATCGTAACGGTCTTCATGATTTTGTAGCAATGTGATTCTGGGAATACTCTAAATGATTTGTATTGAAAACCTTTTTGTAAACAATTTAATAAAATCAGGTTGTTTTTGAAAAATTTAAATTGGTTGTATTTTTCGGTCGTTACAGATGGAGACTTTATGAGCAAGTAGTCTCCATTAGCTTAGATCCATCATATTTCTGGACCGTTTGAGTTGTAGATTCATAAAAATGTAATCTTGGACGTGAATGATTAGCCATGCATGAGATCTAGATCTTTTGAGTTGAAATGGAAAGGTATTAAGGAGTGTAGGAGCCTTTACAGCCATGCCTAGGCTTAAAGGTTTCGACTTTATGGGTAAGGAGGCTTAATGAAAGCCGGATCTAGAAGTTGAAAAAGTGTCTTAATCATTTAATACCAGAAATGAAGAGTGGCTGGATCTAAGCGTTACGCTTGGCGTAACTCCCTGTACGCACAACGTACTGGGTGGAGACCCCTGATGGTGGATTGGCGATGTACGCCCCGCATACATAAGTCTGTACGCCCCGCGTACTGAAAGATGTTGACTTTTGTTGACTTTTAGTGTTTTGGTCAACATCAGGACTTTGAGTCAACGAAGGTTAAAATGATCTTTTACCCCTCTGAGGAATGTTAATAAGGGTGAAGTCTAGCTGTGGAAGTCTATATTAATTAAAATGATATTTCGTTATGATTAGGCGGGGTTAGGATTCGGAGATAGCCAGCACGCGAGATTCTAGACTTTCCATGAGGTGAGTTTTCTCACTATACTGTACCTGGAAGGGTTTTATTGTGTGACTGGAAGGTCGGATATGTTATGAGTCGTAGCATTGTATATGATAAGTTAACCGTTTGTATGTGCTATGTATGCTATGCTTGATATGGGCCGGAAGGCATTATGTTATGGGTCGGAAGGCATATATGTTATAGGCCGGAAGGCGTTGTGATGTGGACCGTAAGGTCAACGCAGGTAGGACCGGAAGGTTTACCGAGTCGGGACGGAAGTCCCCTGAGACACATGGACCGGAAGGTCAGGGCCTAGAAAGGCGTATGTGCGTAAGTAGTATTTTGGGGAACTCACTAAGCATTTATGCTTACAGTTGTTGTGTTATGTGTTTGAAGTACTAGCGAGCACCGTGGGAAGGCGCCGGCGTGATTTGTACACACTGACGGAAGAATTGTTTTATGATCTTGGGGTGTATTTTGTTATGATGACATTTGTTATACATGTGATTTCCGAATATTAAATGATGGTTTATGTTGTTTGAAAAATGAAAAATTGTTTTGAAAATTTCCGTTGTTACAATACAACAAGATTTTCTTATTTTGTTTCCTAAAAATAAAAAATACAAATATATTCTGGTTGGAATCTCATTGTAACAACATTATGCTTATTCGCATGACAAATGTTCACATTCTTTAAGGGAACAGGTATTACTCGAAACTATGTACTGGTTAAGTGTGCCTAGAAGCAAGTTGCAACATGTTGTCCTCAAGCTTCATAGACTCAATGTGTTTGAAGCCTTAATTAAATTTTCAACATGAAAATTGCTTCTCAATCAGGCTGTATTCACATTAGTCGAAAAGCTACCTTAATCTTCTCATGATGAGTAAAGAGTTTTATGATTGGTTAAAATTTAGAGTAGAGGTACAATGAGTTCTTTTGCCAATATTTTTCACCTTAAAATTCATACATGATTACATACTATGACACACAACCCAGACATCTTTGTTCGAAACCAACCAGGTTAAATGTATATCACAAATCTGTGTTTATGATTCAGAATCATTCTTATGTGATAAAGGTGAAACCCAACAAACCTAACTATTAAGGAATTGACACTGAAAAACTATGTTCAAGATTTTCATGAAAAATTTGTTTCAATACCATTTCGATATTCAAAATCTCATTATATTCGAATTTCGTGATCTTGATAAAACGTTCTAACACCAAGATGTTTTTTCCCAAAAAGATCGAGTACTTTAATTTTTTTTAGTGATCTTGTGAAAAATTGAAGCAGCTTTCAAAACCAATAAAAAGAAGCCCTTCGATACTCATTAACGAGTATTTGATTGTAATTCATGGAAAACCACGCAAGCAATTCTTCATCTCTCTTGATGTCGAATGAAGAGATCTTTACCCAGCATCCATTTTTCTTTTGTATCAATGGTTCTTTGATATCACACTATCTAAATTATTCTAAATTTTTGTCACAACTGGAAACATTCTAGATCAATCATGATCTAAACTTCAACCATGTACCAGTAAATTCACAATGTAACTTAATGTAATAGTTTAGATCAACCATTATAACTCGTTTTGAAGTAATAAAGATAGAATAAATTAAAATAACATTTTGGATAAACCTGATATCTAGGAATAAAGTAGTAGTGGTCCTGACAAGGATTCCGGAGATATAAAGAACACCGAAATCCGAGTTACACTGACGAAGTTACGACTTATCGAAGTTTCGTGACAGAACCAACCTATCAAAGTTTCGCGACAGAACCGGCACAATGACGTGGAATGTGAAAAGTGAGTTTACAATAAAATACTTTTTAGCCTTAACAATATAAACAAAAGTAGTAACATACAAATCTGACTTTGTATTAGGAAGTTATGAGTTTTCTAAGATTTTGCATAGTAGTGTACAGTCCGGAATTTGAATTATAGATCGAGCAAATTTAGCCGACACAACCTAAACGAGAACAGATGAATTTTTAACGGACTTTTCCAGTCCTGGCCTATTAAAAATATATATTTAAAAATATATTCAAAATTAGACAACGAAGTCTAAATGAAAGTCGTAGAGTATGGTCTCACCTATGCGTGGATATAAAGAAAGTCAAAAACGGAGCTCGTACTCAAAAGTTATGAAATTTTGAAGTTATAGGTGCAGTTTCCGAGATGTGTCTGAAGGAGTACACCTCGCGTTCTCGGAAACGTGGTCCGGAGTCGGCCACATAACCCCTTCGCATGGTTGACATGTACGAGGCTCGAAACACGAACCCGCGCCACGTTCCTCCCTACACCACGCGTACGAGGGTACACCCAACATACTGGAATGCGTTGCATCCCTCGCAGAACGCTCAGCGTACCGAAGAACGGACTCCTCCTATAAATAGCATGCGAGGCTGCCCAGTTTATGTTGCAACTTTACTCTTTCTTTCATTATTTACACTCTCTCAAAGTCCCCACCCCCACTCAAAAGCTTAGGGAACCTCCCTAAACATTAGAAGAAATCCCCGGAGCACCCGAAGTCCCCGAGAAAAGAGCTTTTTGGGTTGAGACTCTGCCCGCGTAGAACCCGGTTTTCAGCAGAAACTCGCAGTTTCGGCAAAAGAGATTATATTAAGAAGTGATGTGTTGCCTGAATCACCACCTGAACCTGTGAATTCATACCCCTATATTTTACAAGTCTCTTCAATATTTTTAGGGGGGAGAGAAAACAAGTAACACACAAAAAATTAGTTTAAAAAGCAAATATTCAAATAAGTTTATATTTTTATGTAAAGTGATAATTGATGGGTTTTGAGCATTCTAACACTTCCTAAGTGTACATGCAACCCTAATAACCTTGAATCTATGTTTTCTCTATATACATACAAAATTCTTTTTCAAGGTTATTTCCTAACTAGCATGGCATGGGGAATACATGAAACATAAAACTAGTAGAAACACATACCTTGGTGTTGCTTGGATTCCTTCAAGACTTTGTGAGCCTAGCACCCCAAATGTTGTGCCTCAAATGCTTCACACAACACTACAACCTTGGAATAACTAGAGAGAATACTTCTACACTTCAAAATCGGTTATGCCTATTTTAGTAACACTAGGTGCCAATTTTGCATGCTATAGGGTTTCTTTTATAGTGTGTCATAATTAGGAGTTACAAGTGTAAACCCTAATTGTCATGACTCTTCATTTCTCATGACCCATGGGTTTGTAACTCCCATGGACTATCCATGGAACTCCATATGGTTATAACCAAACCCATAAACCATGGATCATTAATCAACCCTATATATTTAATTAGTCTCACTTTGATCACCAAATTAATACTAGATTAATACTTGACCAATACTAAATAAATAATACTATTATTAATATATTAGAACTTATAATATATTAATAATCACAAGTGTACTTTCTCTCATTTTGTCTATCCAACTATCGCAATGCCATGCAACCCAAATGGACCATGTCAGGTCGGGTCAAGTACATACCAAATAAAGTTATGGACTTAGACACTATATCCAACAGTCTCCCACTTGGATAAGTCTAATAACTATATTTGCAAATATGACTTCAAAACCCTACTAGCAATCGTAGCTCTTTCAAAGTCTCTCGGAACTGAGATGATGATGATACGCCATTTAAGATAAGTGATCATATAATCCTCTGTTCTCATGATACCAGCCGAACAAACACATGGAACGTGGTCTTACTTATTCTCCAGCATTTGTTTCTCGATCTCTGATTTGTTTCGACATAGAACTAAATTGAACACATAAATTAGCTTCTGACCGGTCCCGGTACATAGGTCAAAACCAAATCATCGAGAGGCCCAGATATCGCTTCTATTTCTAGAAAGAATAGATAAATTTCGACTGATATGCTTGTACTAACTACTTGTTAAATTATTCACAAAGGCACATTTTATAACATTGAGTTACCAATGCGTTTTCGTACAATCAATGAATAACCAACTCATATCTCTAGGTTTGAAGATTTATATGATATTACCGTCTCACAATCACTCGAGATAAATTCCATGAAGTGATGCAAGTGAGCGTGGGTTGAATCCAATACTCATCCCTTATGAGTACTCATGAATGTTGTAGCAACCATTTCATTGTCTAAAGCAGTTTAGACAAATCATACAAGCCAAATTCATGATAGTCTTGATTCATATCTACTTCCAACATATGACTGACTGTGGATGGTTTGAATAATATGATATATACCATAACATAATTATTCTGGAAGTCAAAACATGCAAAGTGAAACACAAGAATAATACTAACCCTATATGGCCCCAACACTTTGAGTGTAAATAAAACACCCTTTATTTAAGCACCATATTGATTACTCATTATTTATGTTTCGATTAATCAACTTTATGTTTGAATTAAAACATTAGTTGTCCCATGCTCCAAGCATGTGCAATATGTTTTTCTAAACAACAATTACGCCATACTCCAAGTATGCATACTATGTTTACATATGGTCCTCTCTTTGTGAAATAGATCAATCGACAATATTCCACTGATGCTCATTTCACAATTCCAATCCTTGTTGTAAATGCAAGAATACCAAACTCTTCTCATTTAGCGTAATCTGTTAGATTCTAAACTTATATGCAATGGTCCTCTTGTAATGACTATGCACAGAAGTCACAAAGCCTTGGCAACAGACATTACAAAGTATTCCAATGGAAACCAATTCCATGGAAATGAAGTCTCAAATTCAAAGTACATTTATTTGAACATCCTTCTTAGCATTAAGTTCTTTAATCTTACACAGATTCAAAGAATAACTTCCACCTATGCAGACAATTCCATATTTTCATTTTGACCATCACTTCTGAACAAGAGTTGCCTCTTTTCAAAATATGTCAATATGGTCCTTACTCTATACTTCTAATTGTCCATGAGCAACTAATCTTTGGTAAACCTCAGATTGTCCTCGACAATTTGCTTAATCATTTTAGTCATTTCCAGTTCTATTCCTTTTTCCCTTCTTAATGCCCTAAGCATTATGAAAATTTAGAATGGATGAATATTATAGTACATGCAATCGATCCTATATCCGAAGCATATGGGATACGATTCATGCTATAAAACTTTTATTTCTCATGTTCTCAAAATTCGAACTATGAAGAGGGATGCCTTAATCATAATTAAATTTTGAGAATGCAACATATATAGAAATTCCTTATGTTGAACAATTCCAAACAATTCCAACATAAGATTCATATATATCCTTGACTAAAGTTAATAAAACTCAATCTAAGCTGGTAGAATTGGAATGAAGTATAAAATCCGCTCCCTTAATTATAGCAAACAGCTTTTCAAAGCAAATTGAAACTTTTGTTTTCTGTAATTAACATTGCTAACTTGCAATATTTAACATAATCATCATGGTCCCACTATCATAATGATTACCACCATAACACTTTATGCTCCCACTAGCTTTTACATGTACTCAGAAATCAATTGGACTTCTAGAAATCAGTACTTTATTGACTTTCTTACCAAAGTTCATATTTCTGATACTAGATTGCTTTGATAAGACTGTATCAAAAACACACACCTTTCCTTAGATAGCTCACATGTTTTTCTAGACCTTTTTCAATTCTCACTAGTTAGTGTGCAGGTTAACCACACACACTCCACTAACTATATGAGAATTCAAATAACACGTCCGCTATCTGCTTAAAATCTTCTTAGTCGAAGCGTTTCCTCACGATCATTTTCATGAATCGAAGAGAAACCTTATGACACTTAGATTTTATGGTGTATGTGTTCTTTTCCGTGTGAATTTTGTCAAAACCATAATCACAAGACTAGGTTAGTGACACTTCCAAATTCATATGGACTGAAATTGTGCAATCTTAATTTATTGCCACTTGGTAGCACAATGCCCACCATTGCTTCCAGGTTTTTATGCAAACAATTGAGAACTCATAGAACTCACAAGCATAATCAACTTTCAACTAGAATAGATACAGAAATAAGAATACATCAACACCATAGGTTACAAACCTCAAGTCGTGGGCTAGTGATTAACAAAAGTCTTGATTAGTTCTTGAAACCATATTAAGATCTTTTAAGACTCCCACTAACCTCTTGACATATATGATTCTCTTTGTCAAGAACCATTCCTTGACAAAACAAATATTCAATAGTTAGTGCGGATTCTTATCAAGTTAAACACTTCCCATAATTGGACTTAGTTGGTATTTTTTTATCCAAAACATCACAACTAACCAACCTCAAATGTACAAGAGTAGGACACATCTTACTTTACATTTGATAAGTGTTATAAAATTTATAAAGATTATGTCACTCAATGGCTCAATCTTGGATTATGACTCTATGCTTTGATTTTGATGTATGATTTATCTTTTGATTTAACCATTCCAATAACTCATGATTCCTCTCCTTAGCCAAACAAACAAACTAAGGTGTCCTTAGAGGATCAATTGTGATATGGTTTCATAATCACTAAGATAATCATAAAACAAAATACACAAGTACTCTCCCACCTCTTCAGATTGGAGAAACTTTTATCTTTCTGCCTTATTTGATTATTCTTATTCATTCTTGCATACATTGAAACTTTTCCAATGTTTCAGAATTACACTTAAACTCGTAAGCATAACCATATTTACTAAGCTTTAGTAAATCATAATGAATAATCTTATCTACCTTTGTGGTGGACCTGACTAGTGCACAACTTAATGTACCCGATCCTTTAGTCCTTCGCTTGACTCACATGCGAATGTGAACAAGGAATTAGTCTTAATTTACCAAAGATGAAAATTCTCATTCATTACACAATACAACTTGCATGATTCCAAGTTTCTATCCAACTGAAACTTGGGTGATGAGAATCTTTCCTTATTTGGTAAATTATGATACTACCACTAATGAAAGAATCAAATCCATTTGCCCATATTGCTTATCAATGGAAACATATAAGCAACAACCTTTTTCACAAATGCCATTGTAAGGATACTTAAAATAAATGATGAGAATTGTTATCGAGAATTTAGAACAGAAAAGATAGATTTGAATGATTTAAGATGAAGAACACAAAGAGTAAATATTAATCAGATCTCATATTGATTAAGACTGATTACAGAATAAGCAGAAGTGAGTTCTAGCATCCGTGTCTCTACTTCTAGCCTAAGTCCCTATTTATAGGGAACAAACAAAAAATATACTAAGTCTACATTTTCACTTCGCACAAAAAATGACTTAGTAAAATAACATAAAATGCGAAACTACACAAAACACTATATTCGACTTTTTACAATATACATCAACATTCTCCCCCTTTGTAATCAGTCGATACAATTCAACTTAAAAGCTTTTGAATTGCAGAGTGAATTGTCTTTCGCACTTCTCCATACCAGGAGATCACCTTCTTCAAATCTTTCTTGTCTCCTTCGTTATTCTTCTTGCAATTATTCATACGTACTATAAAGAGATTGTATTGCGAAGAATTATATCTTTCGATCTCTGAGACTTTGAACAAAAATTTCTTCGGATTTCCTTTTGTATCTCTACCAGAAAACACCATACCAAAAGGTTTCAGGTAGGTTTCACCAACACCATACTTTGACAAAGCAGATTGTGTCAAAGTCTCCCCCCATGGAACTTTCACTTTTCTTCCTAGCACATTTGCTAATTCATCATCTGTAAGGGCTAGACAATCGAAATAGTTGTCTATGAAAGTCTTCACATGTGCGAAGCCTACTTTGAATACATCTGTATCAGAGCCTTTAAGATTGTTTTCTTCCATATGCTTCAGGATCAGTGCTACTTGAATTAAATCATTGCAGTTCATCAATGGGAAGTCAACAACTGTGAAGTCATATTGTTTGTTGTCAGCTCTAATAACAAAATATCGAAAATTTTGTAGCATCTATTCAAACAAAATATCCTTCTTTATTGTCACCACCTTTTTGATCTTCATTAAGGACAAAACTTCATCTGGATTCTTCCCCAAGACAGCATGAAATCTGATTTTCATTTGAGTATAATCATTCGGATTATCAAATTTCTCACTGATCTTGTATTGAGCATTGATGAACAACATTTCATTTATAGGGAAATCCAATTGGCAATGATCTGAGTTCGCAATATCATAACTTCTTTTTGGCTTCTTCTCGAACTCATACATCTCCCTACACACAACTTTTGACTCTATTGTTTCATAGAAGTAAAGTTTTGCAGGATCTCCTTTGTTCATGGAGGGAGGATCACTTGCCCTTTGTCTCATTATACTCTGAACTTGCCTCATCCTCTCCATTTCAGCCTCAGCCTCAGCTTTCAACTCCTCTTTTGATTTTTCATATAATATTCCTTTTCCTCTTCCTACAACATCTTTTTGAGGTTTTGAGCTTGAACCTCCTTCGTTTCTTCCAATAACAATACCTTTGGTAATTGTTCTTGTAGTAATTGTTGTTGCAGAAATTGGTTTTAAAGGAATTGGAAGAGTAGCAACAAGTTGAGTTGATATCACTTTTCCAACAGTTTTCGCATCCTCTTCTTTACTTGGACATTCTTCTCCCCCTTGCACCCCTGTGGAAACAGGTGGAGCACCCCTCGGTAGTAAAGAAGTAAAACTTGTAAGTGGGGTAAGAGATTTTTGAATGGCTTGTTCTAAAGTATTAATCTTTAGAGACAAGAATTCTGGAGTAAGGATTTGAGTGGATGAAGAATGCGAAACTATTGTTTTAAGATCAGTGACTAACTGTATTAGCTGATCAAACTTCTTCATTCTTTCGGCTTTATGATTTTGAAGAACAGGAATATCATTGAGCTTGTGTAGTTGAGAAGAAATGTCCACAATTTGCTTTTGAACTTCTTCTTGTTTCATGTGAACATCCTGAAGATCCTTCGCAAGTTCAGACTTCAACTCCTGAATTTTGAAGTTGACATCCTCACGAACTTTCTTAACATCTTGTACAAAAAGAACATGACGTTCTTTTGTAACAGCTCTTAGATCTTGAACAACAGAAGTAAAATTACTCCCTTGTAATGTAATTCTGATCTCATTATTTTTATTGGATTGAGCAATCTTTTCCATGATTCTTTTCTCAGCTCCTTTGATCATTATATCAACCTCCATGGCAGATATTGAAGACATTCTACCAGAATCAGCTTGTGATTGAATAATGGTCTTTAACTTTTGATTCAGAATTTTAAACTGTTTTCCTGTCATCAGCATATGATCAGGAATATCTTCTTCATCTGAATCAAAAGGAATATCATCAAGTATCCCACCAAAGGCACCTCCTTCGACTTCAGTATCTGATAATGGTTGCGAAGGTTGAGGATTTTCAGGTGATTGAGAAGGAAAAAGTGTGGTGAAGGGGGTTTTGAAGAGCATGAGAAAAGATGGATGAAGTGGTGGATAAAGTTGTAACTGGTAATGAAATGGATAAAGATGTTTGAATTGATGGTGCAACACTCAGGATAGGTGCCCCCGTATCAGATACGTTGACAACCATATCGGAAATAGGAACCTCCTCAGTAACTGATTTGGTGAGAACTATTTCGAGTGGTTTGGTTTGTGGAATAGTGGTGGAAATTTGCGAAGTGTGTATGATGGGTAAAGAAACAGATACCATAGCTGTGACGGGTGGAGTTTCTGGAACTATTTCTTCTTCAGATGATTCATTGCGAATCACCATCTTCCTTCTTTTAACCATCGTACGTTGCATATTTTTCGCAACTTCTTCATCTCGTTGTCTTTTCTTTCCTGGAGATACAAGCGCAGGAATATTGCGAATAGTAACACCTTTACTACTCACTTCAGCTTTGCGAATTTGCTTCAGTACCCCAGACTTAGAAGGTAAGAGTTCCTTCTTCGATTTCTTTGAAGTTTCTTCAGTTGGAATTGCTTCATCTGGTACTATTTGTGAAGATGAACCCTTTGCACTGTTCTTGCTAACCTTCTTTGTCTTAGATGGAGTAGCAACATCTAGTAAAACTCCAGTCTAATCAGCGGTATTAACAGTTCGCAAATATCTCACCAAAACTTTGTGAGTTGGAGAAACTTTGCAAAGCATCGCATCTGGAATACGAGCCACATGAGAAAATATTGCTTCATCATCTTCTACAGTTTTTGGGAATTGATAGAAAGAAAATTCAGCAACTTCAACATTGGTCAGTATTGGAATTTCTTCTTTCGCATACACGTTTTCAAGAATTAAGCTCCAGTATCTTGCACAAGAAATTCCCTTCTCCGAATTTGTATTTTCCAGGATTTTAACAAATTCCTTCCACAACTGGGTTGCATAATCAACATTAATATCATAGTATATGCCCATTACCATAGCATATACTTCCATTCTTCCTCTATCCAACCCGACTATTCTTCCTGTAAGACACCTTAGAAAAATGCCAAATAGGAAATTCCATATACATGGCAACCCAGACTTTCTGAAATCACTTATTTTTGTCAACTCCGGTTGATGCCCCATCTCATTAAACATATGAATGATCTGCGAGTTGACAGGTTTGATAAACACAGGGTTGTTTGGAATCTGCAGAATTTCCACAAACAAGTTCTTGGACAGTTTAACTCGTTTGTTGTTGGTTAAATTGAAAGTAATCACATCCGCCGTGTGATTGTATGAAGCCGTTGAAGCGGCACGAGATAACCACACCATTGGGACCGGAAATGAACTGAACATGGCAGTTGCTAAAGATGATCATTTCAGAGCAACAATAAGCATCTTCAATTCTTCTGGATAAGTGGAAACTTTCGGATCAACTTGGTAATTGGTGCTTTGAATCCTCATCAGGGATTCAGAAAGAACCTCATCAGTGTTAGAAGTAGTGGCTGCCATTGTTAGGGTTTTGAAAAAGAAAGTTGAAGTTTGGATCAAGGTTTAATCTTGGAAGTGTTGTGAGAGTTCTTGTTTGCGTAACCGTAGACAGTTTTCTTTAACCCCCTTTTATAGGTTGGTCAAAATTGATTTGAAATTGAAGCGGGATACATTTAATGTTATCCGACGTGGCACCTTGAAACTCGGATCATGACTGCAAAAGGTAACAACATTCCAAAAAGTAACTGTCACATCTCCTCGAAAACCGGACAAAATACCAACGATTTTGAGTATACAGCCTGTCAAGTATCCGTTATAGAATTCGAACCGGTAAAACCCTTCGCATGGAAGCAAGGCTCATTCACTTTTGGGATTTAAAGTGAAGTCATATGCCAGACTTGCGAAATCATCAGTCTGAGTTGGTTTTACTCAGAACCTCAAGGATTTCGTGTGTTCATTGTGCCAACGAAATAAGATAAGAAACAAAGATATTTGTAACGTTGTGATGTCAAAAATTCAATTTGACATGAATGCAGCAAAACCCCGGGCAAAGGTTGCTTCGTTAATTATCAAGAGAGATAATCAACTGCTTGTGTAGTTTCCCGTGAATTACAATCGAATACTTGTAGAGAAGTATCAAATGGTTTCTTTTTAAAAGTCATTTTGGATTGGTTTGAAATTTCATTACATATCAACCTTAACATAAGGTGTGAAATTGTAAATGAAATTACTTGTTTGACCAGTGTAGTCAGTGACAAGTTGGCTTTTGAAAATATTTATCATGACAAGAATTTGCGAATGAAACTTACACTGAAATCAGATTCAAAATAAAATTTTGTTCTGGATCTTGTTGGTTAACAAACATTGTTGGTTGTGAATATTTGATCAAGACCACACATGCGAATTGAATATGATTTGAAGTTTCAAAATTTTTGATACTGAAACAAAGGTTTCGTAAAAATCTAGAACAAAGTTCCCCGTCAATTCCTTAATGGTTTATGATTTTTGGGTTTCACTTTCAGCACGGACTCATGATGATAGATCATAAACACAGAGTTGTGATTTGTCTAGGTTTTGATTGGTTTGATCAAAAACCTCAAGGACAAATCTTTTGATAAAAAATTTGGAATGGAAGAATTGTTTGGTTTAAAAAGATTGGATAAGAATCGAAGTGTACCTCTGTTATAATGGACAAAACAGAAAACTCTTAACTCATTTGAGAAGAGTAAGGTAGCTCATGTTGACTTATGCGAATATAAGCCTTTTTGGGAAGAAATTTTCATGTGATAATTTCATTAAGGCTTTCATTTCACACATAGAGTCGTGTTGAGGCTTTTGGTCTACATACAGCAGCATGCTTCTAGGGACATCCTAACTAGTCTTCAAAAAATTAATACCTTCCCATAGAAACAAAATGTATGACCTCTTCGCATTTTAGCCCTGCATTAAATTCTAAACACACAATTGAAAGAACAAAGAAAAATAAAATCTTTTTGAATTTTTTGATTTTTCAAAAGAAAATACAAAAAAAATAAAATCTTTTTGGATTTTTGATTTTTTCAAAAGAAAAAAAATAAAATCTTTTTGGATTTTTGATTTTTCAAAAGAAAAAAATAATATTCATAAAACTTACCTTAGTTGTTATGACCTCAGATGCGAAAAGATGTAGATGCGAAGCCTCTGAATGAACAGTAACCTCTGAATAAGATTAACTCATATCTGCTGAACTAAACGTTTATTCTTGTGTTGATGAAATTGAATTCGCATTAATCATCCCTAAACCTGCTAAAATTCTAACAAATGATTTTTCATCAAGAGGTTTTGTAAAAATATCAGCAAGTTGTTCAGTTGTTTTGACAAAATGAATTTCAATATTCCCATCTTCCACATGATCTTTGATAAAATGATATCGAAGAGCAATGTGTTTTGTTTTTGAATGTTGCACTAGATTATGACAAATGCGAATCGCACTTTGTGAATCACAATACAAAGGAAACTTTTTCATGTTTATTGCATAATCACGAAGTTGACTCTGAATCCAAATAATTTGCGAAGTGCAAGCAGCCGCAGATATGTATTTTGCCTCAGCGGTTGATATAGCCACACAAGTCTGTTTCTTTGATTGCCAGCTCACCAACTTTCCATCCAATAGTTGACATCCACCAGTTGTACTTTTTCTATCCAAGGTACATCCTCCTATATCAGAATCTGAAAAAGCTTGAATGAAAAATGCTGTTTTCGCAGGATACCAAAGTCCTAAAGAAACGGTTCCTTTTAGATATCGAAAAATATTTTTCACTGCCGTCAAATGTGGTTCTCTTGGATTTGCTTGATATCTAGCACAACAACAAACCGAAAACATAATATCAGGTCTACTTGCAGTTAAGTACAATAAAGACCCTATCATGCTACGATACAATGTTAAATCAACAGCATGAGTGTCTAACGAAGGACTTAGTCGTGTTCCTACTGCCATAAGGACTTAGTCGTGTTCCTCCAAACTTTCAAGCAAGTTCTTCGTATATTTTTCTTGATTGATTAAGATTCCTTGCCTGTTCTGTCTTATCTTTAAACCAAGAAAATTATTAATTTTTCCCATCATGCTCATTTCAAACTGACTTTTCATTAAATTTTCAAATTCAAGTGACAATGCTGGATCAGTTGAACCAAAGATAATATCATCAACATAAATTTGAACAAGAATTAGATGACACCCAACTTTCTTGCGAAATAATGTGGGGTCGACTGATCCTTGTTTAAATTTAGATTGTTTCAATAAATTTGTAAGTGTTGCGTACCAGGCCCTTGGTGCTTGTTTTAACCCATATACAGATTTATCTAAAATATAAACATGATCAGGATGCTCATTGTTTACAAATCCTGGTGGTTGTTCAACATACACTGTTTCTTCGAGTTTTCCATTTAAGAATGCACATTTAACATCCATTTGATAAACATCAAAGTCTTTGTGAGCTGTATAGGCTAAAAATACGCGAACTGCTTCAAGTCTTGCAACAGGTGCAAATGTTTCTTCATAATCAATGCCTTCTTGTTGCGAATAACTTTAACCACTAGTCTTGCTGTATTTCGAATAATATTGCCATCTTTGTCGGTTTTGTTTTTAAAAATCCATTTTAATCCAACAATTGAAACATCAGAAGGTTTAGAAACTAATCTCCAAACCTTGTTTCGTTCAAATTCAGCTAATTCAGATTGCCTAGCAACAGCCCAATCTGAGTGTTCCATAGCATTCTTTACTGTTTTTGGCTCTATTTTCGAAATAAAGACATTAAACATACAAAGTTCTTGGTTAGTATTCAGTACCTCATTTTTCGCACGAATTTGAGCTCTAGTCAACACACCTTCTTGTAGATTACCAATTACCTGTTCTTTTGGATGATTTCTTGTCCATTTCGCAAGTGGTGGATAATTTGGATCATATTCTAATGGTGCATCTTCATACATTTCTTCATTTTCAGATCTTGCAACAGAAAAGTTATCATTAAATTCATGAAATTCTGCATTTTTGTCAAGATTAGTTGTCTCTGTTGCATCATGCTCTCCCTCAACATGATCTGCAGTTTGATACTCCCCCTCAAAATGATGTTCCTATTGATTTTGCGAATGTTCCCCCTCAACTTGATATTCTTGTTGATTTTGTGAATGCTCCCCTCAACTTGATGTTCTATAATGTCTTTCTCCCCCTCAAAAGTTGGTATATAATCTTCATGGATACTTGTGTGTTCCTCCTCCATATGAACATTTGGTGTGCTTTCACAAGTTATCGACGTTGTAGTTATTGTTGATTTATCAGTATGTTTTGAGGATTCTGATGTGTGATTATCAGGAGCATTATTTTCTGCATCAATTGCCCTGTCAGGAATTCCGAAAATTAATTCATAATCAAAATCATTAATTTCAGAATTATCAATTTGAGTATTTGAATCCACAAGTATTGGTTTTTTATCGAATTTACTATCAATTTGTTTAATATAGTAATCATCAAATGTTAAATTGAAAGTTTCTTCAATTTTTCTTGTTCGTTTATTAAGCACTCTGTATGCAACTGAATTCTGTGAATATCCTAAGAAGATGCCTTCATCAGCTTTTGCTTGAAACTTGGACAAATTGTCTTTGAGATTCATAATAAAGCACCTGCAACCAAAAACATGAAAGAATTTTACATTAGGTTTCCGATTATTGATTATTTCATATGGAGTAACATTGAATCTTCGATGAATGTATGATCGATTCTGAGTAAAACATGCTTTGGACACAGCTTCTGCCCAAAGATATTGAGGTAGATTCGCATATGTTAGCATGGTTCTGGCAGCTTCGCATAGAGATCGATTTCTTCTTTCAACTACACCATTTTGCTGTGGAGTATATGGTGATGAGAAATTATGCGAAATACCTTTGTTTGTAAGAAAATTGTCAAGAGTTTGATTTTTAAACTCCAAACCATTATCACTTAGACTAATTTCAATATTTTTGATAAAATCAATCATCATCTGAGCAACTTCAGATTTCAACCTGAGAAAAAACACCCATGTGAATCTAGAGAAATCATCTACAACAACTAAAATATACCGCTTTTTATTTATTGTTGCAACAGTTGATGGTCCACATAGATCAATGTGAAGAAGTTCCAATGGATCTACTATTTTTGAATCTATTACAATCGGATGACCTTTTCGATGTTGTTTTCCTTATTCGCAAGCTGCACACAAAGAATCATTGTCAAATTTTAGTACTGGTAACCCTCGAACTAAATCTTCAGTTACAAGTTTATTTATATTTCGAAAGTTCAAATGGGACAATCTTTTATGCCAAAGCCAGCTGAGATCATTAGATGCTTTTGATAGTAAACACACAGCTGGTTTTCCCACAATTGGTTTGATGTCCAGTGTAAACATATCACCATATCTTTTGGATTTGAGAAGTATTTCATTTGTATTTGCATTTGAGATGATACTTCCTTCTTCATTAAACACAACTTGATTTCCAGTACCCACAACAAGTTGTGATACACTTATCAAATTATGTTGAAGTCCTTCAACATAAGCAACTCTTTTTACTGTGAAGTTTCCATTTGTGACTTTCCCATATCCTTTCACTTGACACTTGTGATTATTTCCAAATTTAACAACTCCAGCATTTTCCAAGCTTCTGTAATCTTGCAAATTTTCCTTTTTCCAGTCATATGACGAGAGCAACCACTATCAATATACCATTTCATATCATATTGCTCGTCACAAATCACCTGCATTTATTGAAAAAATTTAGGAACCCAAGACTTATTGGGTCCATCATTAGTAGAATTAAACAACTTTTTGTAATTTAAAAACCATGTTTTCACTTTGTTTGTAACAGAATCCATTATATCAACATCATCAGTTCTAGATATTGAGATATAGTCATTCAATAATTTTGGATTCTCATTGACTGTAATCTTATCCTTCACAACATTCGCATTTTTGATAACTGGTTTCCATTTTTGAACCGGAACTTGCGAATTATGAGATGATGTACTAGCAGTTGAAGAATTATTTGTGAACTTATCAAATGCACTTTTGATTTGTTGTTCTGAAAACTTTCCACTTTGATATTTCTTTCCTTTCCCTTCAAACCAATGATTGATCATACTTACATCAGACTTTCCTTTGATGTATGAAACTTTGGTTGGTTTTGATATTGAAGGATTTGGAAAATTTGGTTGTTTTGGTGAAAATTTCACTTTGACTCGAGTTGAGTTTTTCAAACTTGATGAAGTATTCGTGAATTTGTCAACATTTGGAAACTTTTAATTATTTGCAAATTTTTGCGAATTCTCAAATTTTCGATTGTTGTCATATTTGCGAATAGATGGAACTTTGTCAACAGAGTTTATTTGTTTATGAAAATTTGAATTTGTTTGAGTGTTTTTATTTTGAAATTTTGATGATGTCTTTGAAATTTGTTCTTTTTCATCTCTTGATTTTTCATTAGTCACAATTCGCCAGAATATTGCTTTTCTTGCTTGTCTTCTTGAAACATTATTTTCTGTTGAATAATTTCCAACCATCAATTTGAATTCTTGAGAATTTAATTTCACTTCAACCTTTGAGTTTTCAGCTTTTTCAAAAGTTTTGTTTGATTTTTCACCTTTAACCACCCATTTTTGTAATGATTTTTGTTTTTGAAACACATAAGAATTTTGGGTTAAATTGTTTTCTTCTGTGTTTTGATTTGCGAAAAAACCTTCAATTGTGGACTTTTGATTATCTTTTTCAATCATTTTATTAAACTCAGGATGAACTTTCTCAGCATTTCCAGTAGTGACAAAAACTTGATTTGAAAAAATAGTTTTATCAGTACATATAAAATTTGGATATACCATTGTGTTGGATTCCAAATAATGTGCACCTTAGTCATTTAAAATTTTATCAAATTCTTTTGTATTTTCAAACACTTGATCAACCACAACCCTTTGATGTGTTTCAGTTGAAATTTTCTTTTCTTCTTTATTTTCATCAGTATCATCAGATTTACAGCTTTCAACTTCCACATTATCAAACTTACAATGGTGCGAAGTTGAAGATTTATCAACTTCATCCTCTACTATTGAATCAACTATTATTTCTTTACCTTTGATCTTAGATGTGATATTAATGATTGACAATTGAGAACAATCAATCTCTTCTTCTTCTTCTATTTCACTGATTTCACTCACATTATTAGAATTTTCATCAATATCAGCATAATTGAATTGTGAAGTAGGAGTTGAATTTTCGGTTTTCTTTAAGATTTTCACTTGTTCACTTTTTGTCAAACTTTCATTTACAATGTCAACCAACTCATCAGCATTCAGAAATTCATCAATTTTGACAATACCATATGAATATCTATCATCAGGTATTTTGTCAAATTGAGCAATTGTACTTTCGCAATCATAAGAAACAACATCAACTTTTTCACGTTCATACTCAAGAAAAGGTAAAAGTTTCCTATGTTGTTCTTTGCTAATATCAGAAGAATGATGTAAAGCTGTTAATTTTGCATACAATCGTTTTGCTGAATGACAATATATGTTTCTTTGTGCTAGCAACAACCTAACATCATTAGAAAGATTATTCCTATCACAATCTATATTTTTGACTTGCATTTCCAATTTTTCAACTCTGCTCTTCTTTATTTCTAAATCTCTTCGTGTCTCACTAAGTTGCACATTTAATTTCTTAGCTTCATTACTAGAAGACACAATAACAGAATCAAAATAAGCCACAGTATCATCAAATGAAACAATTTCAACATCATAAGCAGTTAATGGAATATTAAAAGATTCAAGAATTGCACGTACCTTGGTTGTCATGGGTGATTTGTCAGTGGATTTAGACACAAAACATCGCCCTGAAATGTTCTCTTCGCAATCCTTAAAACTTGCGAACATTTCTCCATGTGTGGGATGCCTCATTTCTTCGTCATCAGATCCTGAAGACCAGATCTGATAAGTTCCACTTTCTTCTTCATCAGATTCTCCCTTAGCAACTAAAGAAACTCCTTTGGTCTTTGCATGTAATTCTTCAATCTTTTCGGAATAGTAAGCTTCATCTTTAACTTTTTCTTTCTTTTCTTCTTTCTTTCGCAACATGCAATCAGCTGCGAAATGATTCGCACCATTGCAATAGTGACAGTAAATTCCTGAATCACCCTTCAACTTTTTCTCTTCATTCGCAATTTTCTGTTTTTCATCTATTTTCTCTATTTTCTTCCTCTCCTCTCATCCAGTTCTTGTGACATCATTTTTCACATCACTATTCTTTCCTTTTGGATTAAAAGGCTTTTTGAAAAACTTTTTAACTCTGTTGTTTGAATAGTATGCTACTGCTTCATCATCGGACTTCATCAAAAATCCTTCTACATCTGAACCATCTTTTTCATCAGTTTCTGATACCTTTGAAACAAGAGCCAAAGGACCACCAATAACTTGTTTTGATTCTTCATACATTTCTGTGACCTCACATTCATGTGTTTTCAGTTGATTGTAAAGATCATTCAATGTAGTTGTATCAAAACTTTGTTGATTCTTAATCATCATGCTCACACTTCGCCATTCCTTGCGAAGACCCATAATGAAAGTTAAATTGAACTCCATGAGAGATCTAGTGATACCATACCTATTGCAGCGAAACATAAGCTCATTCAGACGATCATAACAATTTTCGAGAGTTTCTGTATCCTTTTGTCTAAATTCCTTCAGTTCAACTAGACATTGCTTCACAGAGTTGATCTTTGTCTTTTCACTACCTTGATACTTTTCTTTTAGAGTATTCCAGATCTCTTTTGCTGTTTTACAACTACGAATGTAATTGTAAACTACATGAGGTAGAGCACCTCTTAGTTCTCTCATGCATCTCTTTTCATTATTCTTCAGTCGATTTCATTGTTCTTCAACATCAGTAGATGCAGTGGATGTTCCAATTGGTTGAACATTAGCAGGAGCTTGTACTGTTCCATCGATACACTTCCAAAGTTCTTCATCAATTCCATTTAAGTAATCTTCCATTCTATCAGCCCACTGATCATAGTATTCTGGAATTAACATCGGAAAACAGAAAATATCTGAAAACTTGAAAGTTCGCCATTGATGAACACAGAAAATATCTGAAAACTTGAAAACTTGATGAATTTCAAAATTTTATCAAATGAATTGATCACAAATCACTAATCGATTACTCGACTTAACAATTCTAATGCAGAATCAATTCAAATCTAAAGATCAATTGTGATTTTCAAAATAAAAAATGCACGGAAAATTTTGAGTAAATTTGTAACTCAAAAAGCAAATGATTCTTATACAAAAATCAGATCTAAGCAGTTTGAAACCTACTCTGATACCAATTGATGAGAATTGTTATCGAGAATTTAGAACAGAAAAGATAGATTTGAATGATTTAAGACGAAGAACACAAAGAGTAAATATTAATCAGATCTCATATTGATTAAGACTGATTACAGAATAAGCAGAAGTGAGTTCTAGCATCCGTGTCTCTACTTCTAGCCTAAGTCCCTATTTAAAGGGAACAAACAAAAAATATACTATGTCTATAAATTTTCACTTCGCACAAAAAATGACTTAGTAAAATAACATAAAATGCGAAACTACACAAAACACTCTATTCGACTTTTTACAATATACATCAACATTAAATAAAATCAAAACCATTTTCTTTTATTTTAAAACTTTGTGGAAAACTTATCCTTACAAACCATATGGAAAACTTGTTGTTATCTATTCCTAAGCAATATATCATAACTCTTAAGTAACAACTCAAAATTCTGATCACCGAACCATGCGATCGAAATCCATCTTCACGATCAGAATCAGCATATACTTCCTTTAAGTTTCTTCAGTCTTCTTTGATTCTTAAAACATCAATATGTGACCCAGTCACATCATGCAACAAAAATCTCATAATAGAAACTTAATAAAGTTAGATAATGGACTTTACCTAAAGCAGAGTCAAACATTTGACTTTACTATCCTTATGGATTTTAGGTAAATTTGGCAGCTTCACAACCAATGCCCTTCCTTTGGCAACATAAACATATGGACTCTTTAGAAACGGTACACGAGACTATCACAGACTTAGCTTTTCTCTTTACCATTTGGTTAACCGAGTTGACTATGGCCAATCCCTTTCAATTGGGAAGAGAAAGGTTTTCTGGACTTCCAATGTTACCATTGTCAATGTCCATGGAAGTTTAGGAAGTTGATCTTCCAATCAAATTTTGCTTTGCCAATGCCCAAAATCATTGTTGATTCAGCATCATCAGGCAAATAGGTAAGATCATTAAGGGTCATGTCATGATCTGTCATCAGGGAGTGACCAAGTTAACAACCAACTACCTTGAGACTTCGACACCCGACTCTCTCGGCTTGTCAATATGTGACTTAATCTCCAAGACCTAAGCACATATAGACTTTGTTTGCCAATAGGGATTGAGTGACTTAGAACTTATCATGTCTTGAAACTTGTGGGATAGGGAAATTTATTGGAGTAGGTGAAGGAAGTGAAGTATGATTTTCATTCCCACTAATGCACAACAAAGGGATTGATCTTTCACCATGATTGCCATTCGGGATATCATCTTCATTAGGAAGCTTCTTGCTAAAGATTTGGGAAGACCATAGCTGTCTAAACTAGACATCTATAATGGGAGAAATTCAAGTTAGTTGATTTAAAGTCCTTAATATAACACCCAATATGAAATATTAAGGCTAGGACACAATAACCTATTTATAACTGGAAGAGGGATGCCATAATCCAAATTATAAAATAGTTAAAGGTAGGTAAATGACGATTTACCAATTTCCACCATGAAAAAACGAAATATAATTAAGTTTTAATTGGATTTGAAACTCCTAGATCTTTTGAGATACATTGAACTTTCAATGGCATGTTTGAATCTCGATTGTGCCCTCTCAAGTTTGTGATTGGGATGCTGAGGATCACAAATAAGGTGTGAATAACCATACAAATTAACTTGGTACCCTCAACAATATTACCTAATCGATGTTCCGGTTAACCACACACGCTCCACCGATCTATAATAAAGTCAAGTTACCCTTTTCCACTCTTACTAGTCCATGTTAGTGTGTCGGTTAACCACACACGCTCCACTAACGACAGAGTAAGGTACAAAGTGTAATTTTATGGGCTAGCACCAATTTCACATTTTCATAAAGTAACGAATATTAGGAATTTATAATGTATAGTTACTTTATAATTCATTATACTTTTAATAAGTAACAACCCTTCGCCGATCAAAGAAGCGTTGGGTGAGAGTGGACACCCATTAAGTCACCATTTTATAGGCAACAACCTTATACCCCCCTTATAGACCGGCTTCGTGAATGAGGTCTACTAACGGTAAGAATGACATATTCTTATACATATCTATATAATTAAAATTATAATAATAGTATAAGGGTGTATTATAAACATTTAAAATACTTGGTGGTTTAATCTATTAATTAAACTATACTCTTAATTTAATTAAACTTAAACCATGTCTTTATGGAATTATTAACTCTTTTAATAAAACACTTTAATTAATTTAATGAAGTCCATAAAGTTTGAATTTTTTTTACTTTAAAAAAAATTAATTTGGAATTAAAGTGTAAGACTTTACAAATTCCAAAACTTGAGGGTAAGCATTGAAACTATTTCAAGACTCTTCAAATTTGTAACTTATGAGTTTTAATGGTTCATAAAAATGAAGACTCTTCATTTTATGAAACCTCTTTAGTTCTTTAATTACAATTTAAACAAGTGACTTTTGGTTATCCATAACTTGAGGACAAGTTATGGACACCATAATTGCCATTAATATCATGAATTAAACACACATAGAGGTTACACATAATTCCTACGATCTTCAAAAAAAAACTCGTAAGAACACAAATTCATGTCAAGCAATTTCAAGAAATCATATAAACATATACAATACTTGAAAATTAATAAAAGTCATGTAAAATGGGTTAACATAATCATTATCATTTTCAAAAATAGATTTTACAAGTCCAAAACAGATTGGGATAATGATTTTAATCCATTTCCAGCAACAAAACACTAAAAAACTGTCCAGCACGCTCCTACTCATCGAGTGCATGATTCTACTCGTCGAGTAGGATGAATTTGTTCAAGGACTCAGCGAGTCCTCCCCATGAACTCGGCGAGTCCAGTTGTCAGTGAGCAGATTTTTCGATTTTTAATCAGTTTTGCATCAAGTATACAGAAAACAATCCTAGGCTCTGATACCACTGATGGGTTTTAAGCATTCTAACACTTCCTAAGTGTACATGCAACCCTAATAACCTTGAATCTATTTTTCCTCTATATACATGCAAATTTCTTTTTCAAGGTTATTTCCTAACTAGCATGGCATGGGGAATATACGAAACATAAAACTAGTAAAAATACATACCTTGTTGTTGCTTGGATTCCTTCAAGACTTTGTGAGCCTAACACCCTAAATGTTGTGCCTCAGATGCTTCACACAACACTACAACCTTGGAATAACTAGAGAGAATACTTCTACACTTCAAAATCGGATATGCCCTCTTTAGTAACACTAGGTGCCAATTTTGCATGCTATAGGGTTTCTTTTATAGTGTGTCATAATTAGGAGTTACAAGTGTAAACCCTAATTGTCATGACTCTTCATTTCTCATGACCCATGGGTTTGTAACTCCCATGGACTATCCATGGAGCTCCATATGCTTATAACCAAACCCATAAACCATGGATCATTAATCCACCATAAAAGAATTGATGATTGTCATAATCAACCCTATATATTTAATTAGTCTCACTTTGATCACCAAATTAATACTAGATTAACACTTGATCAATACTAATTAAATAATACTATTATTAATATATTAGAACTTATAATATATTAATAATCACAAGTGTACTTTCTCTCATTTTGTCTATCCAAGTATTGCAATGCCATGCAACCCAAATGGACCATGCCGGGTCGGGTCAAGTACATACCAAATAAAGTTATGGACTTAGACACTATATCCAACAATAATCACATAAAAAGGTTTTACTATCAAATTCGTATATTATTACGGGAAAAGTTTTGGTAAAAACATAACGATACGATAAACTATACAAATACTGTTTATGGAACTTTACTGTTTTGAAACTCGTTGAGCAAACTTTGTGAATCATTATCTTCACGGTACTTTACAAAGTACAAACGAAAGTCATGTTTTATAACCGGAATCTCCTAGAGGGATAACGTGATACTTGTGTATAGATCTATACGTGACTAACAATTTCAAACCTAAATTGTTAACTCTAGTTAGACTAGCAGGTCTGGGGTGAAAAATATCATAACATTCTGACACCTGAAGAACGTTGTGATAGGCGATCACCGGTCATCAATACGGTAATAAAAACTCACATAAAGTAACAACTACACTTTTAGTTACGTAAAAGCATTTATTCATACGGTTTTATATATATGATTAAAACTGTGTAATACTATTTTTAAGTATAGAAAATACTTATACATAATGGTCTTGGTACACTAAGACCACAAAACATTTTATGGAAAATATAGGATTTTCTGGTAATATAAACACTATTACTTTACAAAGAGAGGTCTATATATTACAAATTCTTATGAACTCACCAACTTAATTGTTGATACTCTTTTCAAACAACTTTTAATCTCATGGAATCAGTTAAGCAGGTAACCAGTGGCTTATGGGGATGAGACGCTAAGGCGTCTAAACAAATCTTTTGACAACACATTATAATTGTCTTTGAAAACATGTAACGCATACAAATGATGTAACTATTTCAATTATATATGTGTTGGTTGTTATGCTTTGATTATTTATACTCAACTCGTATGATACTATACATGATAGTCACCCACCCTCGGACATTCCCATCGCTCCAGTTTGGCGGTGTCATAGATTGGTATTAGAGCATTGTTTATAGTGAATTAAGTATATCAAACCATTTAAGATATACAACTATAAATAAAATGGGGCTAAAACACTCTGACCAAGAGTTATACTTTTTAAATACAAAAATATTTTTATAAAAGTATACATGCATACGTATATACTAGAACAGTGTCATAATGAGAATAAAACAAAAGTATTAAGATTGTTGTGCAGTACGATTAAACCTTGGTGTATGTAATCATGTCTAGAATGAATATAGTCTAATCAACTATATTTATCCAAGAGGTGACTAGCATATGCCTAGGAATAATGGTAGTGAGCAACAAGTCTAAAACTTACTAACTCTATATACCAAGAAACTCTAGGACCAAACATAAAGTTTAAAATACTATAGGAGTACTTAATGATACTATAATTAACTTATGTGAAAATTAAAGACCCTTACTAGTAGGTCTATAATTTCCAACGGTATACATTAAGGTTTTATATAATTAAGATTTTATAGACTTAGAATTTGTGATCTCGCTTTGCTTTCTGTTCCTTGTTTGGTTGTGGTCTTAGAGAGGGATCACTTATTCGAAGGTGTATTCGATCTTAGTTCTATACAACTTGTATACACTACATGATTATAGGAGGACCCGGTAAGGATCACACCATAAAATCTTCATTAGAAATTCTTCTTTTGACCCCATAGATTCTTTGTAGACGGGATTCTCGCACCAACATATCTAGAAATCACAACCTTACCACAACAACCAACAGAGGAGTCGAGGAAGAACTAGGGGGTTCAGGAGGAGGATTCCGAGAATGGATCAGAAGAAGAGAAAGGCACTAGTGAGATCATTAATAAACCTTACCAGGAGTAGGCATAAGACTCTTTCACCTCTTTCTTAGAGGCATCCCCACAATGTGCAACCCGGCTACATGCATAGGCTGGAGAAGAAAACCGATGATCCATATTCAGCATACACCCACTACACTATGCTCCCTCCAGTTGAGCAATACCTCTAATCATACCATGAGAGGCCCACTTGGACATTCGGATTCAAAATCTCTATCATGAAGTAATGAAGATCGGTGACAAAGCCCGAAATATGATGGTGCAAATTCAACACACCCATGAAGAACAAAGACACCATACGCTTACTATGCCAAACATACAAGAAGATCAGGAAAACAATATGGACCACCTACACTCCTTAGAGGAAGAAATAGCCACCTAGAGACAACAAATCTTTACAACTGAAACTAGAGCAATCATAGCAAATAGAAAGCAAAAGAAAACACTCGCAAAACATATGAAGTAGCAGGACTCCTTACGCGTCGCTTCAATAACTAATAACTAATATAGCCTAGTGAGTTACTGACTAAACTACTGACACTATGTATTAGGCTTATCGCATATTTTGTCGCAACTAGTAGTAGCAAATCAAGTGAGATACGCCCTTCCAAACCCATGAAACTCGAACCAACTAAAGGTTTTGATGCCTATAATCTATTTTGGTAACTTAACAATTTGTACAATACCTACTTCTACTTACTACCATAAAAACATCACAGGGATGTTGACAAAAACATTGAGAATCATACAGTAAAACGTAAAATTTATATGTGTATAGACTTAGAATTTGTGATCTCGCTTTACTTTATGTTCCTTGTTTGGTTGTGGTCTTAGAGAGGGATCACTTATTCGAAGGTGTATTCGATCTTAGTTATATACAACTTGTATACACTACATGATTATAGGAGGACCCGGTAAGGATCACACCATAAAATCTTCATTAGAAATTCTTCTTTTGACCCCATAGATTCTTTGTAGATGGGATTCTCGCACCAACATATCTAGAAATCACAACCTTACCACAACAACCAATAGAGGAGTCGAGGAAGAACTAGGGGGTTCAGGAGGAGGATTCCGAGAATGGATCAGAAGAAGAGAAAGGCACTAGTGAGATCATTAATAAACCTTACCAGGAGTAGGCATAAGACTCTTTCACCTCTTTCTTAGAGGCATCCCCACAATGTGCAACCCAACTACATGCATAGGCTGGAGAAGAACACCGATGATCCACATTCAGCATACACCCCCAACACTATGCTCCCTCCAGTTGAGCAATACCTCTAATCATACCATGAGAGGCCCACTTGGACATTTGGATTCAAACTCTCTATCACGAAGTAATGAAGATCGGTGACAAAGCCCGAAATATGATGGCGCAAATTCAACACACCCATGAAGAACAAAGACACCATACGCTTACTATGCCAAACATACAAGAAGATCAGGAAAACAATATGGACCACCTACACTCCTTAGAGGAAGAAATAGCCACCTAGAGACAACAAATCTTTACAACTGAAACTAGAGCAATCATAGCAAATAGAAAGCAAAAGAAAACACTCTCAAAACATATGAAGTAGCAGGACACCTTACGCGTCGCTTCAATAACTAATAACTAATATAGCCTAGTGAGTTACTGACTAAACTACTCACACTATGTATTAGGCTTATCGCATATTTTGTCGCGACTAGTAGTAGTAAATCAAGTGAGATACGCCCTTCCAAACCCATGAAACTCGAACCAACTAAAGATTTTGATGCCTATAATCTATTTTGGTAACTTAACAATTTGTACAATACCTACTTCTACTTACTACCATAAAAACATCACATGGACGTTGACCAAAACATTGAGAATCATACGGTAAAACGGAAAATTTATATGTGTATATACATAGATAGAATACAACTAGAAATGACCATAGTTTCTTACGAACTTGTTTCCTACCATGCAACAAAATCTTGCCTTCACATGGAAGTAACAGCCTACCGGCATAACACCATTTTTACAAATAGACTCCGCTACATTTCAAGCTACTGTACCAGCCGCCGTTACAGCCGTCATGGCACACTTCGACGCTAAAAACACAAACAGAGACGGAAATGGTGTCGACAATCCCAATCGTGTGAAAACCAAGGGCACCAATGAGTGTGTGCCTACAATGACACCCCAAACCACAAACCTAAGAACAAGAAACAAAAGTTATGGAACAAGAAAAGAAGCAGTTTGACTCAAGCATCTACCAAGAGACAACAATCGGTAGCATTCCATACCACCACTGTCCCTACAACTTTAGCCCCAACAAGACCATATGTTGGAAATCGCCCAAAATGCAACAAATGCAACGTCCATACTATGTAGTCTGTCGAGTGTTGCATTGCAACAACAGCAACAAGAAATGGCACACCACTCATTTCTATAGGACTCCGGCCCAATACACCACTTAAGTCGCCAATACTGGAGTAAGTCAAGTATGTCATGCATGCGGTAAAACGGGGCATTTCAAGAGGGATTATCCAAGAGAAAGGAATGATGGAGAGGTGCGAAGAGTCTAACAACAGGACTTGAGGATGCGAAAAGGAACCCTACAGGGCTTTTTTGGTACGTATCCAAACAACAATGATTAAGCACCAAATTTTCACTAAAACTAGTGCCAATTAAAAATTTATCGACCGTAGATCTCGAAATGCGACAAATCATAGCCATAGATTACCTTTCACCTGAATAAATCACATAATTCATATAAAAACTAAGGATTCTTACAGGTGATCTATGATGGCTTAGTGTAAACATTAGGGTCATATATAATTAAGATCCTACACACTTAGAATGTGTGATTCCGCCTTACTTCATGTTCCTTGTTTGGTTGTAGGCTTAGGACAGAGTCACCCATTTGATTGTCTTTACAATCTTAATTATATATAACTAGTTTATAGAAAGTGATTATAGAGGGACCTTGTAGGGATCATACCGCGAAATTTTTCATCACTGTTTATTTGAGCACTCGTACTACTAGTATCACTAATCACAGTACATCATATTCACAGTAATACTAACAAGGATAAAACTGAAAGCATTAAATACATTAAGAAGTTCCAACGTCGTGCCTTAACATGGATTCGCTTGATCCTCACCATACCAATTTCATGTGCTACAAAAAGACCCTTCACCTTAACCAACCAACTAACAAAACCCTTTCAATCTATAAACCTGACACAAATCTTCAAATCATCTCTCACTTCAAAACTTAGAATTACCCACAAAAGGGGTATCATGCCTTCCTAACCCACACAGTAGATGAGAAACAAGAAGCGAAAAACATCAAGGATGTTCCAGAAGTCTGTAAGCACCCTAAAGTGTTCCCAGCAGACCTCCCGGGAATACCACTCGTATAACAAGTCAAGTTCAAGTATCGACCTGAAACCTAGTAGCTATGGAAAGATTAGTTGTAAATACCTTCTCACCAAAACTAATCGCATTACTCATGTAGAAACTGAGGGCCCATGTTGGTAGTCTATCACTACTAGGTGCATACGTTACGTGGTATATAGTTGAGATTCAACGGACATAGGATGTGTAATTTTTCCTTAACTCCAGTTCCTTGTTTGGTTGTGGGGTTAGGGCAGAGTTACTTATCCGACTGTCTTTTCAATCTTAACTATATATGACTTGTATGCACAAAGCGATGATAGATGAAACAAGTATGAGTCATACCACAAACTTCAGGACAATGCTACCCAAGACTGCGGATAGACACGCTACCATTTAATTGATCGTAGACAAATAAACACTTCCTACCGATCAAAGCAACAGACAAAGTAGAGAAGCAGATAGGAATGCATCACAGGGAAGAAGTCTTTGGAAACCTAACTCGTTAAGTTTTCGTACAACGATAGCTATCACACTGACATCATAGATACATCGTTCGAAGGACTATACAGACAAGAATTCAGATCACCATTAGCTTGAACCAAGGTTAGGAATGCCTAACTAGCAAAGAAGTCAAACGACCAATAGCAACCTCACCAACCCTAAGATCATACAATAAGTGATAAGAGAAGATCATTCAAACCCGTGAGCAACTAAGGTCATCTCATCATTTCAAAAAAGAACAATGAGGATAAACGAGAGTCTACACTTCATAAAAGAACATGTGGAGAACATGGATAGAGAGGACGAAAAAAAATCCATATAACAATAGCAACTGTCCGCTCGAGAACCAAGCGAGGACCTAAATTCACTTACGAATAAGAAGTTCAAATTAAACAAAACTACCCACATCTGTTCCCTAGCTCGTGAGTAACCACGTCAGAACTAATTTCGGGATGAAATAACCTCTAATGCGGGGATGATGTCAAAACTGGAAAATTTCTAGATCAATCAAGGTCTAAACTTCAACCATGTACCAATAAATTCAGAATGTAACCTAATGTAATAGTTTAGATCAACCATTGTAACTCGTTTTAAAGTAATAAAGATATAATAAATTAAAATAAAATGTTAGATAAACCCGATATCTAGGAATAAAATAGTAGTGGTCGTGACAAGGATTTCGGAGATATAAAGAACACCGAAATCCGAGTTAAAACGAACAAGTTACGACCTATCAAAGTTTCGCAATAGAATAGGCACAATAATGTGTGACGTGAAAAGTGAGTTTACAATAAAATACTCTTTAGTCTTAACAATCTAAATGAAAGTTGTACAATACGTTAAACCGAGAGAGTGTATAAAAAGAACATCCAAATTTGACTTCATATGAGGAAGTTATGAATTTTCTAAAATTCAGCATAGCAGTGTACAACCCGGAATTCAAATTATAGGCCGAGCAAATTTAGCCAACACAACCTAAAAAAGAATCGAGGATCTCATCAATAGTAGTTCAATGGTAAAAAGAAAGAAAAAACGGACGTCGTACGAAGAAGTAATGATTTTTTAACAGACTTTTTCTGTATCAGACTATTAAAAATATAACTTTAAAAATAAAGTCAAAATAGCCAATGTAGTTTAAACGAAAGTCGTAGAGTACGGTCTCACCTACATGTGGATATATAGAATGTCAAAAACGGAGCTCGTATACAAAATTTAAGAATTTTGGAAGTTATGAGTGCAATTTTCGAGATGTGTCTAAAGGAGTACACCCCGCATGCTCGGAAACATGGTCTGGAGTCAGCCACGTAACCCCTTCGCATGTTTGACACGTATAAGACTCGGAACACAAACCCATTCCATGTTAATCCCTACACCCCTCGTACGAGGGTAAGCCCAGTGTACCGGAACACATCGCGTCCCTCACAGAACGCCCAGCGTACCGAAGACCAGACTCCTCTTATACAGAGCATGCGAGGCTGCCCGGTTTATGTTGCAACTTTACTCTTTCTTTCATTATTTACACTCTCTCAAAGCTACTCTAACCCCCCCCCCCCACCGAATCTTAGGGAACCTCCCTAAACATTAGAAGAAAGCCCCGAACCACCCGATGTCCCCGAAAAAAGAGTTTTTTGGCTTGAGACTCTGCCCGCGCAGAACCCGATTTTCAACAGAAACTCGCGGTTTTGTCAAAAGAGATTATATTAAGAAGCGAATTGTTGCCCGAATCACCACCTTAACCTGTGATTTCATACCCCTATATTTTATAAATCTTGTCAATATTTTTTGGGGAAATACAAGTAACACACATGAAAACTTAGTTTAAAAAGCAAATATTCAAATACGTTTATCTTTTTATGAAAAGTGATAATCACATAAAAAGGTTTTCCTATCAAATTCATATATTATTACAGGCAAAGTTTTGGTAATAACATATCGATACGATAAACTATAGAAATACAGTTTGTGAAACTTTACTCTTTTGAAACTCTTTGATCAAAGTTTGTGAGTCATTATCTTCATGGTATTTTACAAAGTACAAACTAAAGTCCTATTTTATAACCAGAGTCTCAAAGAGGGAGAACAAGATATTTGTGTATAGATCTATACGGGACTAACAATCTCACACCTAAATTGTTAGCTATAGTTAGACTGTTAGGTCTGGGATGACAAACATCATAACATTCTGATGCCTGAAGAATGTCGTGACAGACCATCATCAGTCATCAGTACGGTTATAAAAACTCATATAAAGTAACAATGACTCTTTTCGTTTACGTAAAAGCATTTCTTCAAACGGTTTATACATGATTAAAATTGTGTAATACTATTTTTAAGTACGGAAAATACTTATACATCATGGTCTTGGTATAGTAAGACTACAAATGATTTTTATGGAAAATATAGGATTTTCTAGTAAGATAAACACTATTTCTTTACAAAGAGAGGTTTACATATTACAAATGCTTATGAACTCACCAACTTGATTGTTGACACTCTTTTCAAACAACTTGTATTCTCATGGAATCAGTTAAGCAGGTAACTACTAGCTTTTCGGGATGAGACGCTAAGGCGCCTAAACAAATCTTTTGACAACATATTATAATTGTCTTTCGAAACATCTAACGCATACAAATTATGTAACTATTTCAATTATATATATGTTGGTTGTGTTGCTTTGATCATTTATAGTCAACTGTTATGATACTATACATGATAGTCACCTGCCCTTAGACGTTTCCGCTGTTTCGGTTTGGGGGTGTGACTATTTGCTTCTATATTATTCTTTGGCACACATTTGCACTGAAATCATGGAGGATTTGAATAGTATCAACTTAGTCTTACAATTTCACAAAGTATGGCATATGATTTCGCTTCTCAATCCCCAAAAGCAAATGAGCGTTGCCTCCATGCCGAAGGATGGTTCTTTATTAGACTCGAATCTTGTCCAGTCTCTTGGTTTTAAAATATATGGAGTACTTATTTGCAGATTCAAACTTGTGACGGTTCTTATCCAATTGGGAACAACGAACGATATGGTGGACGTGATGGTTCAGGATCTTTACAGTAATTGAAGAGAACATGATGATCACTTTTATGACGTGGAGCTTTTTACAGTGTCGATTAAGTAACCAACACAATATGTGGCATTTTCTTATTGGTTACTGGTTCAAATTCAAAAATACCTCCAATTATAAAAGGAAGATAATTATTTCCTTATCAAATTTTATGCTCTTTGAACAAAACATCAAGAACCCTAGTTGTTCTTGCTTTATCCAATTCTCAACAATTCTTTGCAATGGCTACTTCTCAACACAATGTTGATCATACAACCAATAACGATGAAGATGTATCGCAACCGATGATGAAGATTCAAACCACTAATCTCTATCTAGTTCCATCACTTGATCAATATCTGGAGGAATTACGGATGTGTGTTCAAATTCTGAACTATTTTGTCTTATCAACAACACTTTCTTCATCGTTTGCTATTCCGATGACATGGCTTTCACTTGATGCGACAACTGTTGTATTCAACAAGTCTACTAAGGTGGTTACGTTTCAACTATCAAATTCCAAGACCAATAAGCTTACTCGTAATCAATTTTCCCAAATGTTGCAGTTACCAGTTTTCGATACATTCTATGAAGTCACTAATGATCAGGTAGTTCATATGTTCAATGAAATGGGGCACCAACCGACTCTTAATGGAATAATTTATTTTAAGAAATCTGGACTTTCTTGTGTTTGGAGTTTTCTCTTTGGAATTATGCTATAATGTATAAGAGGACGAAGCTCTGGGCTCAACAAAGCCAAGCTTGAGGTTTATTAATTCATGGTGGGGTTATATTATGGTATGGATATTGAGTATGCTTCATATCTTTGGGAAGAGTTTGGAACCTCAATCTCACACTTAAACCTCACAAATGGTGTTTCAAGTACTCAATTTTGGAGTTTGATATTAAAGGAGGTTTATAGTCAAGAGAATATTCTTGTTCCAACTGATCTCGAAATTGTTGAGTTTCCGATAATGGTTGCACCTAGGATTTCCGTTGATGGTATCGACACTTTTCTCATTGTTGGTAGAATTCCATATTCGATGCTCAAGCTTGTTGATCCCAAAATTCAATTTTTGGTTCAATACTTATTAGCTTCTACCGATTCTTCTGTTATAATTAGGGTTATTCCACAAAAGGGGGTAGAAGACGTGACTAAAGCTTCAAAGGCTTACAAGAAAACTAAACCAGTTGAAAAATCACAACCTGTGGAGGAGGAGCTTATCAAAGAAATAATTCTCATAAAACTGGGCTTCTCAAACGAACGAAGAAACCAGCTAAGAATTCTTCTGCATCTCCGATCAAGACAACTACTCATGAGTCAGTATTTGAAAGGGTTAAATCTTTGGTTATTGAATCTTCAAACCCTCGTTCTTCTACGAAAGGTACAATCAAGATTCAAAAGTTACATGTTAGTAGGAGAGGTCTTCATATTCGAGAAGTTTCGTTTCCTAGTTTACCAGCTTCTAAGAAGCATCAAGCTATTGACATGGCCCAAAAGTTTTACCAGAAGAAGCATAAAGCTTAAGTTCTGCTTGCAAATCTGAGAGGTGAAACTGAAAATGATAGTGACATTGAAAGGTCGGATATTCGAATTGAGGATTCTTATCTTGGATCTCCTCGCAGGAATTCTCATGTCGAGTCAAATCTCAAGGATACGAGGGATCCTAATGTCAGTGTAAATATATCTAATACGGGTACAAACATCAATTCGAGTGATTAAGAAAACATCAAAATCCCTGAGAAGAAAACTATCAAACGATTCGGGGTTTCGCATATCGAGTCCGAAAGTGAGGAGGTTGAAACTCCATACATCACTTTGGACTTATCTAATAAGGGCACAAATGTCAACATAGATGCAGGGATACACAACAATGAATCTTTTGTCACTTCTACCATCGAAACATCAACAATTGAAACTTACATGGTCGAAACTTCAAAAGCTTTACCACCACCATCATCACCAATTGCTACTTCTATTCCAATATCCATCATTTCACCAACATATTTTGGAATCATGCAAGAGCCTATTGCAACTCTCTTTACATCTTAATCCACTAAGAATTCACAACACAAATATGAAGTTAATGATGATGATATCACGGCATCTTTTGTTGATATTCAGTTTGATCCAGAGGAGGAGAACATTCCTGATGAAATGATCATGTCAGGAAAATAATTCAAAATATGGAATTCTAAAATGAATTCAATATTACAGTTCTTGGTTGACACTGGAAGCATGAATTATGTGACTAAAGTCGAAGTTGATTCTCTTCTCAAAGCTCAAGAGACTTTCCTGCAATCTCTAATATATGATGTTGAAAAGCAGAGTAAGTAAAGGCCTATCAATCATTCTACCAATCTTAATGGTGAAATTTCTAAGCTTCGTGATGTTTTGAAAGAACATCATGAAATTCAAACTTTGTTCAAGTCTGAAGTTAAAAATTTTGCTGAAAGTTCTTCGACTCTTCATAAGAAGATGGATGCGGTTGCTGAAGCATCAACTCGCTTGATTGAAGACATCACTTCTTCAAAAAAGATTACACATTTGGTCTTCAAGACAAGGTGAAAAGCGACACTCAGTTTTTTGCTAAAGTTGAGAAGTTTCTAACCGAAATCAAAACAATGCTTTCGGCTCAATAGACGATTTCTCCAAAATCCATTTCTCAAATGGTTTCTAATGTTGATACCAACATTAAGGTTGAATTGGTTCAAATAAGGAGGTTAGGTCTTTGACTCCTAACGAATGCTCCTTATGTTATGCATGTGTCACAATGGGGAGAAGGATGTGCTAGTTCATCGGAGAATACAGGTGATAAATTTGGAGTTGTTCTAGGAAAGGTAATGAGTACTCGAATCCCAAAAACTATTCCAACGAATCCTATTACATCAACATCTACAACAACAAGAACAAGACCCTTGACGAAAGGAATTTCATTAAATGAAGGAGCGGGAGGTTCGAGTTCAATCCCTAATAAATCAACTTCGGATGTTGATGCAAAGGATAAAGGAAAATCAATTCCTGTTGTTCAAACAGAAGAAGAGAAAACGAAGCAACAAGCCATTGAAATTAAAAACAAATGCAGATAAACAACATATTGAGGCGAAGAGCATATGACCCACCTGGCTTGAACAAAGGTGATCCTAACAAGCAGTGGTGTTATGAGACAACTGAAGATGTTGTTGCTATAGGATTAATTGATGATTTTCAACAGGTGCCTAAAAAGATTTATGACATCGAAAACTCTGCAGTGAAGATAGTGAAAGTGAAATTGAAGATTTGCTCGAAACTATGAAGAATAGGTATGATATTCGAAATTATGACTTCAATGAGAAAGAAGAATTCAAAAGATTGAAGACTCTCTTTCACCCAGTCTTGGGGAAAATTAAGAAGAGGTATGGTCTCCAGTGAAGATAGTGAAACTGATGACCATTACTCGTGATAGGTTGTTCGAAGGTCTTCTACAAAACTTTTGTTATGTTGTTGTAAGAGCAAATAACGTTGTTTTGATCTCTTGAAATCAAGCACCACAAGCGTCATGCCTCTAATGGAATCCCACCCAACTAGCAAGATAATGAATTAAGAGAGAGGAGCAAAGGAGAGGTTTAGAATTTTGGCTATCATTTTGAATAGAATGGTGGCCGAAAATACAAGGGCTATGTTCCTTTATATAGTGGCACAAGGAAGTCCTGGTTAAACCTAATCTGAATATAATAATAATATTTCAAATTGGTAATTATCCAGCTCCATATTTATCCACATTGGATACTCTAGAAACCCAAGATTCTCCCTTAGAAACTACCCACCCTCCTAGTTGAAGGTTCTGGAGACTTTTGTTCACCTATTGAATAGTTTCACTTTAGACCCTGCACTTTTACATAACTTCATTAATCCCATAATTAATTCAAATTAATTTATGATTATTTTTTTAATTAAATATTATTATTTCTAATTAATATATTATTATCATAATATACTAATAAAATATTTATTTCAATTTATTAATCAAATTATAAATCAACCTCTCTCTCCAAAAATATCATGTCCAATTGCTAGGTTTGAGGGTAACCGAAAATGACTGTGCTACTATCAATTCAAGTATATACCAATTACAGTTTTGGTCTTAGACTCCTAATACAATACTAAGTTAGTCACCATTCATATCTATAACTAACTAAACTACCTTCCTATCTCCAAGTAACTAACTCATATCTCTAACAAACTAAACTTGCAAGCGAAGATGCAACTTGCAAGGTAAATTCTATCCTATATTGGATAATATTTGCTAGATATTTTCTCCGCTATCCTTCCTCTATACATAATAGATTCATGCTTCCTCATTTCCCCTTCATATTCCAGCCAAATGCTCTCAGTAAATCACTCGAATATCACTCTCAAACTCAGCCATTTTCAGCTCCTCTTTTCGTCTTCGTGATCTACCAAAGCCGAGAGCAAGAAAGGTGTTGCTGCCCCACGGTTTTCTGGCATCATGACAGCCTATTTCTTGCTTTATTTGGTCGATATTCCAACCCCAAAACACCTTTGAAATTGTTGATTCACTGCACTAAAATGGGTTATCAAAACAGTGGCTAAACCACTATTTTTCTTACTTATTTGCTGGAAAAATAGTGACATCAACAACCCAAAATAGTGCATGTTCTTTTAGTGTTATGCAACCTACAAAAAATTTCAGTTTTGCTTCCATATTTTGAGATCTAAACATCCCAAAAAAGTTCTGATTTCGAGAGTCTATAAACCCAAGAAAACCTTCATCTTGTTCTTCAGAATCCTTGTGTTTCAACACTTTTTTGGTAACAGACTTTGGATCCAAGAAAAACTAGGTGATTATATGATTTCTACATGTCCTTTTTATCAAAAAGTCACTTGTTTTAAGTGATTTAAAGCTTGATAAAATTCTAACTTATTGTTAATGTATGTCTTTAAGGGTTATGACATCCCAAAAATCATACAAATCTCACGCTTCATTGGAACCGGAAACTTCACGAATCATCGAACCGAATAACGTTACGCAACAAAAGTCTGTTTCTACATCCCCTGTTTTATATTTTACAGTTTCTGCACTACTAGAATATATGCCTTTAATGACACGCAATTTACGATACGCACTGATTTATGTTACGCAAAAGAGAGTGTTCTTAAAATAGTGTCATCTCTTCAAAAAAAAATTAAGGATTTACATCACGCATTATTGTGTGCCTTTAAATTAGCGTCTGAAGGAAAAAAAAACATGAAGGGTGCTTTATCTTAAACGTGCGTCATCTGTGCCTGTCGCTTTATAATTTTAATGAAACGTGCTTTTTAATAGCAAAGGGGGGAAATGGAATCCATAAAAATCAAAACCCCCGCCTGTTCGATCCTTTCTCAACCATCGACGCTAATCTTTGAATTAGCAAGAAAGAAGACCTAAGGATCGACTTCATCTTCACCCACCTCCAGTGCCTCCAACCCTAGTCATTCATCCAACACAACTCGAGTTTCTCTGCATGAAAGCCTCCAACTACATCCTCCACGTGAAAAAAAAACCCTAATTGGCGGCCACATTTTGACATCAGGTACCCTTGGGATGAAAGCCTTCTTTTGACATCAGGGTCCCCTTGGGATCTTCTGTTAGGGACGATTGCTCATATTTAGTTCATAGATTGTCATACCCCAAAACCAAGAACGGCGGAAACGTTCTGGGGCGGAGGACGTCATGTACAGTATCACAACAATGTGAAGTAGTAAACAAGCAACAACATCATCCATTGCATTTATAATAGAATTATTATACAAGTGTGTTCTGTCAAATTTTGATAAACACTAAAGCATAAATCAAAATGAAAGATGAGTCTTCAACGAGCTCCATCTTCCCTAGTCCTTACATCGGTACCTGTCTATGATGACCTGAGGATACAAGTAATTTTGAAAGCAAGTATCAGCTTTGAAGCTGGTGAGATCATAAGTATTTTAGTGTCTTAATTTGTATGTAAGAATTTGTAAGTTTATGAACAGTAAGTATGGGAAATGTATATGAATTGTAAGTATTGAAAATGTATATGAACTGTAAATGTAAAAATGTTTGTAAAACAACTGTAACGTTTGAAAAACCCTAGAAATCCCTATGATTCCTACTATTATATAAAGTGTGTCTTCTACCAAGACCTAACTGTTCTCAATGTAGTCTTCTACCAAGACTTAACTGTTCTAAATGTTCGTTTCTTGTAAAAGTGTGTAATTTTCCCAAGTGTAACTATCATTTACAAAATATAGTTTTTACATTTAATGTTTAAGTGAAATGATCACTAAAATGTGAAAAGGGGAAATTAATGAAGTACTGTAGTGTTGTATTATAGGAACTACTACTGTACTAACTACCTTAAACCAGATTTATATTAAGGTATTATGTGATTAATTGCACCATACTATTGACTGGTAACAACGACATACGAGTGGTCGTAAAACGGAATGACGTTTGGCACCCGCAGACCTACAGGTCCGGCTGTAGCTAGCAGCAAGGTGTAGGATAGTCAATCCAGTATATATCTAGATGCAAACTCACGCTCTCCCTCCAAGAGAATTCTGGCTACAACTCGGGCCATGACATTTAAGGCATGCTCTGATACAGTGGATCACAATTGTTAACGTACTCATGTATATGTAATGTAATGTTACTTGTTCTAGTATCGTTATATATGTTCTCTTCCTAGTATAGTTGTATATGTTCTTATATGTTCCTCTCTAGTATAGTTGTATATGTTCTCATAGTAGTAAGTATTGACTCATGAATGAACTGACTCATAGTATGATATTGTGTTCTAGTAATAGCTCTAGTATCTTCCTAAACTACCCCTATCGTAGTTTACTAGTAATCTAACTGGTACGTATGGACATGGATGTATACCCTTGCTACCCAAGGGTATTGATTGGACTGGAAGAACCTTTATGACTACATATGTACACATGATATATAACTAATATTTAAACGACCTTCAGACGGGTGCCCGATATCCCACCAGACCACATCTCAAGCGCAAAAAGGAAATAGGGTGGATAGCCTTCCTAAGTCTTTTAAACATTACTCATATAAATATACATATATAGGCATGCCATTTATAATATAAAAGCATAAAGTAAGTTTTGTAACACCTTTGAGCATAATTATTATCTTAAGAAAAGATCGATTTGATGTCAATCTATAAAACGGTTTGAAGGCATAGGTTTGATAAAACAGTTTAAAGTATAAAAGAACATTTGTTTGAAACACATTTGTAAATGACTTTGAAATGAAGCGTACAGAGTAAAGTGTACAACTTAACAAAGAGTTTTAATCATATAAAATGTTTATGAAAATCATTTGAAGGAAAATTGTTTGGTAAAATGGCTATTGAGTAGCCAATCATTTGAATGCTGCTTACTAATCACATGTGATTGATATAGTAACTAGCATAATTCTACTTGTATCCCCCCCCCCCCATAAAACATTTAAAAATTGTTAAAACATTGATTAAGGGGTATGAACTCACCTATACATGGTGATTTGGATGAACTGGACGGTGTAAGATTGCTAGGTGTCAAGTGAGGACTTGTGCACACACTACGATCCTAATGAACATATAATCACACATATATGTACTCAATTAGTCTTAAATTACTAATTGATAATGTTAAGACATCGTAGAGCATAATAAACACTTTATATAAGTGTTTTAAGCCCTAAGGATTGCATCTAAGCCATTGTGGGACAAGGTACTTGGGTTTAGGATTCCAAAGGACCACATAAATGAGTTTACTCTTTAAATAACAACACACATGGAGTTTACGGTTGTAAACTCTTAATTTTATGACCATAAACTCCCAACCATGGGGGTATTGTGTGTTTTGAAGTTCCAAATGATTCCTAGAATTATTCCAACTTGGTGGTTAAATTCTTGGAAGGGTTTAAGACCAAGAAACACTCCTTTGAGGAGTTTACGGCCCTAAGGCCATTTCCCTTAGAGTTTGCAGCCGTAAACTCGTAAGGATGAGTCTTTTTGATGTTTTCAAGTCTCATGCACAAGTGGTATAGGTTCTAGGCTTTTATTCCAAGCATATGAAGACCCTTGACAAACTTTGGTGCCCCTTTAATGAGTTTACGGCCCATGAACCAAGTCATCGCCATAAAATCACTTTGTAAGGTGATTTTGTTGTGTTTAAGGCCCTTGATTTAATGGGAACCAGTCTAGGTAAAAGTCTAAGGACTTAGGTGCCTTAAAAGCACCATTTTGAGCATGAACTTTGGAGTTTACGGCCTAAGATACTCTTGGGCCGTGAACTCCCAAACTTGGGTGATCCTTTCTTGATTTCATGTCCCTAATACACTCCTATACAAGTCCAAGGCAGTAGTATATCACGGCGGACAGTCTAGGCTCGGTTTCGGGAGTTTACCGCCCAAGAACACCTTGGGGAGTAAACTCCTAAATCTAATGATTTAGCTATGTAATCTATGTTATGAACACATTTAAAGCTTTCTAACACTACTAGAAAGAGTTACTCACGTTTTGGTATAAAATCCTGAAGATCCGTGGGAGAGATTTTTGACTTTTCTCTAAATGAAATGTAACTAATGAACCAATTTGGTTTAGAATTCTATTTATAATCCTGAGATATTTTTGGCAGAAAATATTTTTATTCCTGAAATGAACTCTAATGTCCTAAAGTATTGGAATAACAGTGTTGCACAAAACCCTAGTGCACCCACTCTCCTAATATCTCCTTAAGTGTAAAATCCTGAAAACTGCCAAACTTATACTCGAAGTCTGAGTTTTCACTATAACTGTTCTACATTTATTGGCTTCAAATGGTTTGTACAGAATGGAAATTTCAGGTTGTCACATACATCCCCTTTAACCAAATCATTAGCTTCGCAAAACAACCCTAATCTTCTGTTTGTTCGTCTTGGCGGCTAGAGAGGGAATTGTTCAATGTTTTTTTTGTGGGGCTGTCGGATTTTTGAGTCACCGTCGAGGGAAGAGGAGTTTGAGACAAACTTTTTGTTGGATTAATGTCTAAGTCCATAACTATAATTGGTAAGACTTGACCTGACCTGGCATGGTCCATTTGGGTTGCATGGCATCATGCACTTGGATAGACTAAAATGAGAGAAATAACACTTAAGGTTTGTTAATATATTATAAGTTCTAATATATTAATAAGGTTATTTAATTAGTATTGATCAAGAATTAATTTGGAATTAATTAAGTGATCAAAAGGAGACTAATTAAATATATGGGTTGATTGTGTAAATCATTCATTCTTATATATGTGGGCTTGTGATCCAAGATTCCTTATGTTGGACTAAGTCCATGGGGTGACCCATGGATACTCCATGGAGGTTAAAATACATGGAGCATAAGGAATGGGTAAAGTCATGAGTTACATGGTGTAACCCTAATAGCCACCATATAAAAGAAACCCATGGCTCAAGAAATCGTGACTATGTGTGTGTATGAGGGCTAGACGATTTCATGAAGTGTTCTAATTTCTCTCTAAGTTATTCCAAGTGCTTATGGTGTTGTGTGAACCATTTGAGGTGTCACACTTGGGGCACTACGCACTCAAGCTTCATGAAGACAAGCACCATCAAAGAGGTATGTATTCTATCTTGTTATATTGATAGTTGTGTATGCTAGTTTAGGATAATACCTTGGATATTCATATTTGCATGTATAATAGAGAAAACATAGATCCAAGGTATTTAGGGTTGCATGTACACTTAGGAGTGTTAGAATGCTCATAACCCAACAGTGGTATCAGAGCCTAGGCTTGTTTTCTTGTTATACCTGCAATAGAAGCTGAAAAATCGAGTTTTGATGCTGTCAGCCCAGCTGACTCGCCGAGTCCATGATGGGACTCGACGAGTCCAAGGCAAAATGCATCCAACTTGACAAGTTGTGTTCATGCACTCGACGAGTTGGACCCCAGATAGTATATCTTCGAGGTTTTTGGCTAGAAATGGACTAGGAACATTACCCTAAGTTGTTTTGAACTTATAAACTTGTTTTTAAATGTGGTAATGTTCATGGTAATCCATTTTCAAAGATAATTGTCAATAGATTCATGTTTTGTATTAGTTTAAAGGTTAGACTAATTACATAAAAAAGTTTGATTTGAATTATCTTGTTCTTATGAGTTGCTTAGATTAATAGAAAAGTTGAGTGAAAAGTTGTTTTCAATCCAAATTAATCTAAGAGTTGATTCTTAAATGTGTTTTTGTAACTTGTCCTCAAGTTATATGAAAATTCACATTTAAGTTTCATAAAAACTCATAAAAGTTGGCAATGGTTACAAAAGATGATGAGTCTTGTCCTTAAGTTATGGAGGTCCAAGAGTCACTTCATTAATAAATAAATAAATAAAATATGTAACCTTAATTAATTCCATAAGTTATAAAATAAAGAAAAGGTTAATTCTTTATTAGTTTAAAGTCTTCCATAATTTGTCCACAAGTTATGGAACTTGAAGAGTTTTTGGATTAAAACTACTTTAAATACATAAGTTATGGAATTAATTAGTTTTGAATAGTTTCAAAACTTGCCCTCAAGTTTTGGAATTTGTAAAGTTTTCTCTTATGAATACTTTAATTCCAAGTTAGCCCTTAGAATTTTAAAAGTTAAAATTCAACCCTTATACTTTATAATATTATAAGTTAATAATATTTATATGTATAAGAGTAAAGTCGTTCTTACCGCTAGTACGTCTCATTCACGAAGCCGGTCTATAAGGTGGGTATAAGGTTGTTGCCTATAAAATGGCAACTTAATGGGTGTCCACTCTCACCCACCGCTTGCTTGACTGGTGGAGGGTCGTTAGCCGAACGCGTTTGACATGACTATAATTCTCCCTTCATTAAAAGTATTAATGATAAATACTAAGTAACTAAACTCTAAATAATACCCAATCTTAGTTACTTAGGAAAATGTGAATAAGGTGCTAATCCATGAAATTACACTTTGCAGTTTGTTTAAGTCGGTTAGTGGAGCGTGTGTGGTTAACCGGCACACTAACTCGTATTTAACAAGGTAGGCAAAGGGTAACTTAATGTTTATCATAGTATCGATGGAGCGTGTGTGGTTAACCGGCACATCGATTGAGGGGTAAACACTTAAGGGTACCAAGTAATTTGCATTGTTACTTCACACCTTGTTTTGTGATCCTCGGCATCCCAGTCACAAAACCTGAAGGGCACACTCGATATTGAAACATGCCATTGAACAGTTCAATGAATCTCAAAAAATCTAGGAGTTTCAAATCCAATTAAAACCTAATAATACATTTCGTTTATCTTGGTGGAAATTGGTGAATCGTCATTCACCTACCTTCAAATTGTTTTATAGCTTGGATTACGGCATACCTCTTCTAAGTTATAAAATAGTTTGTTGGGTCCTAGCCTTAATATTTCATATTGGGTGTCATATTAAGGACTTTAGATCAACTATCTTGAATATCTCCCAAAAGATGTCTGGTTTAGACATTTATGATCTTCCCAAATCTCTTGAAACAAGCATTCCTAATGAAGATGATGTCCCATGGATTTCATACTTCTTTCTCCTCCTCCAATTATTCTCCCTAACCCACAAGTTCTTGAAAAGTTTAAGATCACTCAAGCCCTAATGGCAAGGCAAGGTCTAGGTGTGATCACATCTTGGAGATGTAGTCACATATTGACAAGCCGGGAGAGTTGGGTGTCAAAGTATTGAGAAAGTTAGTGGCTCAACTACTTTCTAAGTCACATAGTGAGTTCTTTTGGAACACCTATGAAACAGACTATGACAAGACCCTTAATGATCTTATCTATTTGCTAAGATCAACTTCCTGAAACTTTATGGACATTGACAATGGTGACACTGGAAATACAGAAAAAACATTCTCTTCCCAAGGAAAGGGATTGACCATAGTCAACTAGGTTGACCAAATGGTAAAGAGAAAAAGCTAAGTCTGTGATAGTCCCATGTACCATTATCAATGGGTCCATATGTTTATATTGCCAAAGTAAGGGTCGTTATTTGCGAAGCTGCCAAATTTACCTAAGAATGTTAAAGTCAATAAGATTGACTCTACTTCAGGTAAAGTCCACTATCTAACTCTGTTAAGTTTCTATTATGAGATTCCTGATACATGATGTGCCTGGGTCACATGGTAATGTTTTAAGAATAAAAAAAAATGAAGAAACTTAAAGAAAGAATATGCTGAATCTGATCGCGTAGATGGATTTCTATCGCGTAGTTTGAAGATCGGATTCTTTAGCTACTTCTTAGAAGTTATGAGATATTGCTTAGGAATAGATAACAACAAGTTTTCATATGGATTGTAAGGATAAGTTTTTCCGCATAGTTTTAAAATAAAAGAAAATTTTTATTTTAGTTATTTTAAAATATCCTTACAATGGCATTTGAGGAAAAAATTGTTGCTTATATGATTCCATTAATAGCAAGAGTGGAAATATGAAATTGATTCTTTCATTTGTGGTAATGTCTAAATTTATCAAATAATGGAAAGATTCTCATCACCCAAGTCTCAATTGGACCGGGACTTGGAATCATGCAAGTTGTATAGCATGATGAATGAGAACTTTCAAGTATTGGAAAAATTAAGACTAATTACTTGTTCACATGGATGTGTGAGTCAAGTAATGGACTAAGGGATCGAGTACATAGTCATGTGCACTGATTAAGTCCACCACAAAAGATTGATAAGACTATTCGTCATAGTTTACTAAAGCTCAGTAAATATGATTATACTTACAAGCTTAAGTGTAACTCTGAGACATTGGAAAAGGTTCCAATGTAAGGCAGAGCGAATAAGAAGAATCAAATTAGGTAGAAGGATAAAAGTTTCTCAAATCTGAAAAGATGGGAGAGTACTTTAGTATCAGTTTTGTGATCATCTTAATGATTAAGAAACCATATCAAAATTTGTTCTCTAAGGAAGTCTTAGTGCAATCTTATGACTAAGAAGAAGAGATCTTGAATTGTTGAAATGGTTAAATCAAGAAGATGAGTCATACTTCGTTCCAATACAAGTCTTAGAGTCATACTCCAAGATTGTAATTTGAGTGACATGTCTTAAAGAAGGTTTAAAACACTTATCAAATGTAAGAGTAAAAGTTTTCTACTCTTGTACATTTGAAATTGGTAAGTTGTGATGTTTTGGATAAAACAAAGACCAACTAAGGCCAATTGTGTGAAGTGTTTGTCTTGATTAGAATCCGCACTATCTCTTGGATGTTTAACAAGGGAGTCTTGTAGGTCAAGAGGACAGTAGGAGTCTTAAAAGTCTTGAAAGTCTCAAGAACTAATCAAGAATAGAACCTAAAGTTCCTCACTAGCACACGACTTGAGGTTTATAACCTATCGTGTTCACATATTCTGTGCCCATTCTAGTTAAAGTTGGCTTTGCATATGAGTTCTTAGAGTTCTCAATGTGTTGCACAACAACTTGGAAGCAATGGTAGGCCCTTGAGCTGCCAGGTGGCAAGAAATTAAGATTGAGTTCAATCCATATGGTTTTGGATTTGTCATTATCCTTGTTTTGTGATTATGGTTTTGACAAATTCATATGGGTAGGAACTCATACACCAATAAATCTAAGTGTCATAAGGTTTCTCTCTGATTCATGAAAATGATGGTGAGGAAACACTTCCACTAAGTAGATTTTAGGTAGATAGCAATTGTGATATTTGCATTCTCAAAGTCGTTAGTGGAGCGTGTGTGGTTTACCGGCACACTAACCTGGACTTGTGAGAAATGGCAAAGGTCAAAACAATCAAGACTATGATTACGGCATCCCTTTTCATAGTTCTTAAAATTGTTTTGACACACCCATGAGCTATCTAAGAGAAGGTGTATGATTTTGATAAAGTTCTATCAAAAACAATCCAGTATCAGAAATCTGAACTTTGGTCAATAAAGTATTGATTTCTAGAAGTCCAGCTAATTTCTGAGTACATGTCAAAGCTAGTGGGAGCATAAGTGTTATGCTAATAATCATCATGTTAGTGGGAGCATGATAATTATGATAAGTATCGCAAGTTAGCAATGTTAATTATAGAAAACAAAAGTTTCAACTGGGAAAGAGTTGTTTTGCTATAATTAAGGGAGAGGAAATTATACTTCATCTCAAATCTATAAGCTTAGATCGTGAGGTTTTAATCATTTAGTCAAGGATATATATGAATTTCATGTTGGAGTGGCTCAACATAAGGAAATTCTGTATATGGGTCCATTATTTGCGTTCTTAAATTCGATTATGATTACGGCATACCTTTTCATAATCTGAATTATGAGAACTTGGCAAATAGAAATGGAAATGTTATAGCAAAAGACTGGTTTAGTCTTTATGTGAGACATCATGAATCGTGTCCCATATGCTTCGGATATAGGACCGATTACATGTGCTATATTCATCCTTTCTAAAATTTTCGAAATGCCTAGGGCATTAAGAAGGGAAAAGGTTTAGAATTGGATATGACTAAAAGGATTAAACAATTGTCGAGGAAAATCTAAGGTTTACCAAAGATTGGTTGCTCAAGGACAGTTGGAAGTATAGTGATAATTCTGGAAGGGCCATATTGACATAATCTGTAAGGAGGCAACTCTTGTTCAGAAGTGATAGTCGAAATGGAATCTGGAAATGATTTAAAGTTAGAATTTTCAATCTGTGTAAGATTAAGGAAACTTAATGCAAGAAGGATGGTTCCAAGGACTTGATCTCCTTTGGAATGCTCTGTAATGATTGTTGTTAAGTCTTTCTGACTTTGTGCATAATCATTACAAGAGGATCGATGCATATAAGTTTAGAATCTAACAGATTTCAGTAAATGACATGAATTTGGAATTCTTGCATTTGCAGTAAGGATTTGGGAGTGTGAAAAGAGAATCATTGAAGTTATGTTCATTTGATCTAGTTCACAAAATAAAGATCATAGACAAACATATTATGCATACTTGGTGTATGGCATGACTAGTGTTTAGAAAACATAGTGTACATGCTTAGAGCATGGGATAACTATTGTTTTAAATTCAAGAATAAAAGTTGATAGCTGAAACAGTATACAATGAATAATGTGTAATCATATGGTGATAAATAAAAGGTGTTTTATTTATGTTCATAGGTTTTGATACCATATTGGATTCAATTATTATTGTGTTTCACTTTGCATGTTTTGACTTCCCGAATAAACTAGGTTATTCTTCCGGAATGACTAAGTTATTCAAACCATCCACAGTCGGTCATATGTTGGAAGTAGATATGAATTAAGACTGTCATGGGTTGGCTTGTAGAGGTCTAAGTTGTTGGACAAAGGGCTACAACACTCATGAGTGCTCATAAGTTCTGAGTATTGGATTCAACCCGCGCTCATTGGAATCACTTCATGGATTTTATCACGAGTGATCATGAGACGATAATATCTTATATTCTTCAAACCTAGAGATATGAGTTGTTACTATGAGTTGGTTGTACATTGATTGCACGAAACGCATTGGTAACTCGATGTTATAAAACGTGTCTTTGTGTATGATTCAACAAGTAGTGGAACAAGCCATATGAGTCGAAGTTTATCCATTCCTTTTACCTTCGGGATAAAAGCGATATCTGTGGGCCCCTCGATGATTTGATGATGACAAATGGAAGTGTTCGGCCGGGCCAGGACTGATTTGATTTGTTCAATTAGTCAGTCGTCATAAATCGGAAATCGGGAAACAACAAATGGACAGAGAGAATGATTATAATCCATGTCTCAGTCCATATGATATCTAGAATGGAGGAATATATGATCCCTTATCTAATGGACAAGTCATTGACAAGATCATAGTTCATCTACAAGGTCAGAGTTCGACAAAAGCTTTTGAGAGCTACGATTGCCAGTTGGTTCCTGAAGTCATACGCAATAATAGTTTTAGACTTATCCAAGTGGGAGACTGTTGGATTAATGTCTAAGTCCATAACTATAATTGGTAAGACTTGACCCGACCCGGCATGGTCCATTTGGGTTGCATGGCATCACGCACTTGGATAGACTAAAATGAGAGAAATAACACTTAAGGTTTGTTAATATATTATAAGTTCTAATATATTAATAAGGTTATTTAATTAGTATTGATCAAGAATTAATTTGGAATTAATTAAGTGATCAAAAGGAGACTAATTAAATATATGGGTTGATTGTGTAAATCATTCATTCTTATATATGTGGGCTTGTGATCCAAGATTCCTTATGTTGGACTAAGTCCATGGGGTGACCCATGGATACTCCATGGAGGTTAAAATCCATGGAGCATAAGGAATGGGTAAAGTCATGAGTTACATGGTGTAACCCTAATAGCCACCATATAAAAGAAACCCATGGCTCAAGAAATCGTGACTATGTGTGTGTATAAGGGCTAGACGATTTCATGAAGTGTTCTAATTTCTCTCTAAGTTATTCCAAGTGCTTATGGTGTTGTGTGAACCATTTGAGGTGTCACACTTGGGGCACTAGGCACTCAAGCTTCATGAAGACAAGCACCATCAAAGAGGTATGTATTCTATCTTGTTATATTGATAGTTATGTATGCTAGTTTAGGATAATACCTTGGATATTCATATTTGCATGTATAATAGAGAAAACATAGATCCAAGGTATTTAGGGTTGCATGTACACTTAGGAGTGTTAGAATGCTCATAACCCAACACTTTTCTCTAGCCTAGGGTATCGATTTCTATTATTTTCTTCTCCTTCTTTTCTGTTTTCCTCGCCAAGAACCACTTACCGCCATGGTCGGCAGCCTAGGTTGTCGGCGTGTTTCTATGCCGCCACCCTCCATAATTAGTTGGTTGTGTTTGTATATGTGGGTGCTTTAATGTGTATGATATTCAGGTCCTTCACAAAAAACAACAGTTGTCGGTGTGATTGCTCTCTATCTCTCTCTCTCTCTCTCTCAAGAATCAAATTGCTAGACAAAGGTTTGAGATGTTGGCTTGAAGGAAAGAAGAGGCGGCAACGGTGGCTCCAATGAAGGAAGACGCTAGACGGTGGTTGTGGGGAATGAAGATGCAATCATGTTTGGGTTCAACCCCTTAGATTTGCTTCTAATCCTTCTAAGGCTCTATCATCATCGATTATTTTCTCTCCCTTTTGTCTATTTGTTTCTATGGCCTCGCGTTTCTCATCTCCTTCCTCTTTGCCCCTATATAACTTTTCTACTACTTTTCAGTTTACAGTTCTAAGTTTCCCCTAAAAAAACTACAAGATCTTGATCACAATGACCTCTTTTCTTTCCAGTGTAGTTTTACCTAAATCAGATGCTTATATATATGAAAAAGGTTTCTCTAGTTAGTTCTAGTGTGAGATTTGTATGATTCTTTCATGGCAGAAGCTCTTCTCTATGCATTTGCTGCTCAGATAGGTGAGTTCGACTTTGATTGTTCTTGATTTATGTCACTTGTTTGCTGTTTTTTTTTCTTCAATTAGGTTTTACGTATGTGTATGTCTTTGAAAGTTCTTTTGGTGCATATACAATAGTGAAAGGATTGAGAAGGATTGGTCATCTTCTGTGCACTGCTATTTGTACTAGGGCAAACTTTTTTTTCTTTGTTTCAATATTTTCAGTGAATGAATTATGGAACATTTGTATTTGTAGTATTGTAACAGTCACAAGAGCCACTTATTTTAGTATCTTTTTGCTTTAGTTCAAATTTGAATAATTGATGGTGACAATTAATTTTCTTCTTGAAATTTGTTTTTCTGGTCTTGGCTTCTCCTTTTTTACTTGTCTATCTTAATCAAGTTAACCGTTATAATGAAGATATCAATCAAATACTTTTATAACTATTGTAGCTAACATAAGATTCTTCTTTTCTTTGGTGATTATTATATTATATTTTTAGTTTCTCATTTAATTATATAAGCATATAAATCTCTTTCGATTTAGGGTTGGTGCTAATGCTTAATATATTATATTGGAGCTATATGCACAAGGGAACATACTCCTCACTGGTTCTGAATCAAGCTTATGACTCTTCTGCAATTACACAGGTTTAAATCTTGATTCTTTTGTTGAATTTCAGTATGTTACATCATTACAAATACTTTTTATGAATAAGTTACCAACTCACTTTATTTATAGATGATAACAAATGATGTGTAATCATGGCACACCATCAATTGAAATTTGCGAATTCTTTGAGCAGACAGATGGTGTAAAATTATTGGCAACTCTTACTTCTTTTAACAATCAAGTGAAATCTGCAAAGTCTTTGAGCAGACAGATGTTTTAAGTCCAAACTTGAAAGTTTCATTTTTTTTCTTTCTATTCAATAGTTATTTATTATTTAATTTTACCATTTATCAAATTACTCTGCTTGGTGTATCAAGTGCCATTGGAATTTGCTCTCAGGTTTGCATTGCCCCAATACCTATCTATAACCATGCTCATGGTTTGTAAAACAAGAAGGAACCTGTAAAAAGCTTCCAATATAGTACTCTTCAAGTGGAGATGAAAGTAACATAGGATGTGATGTTACTTCCAATCTAGCACTTTTCAAGTGGAGATGAAAAAAGCTTATGTTTTGAATTTTAACATCGATATTGTTTTATCAGTATTGATCTTCATAAAGTTGAATGTGGTTGGGAGTATTTATAAATTTGCATTGAGTTTGAGGTCGAAATAAGTAATCTTTACTTCTTGTCTCTTGCATATGGAAGGATTTGTGTTACCATATTCTGAGTCAACTCGAATCTTGAAAGACAAGGAAGTTATTTGGTCGGCTTAATTATACAAACATGTAACTAGCTTTCTAACAAGTGGACATATGTTTGTTACTTCAGTGTGAAAAGAGAAGAAATGGCTTTGAATGAAGCAATAGAGAAAGCATATGTTGATAATTTGGTTGACTATGTAGAAGTCAACAGGAAGGAACCTGTAAATAATGGCATGCTGCTGCTTCTACCAAAGGAAGAGTTAGAAGATGAAGCTTCACTTATAACAGCTTCCACAAAATGTAGGGGCTCAAGGTAAGTGATGCAATCTTTCTTAATACTTATGGTACACTAAGGGTCTATTTTGGTTGGATTGAATATGATGACAAATGTATTGGAATTGTTGATTACATTGCATAATTCCATTATCTTGCTTATTCCATTACCATGTACCTGTTTATTGCATTTCTTCATCGTTTAATTCCATCCAACCAACACCCATTTCACTCATGAAGTTGAAGGGGGTATGATGGTCATTTTCTCACTTTAAGGTACCATTTATTTTTTGATCTTGTAGGGAGAGTTCTACAACTATTCAGGATGTGGAAACACCTTCAACTACAACCATCCTATTGAACTGCAACCATCCTATTTTTCGCCAATTCATAGTAGATTCCTTGAGGTATATAAGTTGCTACTTACCTATCCCCTGTTTTTTGTTTTTATTTCAAGAGTAAATTACAATTTTTCTACCTATGTTTAGCACTTACTTAGTTTTGGTCCCTAAAGGAATTTGTTTGGAAGACATTGCCCTTATTTTATTGTTTCATAACGATTTTGGTATCTGGAGCATTTAATCTAACACCCAGTTGTTGATATTTTTTCAACTGGGCATCTTTCCTTTTGACCAAAACTGCAAATTTATAGTGTTTTGTTAGTTTGTACTTTATAGTAAGGTTTATAACATTTTATCTATGCATATGATTTATAAAAGTTATTGGTCTATACTATATATTGAATTAACTTGTTAATATAGCAAATTTGAATTATTTATATGTTAATATAACTTGCTATTTTAAAATATATGTTATATTGTTAACAATGTTATATCTTGACAACAAGCAATAAAGATAAAATTATAAATTAAAATTGAATGGGGTTCAAAGTCGAGGCCAAAATCATTATGAACATCAAAATAAGGACCAAAATTGCTAACAGATCCCTTTAGGGACCAAAACCGAAAAAGAGTGCTAAACTCAGGGACCAAAATTGTAATTTAGAATCATACATGTGTTCCTGATTCTTGGTAAATTAATTTTTGCTTTATGATACCTTCCTACAGATATTGGGTAACAGAGATGCATGTCGATGGATTTCAGTTTGATCTTGCCTCTATCATGACAAGAGGCAGTAGGTTATCAGTTATCTATTCTACCAAATATCTTATATTCTGATTCTTATCTTAACAATATTTGAAAAAAAACAACATTCATTTGTATTTTTCTTATCTTTTTGCTTTCAGCCTTTTTGATGCAATAAATGTATCTGGAAATCAAGTAGAAGATGATTTACTGACAACTGGCTCATCTCTCACCAACCCACCATTAATTGACATGATTAGCAATGACCCAATACATCGAGGAGTGAAGATAATCAAAATTGATTATCAATTAAACTTATCTTTTTAAATTATTAATTTTAAGTTTTTAAATAACCATTAAAACTTTTAATTTTTTTAAAAGAACCAACTTTAACCAGAAAAATTTCCAATTAATTATTAGTGTTGTTTAAAAAAAATCAAACAAACTATTAGTGGTCAAAGTATAAAACAAAAGTTAAACTATAGTGGTTTTTATGAGATTTAGGCTTAGTTATTTATTTATATAATAATTTGTGACAATGATTGGTGGCAGGTGGGCATCTATTTGCCTTGTTATGACCTTTTGTGCAATTATATGGAAGAATATTCATTACAAAATGCAGCAAGCATGACTCCTTATATCCCACTAGTTGCAGGTTATGTTGCCCGTTCACTTGCTTGTATTACTTGTTATCCTATTGAACTTGCAAGAACCCGTATGCAGGTAATCATTGTATCCTTAGAGGCAAATCTGAATTTGCAAGGCTGCTTCTTACAAGGTTACCTTTCTTTTACACACTTTTTAAGTTTTATCTATCAATTATCAATTAGTTACTTGAGAGTATCAATCTTACATTTATATTTATTTGTGTTATTGTTTTTCCCAGCTTTCAGGTGTTGGTGTCAAGCTTGTTAGCAATACAGTGTGGAGTACCCTCTTTCATCAATTCTTGATAGTGATGTCACGTGAGAAATCATTTTTCTTTTTGTTAAACAAGTCTTTATTATCATGTATTAGATCAAACCATGGGTAAAAACAACCTTTCCCCTGGTTCAGGGGTTGTCACAAAATACTTGCTCCAGAGGTAAAATTACAATTTTGTCCTTGGTTATCTTTTAATTACTTTGCCTTCCGTTTTTATAACTTTCCTCATGTATACAGTGGCCTGCAAAAGTACTTGGGCTAGCAGGGATTCAACATAGTGGGATATGGCTGCACTATATGTAGTAAATTACAAAAATTGTCCCTATAATTTCTGCTTTTTCCTTGTTTAGTCCAAACATGAAACCTTTTTTTTCAGTTTTAGTCCTTATTTCAGCGTTCCAGGGACCAAAATTAAAAAATAAATGTTCCAAGTTCCAATTTTGGAGTGAAACAAAGTAAAAATCAGAAATCATAGGGATCATATTTGTAATAAAGTAATTTATTTAACTGTTGAGAACATATTTGTTGCAGATATTGTTGTTGCAGTTGTGCCTTCGGGAAATAGAAACTTTGAAGGGCGTGTTCACCCACTAACAAGATCCAACTACCTGGCTTCACCTCCCTTGGTTGTAGCTTACGAACTTGTTTGCACGGTATGTGTAAAATTACTTTTCTACCCTCAAAGAAACACACAACACAAATTCATATCATGTTTTACATGTTGTGTGTTTTAGGTTGACATCGACTTCGAAAACAAACCAACGAGACCACAAAGGACGGAAAGAATGGCCAAGCACCCAAGAAATCACTCAGGTATATATATATATATATATATATATATATATATATATATATATATATTGATATATATATATATATATATATATATATATATATATATATATATTGTAGGGTTTCAAAGCACTCCATGGATGATGGCAATGGGCCCCTTTGATGAAGTGTAGGTTAAAAGCCCAAGACTTGTCTTTTCCCTATAAATAGTCATGTATTATTCACAATTAGGGTAAAGAGTGAGGCAAAATGTAGCCGCCACGTGAGGTTTTTTATGTAGTGTTAGATTCTTTAGTCTATGCTGAAAGTGTAATTTATTCCTCATATTGAATAAATCGAGTGATCATTCGACATAATCTTCATTATTTGTGTTTGTTCTTATTTTCCGCATCTTGTTCATCAAATCACAATTAGGGTTTTAATCTCAACAAGTGGTATCAGAGCAGGTCTTTGAAGATCTATTGATTTTTGAAGTATCGGTTCTTGATTTGATAATTTTCTGCACAAGTTATTGAAGATTATTGGTGTTTTCGTGTTTTAGAATTTAAAATTCTATTGAAGCTACTGTTTTCTTCTACTGTTCATCTGTTCATCTGGTAATTTATTCCCATTCTTGTGTTGTCCGTCTTGTCTTTTCTAAGTGGATCTAATTAAATTGTTTGATAATCGATCTGTAAAACTTCTTTTAATCAAGCCCGTTGATTTGTTGCCCATCTCTGTTCACTGATCCGATTATATCAAGCCTACATTCAATTTATTGATTTATTATCTATGTTCCGTCTTCATGTGTGTCCTTCACTAATTCAAGGTTATCGAGTTTCTTCATCATAAATTTATTTTGGTGATCAATTCTTCTTATGAATCATGGTTCTCATGTTGTCGATCCTTAATCAGATCTTTTCTTTAGTTTATTGGTTTTTGTTCTTCAATCGAATCTTGTTTTTCAAAATCGTTTGGCGACTTGTGGATTTATCCAGGCCTGTTGCTTGACTGAGATCATCGATTTCATCATAAATATGAAACGATTAATATCTTTCGATTTTCTATTGTCACTCTAAAAGCAGTTCGTATTCGTTGAAATCGGTAATATTGGTACATACAAAATAAGGTTTGTATTGAAGAATCAAAATCAGGTGGATTTGAGGTTTTGTATATCAGAGTGCATTTGTTATTATAATCGATTGCAATTGTGAAGGTTAATCGTAATGATAATTGTTTGATTTGGTTGTGATAAATTTGTTTGATTTGGAAGAGAATGGAATCGGGATTGGAACTCAATGGAATGATTTGAGCATATGTTCGCTTTTACTGGTCAACCTTGGAAGTCAAAATCAATATGAATGTTCACGTGCGAATGTAATCGAAAACGAGGTCTCGGAATCGTGACTCAAATTTGCAATGGGAATCAAGCCTATGTTTGGAATTGATTTGGAGTGAGGTTCTCAATCGCCAAGCGGGTATTGCTAAAATTCAAAATTGGTATTATTGGTGCGAACGATCTCACCTGCGAAAGTGTAAATCGGAGTTAGATTTGTTTCGTGTTCATATCTTCAAGATACGAAAGTTAGCTGTATCAGTCGCTAAATGGGAAGATAACTCAAAGTTTCTATTTTGGTCCCTGTAACTTAAGCGATTTGACAGTTTTGGTCCTGGTATTTTTAGTGACTTGGCTATATTGGTCCATTCCAGAAATTGTTGCAATTAAAGGGGGAAATGATGCAGAGTTACATTTTCAGGTCCAGAATTTCAGAAAAGTGACAGTTTCAGCCCATTTTTCGAAAAGTTTGCAAATGTAAGGGCTGGTGAGCAGTTTTGAATTCTTTAAGGCGCATATTTTTTTTGTGAACAGCAAAATAAAGATTTCATCAAGTCTTGGCAATTCATAAAGTCGTTTTTCATGATAACGTCAAATTTTTCACGACTTTTTTGGATTTTATACTTCATTGTGTATATCATTTTGTCGCGGGGGAGCTTAGTAAATTTATTATCCATTCAAGATCATTCTCATGACCATTTGAAGGCTTTATAATCATGTTTTTGATTATAAATCGGGGGAGAATTTGGTATGGCCATTCGAAATTGGATTTGTGACTTTTCAAAGTTGAAGTTTTTTTGATAAAGCTTGTGGTAGAATCATGAAGGTAGCTTTTACAGCGGAAGTTCTTCATCGAGCTCTGCTAAAGCTTTTACAGAGAAGTATCCTTTACAACAGAAGTTCTTTATCGAGCTCTGCTAAGGACTTGTTATATCTCCGACTTCTTGTATTTTCTCGATCAAGTGGCATTACGAATTTTAAAGTTTGGGTTGTTACATGATATTTTTTGATGGCTTATATCATTAGCTTATTTGAAGATCATTGTGACTTGGAGGGGGAGCTCTTCAAAGACAAGAAGTTATTCGGTTTCTTTGTTCTGAAATGGGTTTTTATGGCGGGTTTGGTTTTCATGAAGATTCTTTGGGATTACATTCGAAAATGAAGTTTAAAGACATTACTTCAGTGCTTTATTTATATATCCTAGAGCCCGTGTTTGAAGACTATTGAAGAATCAAGATTCGTGGATTGCTTCATATATTCCTTGTTGCAGATCTTTTTATTTGCTAGATTCTTGTTTTGGAAGTTAAAGCATTGTCATCCATTCCATACTTTGAGGGGGAGATTGTAGGGTTTCAAAGCACTTCATGGATGATGGCAATGGGCCCCTTTGATGAAGTGTAGGTTAAAAGCCCAAGACTTGTCTTTTCCCTATAAATAGTCATGTATTATTCACAATTAGGGTAAAGAGTGAGGCAAAATGTAGCCGCCACGTGAGGTTTTTTATGTAGTGTTAGATTCTTTAGTCTATGCTGAAAGTGTAATTTATTCCTCATATTGAATAAATCGAGTGATCATTCGACATAATCTTCATTATTTGTGTTTGTTCTTATTTTCCGCATCTTGTTCATCAAATCACAATTAGGGTTTTAATCTCAACATATATATATATATATATATATATATATATATATATATATATATATATATATATATATATATATATATATTATAGCTTACAAACTGTAGAATGTGTTCAGTAGTGAATTTCATAAGGACAAAATGGTAAATCTGCAGGTGGTTCAATCAATGTCATTTACTAATATTTGGAATTACAACCTCTGTACGTTTGACTAAAACCTTCTGATTTTGTTGACTTTTTAACTTTGTTTTTGGTTTCATTTAGTAATAAAGTATCAAATATCAACAATTATGTGGTAGTAATCCTTCTGAGGGGGTGTTTGTTGGGCTGCTTCTTCCAATGTCATTAACAATAGTGGTAAGTAAAATCTTGGTTGCTTTTGTCAATGTCACTAACAACAGTGGTAAGGAAAATCTTACTATTATGAAACTCTTTTGCTTAAACCTACCTTATTGACATGTAGTTGATTATACATTACTTTAATTATGCAGGTTTTGAAGTTTTTGATGGAACAGAACAGTGTTAATGCTCTTCATAGAAAAGTATGTTGGTATTTTAGAAATTTTGGCTAATAATTTAGTTAATTATATAAAAAATGTTGAAATGTTACATTTGTCTAGTATTTGAAGGATTATTTGATGTATTACATTTGTCTACTATTGAGATGATTATTTGTATGACACTAACTTTTGTGCAATTCATTGTATTTTTCGTATATGGTATTTTATTTTCTATTATGAGACATGAAATGCAAATTTAATTTGAAAATCAGTAAATCTATAAATATTTTTTTTAAATAAAATAAAATTACGATACGCAAAAATGTGTGTCGTCTTCATTTATGACATGGCCTTTCTTGACAATGGCTTCCTTGATACGCATTGCGTGTCATAAACACGCGTGTTGTAAGGTTACGACACGCAAATGTGTGTCGTCTTCCTTTAAGAGAGGGCCTTCCATGATACGCATTGCGTGTCATAACCGCGTGTCATAAATGCGTGTCATAAATGCACGTTGTAAATGCGTGTCGTCTCCCTTTATGACAGGGCCTTCCTTGACGCACATTTGCGCGTCGTCTGAGCGTTTTACGACGCACAATGAGCATCGTAAAAGGCTGTTTTTCTAGTAGTGCTAGGAGAGAATACTGATGGGTTTTGAGCATTACAACAATCATATGGTGCACATGCAAACCCTAAAGCTTTGTATCTAGGTTTTATCTTATTGTACATGCAATAATCATCCAAGCTATAAACCCTAATCTAGCATACAAAAATCGAAAATTATAACTAACACAAAGTTAGAATCTTACCTTTCAATGTTTGCTTGTAGAATCTTCAACCTTCGAGATCTTAATATCACAAGTGTAATACCTCTAATCGATCACAAACACCAATAGCAAGTTGGAGGAATATGAGAGAGAGAGAGGAGGAGGGATACTAATTTCGGCTCTAAGATCCTTCTAGGGTTCAGGTGGCCGAAATATGGAGTCCCAAGGGGTTTGTATATAGCTGAGGTGTTAGGGTTTCAATCAAATACCTAATATGGTTGCTTAAGCCCTAAGCAGCCCATAGGATCCTTCCAAAAACCTTACCATGGACGAATTCTTTGTGGGCCTCCAAAAGAATTTCATCCATCCCTTTACTTAGGGATCCACAGCCCATTTTGCAATTATCTTATGATTACAATATCAGTCCCCTTAATTTAATAAATCTCTTTTGACCAAAAAATTAGTTCTAAATTAATTCATGACCAATCTTAATTAAATAATATGATTTCTCATTTAAAATATTATTCCCATATATTAATAAATCATAATTAACCTCTTTCTCTATAATTCATCCAATCGAGCTGCTTTGGTGAAGGCAACCCAAAAGGACCATGCGACTACCAGTTCAAGTACATACCAAATATAGTTATGGTCTTAGACACATCATCCAACAGTCTCCCACTTGGATAATTCTAATAAGTATAAATGCATGTACGACTTCAAAATCCGATTAGCAATCGTAGCTCTCAAAAGCCGTTGTCGAACTCTAACACGTCCTTTAGAAAAGGGATCATATAGTCCTCCGTTGTCAAGATATTGTGTGGACAAATACATGGAACGATGGAATAGCTAACATTTAATTCGAATCACAGTTCGATAGTGGCTTTGGAAAGCACTCTTTGTTGTTTAGTTCAAGGTCTATACTGATGGGTTTTGAGCATTTTATCAATCATATGGTGCACATGCAAACCCTAAATCTTTGGATCTAGTTTGTCAATTTGTACATGCAATAATCATCCAAAGCTCATAAACGTTAGATCTAGCATACTATAATCGAAATTAACATATGAATAGGGTTAGGAATATTAGCTTGATTGTTATGTAGCAATAATAATCACAAACCTTCTTTATCTTGACTTCTGAAAGCCTAGTGCCCCAAGTGTTGCACCTCTAATGGAATCACAAACACCACTAGCAATAAGGATGAACAGGATACAGAAGAGAAGGCACAAAATTCGTCCAAGGTTTCTCTCAAAAGGTTAAGGATGATTTTGGTGGCCTAAAGGGTTCCTTTTATAGTTAGGCTTCTAAGGTTATCAACTTGGAAACCCGAATCTAGCTTCTTAGTCCTTTAGCAGCCCAAAGATCCTTCCAAAAGGCCCCTTAGATGATTTCTATATGGACCTTCATACAAAATTCGTCCATTTCTTCCTTATGGATCCTAAGCCGAACTTTGGACTATCTCATAATTAATCCTCTTTCTCCTTAATTCATCGTATCAATTTCTATGGTGAAGGCAACCCAAAAGGACCATGCTCATAATCGGGTCAAGTACATACCAAAATAGTTATGGTCTTAGACGCCTAATCCAATAGTCTCCCACTTGGATAAGTCTAATAACAATTTTGCAAGTACGACTTCAGAACCTGATTAGCAATCGTAGCTTTCAAAAGCCGTTGTCAACTTTGATCTTATCGGTAATGCGTCCTTTAGATAAGTGATCATCTATTCCATTCTCAAGATATCGTGTAGATATAAGACATGGGCTTTTATCATTCTCTCAGTCTATATGTTGTTTCCCAATTTATGACTTATGACGACTAACATTAGACTACAATTGAACACATCAACTTAGTCCAGGCTTGGCCAAGCGCTTAGGGTGTCATCACTAAGTCATCAAGGGGCCCACAAATATCGCTTTTATCCCACATTGGGTAAAAGGAACAGTTAAACTTCGACACATACGCTTGCTCTATTTACCATCAAATCACACACAAAAATATGTTTTATAACACCAAATTACTGGTGCATTTACACATTATCCATGAGCAATTGACTCGTAAACTGTAACTATATGTCTCCATTTCAAGAATATAAGATAGTATCATATCACCAATCACTTGTGATAAAATCCATGAAGCGATTCAAGTGAGTATAGGTCTAATCCAATACTCAAATCTTATTTCAGGAGCACTCATGAACACTGCAGCAGACCTTTGCTATGTCTAAAAGGCTTCAGACAATCTACAATCAAATTCATGACAGTCTTGCCACAATACCTACTTCCAAAGTATGATTGACTATGGATGGTTCCAATAACCTGGTTATTATGGAAGTCAAAACATGTAAAGTGAAACACAAGAATAATACTAATCCTATATGGTCCCAAACTCTTGAGTATAAATAAAACACCTTTTATTTAATCACCATATTAATTACTCATTATTCATTGTATAATGTTTTGGATAATCAACTTATTACTTGAATTATAACAACAGTTGTCCCATGCTCCAATCATGCACACTATGTTTATCTATGGTCCATACTTTGTGAAAAAGATCAATTGAACACATTTCCAATGATACTTATTTCACAACTCCTAACCTTATCATAACTGTATGAATACTAAATTATTGCCACCATTAGAATATGTTAGATTCTAACATTTTATGCAACGATCCTTTCGTAATGTCATAGCACCAAAGCCAACAAGACTTTGCCAATGATATTACAAAGTGCTCTATTGGAGACTGTTACAAGGCAATTCCATAGATATGAAGTCTCACATTCAGAGTACATTCATTTGAACATTCTTCTTGCATAAATGTTTCTAATATAGACATAGATTCTTGATATCCAACTCCCATTTATGGAAACATTTCCGTATTTTCAATATGACAAATCATTCTAAATAGAGTCCTATCTATTCATAATAATGTCAATATGGTACATCCATTACTATACTTCCAACTGCACATAAGGACCAACCCATAGTGAACCTTAGATTGTCTTTGATAGTTGTTTAATTATTTTAGTCATTTCGGGTTCTAATCCATTTTCCCTCTTAATTCCCTATGCATTTGGAAAGCTTAGAACGGTCGAATATTATAGCATATGCAATCGATCCTATACCTGAAGCGTATGGGACACGATTCATGAAAAAAGTGATACTTTACCAGTTTCTTGCTATAATATTGTAATATATGGAATTCCCTTATGTTGAATATTCTCAACATAACATCCAAATATATCTTTTGACTAAATTTGATTAAAATTTCTCGATCCAAGCTTTTTGATTTTGAAATGAAGTATAATATTCTCTCCCCTTAATTATAGCAAAACAACTTTTCAACCCCAGCAACTTTGCAAAGTGAAACTTTTTTTTTCTATAATTAATATTGCTAACTTGAGACACTTGAAATAATAATAATGCTCCCACTAACATGATGATTATATCCTTACCATGATAACACTTATGCTCCCACTATCCAGAAATCAGTTGAACTTCTAGAAAACAATACTTATTGAACTTCTCAACGAAATTTCATATTTCTGATACGAGATGCTTTGATAAGCCTTTATCTAAGCTTCTCAAACTCGTAAACCTTTCCTTAGATAGCTCATATGTGTGTCTAAACAATTTCAGTACTTATAGCAATAAGTCTTAAATGTTTAAACTAATTGTCAAATCTCACAATTCAAACTATGAAGAAAGATTTCGTAGTCATAATCAAATTTGAGAATGCAAATATCACAATTGCTATCTTCCTAAAATCTCTCTAGTGAAAGCGTTTCCTCACAATCATTTTCATGAAACGGGGAGAGACCTTATAACACTTAGATGTTATGGTGTATGTGTTCCTATCCATGTGAATTTGTCATAACAAAAAACATAAGACAATGCTCATGACAAATCCAAGCTCTTTTGGATAGAACTTGTTTATTCTTAATTCCTTGCCATCAAGGATCCCACCATTTCTTCCAAGTCTTTGAGCAGCTCACCCTACCTGTCAATGTACTTTCCATTAATCAAGGTGCGTTACCTCTATGCAATCAACTGAGAACTCATAGAACTCACATGCATAGTTGACTTAAACTGGAAGGCACATAAACAAAATTATGTCAACACGATAGGTTGCAAACCTTAAGTCGTATGCTAGTAATTAACAATAAGTCTACTCTTGATTAGTTTTTGAAACTTTTCAAGATATTTAAGACTCCCACTTACCTCTTAACATATAAAATTCTATTGTCAAGAAGCATTCCTTGACAAAAGAAATATTCAAGGGTTAGTGTGGGTTCTTGTCAAGACAAACATTTTACACAATCGGTCTTAGTTGGTCGTTGTCATATCCAAGACATCACAAACTTACAAATTTCAAATACGTAGAAATAAGAAAACCTTTCCTATTCCATATTTGATAAGTTTTATAAACCTACTTAAGACTATGTCACTCAAGTTACAATCTTCAAGTATGACACTAAGACTCGATATTGGAACGAAGTATGATTCACTTTTTGATTTAACCATTTTAACAATTCACGATTCCTCTACATAGCCATACTAGTTCACTAAGTTGTCTTTGGAGGATCAATTGTGATATGATTTCATAATCATTAAGATGATCATAAAACATGAAAAAAAAAGTACTCTCCCTTCTCATATTAGAGAAACCTTTTATCTTTCTGCCTTATTGATTCTTCTTATTCGTTTTGCCATACATTGAAACTTTTCACTGATTTAGAATTACACTTAATCTCGTAAGTATAACCACATTTACTAGACTTTTAGCAAATCATGATGAATAGTATCATCGTTCTTTGGGGTGGACTTGACCAGTGCACAACATTGTGTACCAGACCCTCCAGTCCTTCACTTGACTCACATTCTTATGTGAACATGGAATTGGTCTTAATTTCTAAAATACAAAGGTTTTTGATTCATCACACAATACAAGTTGTATGATTCCAAGTTTCCATCCAATCGAGACTTGGGCGATGAGTATCTTTCCTTATTTGGTAAATTTCTGACACTACCACAAATAACATAACTAAGAATCACATCCATTTTTCAATATTGCTAATAATATAAACAAACAAACATCAATTTTCACAAATAACATTGCAAGGATAAATAAATAAGACAAAACTCAAAATTTCATTTATTTATAAAACGCGGAAAAAACTTGTCCTTGCAACACAATTCAAATGAAAACTATGTTATTACATATTCCTAAGAAATCTATCATAACTCTCTAGGTAGTAGTTTAAAAATCAGATCATTGAACCATGCAATCAAAATCCATTTCTTCGCGATCTGACTCAGCTCACTCTTCCTTTAAGCTTCCTTTCTTTTATTCGATCCTACAAAACATCAAAATATAATCTTATCATATCATGTATTAAGAATCTACAAATAGGAACTTAATAGAGTTAGATAGTGTATTTTACCTGAAGTAGAGTCATACATCTTGACTCTCCCATCCTTGCGATCTCTCATGTAAACATGGCAGCTTCGCATCCAATGCCCCTTCTCTTTGCAGTAGAAACATATGGACTCTTCTGGAATGGAACACTGGACTATCTCATAATTAGCCTTTCTCTTGCGTAGAGAAAACTTTTCTGGACTTATAATGTTGCCATTGTCCATAGAAGGTTGGGACATTGATATACCAGGAAAATTTGTTTGATCCGTCCGCCAAATCATTGCTAATTCAGAAGCAATAAGAAAATAGGTAAGATCAATGAGGGTCACGTCATGGTCCATCATATAGTACTCTCAAATGAACTCACTATATGAGTCAGGAAGTGATGAAGAACCCAGTCAATAGCCAACTTCCTTGAGACATCGACACCCAACATCCTCAACATGTCAACGTGTGACTTCATCTCTAAGACGGGTTCACACACAGAATTTCCATCTTCGTGTCTTATTTCCAATAGGGTTTAAGTGAATTTGAACTTTTCAATCCATTAAACATGTAGGACATGGAGAACAATAAAAGGAGGTGGAGGAATTGAAGAATGATCTTGTGTTCCTCAATCGAATCGTGGAATATCATATTCATGTAGAAAAGTTTTTTCATGGTATTTGAGAAGACCACAATTAGAATCACACATCTTCAAAACAGGAGAAAATTCAAGGTAATTGATTGAGTCCTTAATAAAACACCCAAATAAGATATTAAGGCTAGGACCCTACACAATATTCTACAACTCGGAAGAGGGATGTCGTAATCCAATTATAGAACATTTGAAGCTAGGTAAATGACGATTTACCAATTTCCACCATGAAAAACGAAAAAGAAATTTAAGTTTTAAATGAATTGAAACTCCTAGATCTTTTGAGATTCATTAAACTTTTCAATGGCATGTTTAATCTCGATTATTCCCTTCAAGTTTGTGACTGGAATGCCAAGGATCACAAACAAGGTATAGATAACCATGTAAATTAGCTTGGTACTCTTGAATATGTCCATAACCTAATCAATGTGCCGGTTAACCACACACGCTCCATTGATCTATGATAGTCTATGAGCTACCAATTTCCATCCTTCATTAGTCCCATATTAGCATGCTGGTTAACCACACACACTCCACTAACAACCAACAAGGTGCAATGTGAAATTTCATGGATTAGCACCAATTCCACATTTTTCCTAAAGTAACTAAGATTTAGGAATTTATAAAGGCGTTTAGTTACTTAGTATTTCATTATACTTATAATGAAAGTTATATAATTAAACATAAGGTAATTCCAATTATTAATGAATCAAAAGATGAAATTGATAGGTATAATTTGTCTAATTTTCATTATGATTTAATTTTTGGTGTTCCAAATAGGACTGCTGATGCTGAAGTCAATGTTGTAGATAATCAAATACCTGAATCAACAAAACATTATGATATTTCAATGCTTACTCGAGATGCTATAGATCAAATTTTGACATTCCATTCTTCTAGAAATAGCGAAAATATTCCAAATGATCAAGTGGAGGGGGAGCACTTGCATTCGACGTCTCATGTTGAGAGGGAGCATTCTTTCGAGGGGGAATCGAATAATGGATGATAATATTGAAGGGGAGAAACATGAAAATGAAATTTCCGAGGGGGAGCTTAATATGTCGAATAATAATCAAGATGTAACTTTTCATGATTTAAATGATAACATTTCTGTTGTAGGTTCCGAGATTGAAGAATGTTCGATGATGGGCCATTAGATTTTGATCTAGCGTATCCTTCAATGGATAAATGGATTAAAATCCATCCTAAAGAATAAGTGATAGGAGATCCACCTGAAGGAGTCCTGACTAGAGCCTAACTATGTGCAAAAAATGTGGTACTTAATTCTAATCAAGTGTTTTGCATGTTTAACATTTTTATTTCTAAAATTGAACCAAAGTCAGTTAAGGCTGAAATGGAACACTCATATTGGTTTGTTGTTGCTGGATTAGGTGTCTAAGCCCATAACTATTATTTGTATGTACTTGACCTGAGAGTAACATGATCCATTTGGGTTGCATGGCACCGGAACAATCTAAAGGATGGATAATTGAGAAGAAGTTATTTATGGTTTATTAACATATTATAAGTTCTAATATATTAATATGAAATTATATTATTTAATTAGTATTGATCAAGAATTAATTTGGAATTAATTTTGTGATCAAAAGAGAATAATTAAATATAAGGGGTTGATTTGGTAAATCATTCATTCTTATAAAGTGGGCTTATGATCCATATTTCTTCATGTTGGGCTAAACCCATGGATACTCCATGGAGGTTTTAACCAATGGAGCATGAGGGATATGGAAAGTCATTAGGGTTTACATGGTTTAACCCTAGTTTTCCACACTATATAAGAACCCCTTTAGCTCATGAAATTTGCACTTAAGTTGCACTAAGGAGGCACTAGTGGAAAAACAAAAGGGCAAGCCGATTTCATGAGTGCAAGTAACATCCTCTCAAGTTCCACCATTGTTGGTGGTGTTGTGTTATTCCAGTTGAGGTGCAATACTTTGGGCACAAAGTTCTTAAAGGTCCAAGGCTTCCAACTACAACAAAATGTATGTCATCTAACTTGTTATAGTACCCCAAGTATCAAAGTTTTGTATGCTAGCTAGGGTAATACCTTGGAAAGTTCAAGTGTGCATGTATAATAGAGAATACATATATCCAAGGTATTTTGGATTGCATGCACACCTTAGGAGTGTTAGTATGCTCAAAACCCTTCAATGGTATCAGAGCCTAGGCTTGTTTTCAATTATACTTGGTGCTACTTGTTGTTTAGACTTGAAAAATCGATTTTTTGTTGTTCTGGATAAAGGACTCACCGAGTCCACTGGGGGACTCGTCGATTCCAAGCAAACTCATCCAACTCGCTGAGTCATCCCCTCCACTCGACGAGATTGTGCTCCAGAATGTAGTTTTTCGATGTTTTTGAATAGAAATGGACTAGGATCATTACCCTAAGCTGTTTTTGAACTTATAAACTCGTTTTTGATGTGGTAATGATCATTCCTATCCAATTAAAAAGATAATTGCCAAAGTTTCATTTTTGTAGTAATTTATATGGTTAGGTTAATTACATGAAATTTGTTTGATATGAATTGTCTTGTTCTTATGAGTTTAATTTAGATCACAGACAAATTGTTTGATATTCTTGTTAGAATTTTGATCTAAATGATTTGATGAATTCCTTAACTTATCCTCAAGTTATGGAAATGAAAAGTTTTCTTTTAAAGAAATCATTAAAGTCATAGGTTATGAAGTTGAAGAGTTTTTTTCTCATAAATGGTTTTATTATGAACTCCATAACTTGTGCTCAAGTTATGGAATGTTAAGAGTATTTTCATAAAATCTTTATTAAACTCATAAGTTATGGATTTCAAAAGTTTTAAAAGATACAAACTTGCCCTCAAGTTTTGGAATTTGTAAATGTAAAAATCTAACTTTTGAAGCATTTAGTTCCAAACCCTAGAATTCTAAAAGTTTAAAATTTAATCCTTATACTATTATGATATTATAGGTTTAATATATATATATATATATATATATATATATATATATATATATATATATATATATATATATATATATAAGAGTAAAGTCAGTCTTACCATTAGTAGGCCTCATTCACGAAGTCGATCTATAAGGAGGGTATAAGGTTACTACCTATAAAATGGTAGTTTAATGGGTGTCCACTCTCACCCACCACTTCCTTTACTGGTGGTGGGTCGTTATCCGAACGGGTAGGATAGGACTCTAATTCTCCCTTCAATAAAAGTATAATGATAAATATAAAGTAACTAAACACTTATAAATTCCCAAATCTTAGTTACTTAGGAAAATGTGAATATGGTGTTAAGCCATGAAATTGCACTCTTCACCTTGTTAAGTCATTAGTGGAGTGTGTGTGGTTAACCGGCACACTAATCTGGACTGATAGTGCATGGAAAAGGGTAGCTTGATGTTAATCATAGATCAATGGAGCATTTGTGGTTAACTAATGTCACACCCCCAAACCAAGGATGGCGGAAATGTTCGGGGGTGGAGGACTTCATGTACAGTATCACAACAACATGTATAATAGTGCTCAAAGTAAATACAACCATCATAGATATAATTATAAAATTTACACCAAGGTATATGTTTACATGTTTAAAAATCAATTACATTATGATGACAAAAATAAATTGTTGACGGTTTAACGTCCCATCCTCAAAGCGCTGGAGTTTTCCTGTTTCATTGATTTCCTGAGAATACAAGTAGTTTTGAAAAAGTGTCAACAATTAAGTTGGTGAGTTCATAAGAGTTTTGTTTGAAGTGGAAAAACGTTTCCTTGTAAAATCGATAGAGTTTGATTTCCAGAAAATCCAATATTTTCTTATTTAGATGTGAACATAATATTCCTATATGATGTATTAATGACCCTAGAATGACCCGTAGCATTCTCCTATAATCGTCCAGCGTATATAAGTTATATAAGGTTTAAATTAGATAAAACGTTAAATATAGTGGGTCTGCCCTAGGTCCACAACCCAACGAGGAACAGGAGATGAGGCGGGCCCCACCAATTCTAAGCCAATCGAGACTAAATTCTTATATGACTCAGACATATACGCTCAACGATTATAGTGTAAGTCTAATAATTCTAGATGAAATATAGTTTTAATGTCATAATAACTATTTTATGTGAATCCGGTACTTTGTATTTATACCCCTTTTTGTATAAAGATCCAGCACTTTGTATTTGTACCCCTTTTTGTATAAAAACCCGGTACTTTGTATTTGTACCCCTTTTTTGTATAAACCCGGCACTTTGTATTTGTACCCCTTTTTGTATAAAAACCAGCACTTTGTATTTGTACCCCTTTTTGTATATAAACCCGACACTTTGTATTTGTACCCCTTTTTGTATAAAAACCGGCACTTTGTATTTGTATCCCTTTTTGTATATAAACCCGACACTTTGTATTTGTATCCCTTTTTGTATATAAACCCGGCACTTTGTATTTGTACCCCTTTTTGTATGAGTATGTTATGTAAATGATCATAAACTATACCTATTATAGTTTATTATAATGTTTGAAATGTATATGTACCCTAACTATACCTATTATAGTTTAGTATGTTTCTTTGTGGTGTTTAAGAATCCCATCGTATGTAAGTCAAATGTATAGTACAACATAGCTATGTGTATCTTGCTTTGTTTTGTACTAATGATTATGATGGAGGATTCTTATAAATTCAGTAAGTAATTTCCTATTATATAAATATATCATAACAAGAATTACATTTAATATATGAAATTATCAAATATTTAACACTTTGCTCAACATGTTACAAAGTGTTTTCATAGTTAGAAGCTGTTAACTAATTCTTAACCTTTCTGCACTGTTTTAGAAAAATCATAGAAAAATCATACAAAGTCGAAAACTAGATCCGTAAATTCTTAGAGTTCCTAAAACGAGTCTAGTTTGCTCATAACTTTTATCATGATTTTTGGAAGCCTTTAACTTGTATTAATATACTCATATTCACAGACTGGTCCGGATTTGTGTTTGAAAAGACAGGCTGTTTTGTAAAAATCACCATAAATTGTAGAAAAATCGTGTGGAGATGTGCAAGTCGTAATTTTAAAGCTAAGAAGTGGAAATACTTGCACCTAAAACATTTTTGAAAAATAAAATGTTTAAGTTGTCCAAAACAGTCCGTGAATGGAGTTGAACTTTTCTGATGAAAGCTATTAGAAAAGTTTAGTTATGTTCTTGGTGTTTTAACTTGTATCCCCCCCCCCCCCCCCTAAAAACTTGAGAAAACATGAAAATGTAGGGGTATGAACTCACATTATGTGATTTCAGTAGATAAGTGTTGAAGAAGAGAAGTGTTCAACCCAAGAACACTTGAAGAATCACTTGAAGATTCGAAGCTCTAACACAAATATGATGGAGTTTGTGTAAGATATCCATGATTTGAGTAGAAAGAAGTGAGATATTCATAAGGAGAATGAATTATGCTTACCAAATGTGGAGGAAAACCCAAGATCAGCCCTTGAATCCCAAATTTATAGAGAAAGGAAGTGAGAGAGGAAAGAGTTTGATCTTCTTGGTGAAATGAGAGAAAATAGGAGAAGTAAGGAGAGAGGATAAATGTCCAGCTCTCAAAAACGTGGGAAAGGGTGTTAATTGAGTGGAAAGGACATTGATGTGACCTAGGTAAGGTGGGGAGGTGTGGCTGGTCATAGAGTGGGTGTGGGAGTGGTTGCTTGCGTCATAAGGTAAAGCAAAGTCAGCACTCCACCTCTTTGTACTTTACCCACTAGCTTTTATTATTTAAATAGGGATTTTCATGAAAATACGATTAAATTATGAATATTTAGGGTTTATTATGTTAAAATATAATTTCTGGAGAAAATCCCGCGTTAAAATCATGAAAAACGGGCTTAAAATGTTAAAAATATCAAAAATGGGTGAAAAGCGTCAAAAATCTGAAGTCTGGCCAGAGGTTCGGTCCTCTTGTGTTGGAACTGAGAGAAGAGAAGAAGAACCGAGAGGTGGGGAGAAGAACCGAGAGGAGAGAAGAAGAACCGAGAGAGGGAAGGGAAGAACCGAGAGAGGGCAAGGAACCGAGAGGCGGGGAGAAGACCGAGAGGCGGGAAGAGAGACCGAGAGGCGGAGAAGAGAAGGGACCGAGGCTCGGTCTCTGCTCTTGGCGGGTTCGGCTATCAGGTCTCTGCTACAGTGACTCGGTTCTCAGGTCTTCGGCTACAGAGAATCGGTTTCGGTCTCGGCTGCTCAGGGTTTTGGCTTCCATGAGAGGTTTCGGTTCCTTAAGAGGAGTTTCGGCTCCTTAAGTCCGTTTTTCTCGTTTTTACCCCGTTTTAAGCCGTTTTTGACCCGGTTAAGGGTCGAAATGACCCGAATGATTCCAAAAAGTTACGGGAACTTTTGAGAGAGATTTGGGAGATATTTCACATACTTGGAGAGATTTGGGAGAGATTTGACATTCTTGGAGAGATTTCTCATACAAAGAGATATTTGAGAGAGATTTCACATACTTGGAGAGATTTGGGAGAGATTTGACATTCTTGGAGAGATTTCTCATTCTTGGAGAGATTTGGTAGAGATTTGACATTCTTGGAGAGATTTCTTGATTAAAGTGAGATAGAGTGAAAACGATTGAGAGAGGTTTCGTGTGTGACAAATGTGAGTGTCCGGCTTCGCAATGCAAGGTCTGTAAACCTTGTTAAGCCTTGTTTAAGGATCTTAAACACTCCTGATGAGTATGCAACATTGTTTTATCGATTTGGTTTGTTACTTACCACGGTTTTTGGTTAAGGAAGTCTAGATATACGTACTTTTCGATTTATGATCTCTCATCAGAATAGCGAGTTGTTTAGTAAATACATAACGTAAGCCCTAGTACACAAGGGTTAGTTGAGTTGACCGGTTTGACTTGTTGACTTTATTTGACTTTCAATTGACCATAATTTAACGGTTGTCACATCATCCCCCCGTTAGAGGGAATTTCGTCCCGAAATTTGCACTTCGAATGGGGATCCAAGAATTCAGAGGAAAGATGGTGGAAACTTTTCGCAGTACAAGAAATTGATTATGGTGAGGAATAACTCGCCTGATGTCACATGATGGTCTTGGAATTTCTTATTGTTTACGCTCTCGGTCTAATCCTTGGCATTACTACTATGCATGCTTTAATCGATGCTAGATTTAACATATAAAAGAAATTTAGAATTTAAACGTCGAAGTTAGAAACACGTACTGATATTTGCGGGTAGTTACAGGATGGTCTCTCCTTCGGTGATCGCAAGCACCCTTCCACCACCACCGGCATCTCTTGTTCTTGGGCAGTCCCTTTTAAAGTGTCCCGTTTCTCCACACTTGTAACTGGTTGGGCTTACTCCAAAGCCAGGGACCTGGTTGATGGGTCGTGCTGGTGCCTTATAGAAATGAACAGTCTGCCCCTCTTTGTCGCAGTGTTTGCAATGCATCTTCCGGCAAGCCCCAGTGTGATGGAAGTTACACTTGTTGCATTTCGGAAGGGTTCCGGCGTATGGTTTCATGGGAGTTGGCGTGGTGATGGTTGTGGCAGCATGAACAACAAAGATCTGTTGCTTCATAGCGAGGTCCTGGGCTGATTGGTCCTTCTTGTTGTCCCAAAACTTTCTTTCGTTGTTCCCTCCTCTTGCTTGGTTAAGGGTGGTTATCATAGTGTCATGGCTGGCATGATGGTCGATCAGTTGTTGTGCCAACTCCTTGGCGTTGTCGAAGGTAGTTGGTCTTGAGGCCAGCACGCTATCTTGAATTTCGGGGGACAATCCCCAGAGGTATCGCTCCAACTTTTTTTCTTCCGGGGTGACCATAGCGGGACAAAGGAGTGCTAGATCATAGAATCGGTTGGTGTAAGTTGTAAGGTCGGAGCTGATGGGTTTTGAGCATTCTAACACTTCCTAAGTGTACATGCAACCCTAATAAACTTGGATCTATGTTTGTCTAATTGTCATGCAAAGTTGAATTCCAAGGTTATATTCCTATATAGCATACATGGGGAACAATTTTAACATAAAACATAGATAGAATAACTTACCTTGTTGTTGTTTGTGTTCCTTGAAACCTTGTGAACCTAGCACCCCAAGTGTGATGCCTCAAATGCTTCACACAACACCAAATGCTCTTGGAAGAACTTATGAGAGAATACTCACTTCTTCAAAATCGGCCAAGCCCTCTTATTTCTTAGTGTAACCGATTTTGGGTGGAGAATATGTTACTTATATAGTGTTGACACATCTAGGGTTAAACCCTAATGTGTCATGACTCTTCATTTCCATGATCCATGGGGTTTGTAACTCCCATGGAGCATCCATGGAGCATCCTATGGGTGGAACCCAACTTGATAGTCCATGGAGCCTTTTAGTCCACTATACAAGATATGGATGATTTACTTAATCAACCCATATATTTAATTAGTTATCTTTTGATCACTTAATTAATTCTAAATTAATTCTTGATCAAACTAATCAAATAATATTATTAATATATTAGAACTTATAATATATTAATAATCTCCAAGTGTTATTTCTCTCATTTAGTCTATCCAATTGCATGGTGCCATGCAACCCAAATGGACCATGCCGGGTCGGGTCAAGTACATACCAGAAATAGTTATGGACTTAGACACCTTATCCAACAGTCTCCCACTTGGATAAGTCTAATAACTATTACTGCAAGTATGACTTCAGGAACCGATCGGCAATCGTAGCTCTTTTCAAGGTTTCTCGAAACTGAGAAGATGATGGTACGCCATTTAAGATAAGTGATCATATAATCCTCTGTTCTAGATATCAGTCATACAAATACATGGAACAATGTCTTACTTATTGTCCAACATTTGTTTCCCGATTTCCGATTTGTTTGACAAAGAACTTCATTGAACACATCAATTTAGTTCTGACCGGGCCCGGTACATAGGTCAAAACAAAATCATCGAGGAGCCCAGATATCAGCTTCTAATCCAAGAAGGAACAGATAAACTTCGACTTATATGTTTGTTCTACTACTCATTGAATTACACATAAGAGCGCGATTTTATAACATCGAGTTACCAATGCGTTTTTCGTACAATCAATGCATAACCAACTTGTAAGTAACAAATCATATCTCTAGGTTTAAAGACTTATATGATATTACCGTCTCACGATCACTCGAGATAGAATTCCATGAAGTGATTCCAGTGAGCGTGGGTTGAGTCCAATGCTCAGAACTTATGAGCACTCATGATAGTTGTAGCCTTGTCCCAGACCTCTACAACCAAACATGACAGTCTTGATTCATACCTACTTCCGACATATGACCAACTGTGGAGGTTTGAATAATATGTTATACCAAACAAAATTATTCTGGAAGTCAAAACATGCAAAAGAAATATAGTAAACGATTGACAAGAGATAGCAACACTTTACTCATAAATAAAACACTTTAATTCATCATCAAATGTCGATTACACTTTACAAATTTCGAGGTTATCTAACTACTAAATCTAATATCATCCTTCAGCCCTATGCTCCGAGCATGCTGGAGATGCTTAATCCGAGTCAGTCCCTTCGTGAGGGGATCTGCCGGATTCTCATCTGATGATACCCTCTTTGCCACAAGGAGTCCTTCTTCGATCCGATGTCTGATGAAATGGTATTTTCTGTCGATGTGTCTGGATCTCCCGTGATCCCTTGGTTCCTTGGCTAAGGCAACAGCACTTTCACTATCACAGAAAATTTCCATTGGCTCTTTAATAGCTGGTACAACTCCAAGGTCTCCAATGAAGTTCCTCAGCCATAAAGCCTCCTTTGCCGCTTCGCTAGCTGCAATATACTCTGATTCACAAGTAGAATCTGCCACTGTCTCTTGCTTGGAACTCTTCCAAGAAATTGCTCCTCCATTTAGGGTAAAGACCCAGCCCGACTGAGAGCGGAAGTTATCCCTATCAGTCTGGAAGCTAGCATCACTATACCCTACAACTCTCAAGTCATCACTCCCACCGAGGGTAAGGACCCAGTCCTTAGTCCTTCGTAGGTACTTGAGAATATTCTTTACCGCAATCCAGTGTGCCTTGCCAGGGTTCCCCTGAACCCTGCTAACCATGCTCAAGGAAAAGGCTACATCAGGTCGAGTACACGTCATAGCATACATGATCGAACCTACATCCGAAGCATAAGGTACTAGACTCATTTCTGCTATCTCAGCCTCAGTGCTAGGGCTTTGTGTCTTACTCAACTTGGCGCTACTCTGGATGGGCAACTCTCCTTTCTTGGAGTCTTGCATTCTGAATCTCTTCAGAACCTTCTCCAAGTAGGTACTTTGACTAAGTCCAATTAGTCTTTTACTCCGATCTCTCAAGATCCTTATCCCCAAAATATAGGAAGCTTCACCAAGGTCCTTCATAGCGAAACACTTTCCAAGCCAGGACTTTACTTCCTGCAGGGTTGGAATGTCGTTTCCTATGAGTAGTATGTCATCCACATACAATACCAAAAAGCTAACTATACTCCCACTAGCCTTGACATATACACAAGATTCATCTTCACTCCTAGAAAAGCCAAATTCCTTGACCTTTTCATCAAAGCAAAGATTCCATCTGCGAGGTGCTTGCTTTAATCCATAAATGGATTTCTCAAGCTTACACACTCTATTAGGGTACTCGTTACTGACAAAACCCCCTGGCTGACTCATGTAAACATCTTCAGCCAACTTTCCATTAAGGAAAGCGGTTTTGACATCCATTTGCCAAATTTCATAGTCATGAAATGCGGCTATGGCTAACAGAACCCGAATAGACTTAATCTTGGCTACCGGAGAAAAGGTCTCATCATAGTCCACTCCAGGAATTTGAGAGAAGCCCTTTGCAACCAGTCTAGCCTTATAAGTGTGTACTTTACCATCCATTTCGGTCTTCTTTTTGAAGACCCATTTGCACCCTACAGTCTTTCGACCTGGTACATTCTCAACCAAGTTCCAAACTTGATTGTCATACATGGATTGTATCTCGCTATCCATAGCCTCTTTCCATTTAGCAGACTCGGGGCCTACCATGGCTTCCTCGTAGCTGTTAGGGTCATCTTGACTTACTAGTGTCTCATCACTAATAAGTGTCTCACCTTCTGCAGTAATATGGAATCCATAGTAATGCCCAGGTGCACTCCTAACTCTCGTGGAACGCCTCAGAGGTACAGATTCGTCAATTGGCTCAACAGGAGTTTCCTCCTCAAGTTGAGGGCTAGAGTTTGAAGTTCCTTCACCACTTGACTCTTGAATTTCTTCAAGATCAACTTGCCTCCCACTGTCTCTTTGGCTTATAAACTCTCTTTCTCGAAAGACTCCTCTTCTTGCTACAAAGACCACATTGTCACTAGGTCTGTAGAAGAGGTAACCAAAGGATTGTTGTGGGTAGCCGATGAAAATACACCTCTCGCTTCGGGGTTCGAGCTTATCGTGAGTCTCGCGTCTCACGAAAGCCTCGCATCCCCAAATCTTGATGTGGTCTAGTTTAGGTACTTTACCAGTCCACATCTCGTGAGGAGTTTTGGCAACTTTCTTTGTAGGGACTAGATTAAGGATATGGGCGGCAGTCTCTAAGGCATACCCCCAGAATGAGATTGGTAGCGAAGCTTGACTCATCATGGAACGAACCATGTCCAACAAGGTTCGATTACGCCTCTCAGCCACACCATTCAACTGCGGTGTCCTGGGAGGTGTCAATTGTGAGACAATCCCACATTCCTTTAGATAGTCGAGGAACTCTGAACTAAGATACTCACCACCCCGATCGGATCGAAGCATCTTAATGTTCCTGCCCAATTGATTCTCGACTTCCTGTTTAAATTCCTTAAACTTCTCGAAAGTCTCTGACTTATGCTTGATTAAGTAGACATATCCATATCTACTGTAATCATCAGTAAAAGTCAAATAATAACGACTAGCATCTCTTGTGGCATGTTTGAATGGTCCACACACATCCGTGTGTATAAGGTCCAACAAACCTTCACCCCTTTCACACGAGCCTGTGAAGGGTGACTTTGTCATTTTTCCAAGTAAGCATGATTCGCAACTATCATTTGACTTTAGGTCAAACGACTCCAAGACTCCATCTTTTTGGAGTTGGCCTATGCGTTTCTTGCTTATATGTCCAAGACGACAATGCCATAATGATGCTTTATCCAAGTTATTATTAGTAGTAGAATCAATACACAAAACATTATTTCCCAAGTTATCTACAATAGATACAGCTTCATACACACCATCACAAGGTAATGCTTTAAAATAAAGAACATTATTAAAGAAAGCATTAATCGAACCAACTTCATTATCAAACGAAAAGGTGAAACCTTGTTTGTACAATGCATGAAAGGAAATAATATTTCTTGCCATTTCTGGCGAATAACAACATTTATTCAAATCTAAATTTAACCCACTACTTAGCGATAAAGTATAAACTCCAATCTTGGTGATAGGTGTAACTTTCCTATTCCCCATGATTAAATTTATTCTTCCTTGCTCCACATTCTCACTTCTTCCTAGTCCCTGCAAGTCACAACAAATATGAATACCGCAACCGGTATCAAGGACCCAAGATTTCGAATGGGGTGAGTTATTAGAAATGATAGTGTAAATACCTGCATGGTTGGGTTTGACTTTTCCATCCTTCACATCTTGCTGGTACTTTGGGCAGTTCCGCTTCCAATGAGCTTTTTCATGGCAATAGAAGCATTCAGCCTCTTTTGGGTCAGAAGAAGGAGTAATGAAACCTTTCTTGGTTCCACTTGAAGAAGAGCCATCAAGGGTCCGAGCCTTGGTACCCTTTGAAGATCTCTTTCTCTTCCTCCCTCGACTTTGCCCGATTGCCAAGACCGGAGTTGAGTCTGGAGTAGGAGTGATAGCAACCGACTTCCCCTTAAGACCTGTTTCTGTGGTCTTGAGAAGTCCCTGAAGTTTGCTGAGGGTGACCTCTTCCTTGTTCATGTGATATGTCATGCGGAATTGATCATAGCACGAAGGTAAGGAGTGCAAAATGATATCTATTGCAAGCTCCTCAGGGAAGTTCACATTAAGCTTCAGCAAACGATCCACATACCTTTGCATTTTCTGCATGTGGCTCGTGACGGACTCTCCGTCCTTCATCATGGTTGTTATCATGGAGCAGATGACTTCGTACCTCTCTTGTCGTGCACTTTGATGGTATCTTTCCATCAAATCTTGGTGCATTTCATAAGGGTAGAAATCTTCATAAGACTTTTGGAGTTCAGCTGTCATGGTGGCCAACATGATGCAAGCCACCTTGGTTGCATCTCTTTCATGAGTATGAAAGTCAGTGATCTCCTGTGGAGTTGCAGTGGACTCATCAATTTCCTTAAGCTCCTTGTCAAGGACATATTCTTTGTCCTCGTAGCGGGTAATCATCCTGATGTTTCTGATCCATTTATTAAAGTTGGATCCATCAAAGGTGACTTTTCCGCACAAACTCATAAGAGTAAAGGAGCCATTAGGATTCGAGCCAGAAGCATTGTTTGAAGACATCTGAAAGAGAAGAACAAGTTTAGTTTAGATTTAAGAGAGTCCTTAATAAAACACCCAAATGTAATATTAAGGCTAGGATCCAATCACAATATAATATAACTTAGAAGAGGTATGCCGTAATCTAAGCTATACCATATTTGAAAGGTAGGTGAATGACGATTCACCAATTTCCACCACGAAAACCGAAATATTAGATATTTAGTTTTTATTGGTTTTAGAAATTCCTAGATTCTTTGAGATCCAATGAACTTTTCAAAGGCATGTTTCAATCTCGGGAGTGCCCTCCAGGTTTTGTGACTGGGATGCCGAGGATCACAAAACGAGGTGTGAAGTAACCATGCAAATCACTTGGTACCCTTAAAGTTTATCACTCAATCGATGTGCCGATAAACAACACACGCTCCACCGATACTATAATAAACCTTAATTCACCCTTTACCTACCTTGTTAAGTCCAAGTTAGTGTGCCGGTTAACCACACACGCTCCACCAACGACTTAGACAAAGTGTAAAGTGTAATTTCATGGATTAGCACCTTATTCACATTTTTCCTAAAGTAACTAAGATTGGGAATTTAATAAACATTTAGTTACTTTCTTATATTCATCATACTTTGAATGAGAATTTATAAGTCCTTGTCTTACCCGTTCGGATAACGACCCTCCACCAGTCAAGCAAGCGGTGGGTGAGTATATACACCCATTAAGTCACCATTTTATAGGCAACAACCTTATACCCACCTTATAGACCGGCTTCGTGAATGAGTCGTACTAGCGGTAAGACGACTTTATTCTTATACATATATATATAATTATTAAATCATAATATAAGTATAAGGGTTGAATTTTAACTTTTAAAATTCTAGGGGTTGGAACTTAAAGTTTTAACTTAACTTTACTTGTTCCAAAACTTGAGGGCAAGTTTTGTAACTTTCAAAACTTTTCATTTCTTGTAACTTATGAGTTTAATAGAGTAATAAAATGAAGACTCTTCATTTTTCTAACTCTTGTGTTTTCTTAATGGTTTTAACTCAAGTGTCTCTTGGTTTTCCATAACTTAAGGATAAGTTATGGACTCCATTAAAACACATTATGATCAAGAATTAAACTACCAAATAGGTTACAAATAATTCCTATGATCATCTAAACATCATAAGAACAAGAACATGAATATGAACACAATCAAAAATTACATAAAACTTTGTAATTTTGATAACTAGTTGTTGTAAATGAATTAGCAAAGACATTACACCACCAAAAACAAGTTTTCAATTACCAAAACAGTTTAGGGTAATGTTTCTAATTCATTTCCAGCAACTGAATCGAAAATCTGCACTCAGTCGACCCTACTCGCCGAGTGCATAAACTGACTCGCCGAGTTGGTTGAAGATACTCATGGACTCGACGAGTCCCCCCTATGGACTCGACGAGTCCATTCGCAGACAGCAAAATTTCCGATTCTGTTTTCAACTTTTAAGCACAAATAAGAACAAACAAGCCTAGGCTCTGATACCACTGATGGGTTTTGAGCATTCTAACACTTCCTAAGTGTACATGCAACCCTAATAACCTTGGATCTATGTTTTTCTAATTGTCATGCAAAGTTGAATTCCAAGGTTATATTCCTATCTAGCATACATGGGGAACAATTTTAACATAAAGCATAGATAGAATAACTTACCTTGTTGTTGTTTGTGTTCCTTGAAACCTTGTGAGCCTAGCACCCCAAGTGTGATGCCTCAAATGCTTCACACAACACCAAATGCTCTTGGAAGAACTTATGAGAGAATACTCACTTCTTCAAAATCGGCCAAGCCCTCTTATTTCTTAGTGTAACCGATTTTGGGTGGAGAATATGCTACTTATATAGTGTTGACACATCTAGGGTTAAACCCTAATGTGTCATGACTCTTCATTTCCATGATCCATGGGTTTGTAACTCCCATGGAGCATCCTATGGGTGGAACCCAACTTGATAGTCCATGGAGCCTTTTAGTCCGCTATACAAGATATGGATGATTTACTTAATCAACCCATATATTTAATTAGTTATCTTTTGATCACTTAATTAATTCTTGATCAAACTAATCAAATAATATTATTAATATATTAGAACTTATAATATATTAATAATCTCCAAGTGTTATTTCTCTCATTTAGTCTATCCAATTGCATGGTGCCATGCAACCCAAATGGACCATGCCGGGTCGGGTCAAGTACATACCAGAAATAGTTATGGACTTAGACACCTTATCCAACAGGAGCCTGCCATTATGAGATTCCACAGTTCTTGCTCCAGTTTTTGTACTTCGCCTCTTGAGCAATATTCCTTCAGCATCATCTTCTTTAAGTCCTCCCAACTTAACGAGTTAGCCACTGCAAGCGTAAGCGACTTAACTCTGTCGTTCCACCAAGTGAGAGCTCTTTCGATGAAGGTGAATGTCGTGTAATTGACTTTGCTCGCTTCGGGGCAAGCACATATTTCGAAGATTGCTTTGGTTCTATCGAACCATTGAATTAGTGTGAGGATGCCCCCACTTCCATCAAAAGAATCGGGTTTGCCATTCGTGAAGTCCTTGTAAGTGCATTCCTTTGTGCGTCCTGTACTATCCCCGTGGTTAGAGTTTGTGGCTCCAGATCCAGCACCACCAGTGCTATTTGTACCAATTTGTGACATTGTAGCTACCACGGCTCCTGTTACTGCAGCTTGGAACATTGTGGGATCAAACTGAGGAGGTGGCGTTGGAGGTGGTGGCGCTGTGCTGCCGGAAGGTCTGGGTCTTTTCCTTGGTGGCATCGTTCTGTCATGAGTTTGCAAAAAAAATGATCAGATGGTAAGTTTCTACTAGCAAAGACAAGTCAGTTGTTATAGAATTAGATTTTCCTGCATTATTCTCCGATTTAAGACTGCCTTATATGTAATTCATAAAGGAAGTCCATATGAATGAACTTCATGAGTTTAGTAGGTTTTGTATCCAAGTGAAGCCTTATACTTGACCCAGCCTAGGTCCTTATTATGACCAATTGAAGTATGTTCTCGAAGGTTTGACCTACATCCCTATGATGCAGTCGTATATCATAGTAGGAGTAAGTTCGGAGAATGATCTTATGACGTTTGTCGTTTCAAAATCGGGTACCATTGGTTGGTGAATAACCTGATCCAACCTTGGAAAGAAATTGGCAACGATCCCGGAGCTAAATTACTCTAGTCCAACAAATTGACTAAAGTGGGTTTCAGGTAGACTCATAAGGAAGTATTCGAACAAAGAGTGTCACAGAATTTATCTGACTGACAACGTCATTGATGTTTAAGATGTAACAGGCTTGGGAAAAATTGACTTTGTAGAGGTTCTTACATCACATCCGGAGCAGGAGAGTTTTGGACGCCTAAAGGCCTAACTAAAAGTACTTACAGTACAAGATGGTTTCATAGAGGATGCCAGATAGGACATAGATAGGAAAAAACGATTCCTTTTTAACAAGGAAGAAAGTAAGGCATCTACTACTGGCGGCGGTCAACCCTTTGGTGAACCCTCAGTTCAGCTAGTTGCCGCTCCATATCAGGCAGGTGCCTTTCGTATACCCTCTGGCGTACTCAGAGCTCAATGACTTTGCTTCGTGTTTCAGTCAGTGCTTGCAGCAGGGTTTTGTGGTCTCTCTCAGATTTTTCACGATTGTGCTCAAGGCGATTGGTGCAGATCGTATGCATTCACGCATTTGCATCAACCTCTGCGGTACGATGGAGAGTTTCTCTGCTCTAAATCTCGTTTTGGGTAACCCTACGGACCAGGATTGGAAGAATTCTATCTGCTGAGCTTCCTTCGCTTATGTTGTAGAAGCTTCGGTCTCCATTAAACAGCATAGGTTGGTCTTGTTCTTCACTCCATGTTTCCAAGCACTCTACCCAAGGAGGCGTCGGGCCTTGAAAAGCCGGACGAGGGTTAGGATTCGGAACAAGAGTCATTGGGGTTGAGTTCTCCACTTCAGGTTCAGGGTCAGAACCATCAGCGAAGCCTTCAAGTTGGTGACCATCCACAGGGGTTGGGTAATCATTCTCTGGCTCCTCTCCGAGCCATTTGGTATTGCCGTGGTTAGGGTAGTACGGGTCATCGTGGGGAAGGAAATCCGTCCATGATATCCATGCGAGAAATGGGGATATAAGAAATAACTAAGTAGACGTACTAATTAGATAATTATATGATGATCTTTATCAGGTACTTCAACACATTGTTTAGTGCATACTAGTCATATGTATTCGGGACAGGATAGACCTTTGAATAAGCGGCCCTAACTCTAAATCCCCAATCCAACGAGAACAGGAAGTAGAGAAATGATCCACAGATTCTAAGTCTATGACGTCCTGGATACATAAAATTTTAATGTATCCACTAAGCAACTATTGACCTATTGATAAAAATCTATTTAGTTCTCAGATAAGTAATTATAATAACACCAAATACCCCTATGGTATTTCATTGTGGTAGTGTTGGTAAGTTTTTAGACTTGTTTCCACATCACAACCATTCTTGGGCATATGCTAATCACTCCTCAGACCAGCATACTTGATCAGGCTATGCCACTCCCAAGACTGACCATACATCCCCAAGCTTACCTGTCATATCCAACAATCATTACTTTTGTTTTGTTCTAGAATGATGATGACCTTAGTATGTATGCATGCATGTATACTTTTAACAAGAAGCCATTTATTTCTAAAAGTATAGTTGTTTTGAAAACTTTAAATCAGAGACCTTAGTCCCAATGCATTTATAGTTTGTATATCTTATGTGGTTCGATATACTTAGTTCACTATAAACAATGCTCGGATACCAATCTATCACACCCCCAAACCAAGGATGCCGGAAACGTACGGGGGTGGAGGACTTCATGTACAGTATCACAACAACGTGTATAATAGTGCTCAAAGTAAATACAACCATCATAGATATAATTATAAAAGTTACACCAAGGTATATGTTTACATGTTTCAAAATTAATTACATTTTGATGACAAAAATAAATTGTTAACGGTTTAACGTCCCATCCTCAAAGCGCTGGAGTTTTCCTGTTTCATTGATTTCCTGAGAATACAAGTAGTTTTGAAAAAGTGTCAACAATTAAGTTGGTGAGTTCATAAGAGTTTTGTTTGAAGTGGAAAAACGTTTCCTTGTAAAATCGATAGAGTTTGATTTCCAGAAAATCCAATATTTTCTTATTTAGATGTGAACAGAATATTCCTATATGATGTATTAATAACCCTAGAATGACCCGTAGCATTCTCCTATAATCGTCCAGCGTATATAAGTTATATAAGGTTTAAATTAGATAAAACGTTGAATATAGTGGGTCTGCCCTAGGTCCACAACCCAACGAGGAACAGGAGATGAGGCGGGCCCCACCAATTCTAAACCAATCGAGACTAAATTCTTTTATGACTCAAACATATACACTCAGCGATTATAGTTGAAGTCTAACAATTCTAGATGAAATATAGTTTTAATGTCATAATAACTATTTTATGTGAATCCGGTACATTGTATTTATACCCCTTTTTGTGTAAAGATCCGGCACTTTGTATTTGTATCCCTTTTTGTATAAAAACCCGGTACTTTGTATTTGTACCCCTTTTTGTGTATAAACCCGGCACTTTTTATTTGTACCCCTTTTTGTATAAAAACTGGCACTTTGTATTTGTACCCATTTTTGTATATAAACCCGGCACTTTGTATTTGTATCCCTTTTTGTATAAAAACCGGCACTTTGTATTTGTATCCCTTTTTGTATATAAACCCGACAATTTGTATTTGTATCCCTTTTTGTATATAAACCCGGCACTTTGTATTTGTACCCCTTTTTGTACGAGTGTGTTATGTAAATGATCATAAACTATACCTATTATAGTTTATTAAAATGTTTGAAATGTATATGTACCCTAACTATACCTATTATAGTTTAGTATGTTTCTTTGTGTATAGTACAATATAGCTATGTGTATCTTGCTTTGTTTTGTACTAATGATTATGATGGACGATTCTTATAAATTCAATAAGTAATTTCCTATTATATAAATATATCATAACAAGAATTACATTTAATATATGAAATTATCAAATATTTAACACTTTGCTCAACATGTTACAAAGTGTTTTCATAGTTAGAAGCTGTTAACTAATTCTTAACCTTTCTGCACTGTTTTAGAAAAATCATAGAAAAATCATACAAAGTCGAAAACTAGATCCGTAAATTCTTAGAGTTCCTAAAATGAGTCTAGTTTGCTCATAACTTTTATCATGATTTTTGGAAGCCTTTAACTTGTATTAATATACTCATATTCACAGACTGGTCCGGATTTGTGTTTGAAAAGACAGGCTGTTTTGTAAAAATCACCATAAATTGTAGAAAAATCGTGTGGAGATGTGCAAGTCGTAATTTTAAAGCTAAGAAGTGGAACTACTTGCACCTAAAACATTTTTGAAAAATAAAATGTTTAAGTTGTCCAAAACAGTCCGTAAAAAACCTTGAGACAACATGAAAATGTATGGGTATGAACTCACCTTATGTGATTTCAGTAGATAAGTGGTGAAGAAGAGAAGTGTTCAACCCAAGAACACTAGAAGAATCACTTGAAGATTCGAGGCTCTAACACAAATATGATGGAGTTTGTGTAAGATATCCATGATTTAAGTAGAAAGAAGTGAGATATTCATAAGGAGAATGAATTATGCTTACCAAATGTGGAGGAAAACCCAAGATCAGCCCTTGAATCCCAAATTTATAGAGAGAGGAAGTGAGAGAGGAAAGAGTTTGATCTTCTTGGTGAAATGAGAGAAAATGGGAGAAGTAAGGAGAGAGGATGAATGTCCAGCTCTCAAAAATGTGGAAAAGGGTGTTAATTGAGTGGAAAGGACATTGATGTGACCTAGGTAAGGTGGGGAGGTGTGGCTGGTCATAGAGTGGGTGTGGGAGTGGTTGCTTGCGTCATAAGGTAAAGCAAAGTCAACACTCCACCTCTTTGTACTTTACCCACTAGCTTTTATTATTTAAATAGGGATTTTCATGAAAATACGATTAAATTATGAATATTTAGGGTTTATTATGTTAAAATATAATTTCTGGAGAAAATCCCACGTTAAAATCACGAAAAACGGGCTTAAAATGTTAAAAATATCAAAAATGGGTGAAAAGCGTCAAAAATCTGAAGTCTAGCCAGAGGTTCGGTCCTCTGGTGTTGGAACCGAGAGAAGAGAAGAAGAACCGAGAGGTGGGGAGAAGAACCGAGAGGAGAGAAGAAGAACCGAGAGAGGGAAGGGAAGAACCGAGAGAGGGCAAGGAACCGAGAGGTGGGGTGAAGACCGAGAGGCGGGAAGAGAGACCGAGAGGCGGAGAAGAGAAGGGACCGAGGCTCGATCTCTGCTCTTGGCAGGTTCGGCTATCAGGTCTCTGCTACGGTGACTCGGTTCTTAGGTCTTCGGCTACAGAGACTCAGTTTCGGTCTCGGCTACATGGGGTTTCGGCTGCTCAGGGCTTCGGCTCCTTAGGGTTTCAGCTTCCATGAGAGGTTTCGGATCCTTAAGAGGAGTTTCAATTCCTTAAGTCCGTTTTTCTCGTTTTTACCCCGTTTTAAGCCATTTTTGACCCGGTTAAGGGTCGAAATGACCCGAATGATTCCAAAAAGTTACGGGAACTTTTGAGAGAGATTTGGGAGAGATTTCACATACTTAGAGAGATTTGGGAGAGATTTGACATTCTTGGAGAGATTTCTCATTCTTGGAGAGATTTGGGAGAGATTTGACATTCTTGGAGAGATTTCTCGATTAAAGTGAGATAGAGTGAAAATGATTGAGAGAGGTTTCGTGTGTGAAAAATGTGAGTGTCCGGCTTCGCAATGCAAGGTCCGTAAACCTTTTTAAACCTTGTTTAAGGATCTTACACACTCCTGATGAGTATGCAACATTGTTTTATCGATTTGGTTTGTTACTTACCACGGTTTTTGGTTAAGGAAGTCTAGATGTACGTACTTTTCGATTTATTATCTCTCATCAAAATAGCGAGTTGTTTAGTAAATACATAACGTAACCCCTAGTACACAAGGGTTAGTTGAGTTGACCGGTTTGACTTGTTGACTTTATTTAACTTTGAATTGACCATAATTTGATGGTTGTCACAACTAACACATTGATTAGGTGGTTAGGTGGTTGTAACATTGGGTGTACCAAGCTAGTTTGCATGGTTATTCACACCTTGTTTGTGATCCTCGGCATCCTAGTCACAAACTTGAAGGGCACACTCGAGATTTAAACATGCCATTGAATTTTTCAATGAATCTCAAATGATCTAGGATTTTCAATTCACTTAAAACCCAAAAAATTCTTTTTCGTTTTTCAGGGTGGAAATTGGTAAATCGTCATTTACCTACCTCAAATATTTTGCGGTTTGGACTATGTGTCACACCCCGAAAACCAAAGGCGGAAACATTTCCGGGGCGGACTCCACGTTGAATATCAAATCCAATGCACATAGTAAGTAAACAACCATTACATTACATATAGAAATTTACATTTGTTTCAAAAGTAAAGTTATACAAGTGTTATACATATATCATATGAACAAAAGTGGAGACGAGTCTTCTGAGCTCTCCGTCTTCACCAAAAGATATCGTCGAGTACCTGTCTAACTTGGACCTGAGAATACAAGCGGTTTGAAAATCAGCATAAAGCTGGTGAGTTCATAAGATGTTTGTTTTCTGAAAGTGTACCAGTTTCCTTTAGTTTTCCGAAAAGGTTTGTTATCCAAGAAAATCCCATATTTTCTTATGTTAAACAGTTTAGTTATCCTTCATTACAGTTCAATTACGCGTTATATGTTAACCCCAGGCAAATCCCATATTTTCCTAAACGCAAGATTGATTGAATAACACAGAGTATAGTTTAATACACAAAACTATATATTGAGAATTATGGGATTACTATCCCGAATTAGATATAAAATACTTTAATATACACGAACTGTAGATAGAAAGTAGTTTGAAAACCTTGGGACTAATATCCCGAACTAGATACAAGATAGTTTGATATACTTGAAAATATAGACTGATAACCATGGGACTACTATCCCGGACTAGATACAAAATAGTTTGATAAAACCATGGGATTACTATCCCGAAATAGATATAAGATAGTTTGATAAAATCATGGGATCACTATCCCGAACTAGATATAAGATTGTTTGATAAAGTCATGGGATCACTATCCCGAACTAGATATAGATTCTAACCATAGGAATAACATCCTGAAATAGATATGAACCCTATAGACTAAAAACCATGGGATTACCGTCCCGAACTAGATATAAGATCTAAAGATAGAAGATTGATATAAAATCAAATCCAAAACCAAGTTGTGAATAAACTTATATTAATACGTGTTGTGAGTCGGGTAACCATGCTGATACGACAACGAGACCTCCTTGACGCTTGTCAGACGTTGGACGATATCCAGAATTTGTCACCCCAGGCGTGCCCGCCTAACTATAGCTAGCAGTTAAGGTGTGGGATTTTCAGTCCCGAATAGATCTATTCACAAATTCCTCGCTCTCCCTCCAGGAGACTCTGGTTACACTTCCGGGGAGGATTTACTGATCATCCATAAAGGGTAGTGACTAACTCACAAACTAGTACTAAACTATTCACAGGGTTCTCATACGATATCAAACATACAAAAGATTATGAAACATAATACAGTGAATATAGATACATATAATGAAACTATCTGGCAATACATTCAAATGATACGCAGATAAACTGAATCAGACATAGTTTATCTAATAACTTTATATACATATTAGTACATGATAAAACGAACACTAAAGAACCCCAAATTATTCCCATAATAATTTGATTAGTTTGGTTATTTTCTTAACTAAAATCCATTTAGTTGTAGTTGATAAATCATCCCTTATGCTCAGCATAATACATAAGGGGCTAAAGTGTTTATAAGTTTACCAGATATTATTTGAAACATATCAATGTTATAAATTCAAAAACAGTTATAGTTTGCTTGTATTCCCCCCCCCCCCCCCCCCCCGCCCTGAAAACATTGAAAAACACGGAAAAAGCGTAGGGTTATGAACTCACCGGTCGAGAAACGTGACGATTTAAGATGTTAAACGTTGGTTCGGGGCTTGCAAACGCAAGAAGTTCCTATGTATAATGAAAAGATGCACATTTGTATCTAATTAGGACTTGAATTATCTATTAGTTAGGGACAAACACTTCTAGTTGCAGAAACACTCACAAGTGTTTGGAAGGACCCGGGTGGCATTTAAGGACATGTGAAGCTTGGATATGGAGTTTACTCCCCAAGAGTAAGCTTACAAGAGGGTTTACGGCCCTAATGACCATCCCCCATGAGTTTACAGTCGTAAACTCATGGTTGGGGTGTTCCATGATGCTAAATGGCCTTACCTTACTTGGGAAGATTAGCTAGGATCAAAACTAGGGTATCGGAATGGATTAAACTCACATATGGACCATATAATGGAGTTTATGGCCTAAGAAGATGTTCTTGGGAGGTTTACGGCCGTAAATCTCCAAGGGGGTAGTGTTGGCATGATTTAAGGTCCTTTACTTGATTGAGGTTGTTTCTAGACTCATTTCTAAGGCTCATGGTGTGTTTAAGTAGCATCTTAACACACAAAAGTGAGTTTAAGGTCTAAGGAGGTGAGTTCACGGTCCAAGAATGTTCTTGGACCGTAAACTCAAGCTTTCCCCCCTTGAAAGAAGTTTTGATGCATTTCTTGAAGGATTTTAGGGTTCTATACACTCATGGAAGCTTGTTGGGGTGTTTAGGGACAAACTAACACCAAAAATTAATTTTACTCCCTAAGAATAGGTGTTTACGGTCCAAGCATGTGCTTGGGCTGTAAACTCATGTTTATGCCCTAAATCATGAGTTTAAGGTATTATAATTCCATGCATGCAAGTCCTTTAGGCATATCTAGGCTCCAAATGAAGTTTGAAAGGGTTTTAAGGCCAAAAACCCCACATTTTATGTTTTTACGGCCTAAGGAGGTCCTAGGGCCGTGAACACATGTTCATGGTTCCAAATCCTCATATATTTCATGAATTTGGATGCCAAAAATGCTAAACTAAAGGCTAGGGTAGTTGCCTTAGAGATTTGGAGCTTGATTTGGATGTTTTGGCTTGATTTCGAGTTCTAGAGAGAGAAAGTTAGAGAGAGAGTAGAGAGAGAGTGGAAAAGATTCAAATGAGGCTCTCTCAACTTTATATATGCTCAAAGTTTAGGACATGGAGGAATTCTACCCGATACCGACGCTATATGATGCTTTTGGTCGCACCCGACAAAGTTGCCGCATTTACGATTTAAATGAAACTAAATATTTTCTAAATGAAAATAGAAAATATTTTAATGAATTTAAAATATATCCCGAAACTTATTTAATTTAATATAAGTCAAAATAAAATAAATTAAATTAAATCAAAGTTAACGGAAAAATTTGGGACAACACGGCTTAACTAACGGAATCCGGTTAAAAGCGATGGAATAAATTTACGGGGTGTTACATTTTCCCCCCGTTAGAGAGAATTTCGTCTCGAAATTCAAAATTTAGATGCAACTCACAGATTGAAGGGAGAATACGGATACTTCCGTCCTCTTGGATCATCACACTAGTAAGTGAATTCAGATCCTCTCATGGCATTCGGGGAACCATTCGCTTATCAGAATACGGCTTGATCATACGTTTGACTTCTTGATCTATAAGTCCGATCGGTTCTACAGTGATGCTCAAATCTTCCTTGATTCTTATCTCATCAAGGGGATTACCAGAGTTTCTTCAGGTGGTACTTCTTAAAGACAGAGACGTGAAGTACCAAATAGATGTTACTAAGTTCTGAAGGTAGCCAGAGCATGAAGGTTACGAAATCGTCCTTAATGAGAATTGTGAAGGGTCTAAAGTATCACAAGGGATGTATCCTACACAGCTCAAAGTGTATCATGCCTTTCTGGGATAAAGCCATCAACAAGACACACGCTCCAACAGGAAAACACATCTTCATGGAGTCGGGTAGCTAAGGGTCTGATGGCTTTAGAAGAAATCAATGGGTAGGTCTGCGATATTAGTCGATGGGACCCAAGAATCGACAGGTTTCTATGGGTATTTCCGGTGCCGACTAATTCCTTATCACCTTAGGTGTTGGAATAGTACACGGTTGCGACTGCTTTGCTTGGCTACATGATCAAAGGAAAATGATTTGACCGAAAAGGTACCACTACTAATTCATAGTGATCATATCAGTTCTTGGTCACCGTCTTGAACACGTCATTCTCAATGAGGTTTGGTCACGAGGTAGTTCCAGAGATTAGACCGAAGCAAGACTAGACTAGACGTTCGGAAGGAATTCTCGGGAACCCTTCGGAAAGACATTTAGGGACAAGAGCTGCAGACTTCCCGTTTCCCAATGATCATAGGAACGAGGAATGCATGGTAATTCTTATCGGGAAAACTTCTTGAGATTTGGTGCACGAAATGATGCAATGGTTTGATGCCGAAGATCACGAGATTCGGGTCGGGGAAGAATTTAGACGGGCGACCCTTTTGAAACCGAGAATGACAACATGAATGAGACTTGGTCGTTTCATGTCAAACATAGCATCAAAGCATTTCGTGAAAAAGTTTTCCATTAAATCGAATGGAACAGAATAATCCTTCAGATTGAGAATACAATCCATAGGTACGAAGTTAGTGTTCTCTATCTTGCTGGTTAGCCGTCTCGACGGTACACATTTTCGATTACCAACAAAAGATTAAGTTTAGATAAGTGTTCGAATAGATAGATAACAGGTTACCCTTCTGGTACTAGAATCTAAAAGAGTTGCAGGTATAAGAGTTGTCAAAGAGAAGTATACCTGCGGTGACGGTGGGATCAGCGGTTGTCTCCTCTCGTCCTATTGCCAAGACTCTTCCAGTGTTGTCAGTTGTTGCTGCTTTGGGTCAATTTCTTTTGAAATGCCCTACTTCGCCACAATTGTAGCAGGCTAGACTGATTCCCGTTCCGGATGATTGGTTTGTTGATTTAGCTGGGTTTCTACAGGTTCGAGCAAGATGGACCTTCTTGCCACAGTTGTCACAGATCCTTTCACGACATGGACCAGGAATGCGGTGATGGTAGTTGCACTTACCACACCAAGGAAGGGTACCAGTGTATCCACTGGTAGGAGTTTGAGCCGTGGAACCGACAGCGGAGACAGCAACAGAGGCAGTAGCAGCATCAACTGCTACCGTTTGCTGTTTCTTAGAAGACCCTTGGGTACCTTGGGCCTTCCGCTTGTTCCTGAATTTCTTTTTGCTTCCACCTCCACTTGTGACTTGCTCAGGAGTGGTGTCCTCCTCATCAGAGCTGTCTTCGTGATCGATTAGGATTTGCACAAGACACTTAGCGCTGTCGTAGGTGTCTGCCTTCGCAGCCAAGACATTCCCTTTTGTTGGCTGGGTCAATCCCCAGATGAATCTCTCGATCTTTTTACTTTCCGGGGTAACCATTCCTGGACAGAGTAATGCCAAGTCATCGAATCTTGAAGTATAAGCGGCTATGTCGGAACCCTTCATCTTAAGGTTCTATAGTTCGTGTTCTAGCTTCTGAATTTCGCCCCGAGGGCAATACTCTACAAGCAGAAGCTCCTTCATAGCTTCCCAACCCATGGCATTTTCTACAGGTAGAGTTGAGGATTTGACTCGGCCGTTCCACCAAGTCAGGGCTTTGTCAAGGAAGGTGCAGGCGGCAAACTTTACTTTGTCAGACTCCGAACAGGCACATATTTCAAAGATTGATTCGATTTTCTCGAACCATCGGGTGAGGGAAATAACACCTCCAGTGCCATCAAAGGATGTGGGCTTCGCATTCATGAAGTCTTTATAGGAACCCCCTTTTTGGTGTCCCTGGCTATCTTCTGGGTTTTGGGGCTGGAGACCACCTCCTGAGTTATCGGGGTTCATTTGCGACATGGCTGCTACCATTGCAGCAGTCACAACTGTCTGAAGCGATGCAAGATCAAATTGAGGAGGAGGTGGTGGCGGAGGAGGAGGACTGTTGTTGTTCTTTGAGCTGGGTCTCTTTCTTGGAGGCATCTTGATCTAAAAAGATCAGGAAAGAGAGGGTCATAAGTCCTCTGAATTGGATCAAGAGATATGGAACAGGGGATATCTCATCAAGACATATATAGCATCATGCTAAGCGATAAAGCAGGAAAGAGTTATCAAGACAGAACATTTTTATCGCCAGAGGAATGATCAAGGAACAACGCGTATACGAGGACTTTCTATCAAGGATCGGCTCGAGAAATACTCCCATAGTATTTCATGATTCGTTGCAACGACGACTCATTGTTTGGGGTATTGGGTAAGTTTTAGGTATGTTGCGTACCACAGTCACTCCCAAGCACATGTTGGTCGTGTATCGAATGAATATAGTTGGCCAGGCTATATTGATCCTACACACGACTACATAACTGCCCAGGTTTAACCGCAACGTACAACACCCGTTTACTTATGTTTTGTTCTACTTGTAGTTACGGATCTCGACGGTTCGGTATACTTGTATACTTTTGAAAATACTTATAGTTTGAAGATACTTTTAGTTCAGAGCACTTAGGCCCTTTAATGTTTATAGTTTTATACCATGTAAGGTTTGGTATACTCCGTTCACTATAAACAAGGGCTCTGATACCAATCTGTCACACCCTGAAAACTGAAGGTGGAAACATTTCCGGGGCGGACTCCACGTTGAATATCAAATCCAATGCACATAGTAAGTAAACAACCATTACATTACATATAGAAATTTACATTTGTTTCAAAAGTAAAGTTATACAAGTGTTATACATATATCATATGAACAAAAGTGGAGACGATTCTTCTGAGCTCTCCATCTTCACCAAAAGATATCGCCGGGTACCTGTCTAACATGGACCTGAGAATACAAGCGGTTTGAAAATCAGCATAAAGGTGGTGAGTTCATAAGATGTTTGTTTTCTGAAAATGTACCAGTTTCCTTTAGTTTTCCGAAATGTTTTTTTATCCAAGAAAATCCCATATTTTCTTATGTTAAACAGTTTAATTATCCTTCATTACCGTTCAATTACGCGTTATATGATAACCCTAGGAAAATCCCATATTTTCCTAAATGCAAGATTGATTGAATAACACAGAGTATAGTTTAATACACAAAACTATATATTGAGAATCATGGGATTACTATCCCGAATTAGATATAAAATACTTTAATATACACGAACTGTAGATAGAAAGTAGTTTGAAAACCTTGGGACTGATATCCCAAACTAGATACAAGATAGTTTGATATACTTGAAAATATAGACTGATAACCATGGGACTACTATCCCGGACTAGATACAAAATAGTTTGATAAAACCATGGGATTACTATCCCGAAATAGATATAAGATAGTTTGATAAAATCATGGGATCACTATCCCGAACTAGATATAAGATTGTTTGATAAAGTCATGGGATCACTATCCCGAACTAGATATAGATTCTAACCATAGGAATAACATCCTGAAATAGATATGAACCCTATAGACTAAAAACCATGGGATTACCATCCCGAACTAGATATAAGATCTAAAGATAGAAGATTGATATAAAATCAAATCCAAAACCAAGTTGTGAATAAACTTATATTAATACGTGTTGTGAGTCGGGTAACCATGCTGATACGACAACGAGACCTCCTTGACGCTTGTCAGACGTTGGACGATATCCAGAATTTGTCACCCCAGGCGTGCCCGCCTAACTATAGCTAGCAGTTAAGGTGTGGGATTGTCAGTCCCGAATAGATCTATTCACAAATTCCTCGCTCTCCCTTCAGGAGACTCTGGTTACACTTCCGGGGAGGATTTACTGATCATCCATAAAGGGTAGTGACTAACTCACAAACTAGTACTAAACTATTCACAGGGTTCTCATACGATATCAAACATACAAAAGATTATGAAACATAATACAGTGAATATAGATACATATAATGAAACTATCTGGCAATACATTCAAATGATACGCAGATAAACTGAATCAGACATAGTTTATCTAATAACTTTATATACATATTAGTACATAATAAAACGAACACTAAAGAACCCCAAATTATTCCCATAATAATTTGATTAGTTTGGTTATTTTCTTAACTAAAATCCATTTAGTTGTAGTTGATAAATCATCCCTTATGCTCAGCATAATACATAAGGGGCTAAAGTGTTTATAAGTTTACCAGATATTATTTGAAACATATCAATGTTATAAATTCAAAAACAGTTATAGTTTGCTTGTATTCCCCCCCCCCCCCCCCCCCCCCGCCCTGAAAACATTGAAAAACACGGAAAAAGCGTAGGGTTATGAACTCACCGGTCGAGAAACGTGACGATTTAAGATGTTAAACGTTGGTTCGGGGCTTGCAAACGCAAGAAGTTCCTATGTATAATGAAAAGATGCACATTTGTATCTAATTAGGACTTGAATTATCTATTAGTTAGGGACAAACACTTCTAGTTGCAGAAACACTCACAAGTGTTTGGAAGGACCCGGGTGGCATTTAAGGACATGTGAAGCTTGGATATGGAGTTTACTCCCCAAGAGTAAGCTTACAAGAGGGTTTACGGCCCTAATGACCATCACCCGTGAGTTTACATCCGTAAACTCATGGGTGGGGTGTTCCATGATACTAAATGGCCTTACCTTACTTGGGAAGATTAGCTAGGATCAAAACTAGGGTATCGGAATGGATTAAACTCACATATGGACCATATAATGGAGTTTCGGCCTAAGAAGATGTTCTTGGGAGGTTTATGGCTGTAAACATCCAAGGGGGGTAGTGTTGGCATGATTTAAGGTCCTTTACTTGATTGAGGTTGTTTCTAGACTCATGTCTAAGGCTCATGGTGTGTTTAAGTAGCATCTTAACACACAAAAGTGAGTTTAAGGTCTAAGGAGGTGAGTTCACAGTCCAAGAATGTTCTTAGGCCGTAAACTCAAGATTTCCCCCTTGAAACAAGTTTTGATGCATTGCTTGAAGTATTTTAGGGTTCTATACACTCATGGAAGCTTGTTGGGGTGTTTAGGGACAAACTAACACCAAAAATTAAGTTTACTCCCTAAGAATAGGTGTTTACGGTCCAAGCATGTGCTTGGTCCGTAAACTCATGTTTATGCCCTAAATCATGAGTTTAAGGTATTATAATTCCATGCATGCAAGTCCTTTAGGCATATCTAGGCTCCAAATGAAGCTTGAAAGTGTTTTAAGGCCAAAAACCCCACATTTTATGTGTTTACGGCCTAAGGAGGTCCTAGGGCCGTGAACACATGTTCATGGTTCCAAATCCTCATATATTTCATGAATTTGAATGCCAAAAATGCTAAACTAAAGGCTAGGGTAGTTACCTTAGAGATTTGGAGCTTGATTTGGATGTGTTGGCTTGATTTCGAGTTCTAGAGAGAGAAAGTTAGAGAGAGAGTAGAGAGAGAGTGGAAAAGATTCAAATGAGGCTCTCTCAACTTTATATATGCTTAAAGTTTAGGACACGGAGGAATTCTACCCGATACCGACGTTGTATGATGCTTTTGGTCGCACCCGACAAAGTTGCCGCATTTACGATTTAAATGAAACTAAATATTTTCTAAATGAAAATAGAAAATATTTTAATGAATTTAAAATATATCCCGAAACTTATTTAATTTAATATAAGTCAAAATAAAATAAATTAAATTAAATCAAAGTTAACGGAAAAATTTGGGACGGCACGGCTTAACTAACGGAATTCGGTTAAAAGCGATGGAATAAATTTACGGGGTGTTACACTATGTCATCCATCTTCCAAATTGTAAAATATTGTGTTGCGTCCTAGCCTTAATATTTCATTTGGGTGTTATATCAAGGACTAAATCAACTAACTTGAATTTCTCCCATTGTAGATGTCTAGTTCAGACAACTGTGGTCTTCCCAAATCCTTTGGAACAAGCTTTCCTCTTGAAGATGATGTCTCGCGGTTGGATCATGGATGTCATACTTCACTTCCTCCACCTCCTCCAATAATTCTCCCTAACCCACAAGTTCAAAGACTTGAAAATTTCAAGATCACTCAAGCCCTACTTGCAATGAAACATCAAGATGGAAGGCCTTTGTGTACTCACATCTTGGAGATGAAGTCACTTATTGATAGACTGAGAGTATTGGGTGTCATTGTCTCGAGGAAGTTGGTGGTTCACTGGGTTCTTCAATCACCTCATGAGTAATATAGTGATCTCATTAAGGACTAATATGTGACAGACCACGACATGAACCTTATTGATCTTACATATTTGCTTGTTGCTGCTGAATCAGCAATGATTTGGCACATTGGAAAAGAAAATTTGATTGAAAGATCTACTCCCCAAACTTCCACGGACATTGACAATGGAAACATTAGAAGTCCAGAAAAGAGTTCTCTTTACAAGATTCTATATGTTTCTATTGCTAAGAAAAGGGGCATTGGTTGCGAAGCTGCCCTGACTACCTGAAAGATCTGAGAAAAGGTAGAATCAAAAAGTTTGACTCTGCTTCAGGTGAGTCTACTGTCTAACTCTATTAAGTTCCTAATTGTTGATTCTTAATACATAATGTGACAATGTTGCATTTTGATGTTTTGTAGGATCATACAAAGGGAAGGAAGCTTAAAGGAAGAGTATGTTGAATCTGATCGCAAAGATGGATTTCAATTGCATGGTTCGAAGATCGGATTTTTGAGTTGTTGCTTAAGAGTTATGATAGATTGCTAGGAAATATGTAATAACATAGTTTTCATTTGTAATTGCATTGTAAGGAAAAAAATTTCCTCATTTTATAAATAAATAAAATTTTGGTTTTTTATCTCCTTACAATGGTATTTGTGAAATTGATGTTTGTGTGTTTCTATGTCAGCAATATGAATTTGATTTTTTTGTTTGTGGTAATGTCAAATTTTGTCAAATAAGGAAAGATTCACATCAACCAAGTTTCAATTGGATAGAAACTTGGAATCATACAACTTGTATTGTATGATGAATGAGAATTTTTCATCTTTGGTAAATTAAAACTAATTCCTTGCTCACATGTATATGTGAGCCAAGTGAAGGACTAGGGGATCGGATACACTAGTATGCACTGGTCAAGATCCACCACAAATATTGATAAGACTATTCGTCATGATTTACTAAATTATAGTAAACATGGTTATGGTTACAAGTTTAAGTATAATTCTGAAACATTGGAAAAGGTTCAGTGTGTGGTAGAACGAACGAGAATAATAAAATTAGGCAAAAAAGATAAAAGTTTCTCCAGTCTGAATGGTTGGGAGAGTACTTTAGAATTTTGTTTTATTATCACCTTAATGTTTATGGAAAAACCATATCACAACTGATCCTCTACAGTCATCTTAGTGCATTTGTATGGCTAAGAAGAGGAATCGTGAATTGTTGAAATAGTTTAAATCAAGAAGATGAGTCATACTTCGTTCCAAAACAAGTCTTAGACTTATACTCCAAGATTATGTGTTGAGTGAAATTAAATTAAAAAGGTTTATAACACTCATTAAATGTAGAGTAATATGTTTCTTACTCTTGTACATTTGAAATTGGTAAGTTGTGATGTTTTAGATAAAACAAAGACCAACTAAGACCAAATTGTGTGAAGTGTTTTTCTTGATAAGAATCCGGACAGCCGCACTAACTCTTGAATATTTGATTTGTCAAGGAATGATTCATGACAAGATACTCTCATATGTCAAGAGGGCAGTGGGAATCTTAAAGATCTTGACAAGTTTCAAGAACTGATCTAGAATAAGTCTATTATTTATCGCTAGCACACGACCTGAGGTTTATAACCTATCATGTTGACATATTCTTATTTATGTGCTCATTCTAGTTAAATTTGACTATGCATGTGATTTCTATGAGTTCTCAGTCGTTCTCATAACAACTTGGAAGCAATGGTAGGCCCTTGTACTGCCAAGTGGCAAGAAATTAAGATTGAACAAGTTCGGTCCATATGAGTTTGGATTTGTCGCTAACCTTGTCTTGTGATTATGGTTATGACAAATTCACATGGATAGGAACACATACACCATAGAATCAAAGTGTCATAAAGTTTCTCTCTGATTCATGAAAATGATGGTGAGGAAACGCTTTCACTAAGTAGAAAGAGATAGCAGTTGTGATACTTGTATTCTCAAAAAAAAATGATTATGATTATGACATCCCTTTTCATAATTTGAACTGTGAGAAATGGAAAAGGGTCTAAACATTATAGATCTATGGTTGTAAATTCTAAAATTATTTAGACACACATGTGACCTATCTAAGGAAAGTTGTATGATTTTAAGAAGCCTAGATAAAGCCTTATCGAAGCATCTCATATCAGAAATCTGAACTTTGGTAATGAGAGTCAACAAGTATTTATTTCTAGAAGTCCAGATGATTTATAAATACATGTCAAAGCTAATGGGAGCATAAGTGTTATGCTAATAAAGATAGTAATTATTATGCTAGTGGGAGCGTAATTATTATGGAAAGTATTGCATGTTGGAAATGTGAATTATAGTAAACAAAAGTTTCAAGTCGCAAAGTCGTAGGGATTGAAAAGTTGTTTTGCTATAATTAAGGTAGAGGAATTTATACTTCATTTCAAAAGCTTAGATTGAGATATTTTAATCAAATTTATTCGAATATATATGAATGTTATGTTGGAATGGTTCAACATAAGGAAATTCTATATAAGGAAAGGTTAATTGCATCCTTAAAATTTGGTTATGATTACCGCATCTCTCTTCATAATCAAAATCTTAAGAACATGGCAAATAGAAATATTATAGAAAAAGACTGATTAAGTATCATGTATTTATGTTAGATATTATGAATCGTATCCCATATGCTTTACGTATAGGATCAATTGAATATGCTATAATATTCTCGTGTTTTCCAAATGCCTAAGGAATTAAGAGGGAAAAAAGTATAGAACTGGATTTGACTAAAGTGGTTAAACAACTGTTAAGGACAATCTAAGGTTCACTAAAGATTGTTCAGTTAAAGACAGTTGGTAGTACAAAAATGGATGGACCATATTGACAAATTCTGAAGAGAGGCAACTCTTTTTCAGAAGTGATAGTCAAAATGGGAATATGGAATGTTTCCATAGTGGGAGTTGAAGAATAGATGAGAAAGTTAGAAACTTCTATGCAGGAAGGATGTTCAAAGGAATGTACTTTAAACTTGAGACTTCATTTCCATGAAACTGACTTGAAACAATCTCCAAAGGAATATTTTGTAATATCATTGGTCAAGTCTTCGTGACTTTTGGCACCTAGACATTACAAAAGAATCAACGCATGATAGTCTAGAATCTAACACTTTCTAGCAAGAATTTGGAATTCTTACACTTGCAATAAGGATTTAGAATTTTGAAATGAGCATTAGTGAAATGTTTTTCAATTGATCTATTTCACCAAGTAAGAACCATAGACAAACATAGTGTGCATGTTTGGTGGATGCCATAACTATTATTTTAATTCAAGTATTAAGTTGACTATTCGAAACATTATACAATGAATAATGTGTAATCAATATGGTGATTAAATAAAATGTGTTTTATTTATATTCATAAGTTATGAGACCATATTGGATTCGATTATTCTTGAGTTTCACTTTGCATGTTTTGACTTCCCAAATAACTAGGTAATTCGAACCATTCACAGTCAATCGTACTTTGGAAGTAGGTATGTGTGACAACCCGAAATTTCCATTTTGTACGAACATTATCAAGTCAATAGAAGCTAGACCAGTTACAGTGAATTTCAGACTTTTCCGAATAAGTTTGAGTATTTTAGGGTTTTACATTTAAGGAGATATCAGGAGAGTGGATGCACATGGGTTTGCGAAACTCGAGTATTTCAAAACTTCATAATATTAGAGTTCATTTCCAAAATAATAATATTTTCGGCCAAAAATCCCAGGACTATAAATAGAATTCTTAACCAAATTATGTCATTAGTTACATTTCCAACTAGAGAAAAGCCATTTTCTCTCTCACGGATCTTCGGGTTTTTATCCCAAATTGTGAGTACACTTCTCTAGTTGTCTTATAATGCTTATAATGTGCTTAATAACTTATATTACATAGCAAATCTGTGAGATTCGAGAGTTTACCGCCCAAGAACGTTCTTGGAGAGTAAACTCCTATATGTGGCTTAAAGGCTACCTAGTCTTTTCCCCATGTTAGGTAACGAACTTAGGCTTGTATATAAGTGTGTTTAAGACTAGAAAACAAACAAGAACACCAAGATTAGGGTATTCACGGCCCAAGAAGTTCTTGGACCGTGAACTCCAAAAACAAAGGCTAAAGAATGCCTAAACCACTCCTAAAGCCTTGGACTTTAGACTAGAATTATTCCTAGCTAATTTGTGGACCTTAAAACATCAAAACCCCATCCCCATGAGCGACTACGGCTGTAATCTCTAAGGGAAAAGGTTCATAGGCTGTGAACATCAAGGAAGGGTACCATAGTGTGCCTAATGCCTTCATTAGCCTTAGATAATTGTCTAAAACCTTTCCTAAATGAGTTTGGGACTTGAAAGCACAAAAAGACCCACTTCCATATGAGTTTACGGCAGTAAACTCAAAAGGAAATGGCCTTAGGGCCGTAAACTCGTAAAGGGAGTGTTTTAAAGCCCTAAACTAGTCCAAGGATTAAACCACCAAGTAGAACTTCTTCTAGAAATCAAGTAACACTTCAAAACAAATAATATCATTATGTTTGAGAGCTTACGGCCGTAAACTCAAGGGTTTACGACCGTAAACTCCTTGTGTGGAGTTTATTGAAGAGTAAACACATATATAGGGGGCTTTGGAACCCTAAGCCCCTTTAGCCTTGTCCCTCAACAACTTAGAGGCAACCCTTAGGACTTATAACACTTATACAAAGTGTTTTCATGTTGTAGAGTCTCCCAACTTAATTTATTAGTTATTATTTGGCTAATTAGTTATATATATGCTCATTATATGATAACTAGGCTCGTGCGTGTAAACAAGTCTCCGTTTTCCACCTAGCACAGTATCTGACACTTCAATCCAATCCACTCACCACAAGTGAGTTCATACCCCTTTAATTAACCTTTGAAATACTTATAAATGTTTTAAATGCTTTTATGGGGGGGGGGAATACAAGTTGAATATTTATGGTTATTATATCAATCACATGTGATTAATTACTACAAAACCAATGATTTTATTTCTGTTCAAACTGTTTTACTTCAAACTATTTTACAAACTCTTTTACTTATCAAATACTTTCACTTAAACTTTGTTACACTTATTATAAATTGCATGCGCGTATATGTATAGTTATATAAGTAATGTTTAAAAGACTTAGGAAGGCTATCCACCTTGTTTCCTTTTCCTCGATTTGGATGTGGTCTGATAGGATATCGGGTACTCGTCCAAAGGTCGTTTAAATATTAATTATATATCATGTGTACATATATAGACAGAAATGTGCTTCCATATTCATGCATACTAGTTACATCATTAGTAGGCTACCATCGGGGTAGCACAGGATCGTACTTATACTATTGCTAGATCAATGTGTCAGTTCATTCATGAGTCAATACTTATTACTATGAGAACATATACAACTCTACTAGAAAGAGAACATATACAACTATACTAGGAAGAGAACATATACAACTATACTAGATAGAGAACATATACAACTATACTAGAAGGAGAACATATACGACTATACTAGAGAAAGAACATATACAACTATACTAGAACAGTTCATTACATTACATATACATGAATACGTTAATTATTGTGATATGAATCGGAGCATGACTTAAATGTCATGGCCGGAGTTGCAGCCAGAGTCTCTTGAAGGGAGTTTACGTATAGATCTATACTTGATTGACTATCCTACACCTTACTGCTAGCTACAGCCGGACCTGCAGGTCTGCGGGTGCCAAACGTCATTTCTTTTTACGACCCACATTTGTCGTTGTTTATCCAGTCGATAGTATGGTACAATTAATCACATGATACCTTAATATAAATCCGGTTTAAGGTAGTTAGTATAGCAGTAGTTCCTATAATACAACACTACAATACTACAATAATTTACCCCCTTACATATATATTTAGTGATTATTTCACTTAAACATTAATGTACAAAATATATTTTGTTAATAATAGATACATTTGGGAAATTACATACTTTTACAACAAACGAACATACAAAACAGTTAAGCCTTGGTAGAAGGCTACTTTAATAGAAAATATAGGTTTTTCTGAGAGATTCGAACTTTTACAAACACTTACAAACATTTACATACATTTTACAAACTTACACTTAAGACATGTTCAAACGTTTTGATAACAAACACCAACACTAAATACTTATGAACTCACCAGCTTAATGTTGATAAACTCTTTTAAAATAACTTGTATTCTCAAGTCGACATTAGACAGGTACCGAGGCCAGCTTTTGAGAAGATGGAGTGCATCCAAGACTCATCTTTTTATTTTGATTTGCTTTTTGGTGTCTATAACTGTACAGAACACACTTGTATTAAAATTATATATTTAATGCAATGGATGATGTTGTTTGCTTATTTACTGTTATACTGTGTTGTGATACTTTACATGACATCCTCCACCCCAGAACGTTTCCGCCCTTCTTGGTTTTGGGGTGTGACAGTATGGAGGCAAGACTATCATGGATGGGTCTGTAGTTTGTCTAGGACAAAGTGGTTATAATGTTCATGAGTACTCCTAGAATAAAATTCGAGTATTGTATTCAACCCATCCTCATTTGAATCACTTCATGGATTTTATCACAAGTGATCATGATTCGATAATATCTTATATTCTTCAAACGGAAACATGTGAGTTGTAGTTGCGAGTCGGTTGCATATTGACATATGTAAACGTACCAGTAACTTGAATGTTATAAAACATATCGTTGTGTGTAATTTGATGAGTAAGTACAAGCGGGCATTTGGGTAGAAGTATATCCGTTCCTTTTACCCCATGTGGATAAAAGCGATATATGTGTGCCCCTCAATAATTTAGTGATGACATCAGGACTGGACTGATTTGATTTGTTCAATTAGTAGGTCGTCATAAATCGTAAATCAGGAAACAACAGATGGACAAAGAGAATGATTATAATCCATGTCTCAATCCATATGATATCTAGAATGGAGGAATATATGGTCTCTTATCTAATGGACGTGTTATTGACTAGGTCAGAGTTTGAAAGCGGCTTTTAAGAGCTATGATTGTTAGTCGGGTTGGAGTCATGCTTGCAATAATAGTTATTAGACTTATCCAAGTGGGAGACTGTTGGATTAGGTGTCTAAGCCCATAACTATTATTGGTATGTACTTGACCCGAGAGTAGCATGGTCCATTTGGGTTGCATGGCACCAGAAACAATCTAAAGGATGGATAATTGAGAAGAAATTATTTATGGTTTATTAATATATTATAAGTTATAATATATTAATATAAAATCATATTATGTAATTAGTATTCATCAAGAATTAATTTGGAATTAATTTTTTGACCAAAAGAGACTAATTAAATATAAGGGGTTGATTTGGTAAATCATTCATTCTTATAAAGTGGGCTTATGATCCATAGTTCTTTATGTTGGGCTATACCCATGTGCTAACCCATGGATACTCCATTGTTGGTGGTGTTGCGTGATTCCATTTGAGGTGTAACACTTGGGGCACTAAGTTCTTAAATGTCCAAGGCTTCCAACTACAACAAAAGGTATATCATCTGACTTGTTTTAATACCTAAGTATCAAAGTTTTGTATGCTAGCTAGTGTAATACCGTGGAAAGCTAAGGTTTGCATGTATAATAGAGAAAACACATATCCAAAGTATTTAGGGTTGCATGCACACCTTAGGAGTGTTATTATGCTCAAAAACCTTCAGTTGCAATGCATTCTGAATTGGTTGAATTCGAAAGAAACAAGGTTTGGAGATTAATTCCTAAACCAAAAGATGTTTCGATTGTTGGGTTAAAATGAATTTTCAAAAATAAAATAAACAGAGATGGTAATATTATTCGAAACAAATCTAGGCTTGTAGTAAAAGGTTATTTGAAACAAGAAGGTATAGATTATAAAGAAACCTTCGCCCTTGTCGCAAGACTCGAGGTTGTTCGAATATTTTTAGCCTATGCAGCTCATAAAGATTTCGACGTTTATCAAATCGATGTCAAATGTGCATTTCTTAATGGTGAACTTGAGAGACAGTATATGTGGAACAACCTCCAGGTTTTATTAACGAATAATATTCTGATCATTGTTATATATTCTAGATAAATTTGTTTATGGGTTAAAACAAGCACCACAATCCTGGTATGCAACTCTGACCAACTTTTTGAAACTTTCGAAATTTAAACAAGGATCAGTTGATCACACTCTTCTCCGAAAGAAGGTTGGAAATCATTTAATTCTTGTTCAAATTTATGTTCATGATATCATTTTTGGCTCAGCTAACCCTTGCTTGTCTAGTGAATTTTGAAATTTTGATGAAAAGAAATTCGAAACGAGCATGATGGGTAAAATAAACAATTTCTTAGGTTTAAACATTTGCCAGAGCAAAGAATGCATTTTCATAAATCAAGAGAAGTATACTCCTAATCTTCTTGAGAAATTTGGCATGACGAATAACACCAAGATTAGAGTACCAATGGCGGTTGGAACGAAGCTTAGTTCATCATTAGATAAACCTGATGTAGACATCACTGTCACACCCCAAAACCAAGAATGGCGGAAACGTTCTAGGGCGGAGGACGTCATGTAAAGTATCACAACACAGTAAATGTAAATAAGCAAACAACATCATCCATTGCATTAAATATAAAATTTTAATACAAGCGTGTTCCGTACAGTTTTAGACACCAAAAATATAATGTAAATCAAAATAGTATGATGAGTCTTGAATGCGCTCCATCTTCTCAAAAGCTAGCATCGGTACCTGTCTACTGATGACCTGAGAATACAAGTTATTTTGAAAGAGTTTATCAGCATTAAGCTGGTGAATTCATAAGTATTTTAGTGTCGAGGTTTATTATCAAAACGTTTGAACCTGTCGCAAGTATGAGTTGTAAATGTATGTAAGTGTTTGTAAAAGTTTGAATCTCTCAGAAAAACCTATATTTTCTGTTAAAGTAGCCCTCTACCAAGGCTTAACTGTTTTGTATGCTCGTTTGATGTAAAAGTGTGTAATTTCCCAAGTGTAACTATCATTTAACAAAATACAGTTTGTACATTAAAGTTTAAGTGAGGTTAACACCAAAATGTAATGGGTAAATTATTATAGTACGGTAGTTTTGTTTTATAGGAACTACTGCTGTATTAACTACCTTAAACCGGGTTTATATTAAGGTATCATGTGATAAATTGCACCATACTATCGACTGGTAACAACGACAACGTATAGTCGAAAAATAAGGTATGACGTTTGGCACCCGCAGACTTGTCGGTCCCACTGTAGCTAGCAGCGAGGTGTAGGATAGTCAATCCAGTATAGATCTATACGTAAACTCACGCTCTCCCTCCAAGAGACTCTGGCTACAACTCGGGTCATGACAATTAATACATGCTCCCATACAGTGGATCACAATTGTTAACGTATTCGTGTATATGCAATATAATGTTACTTGTTCTAGTATCGTTGTATATGTTCTCTTAGTAATAAGTATTGACTCCTGAATGAACTGACTTGTTGATCTAGAAATTGTAGTAGTATGATCCCGTGTTACCCCGATGGTAACTTACTAATGATGTGCTGATAAGTATGAATATGGAAGTACTTTTATGTCTATACATGTATATATGATATATAAATAATATTGTAACGACCCTCGGATGGTCACCCGAAATCCCACCAGACCACATCTCAGTGCGCGAAAAGGAAATAGGGCGGATGGCCTTCCTAAGCCCTTTAAACATTACTTATATATCTATACATATATGGGCATGCAATTTATAAGTAGTAAAACATAGTTTAAATAAAAGCATTTGATAAGTAAAAGAGTTTGTGAAACATTTTGAAGTAAAACAGTTTGAACAGTGATAAAAATCATTGGTTTCCTAGTTATTAATCACATGTGATTAATGCAATCACATGTGATCGAAGCAATAACTATAAGTGTTTAACTTGTATCCCCCCCCCCCCATAAAGTATTTAAAACATTTAAAATCATTTCAAAGGTTGAATAAAGGGGTATGAACTCACTTGGAAGCTTGAAGATAGCGAGATCGAAAATCGGGCAGAGTTTCGTCTTGGGAAACGGATTTTTCTCGGGATTCTCGGGAATCTCGGGAGTAAAATCAACTCTCGGGACTTGAGCAAAAAGACCAGAGCTTCGGGTTTGAACGGGCATGGAAATCGAGGCAAGATCGTGAGAGAAAGAGAGAAAATGAACAAATTTTTCGGAAAGGCTCGCATCCCTTTTATAGGGGTGCTGAACCGCCTCCGTACGCGGGGCGTACGGGCGTACGCAGCGCGTACCCGTACGTCATCGCTTACGTATTTCGGATGGGGCGGGTCGGATGGGACGGCGGGTCGGGTAGCTTTGCATAGGGCGACGTGGACGATCCGAGGCCGTGGCCTCGAGTACACAGGGCGTACGAGGGTACGCGGTGCGTACCTCGGCCCTAGGCTGACTCCTCTTCGAATAATACCAAATTTTTAATAAAAATTATATATATAAATTATTTATCAAACTTCAAAATTTCATATCTCCTTCATACGAACTCCGTTTTCGACGTTCTTTATATCCCCGCGAAGGTGAGACTACGATCTACAACTTTCGTTTAGATTCCGTTGGCAAATTCCGAAATTATTTTTATTATTTATTTATTAAAATGACGTGATTAAGGAATCTCTTTATAAATTCATAACTTCTTTATCTGACGTCGGTTTTTGCCAGACTTTTTACCGTTGAAATACCATTGTCGAGACCTTCGATTCTCGTTTAGGTCATTCCGGCCAAATGTCGCTCGATCTCCCTTTCGAGTTTTTAGCTGTCTTTTGCTAAGCTGAACTTGGAAAAATCATAACTTCAATATACAAAGTCGGATTTGGGCGTTCTTTTTACGTACGATCATGGTTTAATGATATTTAAACATAGAAGAATTTAAATAGAAACTTTTTGGACATTTTATTATCAAAGTTAATTTTATTAACTCAAAAATGTTTACAATACTTGACCTATTAGGCCATTACAAAGAGTTGAAATATCGGGTTGTCACATCATCCCCCCGTTAGAGAAAATTTCGTCCCGAAATTCAAGTAAGAGAACACTCGTGGATTAGGGAAACAGATGTGGGTACTTGCGTTGCATCTGATCTTCGCGTTCCCATGTGAATTCAGGTCCCCGCTTAGCGTTCCAGCGAACCTTCACGATGGGTATGCGACTTTGTTTTGTTTGCTTGACCTCTCGGTCCATGATTTCTACTGGTTCTTCCACAAAATTGAGGCTCTCGTTGATCTCGATCTCGTCGAGTGGGATTACGAGAGTCTCGTCGGATAGACACTTTTTCAAGTTAGATACGTGGAATGTAGAATGTACGTTACGAAGTGCGCCTGGTAGATCGAGTTTGTAAGCTACGGGGCCGACTCTTGCAAGAATTTCGAAAGGCCCTATGTACCTCGGATTAAGCTTCCCACACTTGCCGAAGCGGATCAAGCCCTTCCAGGGTGAGACTTTGAGAAGGACTCTGTCTCCCACCTGAAATTCCAAAGGTTTCCTTCGTTTATCTGCGTAGCTCTTCTGTCGGTCTCTAGAGGCTTTCAATCGTTCACGGATCTGAACGATCTTCTCTGTCGTTTCCCGGATGATTTCCGGACCGGTAAGAGTACTGTCGGAAGCTTGACCCCTTGCTAGTTGGGTATCACCCACCTCAGCCCAGCACAGAGGGGATCTGCACTTTCGGCCGTAGAGGGCTTCAAATGGAGCATCCTTGATGCTCGTGTGATAACTGTTATTATAGGAAAACTCGACAAAGGGTAAATGAGTATCCCATGCCTTCCCAAAGTCAATCACGCAGGCTCGCAACATATCTTCCAGTGTTTGGATGGTCCTGTCACTCTGTCCGTCGGTCTGAGGATGGTAGGTTGTGCTCATGTCTAGCCTTGTTCCTAGGGAATGTTGTAGTGATTACCAAAATCTTGAGGTAAACCTACTATCTCTATCGGAGATAATGGACATAAGTACACCATGTAGCCGTACGATTTCCCTAATGTATGTTCTCGTAAGTTTCTCCATCTTGTCGGTTTCTTTGATAGGCAAGAAGTGTGCAGACTTGGTTAATCTATCAACGATGACCCATATGGTGTCAAGTCCACCCGTTGTCTTGGGCAACTTGGTTATGAAATCCACAGTGATCCGCTCCCACTTCCATTCCGGGATCTCTGGTTGTTGCAATAAACCAGAGGGCTTCTGGTACTCGACCTTAACCTTTGCGCAAGTAAGGCATTTACTCATGAAGGTTGCAATCTCTGCTTTCATATTAGGCCACCAGTATAGCTTTTTAAGATCCAAATACATCTTATCTGAACCTGGGTGGACGGAATACCGAGAGTTGTGCGCCTCGGTCATGACCAAGTCTCGGAAACCACCGTGTTTCGATGTCCAGATCCGATCCATGAAATATAAGGCTCCGTCACCCTTGGCTTCTAAATTCTTGTCCATTCCTCTGAGGGATTCACTTGTCACCTTTTCAGGTTTCATGGCTTCAAGTTGGGCCGCCTGAATTTGATTAGACAAGTGTGAATGGATGGTTATTGACAATGACTTGATTTTGAGACCAGAATATTCCTTCCGACTTAGGGCGTCTGCTACTACGTTGGCTTTACCCGGATGATAACGAATATCGCATCTGTAATCACTGAGTAGCTCGAACCACCATCGTTGTCTCATGTTGAGCTCCTTTTGATCGAAAATGTGTTGTAAACTCTTGTGGTCGGTAAAGATAGTGCTCTTCGTTCCATACAAGTAATGTCTCCAGATCTTCAGAGCAAACACCACTGCTCCTAGTTCAAGATCGTGGGTCATATAGTTAACCTCGTGTGTCTTCAACTGTCTCGAGGCGTAGGCGATGACCTTACCTCGCTACATCAGAACACACCCGAGCCCTTGGTTCGATGCATCGCAATAGACTACGAAGTCTTCTATCCCTTCGGGGAGAGATAGTATTGGCGCGGTGCACAAGGCTCGCTTGAGCGTTTGGAACGCTCTCTCTTGTTTCTCTTCCCAGTCAAAGGCCACGCCTTTCTGGGTCAGGGTTGTAAGAGGTTTCGCTATTCGGGAGAAGTTCTGAATGAATCTGCGGTAGTAGCCAGCAAGACCTTGAAATTGAAGAATTTCTGTCGGCATCTTGGGTGCTGACCAGTTCTCAATGGCTTTAATTTTGGATGGGTCCACGTGGATTCCCTTTTCGCTTACCACGTGTCTTAAGAATTCGACTCTCCGGAACCAAAATTCACATTTCGAGAACTTCGCATAAAGCTTCTCTTTTCGTAACGTCTCTAGAATTTGTCGCAGGTGATCGCCATGCTCTTTCTTACTTCGGGAGTAGATCAGGATGTAGTCAATGAAAACGATGACAAACTGATCCAAATAAGGTCGGCATACTCTATTCATCAGATCCATGAAGACTGCGGGCGCATTGGTCAATCCGAATGGCATCACCACGAACTCGTAGTGTCCGTAACGAGTTCGGAAGGCTGTCTTTGGAACATCCTCCGCTAGCACTCGTAACTGGTGATATCCAGATCTCAGATCAATCTTAGAAAAATAGTTCGCCCCTTGCAGTTGGTCAAATAGATCGTCGATGCGAGGCAGAGGGTAACGATTCTTGACCGTTAGTTTGTTGAGTTCTCTGTAGTCAATACACATACGGAATGATCCGTCTTTCTTCTTAACGAACAAGACCGGTGCTCCCCAAGGTGAGAAGCTTGGTCTTATGAAGCCCTTGCTGAGCAGTTCGTTAAGTTGACCAGAGAGTTCCTGCATCTCAGTTGGTGCTAAACGGTAGGGCGACTTGGCTACTGGGGTAGCTCCTGGGACTAAGTCGATTCTGAACTCGACCTGTTGTTGCGGAGGTAACCCGGGTAGTTCTTCTGAAAAAATGTCGGGGAAGTTGCTCACTACAGGAATGTTCTTTAGTTCTTTCGTTTCGAGGCTCGTGTCGACGACGTGAGCAAGGAATGCATGGTATTCCTTACGCAGATACTTCTGTGCTTGAATACTTGATATGATGCGAAGACTTGCACCGGGTTTGTCGCCATAGACTATAAGAGTTTCGTTAGACGAAAGGTTTAGACGGACTGCTTTCTCATAGCACATGATGTCGGCGCGGTGAAGGCTTAACCAATCCATGCCAACGATAACGTCGAAACTTTTTATTGAGACTGGCATGAGGTCGATTGGGAATGAATGGTTATCTAGAGTTAGGGTACAACCTAAATATATGCTACTCGTACTTTCAGTTTTTCCATTAGCCATTTCTACTGTGAATAGTTCTTTGAGTGCGTGCGGTGGTTGATTAAGCATGCAAGCAAATTTATGGTTAACGAAGCTTCGCTCCGCTCCACTATCGAATAGAATGCATGCATAGGAGTCATCGAGGAGGAATGTACCAGTCACCACTGTCGGGTCAGCAACTGCTTCCCCGTGGCCTATAACTAGTACCCTCCCTGCTCCGCCAGCATTTTTCGTTTTGGGGCAGTCCCTCTTATAGTGGCCTGCTTCGCCACATCCATAGCAGGTCGGGCTCGCGCCAAAGCCGGGGACTTAGGCGATCGGTCTCGCCGGAGATTTACAGAAACGGACTGTGTGTCCTCTCCTGTGGCAGTTAGAGCACTGCATTTCATGGCAGGGGCCATTGTGGTGGTAGTTGCATTTGTTGCACTTGGGCGAACTTCCAGTATACCCACCCACCGGAGTAGTAGTAGCAGTAGCAGGGGTTATTGCGGCATGTATTGCCACAATTTGCTGCTTTTTGGCAGCCTGTTGCTTCTTCTTTTCATCCCAGAATTTCCGCTTAGTATCAGCGGGTTTGGAGGGTTCCGGGATGGCTAGGGTGGTTGTGGTTGCAGGGGTTTTGACTCCATGGTCAACGAGTCGTTGTGCCAATCATTTGGCACTGTTGAAGGTAGCGGGGTTTGATGCTAGAACATTCCCCTGATACGGAGGCACAAGCCCGCATATGTACCTTTTGATCTTTTTCCCTTCAGTGGGAAACATATTAGGGCAGAGGGCCACCAGTTCGCTGAACCTGGCGGTATAAGCAAAAATATTGGTGCCCTTCATGGTCAGGCTCCAAAGCTCCTGCTCTAGTTTCTGGATCTCGCCCCTCGAGCAGTATTCCTCAATCATGAGGTCTTTCATCGTTTCCCAGCCTATGTCGTTGGCTACGACGAGAGTTAGAGATTTAATGTGGCCGTTCCACCACGTCAGGGCCTTTCCTTCAAAGGTGCATGCGGCATATTTTACTTTGCTCGCAGCAGGGCATGAACATATTTCGAAGACCGCTTCAGTCTTCTCTAACCATTGCGAGAGGGCAATGACTCCGCCGGTCCCATGAAACGACTTCGGCTTGCAGTTGGTGAAATCCTTGTAAGAGCACTCTCTCGAGCGCACAGGGGTTTCAACCGGGATTGATTCCACAGGGGTTCCACCTCTGCTGGCATCAGAAGAGTGATACTGAGCCATGGCAGTTGCCACTGCTGCAGCTACGTCAGCATTTAGGGCTGCAGTATCGATGACCGGAGGCGGGGGACGTGGTGGTGCAGGATTATTCCTAGGAGATTTGCGAGGAGGCATCTTTCAGCTATAAGTTTATAAAGGTAAGAAAAATGGTAAGAATCATTTTGTAAGCAACGTGAGAGTGATACATGGACTAACTAACCATAGCCCAACAGTTGAATGAGTGTTTGAAATCACAACAAGAAATATTAGTAGGAAAACACAAGTGTATAGATTTTTCCCATAATTTAGATAGATTTCAATAATACTGGTATTACTGATGTAATAAGTTCAAGGAAAAATCGACCTAACAGTAGGTCTTACATCATACCATATAGAAAAGTTTGACAGTTCTTAGATTCCTAATTAGAGTACTGAAAGTTAGGAATATTTTACAGACAAGTGCTACTGAGAGCACAGATGTTAAAGGCTAATCCTTAACCCTAAAGATAATGATGTACTAGACATCATCTAACGGCGATGAATATTCCTCAGGAGAACCCTAAGGTCTCTCATTTGACGGACCACCTCTTGAAGGTGTTGCTCATGAGCACTTTGGCGAGCTCGGAGTTCCATGACTTCAGCTTGAGAGGCAACCAGATGTTTCTGTAGGGTTTCATTGGTTCTCCGGGTCTGTTCCATGTCTTCTTCAAGACAGCGGATGCGGACTGTGTTGACACCTGAGTTGGCATCAATCTCCATGACCCGGTCGATGGCTGCTCGACCTTGCTCGACATTACGAGTTATTCTGCGGATAATGACAGGCAGGGCTCGGTCAGCAGAGCCACCATTGCTAACGTTGTAAAAGCTTCGGTCCCCAAAGTATGGTAAGGGTTGACCCTGTTCATCACTCCAACGATTCAAGTTGTTTGCCCATAAGGGAGTAGGACCTGGAAAAGCTGGTCGAGGGTTGTTGTTCGGGGGTTGACCTACGAGCAGTAGGTTGTTGACTTCAGGCTCAGAGTCTGATCCATCTGAGAAGCCTTCAGCTTGATGATCATCCAACGGAATTTGGTGTTCATCGTCAGACTCTGCTTCGAGCATTCCTATGTTGCCTTCATTTGGAAAGTACGGGTCGTCGTGATGGAATCCAGCCATTTAAATCTACGCGAGAAGAGAGGTATAAAGATATAGTATGTATGTAGTTAATAGCACAAAATACACCTATAGTATTTTAAGTTTAAGTTCCACTGATCTTTTTGTGGCATTGTTGGTAAGTTTTTAGACTTGTTAACACATCACAACTATTCTAGGGCATATGCTAATCACTCCTCGGACCAGCACAGTTGATCAGGCTATGCCATTCCCAGGACTGACCATACATCCCCTAGCTTACCTGTGATATTTAACAATCGTAATACTCTTGTTCTTGTCGTTGTGACACTGGTTTTAGTATGAATGCAGACTAGTATACTTAATTAACTATTTTAGTATTTAAAGTATAGACTCTTGGTAAAAGCGTTTTAATCCCAAATGGGTTTATAATTTAGTATATCTTTTATGGGTTGATATACTTGCTTCACTATAAACAATGCTCTGATACCAATCTGTCACACCCCAAAACCAAGAATGGCGGAAACGTTCTAGGGCGGAGGACGTCATGTAAAGTATCACAACACAGTAAATGTAAATAAGCAAACAACATCATCCATTGCATTAAATATAAAATTTTAATACAAGCGTGTTCCGTACAGTTTTAGACACCAAAAATATAATGTAAATCAAAATAGTATGATGAGTCTTGAATGCGCTCCATCTTCTCAAAAGCTAGCATCGGTACCTGTCTACTGATGACTTGAGAATACAAGTTATTTTGAAAGAGTTTATCAGCATTAAGCTGGTGAATTCATAAGTATTTTAGTGTCGAGGTTTATTATCAAAACGTTTGAACCTGTCGCAAGTATGAGTTGTAAATGTATGTAAGTGTTTGTAAAAGTTTGAATCTCTCAGAAAAACCTATATTTTCTGTTAAAGTAGCCCTCTACCAAGGCTTAACTGTTTTGTATGCTCGTTTGATGTAAAAGTGTGTAATTTACCAAGTGTAACTATCATTTAACAAAATATAGTTTGTACATTAAAGTTTAAGTGAGGTTAACACCAAAATGTAATGGGTAAATTATTATAGTACAGTAGTTTTGTTTTATAGGAACTACTGCTGTACTAACTACCTTAAACCGGGTTTATATTAAGGTATCATGTGATAAATTGCACCATACTATCGACTGGTAACAACGACAACGTATAGTCGAAAAATAAGGTATGACGTTTGGCACCCGCAGACTTGTCGGTCCCACTGTAGCTAGCAGCGAGGTGTAGGATAGTCAATCCAGTATAGATCTATACGTAAACTCACGCTCTCCCTCCAAGAGACTCTGGCTACAACTCGGGTCATGACAATTAATACATGCTCCCATACAGTGGATCACAATTGTTAACGTATTCGTGTATATGCAATATAATGTTACTTGTTCTAGTATCGTTGTATATGTTCTCTTAGTAATAAGTATTGACTCCTGAATGAACTGACTTGTTGATCTAGAAATTGTAGTAGTATGATCCCGTGTTACCCCGATGGTAACTTACTAATGATGTGCTGATAAGTATGAATATGGAAGTACTTTTATGTCTATACATGTATATATGATATATAACTAATATTTTAACGACCCTCGGATGGACACCCAAAATCCCACCAGACCACATCTCAGTGCGCGAAAAGGAAATAGGGCGGATGGCCTTCCTAAGCCCTTTAAACATTACTTATATATCTATACATATATGGGCATGCAATTTATAAGTAGTAAAACATAGTTTAAATAAAAGCATTTGATAAGTAAAAGAGTTTGTGAAACATTTTGAAGTAAAACAGTTTGAACAGTGATAAAAATCATTGGTTTCCTAGTTATTAATCACATGTGATTAATGCAATCACATGTGATCGAAGCAATAACTATAAGTGTTTAACTTGTATCCCCCCCCCCCCATAAAGTATTTAAAACATTTAAAAGCATTTCAAAGGTTGAATAAAGGGGTATGAACTCACTTGGAAGCTTAAAGATAGCGAGATCGAAAACCGGGCAGAGTTTCGTCTCGGGAAACGGATTTTTCTCGGGATTCTCGGGAATCTCGGGAGTAAAATCAACTCTCGGGACTTGAGCAAAAAGACCAGAGCTTCGGGTTTGAACGGGCACGGAAATCGAGGCAAGATCGTGAGAGAAAGAGAGAAAATGAACAAATTTTTCGGAAAGGCTCGCATCCCTTTTATAGGGGTGCTGAACCGCCTCCGTACGCGGGGCGTACGCAGCGCGTACCCGTACGTCATCGCTTACGTATTTCGGATGGGGCGGGTCGGATGGGACGGCGGGTCGGGTAGCTTCACATAGGGCGACATGGACGATTCGAGGCCGTGGCCTCGAGTACGCAGGGCGTACGAGGGTACGCGGCGCGTACCTCGGCCCTTGGCTGACTCCTCTTCGGATAATACCGAATTTTTAATAAAAATTATATATAAATTATTTATCAAACTTCAAAAATTCATATCTCCTTCATACGAACTCCGTTTTCGACGTTCTTTATATCCCTGCGAAGGTGAGACTATGATCTACAACTTTCGTTTAGATTCCGTTGGCAAATTCCGAAGTTATTTTTATTATTTATTTATTAAAATGACGTGATTAAGGAATCTCTTTAAAAATTCATAACTTCTTTATCTGACGTCGGTTTTTGCCAGACTTTTTACCGTTGAAATACCATTGTTGAGACCTTCGATTCTCGTTTAGGTCATTCTGGCCAAATGTCGCTCGATCTCCGTTTCGAGTTTTTAGCTGTCTGTTGCTAAGCTGAACTTGGAAAAATCATAACTTCAATATACGAAGTCGGATTTGGGCGTTCTTTTTACGTACGATCATGGTTTAATGATATTTAAACATAGAAGAATTTAAATAGAAACTTTTTGGACATTTTATTATCAAAGTTAATTTTATTAACTCAAAAATATTTACAATACTTGACCTATTAGGCCATTACAAAGAGTTGAAATATCGGGTTGTCACAATCACGGTGTACAGAAGCATGATAGGTTCGTTAATTTACCTTATAGCTAGTCTACTTGATATCATGTTTTCTGTGTGCAATTGTGCCAGGTACCAATCCAAGAGAACCACATCTCACAGCAGTCAAAAATATTTTTCGATATCTAAAAGGAACAATTTCGTTAGGATTATGGTATCCTTCGAAAACAGGATTCTTTATTCAAGCATTCTCTGATGCCGACTTAGGCATTGCAGTTTGGATCGCAAAAGCACAAGTGGTGGATGTTAATTACTTGATGGGAAACTATTGACCTAGCAATCAAAGAAACAAACATGTGTCTCGATTTCGACCGCAGAAGCAGAATATGTGGTTGTTGCAGCTTGCACTTCTCAAATCATTTGGATTCAAAGCCAACTGCGTGATTATGTAATTAATATGAAGAAAAAACCTTTATATTTCGATTCACAAAGTGTTATACGCATTTGCCACAATCATGTGAAACATTCTAAAACAAAGTATATTGCTCTTCGTTATTATTTCTTCAAAGATCATGTTGAATATGGGAATATTGAAGTTCACTTTGTAAAAACAACTGACCAGCTTGCTGATATTTTTACATAGTCTTTAGATGAAAAATCATTTGTGAGAATTTTGGCAGGTCTAGGTATGATCAAAGGAAGTTCAATTCCTGGATCTGGTTCGAAAGAATGATAAGGCGAAAACGGAGGACAGCTTTCGGAGTCAGCGGTTACTGTTCATAGTCAATGATTAAACATGCTTTGCTTTCGATATCATGTTGAGTGGCTAAATGAAAATTCTTCGCAAGTTTGGTACATTTACTTTTCTTATTTTCGATTTTTTTTTGTAAACTTGTTTTCGAAAAATCAAAAAGAACAAAAAGATTTTACTTTTGTTTTGTCTTTCAATTTTCGAAAAATCAAAAAGAACAAAAATATTTTACTTTTGTTTTGTCTTTAATTTTTGAAAAATCAAAAACTACAAAAAGCTTTTCTTAAATTTTTTATTTTTCTTTTCTTAAACAAATATACAAAAAGATTTTCTTGTTTTTTTGGTGTTCGTATTTCATATTGTTTATGCAGCTTTTAGCGAAGATCATCAATGGTTCATGCTTGCAGTTCTAGGGTCAAGTATATTTCGAAACACTTTGTACTAGTTAGGATGTCCCTAGAAGCATGCTACAGCATATTGACCCAAGCTTCATTTGACTCATTGTATGTTTTCGAAGCCTTAATGAAGTTTTCATCACGAAAATTTCTTCCCAATCAGGCTATATTCACATTCTTCCTTGAGCTACCTTACTCTTCTCATTTGAGTTAAGAGTTTCCTTCTTGTTCCATTAATAGTAGAGTTACTTTCGAATCTTTTACCAAATCTTTTTCATCCAAAAGTTCTTGCACTTTCACACACAATGACATATGTCCAAGAGATTTCTGGTATAAACCAATCAGGATCTAGAAATATAAAAAAAATATGTGTTTTTGATCTAACGTCATGAGACCGTGATGAAAGTGAAACCCTAAATGTCAAACCATATTAAGGAATTGACGGGGAACTTTGTTCCAGAATTCACGAAATGTTTGTTTCTGTACCAACCTTCGATACTCCAAATCATATTTTATCGTTTTGAGTGGTCTTGATCAAATGTTTAAATCCCACGATGTTTGTTACCCAACAGGATCCAGCTAATACTTTGTTTTCTTGAATATGATTTCCGTGTGACTATTATTTGTTCTCTTTGCCAATTACAAAAATTTTTCCAAAGCCTACTTGTCACTGACTACACTGGTCAACTAGGTAATTTTGTTTACAAATTGTCACTCATATGTTTTGTAGTGCACTGTAACGAAATTGTAAACCACCTTCGAAGCCATACAAACAGAAGCCCTTTGATACTTATCAACAAGTATTCGATTGTAATTCACGGGAAACCACACAAGCAGTTGATCATCTGTCTTGATGATTAATGAAGTAATCTTTGACCGAGATTTATCTGGTTTATGTCAAAATTATATTTTCGACATCATAGATCCAAATTTTTCTTATTTTATTTCTTATTTTTTTCCTTGGCACATTGTACTCATGAAATCCTTGAGGTTCTAAGTATTACCAACTCAGGCTGGTGATTTCGCAAGTTTGGAATATGACTTCGCTTTTCAGCCCAGAAGTGAAAGAGCATAACCTCCATTCCAAAGGTTTCTGACAGTTCTCATTCTCTTGGGGCACGTTCACACGATGTCATATGTGACGTTTTGTATGCCATGTCGGGTTTCAAGGAAACGTGATGATCACTTTATCACGCATGGCTATATTATCGGCGTATGGGTACGATTTTCTAGGTGACACGTCAGCTGTCATTAATGCAGAGCCCAAAGAGCCCGCTTCAAATTCAAAATCCATGGTCACCTATATAAAGGGTTTAAGGGGTTCATTCCCCAGTTACGCTTTCTGAATATCCCCAAATTACAAAAGAATTCTTTGTCTTCTTCATTGTTCTATAAACCCTAATCATGGTTGCTCCTAATATTATTGCTAATCCATCACTAACTACTGAAGACATCTCTTCGCAACCCTTGATGAAGATTCAGAGTACAAATTTACAAGTTCAAAGTCATGTTTCTATGTACCATGAAGAGTTGCAAGTTTTGATCGTTGCTCTTAAAAACTCTGTATTATCCAAGGTGATGTTCAATGCTTTTGCTCTACCAGTTTCCTGATTATCTCTTACTGCATCGACTGCAACATACAACAAAACATTGGATTTAGTAACGTTTTCTATGGTGAATGAGAAGAAATTTAGATTATCGAAGAAGAATTTTGCTCAGATTCTGGGAATCCCAAATGCTGCTCCTTTTTACAAGGTCACTAATGGGCAAATTCTGAATATGTTCAATGAAATGGGTTATCAGCCACCTCTTACCAAAATCAGTGAATTCAAGAAGTCGGGGTTACCTTGTTTATGGAATTTCTTTTTTGGGATTTATCTTCGCTGTCTCATTGGTCGCACTGTGGGTTTAGACAAGGGAATGTTAGAGGTATATGTGATGGTTGCAGGGTTGTATTATGATTTATAGATGGATTATGGGACTCGGTTATGGAATGAATTTCTAAAAATTGTTGCGAACACTAATGTTGTGGATGGAATTTCGTGTGCTCACTAATGGATTATTATCTTATAGTTTGCATATGAGAATGAGGGGGTCGAATTTCCTCAAGACGAAGACACTGCATCATTTCCAATGTTTCACTTTCCCAAATCAGTTGAAGACGGTGTGGATGTTTTTCTATGGTTGCTCGCATTCGTGATGTGATGTTTCGTAAAATTGATCCTACTAATCCTGTGTTAGTACAATATTTGAATACAATTAATCCAGTTGTGCAAACTGGAGTATTGTTATCTGCTTCGAAGACGAAGATGAAGAAAGTGTTAAAGTAGAATGTCGAAAGTTCTTTGAAATCATCACCTACTAAAGCTGTTAAGAAATCTAAGAAGCATGAACCCAGTGACCCACCTCCAATTGTTGCTAAGAAACCTGAGGCTACTATTTTACCATCTCGATTTGGTGTTTTTCCGAAGTTGAAAAAGAAGGCACATCCATCATCTCCTGCTTACATGGTTAAACCTCAAATTAATCAAAAAGGGGCTATTTTTTGCGAAGTACCAGAACCAGTTTCTCCTGCATCTAAGAAATGAAGGGCAGAAGACATGGCCAAACATCTTTTGAAGAAGCAGAAGAAGAAACTTCGAAAGTTGGTTATTAATGATGTGTCTACCGAAGATGAAGTGATTTCGGACTCACCTATGCCAAATTCTCCAGTGAGATCCAATGTCAAAACGTCTCTTCTTTTTATTACATCTTTTGTTCCTTCGCAAGTTTCTACACCAAAGAGAATTGTTCTTACTCCACCTATGGTGTCCACTATCGAAACTTCCCACGATCAAGGTACATCTCTTGTTGTTTCTTCCACCTTCGATACTTCCACCATAGACACTTCCATTTCATTACCTCCATTTGTTTCTACTCCAATTGTTACCCATTCACCCACATTTGATAATATTCTTGATCAACCTATTACTTCATTATTTTCATCCCAATCCAGCGATCCACCTGTTACTCATGAAGAAGATCAAACCCCAACTGGTGATGATGAGGATGTATTCAATGGAACATTTGCTGATATTCAACTTGATCTAGAGGAGTAGGATATTCCAGATAATATTCTTCTTACAGGGAAATAGTTCAAGATCCTCAATCGAAAGCTTAATTCACTTTTACAAATTCAAGCTGATGTGGTTACCAAGTTCGTTGAATTGTATGAAGCCCTTGGTCCGAAAGTTGAGCAGATGTCTGTGGATGATGTTAAAAGTTTTTCGAACATCAATCGATTATTATTTGAATTGAAAGGGATGGTGCTTAAATCGAGTATGGTTTCCTCTTTGTTGATCACTTCGGAGCTTCTTACACTAAAGTTTTCTGACTTCGAATCTGCTATTCAGAAAGAATTATCCCCATTATCTCAGTTGATTAGTCTCTTACCAACAAATGCCCCACCTGTTGTCACAGGGGTGAAAGGGGGAGAAAGACAAACTCTTGGTAAAGGAAAAGGTGCCTCTGGGAAAACATGAGAGGAAGTAAAGGTGGTTGGAAAGGTTTTTGCAACATATGCTCTTACACCAAAATCAACAATTTCGAACGTTGACCCAGTGATAGCAACTGTCACTACTACAAGGCCTATTACTAAAGGTATTGTAATTGGGTCAACTGGTGAGGGAAGTTCTTCAAAACCCATGCAAACTACAAAAAGTCAAGATATAGGAAAAGGGATTGTTGTGGAGAAGTCAAAGGAAGAAAGGAAAGTTGAGGTAGAAGCAGAAATGGAAAAACAACGACAAATTCAGAGTCTGTTGAGGCTTCGACAAAATGATCCTCGTAACTTGAACAAAGGAGATCCAAGAAAGTTGTATAGTTATGAAAATATCAAAGCGAGAGTTGCTTACAATGAAATGCATGAGTTTGAAAAGAAGCCAAGAAAAAGTTATGCTACTAAGAACACTGACATGAATCAACTTGATTTTCCTATCAATGAAATGATGTTTCTCACAGCTCAGTACAAGACTATTGATAAATTTAATGATAAAGATGAGTTGATCCATATGAAGCTGAGATTTCATGATGTGTTGGGAAACAAACAAGATGAGGTATGGCCACTCGTAAATATTGTTCAAGTGATAAGCATAACAAAGGATGTGTTATTCGAGAACATGCTGCAAAATTTTCAATACCATGTTGTAAGGGCAAACCAAGTTGTTGTTGACTTCTCAAATGATCATTTTCCTCTAATGACCTTAAATGATCTAATTCAAGTTGCAACAATACTCAAAGACATGGATGCTTCAAAAATTTAGGGAACAAGTAAAGAAGTACTACATCTGGGATTGGGCCATATCAAGATTTTCATAGACAATTACTATGATTGTCTAGCATTGACTGATGTTGAGTTAGCATTATTAATAGGGAAAGAAATCACTATTCCTAAATCGGTGTTAAAGAGTCAAGTTGATCTGGAGATGTATGTTGATGGAGAGATATGTTTGAAGCCAATTGGAATTGTTTTTTTTTTTTGGAAAGAAAGAGAAGGGAAAACAAAGAAAATTATTATTTCAATCAAGTGAGGTTGAAAAATACACAGTTGCTCATTATATAAACTTTAATGTGTGTATGAATAGATGTAAGAAGACAATGAATGGGACAAGGCAGAATTGAAGAAGGTTATGAAGTTAGATGTAAGGGGGAGATTGTAGAGGTCGAAGTTAGATGTAAGGTGTCGAAATCTTTGTAATGTTCGTAGTATGATGTAATGTTATTTACAAAGGCATTTTAGTTTCAAAACTGTAATGTTGAGTCCTTTGTATTTTTTGTATGATTTCTATTTCTCTTATAAATAGGGGTTGATACTTAAAGTTGGATAAGAACTTTCACCTTGTATTCTGTCGAAATACTCTCTATATTCGAAAGCATAATTGAGCTGAAACAAGATTATATATACTCTCAGTGTTCATAAATCTTTGGAACTCTGATTTCATTTCATTACTTAATTAACAAACCTCTTCAACCCAGGAGCATATGGATTAAGTTGTGAAAGTTGGAGACTTGGACTTAATGGATTAAGTTGGGAAACATGCATTTTTGGTCCCTTTGAGACTTAAAGACTAAATCTTGGTTATTGGGACCATCCTAATGGATAAAGTTAAATTTGGACACTTTATCCATTTTGGAGCTATTAGGAACCATAAAAACGTGATATTGGTCATTCTATCACCTCCATGTAAGAGTTATGATATCTTAATGGATTATTAAGTTAGGATTTGAGCTTTTGTACCTTTTCTAGCCATGGAAATTCATACAGGTAGAAACTTTATGACGTAGAATGACGTTTTGGGTCTAGATCTGAATCTGGATGAAAGGTTTTTAAGGAATAGGCACTTAATGAAAAGATTTGGATCCATGCGGAGCACATTGGGTGTACCAAGGGGTATGTTGTGTGTTATGGGTTAGGACCTCATGGTTTGGGTAAGTCACGGCTACGCCCAGCATAGTGACTGAGTACGCAGGTTGTACTCAGTCAGTTTTACATTTTTACTTAACTTTGACCAAGATTTTGACCAAGTTTCACTTAGGGGTATTTTAGGTATTTTGAGCAGTATTTTGAGACTAGGTTATTGTTTTCTGTATAGGTGACTGGTAGAGTTAGTAGTTGGAGTTGTGATGTGTTCAACTATCTTTTCAAACTGTGACGTGAGTCTTCCTCACTATACTTTTGTGGGTCGACGCACCAAGGTCGGCCCACTGGATTTTGTATCCTCGTATATTTGATTGTTGCTATACTGAGTATGCGTTAGATTGGTAGATATGTATGATTATATTATTCACTGAGTATGCGTTAGATTGGTAGATCTATATGATTATCTGTATTGTTGGTTATTGATTGTTATTGTATATGTCGACATGTTATGGTTTTTTGGGTTGAGCCGGTCCTTCTTTGTGTTGAAGACCAAGACACCTGGCGCAGTCTAGATAGACTGAAGGCCTACGAGGCAGTCTAGTCAAGTTGAAGGCCTGGAGAGCGGTCTAGAGAGGTTGTAAGCCCTGCGAGGCAGTCCAGTTAGGATGAAGGATCATATATGCATGTTGTTATATGTATTGGTTGTGTGTCTTACAGTTTGATTGTTATGGTTTCAGGTATTTCAGATGATCGGAGATAGGTGAACGCTTGATCGTGCACATGCTTCAAATTTATGATATTTGATTTTGGGATACACAACTTCGTGATTATAACTTTTGGAAACTATGTTTTGTAACAATTATGGTTTTTGGCTTGATTTTAAAAATGAAAATTTTACCTTGATTTTTGGGATGTTACAAGTTTGGATCAGAACCCTGGTTTAAGAGATATGGATGAGCATGCGTGTGAATCCATACTCAAACTAAGGATTTGTAAAAGTTTCCAAAAAATCAAAAACAGTTTTCAAAGGTAACCAAAGAAGGATGATATGTCAACGATCATCCGGAGCAAGAAAGTGTACTCCAAGATACCCACAATGTTATTGATTATGATAATTATGATAGAACTGCATGTTATTTATAAGGCAAGGATCTTCAGGAATTGCATGATAGAATTGTCTGGATTAGGATGCCTAATTTTGTATAGAGATTTTTTGCTCGAATGTTACTTGCTTGATGTTTAGTAGGACCCTTTCGGGTGTGAATTAACTACTAAATGTATATATGTTAAGTCACATGCTACAAAGTTTAAATAATCTTAGAGTGAAGTATTTGACATTATTGTGAAGCTCTTGTTTGAGTCCAACCATTGTAGGGTTGAGTCTTTTAATCTAAGATTATTTAAGTTATGTTACATGTGATTGTATTCATGAAGTAGTTAATTAATTGGCACTAATGGGGGTCTTTCGGCAGCTGATGGCAGGGGTGGGGTGGGGATCCTAGGATAGCCTAGGAAGTGTTGTAGTATGCATGGTACACTGTTTAGCAGATTTTGGTAGTCTCATTATGAGGAGGTAACTTAGAGGATTTGGGATAATTCTTGAAAAAAGTATAGATAGTTGTGAAAGGCTGTATTGGGCCCGTACTACTGGAAGCACATGATCCATACTCGAATCGAGTGTCACAACCCCAAATCAAGGATGGCGGAAACGTCCGGGGGTGGAGGACTTCATGTATAGTATCACAGCAATGAATATAATAGTGCTCAAAGTAAATACAACCATCAAAAGTATAATCGAGAAGGTTACATAGTTTTATGAGTTACATGTTTCAAGATCAATTACATTATAATGATAAAATGTTTTGCCTGACGACGTAGCGTCCCATCCTCAAAAGCTGGTAGTTACCTTGTTTCATTGATTAACAGAGAATACAAGTAATTTTGAAAGAGTGTCAACAATTAAGTTGGTGAGTGCATAAGTTTTTGGATGTAGAGTTTGAAAACCTTTGTTTGTAAATCTAGTGTATACTTAAGTAAAATTCAATATTTTCCTTATAAAATGATATGTAGTCTTAAATCCCAAGACCGAGTGTATGTGTGTTATTTCGCACTTGTAATAGTTTATGCAATTTTAGATTAATAAAACCCCTTTTTAAAGTAGAATTTCCCGTAAACTATATGTGTCATTATCTCCCTATGTGAGTCGCTATAACCATACTATGATAGAGTAGACCTGCCACGACGTTCTTCAGGTGTTGGAACTGTTATGACATTGGTCACCCCCGACCGGTCGGTCGGGCTGTTGCAAGCAGCTTAGGTATGGGTTGTCAATCCTAATATAGATCTATATATAATTATCACGCTCTCCTTACAAGAGATTCTATTTATAACTTTCAGGAAATTTTAACCCGTACTCTAAAAGTATAATGAAGTAGTGTCTCACAATTTACGTTAACGAGTTTACGTGTAGAGTGAATGAAAAACCATTTGATATAGTGTAATTGGCCCCTTTTGTAGTGTACTTGTAGTGTAAGCAACCATAAACTATACCTATTATTGGTTATTATACATGTTTGTAGTAAATGAAAACCCTTTTTGTAGTGTAAACATAATACTTTTCATAGTGAGTTTGTAGTGTATAAGTACCATAAACTATACTTATTATACTTTATTACATATGTTCGTAGTAATTTGGAAATCTTATCATGAATGACTATTTCTGTTTGTGATATTAAACTAACAAGAAATACATTCAATACATAGAAATTTTATTGCTATACACTTTGCTCAACATATTACAAAGTGTTAATAATTTGAAAGTTGTTTAACTAGTTTTACCTTTTCTGTACTTTTTTAGAAAATCACAAAAAAATCATACAAAGTCAAAATCTAATTCCGTAAACTCTGAGAGTTCAGGAAATCTGTCTAGTATACTCATAATTTTTATTATGATTTTTAGTGGTCTCTAACTAGTACGAAAATGCCCATATTCACAGACTGGTCTGAGTTCATTTTCGAAATAATAGGAAGTTTTGTAAAAATCACTATATATTGTAGAAAAATCGTATGAACATGTTCAAGTAGTAATCTTAAAGGTATGAACCTGAACTATTCATATTGAACTGTTTTGAAAGTTATGAAGTTTAAGATGGTCAAAACAGATCGTGATTGAGCCATAACTTCTCTATTGAAAGCTGTCATTTGAGTTTTAGCATGTTTTTGATGTTGTGACTTGTATTCTCCCCCATAAATTTAGATAAAAATGTTAAAATAAAGGGGTATGAACCACCTTGAGTGATTCTCTGAGATGGATGTTTGACGGAAATGATGTTCCCAAGCCAAGAACACTTGGAGAATGTTAAGGGTCTGAAGATCCTAAGAACAAATATAACGATATTTGTATAAGAGACCTATGTTTTGAGTGAAGAAATGAAGTATGCTTAAGAGTAATGGTGAAGAACTTACCTAAAAGTGAAGAAGAATGTGTGACATCATGGGAGTTTTGAGTTCCATAGAGAAGAATAGAGTAGAGAGGCGGAGAAAGAGAGAGAGAGAGAGAGAGAGAGAGAGAGAGAGAGAAGGTTTATCTTTGGATAAAAGTAAGTGAGACTTCTTGGGAATTATTGAGAATAAGATCTCTTGGGTGGATTTGGTTAAGTCAATCTGATGGAGTATGGGGATGTGTTGAAGAAGGATAGTGATTTGACTATGTAAGGTGTGAATAGTGGCATAAAGTGGGTGATTACCTTAAGAATAAAATAATGAGTCTTAGACATCATTCATAGTACAGTCATCTAACTCTATATGTTAGGAATGACATAGGAGTTTAGAGGGTTTAGGTCAAGAAAATTACGAGTTTGAGGGTGTTCCTACCATCAAATACTCCTAAAATTGCTAAGAGGTCCGAAATGGTCAAAATCCGAAATGGGGTTCGGATCTGCAAGTGTTCCGGAGTCAATAAGTCCTTTCCGGGGCAAAAATGGAGGAGTTCTAAAGTCAGTCTACAACTTTCGGAGTCAATCAGCCAATTATGGAGTCAAACATAAAATTTCGAAGCTCATCCTTGGTTCCGGAGTGGAGGTGTGGAGTCAGTAGCTTCCGGAGTGGCCTTGGTCTTCTGTGGCTGTGAAGCTCGTCTGGTGCGAATCCTTCCGGTGCCGCTAGACTTTCCTGAGAGAAAGTGTCCGGATGGGAGGTTTCGAAACAGGTTGGTCTGGATTAGGGCTTCCAAAATAGGGGAGATTCCGTAACTTGCGAGATTACCCGGTTGAGAGGAGTCCGGATCAGAAGACCTCCGGAACGAAGTTTTCCGGTTCCTGAGAAGGTGCTTCGGACTCGGAAGGCTCCGGACTAAGAGGGTCCTTCTAGGTTTTCTCCTTTGATTTTTGAGTTTTTTTCAATAAAGGAAAGGATTGGGATGGTATGGATGTTTAACAAAAAGTTAAGAGAATTCTGAGAGAGATTTGGGAGAGATTTGAGATAGAGTGGGAGAGATTGAGAGAGACTTTGTTTGTGACCTTTGTGAGTGTTTAGCTTCGCAATAAAAGTTTTGTAAAGCCCTTAAGCCTCATTATGAGTGTTATACGCCCTAGAAGGGTATGTAATAATGTTTTATCGAGTTGTTACATCACTCATCCTGATTAGGGTTTAGAATTTCTGAACTTTAGAAACTTTTGAGTGATACTTTGCATTATGATACAAAATGTACATAAGAAGACATAGAATATATCCCATCATACAAGCTCTACATGAGTTTATCGGTTTGGCTTGTTGACTTTGACTTGACTAGAATTTGATGGTTGTCATATCGAGGGAGGTCACGAGGATTCTAAGGAGTTGCATAAGGGTAGATGGCAAGGATTGTACCATGATTTGTGACAATGTTTATGTATCTATGGATCTTTTGATTATGGTTATTCATGTTGAGTATGATTCTGGTGATTGTTTGGGCTTTAGTGGCCATGTCAGTTTCGGTTTGAAAAGTGTAGACCTAGGTGAGTTAGTTGATGTTGATGTCTCGAGGGCCTTGCTTGATGGTACTGCCAGTTGAGTCGTGGGACTCAAGAAAGAAGCGATTGTTATGATTAGCTTAAGGATTGTAGCAGAGGCTGAGTGATTGGTAGATGGATTGGAATGTCACTATCTTCAGCAGAGTCTATGTTCTTCTAGTTTCCATTTTCAGAGGAGAGAGAGCATACATGTGATTTTTATAGTTGGGACATAGACCTAGCGTTGGGTTATATGGATACGTTTTTTGGCGGCAGTATTGTAGTGTGGGAGTACACAAGAGTATCCTTGTAGTATGGTTTCATTGAGATGAGATCAAGGGTCCGCTTTCTTAGGATATATGTGTTGGATTAGTGTCTAAGTCCATAACTATTTTGGTATGTACTTGACCTGATGGTGCATGGTCCTTTTGGGTTGCCTTCACCAAAGCAACTTGATAGGATGAATTATGGAGAGAAAGGATTAAATATGATTTATTAATATATTATAGGGATAATATATTAAAGGAGAAATCATATTGTTTAATTAATATTAGTCAAGAATTAATAAGAATTGAGTTTGTGAAAAAAAGAGATTAATTAAACTTAAGGGACTGGAATTGTAATTATAAGATAATTGCAATTGGGCTACGGATTGCCTTATTATATAAGGTTGGATGAATTATATGGGGAAACCCATAAGAAATCGTCCAAGGTCCTTAAATAAAGGAGTCCATGGTTTGCTTAGGGCTTAAGCATCCAAATTAGGGTTTCCTTGTTAGATAACCCTAATATCCTTACTATATATAGAACCCTTAAGCCCCAAAAACGTGGTGAACTTGTTCTCTAGGGTTTTGGATGGTTTTGGGCAGCCTCTTTCTCTTCTCTTCTTCATCCTCTTGCTCTTGGTGTTTGTGAACCATTAGAGGAGTGACATTTGTGACTCTAAGCTTTCTAAAGTCATTACAGGAAGGATTTGTGATTGTTATTGCTACATAACAATTAAGGTAATATCTAAACCCATTATTATGTTAATATTGATTTTCATATACTAGAATTAGGGCTTATAGTCTTGGATAAATTGCATGTACAATAGAGAAACCTAGATCCAAGCATTAGGGTTTGTATGAGCACATAGGATGTTCTTATGACTAAAACCCATCAATATGCAGGTCAAATGCTAGCTGATAGTTTAAGGCAATTAGGGAAGTGAATCGGGAGCGACAACTTTTGTTATCTCTGATGTATCCTGACTAGGAGAATGATACATTTTGTATTTGTGAATGATTCTTGCGTTGAATTATCGGGTGGGATTACAGGCGAGGAGTGTAGAATCCATTTGTTTCTAGATAAGAAGTTGGTTTTTTTCTCTTGTGTATCTGCATGAAATTCTTGATGTTAGAGGTAGCCATGATTGGGGAGTTCCCGAGGTCTTCATCAGAGATTCGGAATCTCTTTGAGATTTATTGGTCCTTATCTAGAAGATCATCTTGTGTTATGTTATATTTCCCAAGGTTCAGGGATGTTATGCATCCGGGTGAGTCGGTTTGAGTTTTGGTCTATTTACAACGTCAGTTTGTGGTGGTTCGAACCCTAAGTAAGGGAGAGTTGGATACTATGCTTAAAGGATCAGCAATTTTTTTGAGTTATTGTTTCAGAAGAATGGGTCATATGGATTTGCGATTTGGGCATGTGAATTTAGTTCAGGATTTGGTCAATACGAGGGTGCAGAGCAAGTTGCCATCAGATGTATGTATTCAGGAATGTAAGAGTTGTCTTCGCAACAAGAAGTTGTTGGATAAGGAGCTCGTTGTAGCCAGTTGGCTCCTTTTGGAAAAATCGAGGAATAGGTTAAGAGGCATTTGGGTCACTCAGGTTAAGTATTGATTTTGGAGGCATTTGTCAGCTTTTTGTATTGATTAACATCAATAGCCTAGGTTGGGCAATTTCTGATCTATCGCTCAGTTCCATAGTTTGTATGTTTAGTACCTCATAAGCTTTGTCCAGTAGTGTATTGGATCAATGGATTAGTTGTCAATGCACTCTCGATTGTTGGTCTTTCATTCTTCATCAACAACAAAGGTACTTCGGAAGTTTAGATTTGTATCAGTTTCAGTTCAATGGATGCATCAACCTATTGTCACAATCTATTTGTACATTTTGGTTTCTGGGTATGGTCACCCTCTATGGTTTGTTGTGAAACTATTATTCATAGCAAGCTCGAGTTTAGCAGATGTTCTTGGTTATTGGAAGTTCGGATATTGGGGCAGCGTTGTGGATTTCTTCAGGTGTGGCTTGGGATCTACGCAGAATCCAATTTTGGCGTGTCGTGTCGGTAGGGCTTATATCTTGATTGACCTGACTAGAGTTTGACAACTTTTTTGATGGCTTTGGAAGTTTTACCGAGCTATTTGCATATTGGTGGGATTTGTTCGGTTTCAATCAAGGTGTGGGATATTAGTCTTTAGCTATTCATGATAATGTTTATGTTAACGGTTGAGGTTCATCATTTCCGTTAGATCTACTAGTACTACAGCCAATGGGTAAGGGTTATGATGAAGGAGTGCGGTAGATCTAGGGTTCGTTATGTGTTTTCCCTTGGGGATATATGTAGGTTAAATAAGATAGCATGAGAACACTTGGATCGAGTTATTAGCATGGTTCTTAATTGGTTGTAGCTCTTAAATTGGAACAAGAGTGCAACCGCCTATCTCATTCTCTGGTTGTGTGTGACCATGTTTTTGCCTAAATTTAGCATTGGTAGCTGCCTGTACCATGATAGAAATTGTGCGTGATAGAAGGGTATGACTCGTATTTGTGTTTGGTTAACATTGAGAGGGATGTTGATTGGATTCCTGAAAGTCAGTGGATTAATGGTTGGGTATCTTTATGTCCCTATGGTGTTGGTCGTTGTCACAACTAGCAATTTAGGGTTGAGAGTGTGAAGCTTGTACAAAACAATTCCTCTATGTAACCCTATTCCATCAAATTACTGAAATCCAAACTACAATGTTATATGAATTCATGTGTGCATACATTTAGGAATCAACTTGAAATAGCCTCTCGTAAGCCCAAGATTGATCTATAGCTAAAGAAAATCAATTTTGGGTCTTTGCCCAAGAGTTCTCGACCCAAACACCCCTAGGCCAAAAACTCCCTTCCTTGGGCCTAATTAGCCCGAAAACCCTTTTATTGGACCCAATTAAGCCCAAACACACTCCAAACTGAAAACCCATTAAGAATATAGGGTGTTTTCGGCCACCCTAAAACCGAAAGCCCCTCTATTATTGTCACACCCCGAAAACCGAAGGCGGAAACATTTCCGGGGTTGACTCCACGTAGAGTATCAAATCCAATGTACATAGTAAGTAAAGTAAATCAACCATTACATTACATATATGAAAGCTTTACATTTGTTTCAAAAGCATAAGTTATACAAGTGATACATAGTATATATGAACAATACAAAATGAGTCTTCTGAGAACCCATCTTCACACAAAAGGGATCTTCGGGTACCTGTCTAACTCGGACCTGAGAATACAAGCGGTTTGAAAATCAGCATAAAGCTGGTGAGTTCATAAGCGGTTAGTTTTTCTGAAAATGTATGAGTTCCTTTGGTTTCCTGAAAAATGGTTATCCAAGAAAATCCCATATTTTCTTATGTAAAGTTAGATTCCAAATCCAAAAGTAAAGTAAACGATGTCTAATTAAAACATGATTGTTCTTGTGAAATGTAGTTCAATTGTTTAACTTATTACACTTCTCAAATTTCGTACTACTGTTATTCAGGAAGAACCCCATGTTCTCCTGACTGTGTGTGTGTGAACTGTTACTAGTTTCTGACTATGTTCGGTGTCCTTCCCAGGAAATCCCCATGTTTCCCTAACTGTGTGTATACCTTTACCGGTTTTGGTTATGTTCAGTGTTCTCCCCAGGAAAACCCCATGTTTCCCTGACTGTGTGTGCATCTGCAATCCCTATATGTACATTAGCTTTACTACGTACATAAAGCTAGTAAATGAGTCTGAAACGTTAATAATCTAGATTGCGAGTCCTTAACCATACTTAGACTGGATATGACTCGGACCATGGTCAGTATCCTTTTTATGACTTTTGTCACCCTTGAACCATTCGGTTCGGCTGTAGCTAGCAGCCAGGTGTGGGATTGTCAGTCCCGTATAGATCTATACACTCAAGCCACGCTCTCCTACGAACGGAGATTCTGGTTACAGGGTTAGTCCCCCACTATCTCATGCCCTGGAAGTGTTACAAGGACGTGTCTCTAATCATTAAGATTACTCTTTACTTTTCGACTAGGAAAGTAGTATTTATGACTGACTATACTCTACGTACCTATCCTTTACACTCGAGCCTAGGTGTTTTATTAAGGACATTACACTCGAGCCTAGGTGTTATTTAATGATGGTTGTCCTTTTACACTCGATCCTAGGTGTATTATTAAGGACATTAAACTCGAACCTAGGTGTTATTTAATGATTATGGTCCTTTACACTCGATCCTAGGTGTATTATTAAGGACATTACAGTGATTTGTGTGTTATGATGGTATTTATCTATCACACTCGAGCCTAGGTGTATTGTTAAGGACATATAGATGTTTTATGTTTTCTAATGGAGTCTGTCTTTTACACTCGAACCTTAGTGTTTTATTACAGACATTACAATGGTTTATGTATTCTATCAGTTTAAATGTGAACAATCAAATGCAAAGTACACAATATAACAGTGTATAATAAGAATTGAAAATCGGGTTAAAAACAAACAACTCTGCAAGTTAAAACAGTTTGTTTAAAAGGTTTTCAATTCTTAAAGTGTACAATTATGAAGCCATTTAATTGAAATCATGTGATTAATTACAAAATATACTTGTACTTTTGCTTGTATTCCCCCCCTGAAAACATTGAAAAACCATTAAAAAAGGGTAGGGGTATGAACTCACCGGACACGGAAATGTGTCGATTTCGGATGCTAAACGTCGAATCGAGGCCTGATAGCACGCGAGGTTCCTATGTAAAATGAAATGGCATAATAATATATCTAATTAGATTTACAATCTCTAATTAGATATGAAGATACACTCCAACGAACGAAAACACCTCAAAACGGGTGTTTGGAGTGACCCGGGTGACATCTACGGACGGGAATTGAAGCGTGGGACTTGGGATTTGAGTTTACTCCCCAAGAGTAAACTTCCTAATTGAGTTTACGGCCTAAACACCCATTCCCCATGAGTTTACGGCCGTAAACTCATAGAGGGGTGGTTTATGGTGTTTAATGGCTCACAAATGGGTATGGACACTTGGAAATGCTTGGAATAATTTTAACTAAGGCTTGGATTGAATTAAAATCATCAAATGCAACACTTAAAGGAGTTTACGGCCTAGGCATGGGTTCTATGGCCGTAAACTTGCATATCTCATAGAATAAGTGTTGTTAAGGTCCCAAAATTAATCACATGTGATTCTAAAAATTCCAACAAGTCTAGAAATCAATTTTGGGCACCATTTGACATCCATTTAGGAGTTTACGGCCATGGGGCATGTTCTATGGCCGTAAACTCTCAAATGTGGGATTTTGATGTGTTTAAAGCCCTTAAACTATTTTTGGTTGGTTCTATGATTTATTCCAACGCTTTTGGTGGTGTTGGATGGCTTTCTAACACCTTAGAATTGAATTTATACCCCTTTATGAGGAGTTTACGGCCCAAGCACATGCCTTGGCCGTAAACTCATATAAACCTCTCAAAATTTGTGTTTGAAGTGTTCTAAGTCCAATTCTAATATTCTAAAAATCATATCTAAGTCTTGTTTGTGTTTTGGAAGGGTTAAATGGCTTAAAAACCCTCATAATATGTGTTTACGGCCATGGCACCTTCCAAGGCCGTAAACTCATATACAAAGCTTCAAATCTTGGTTTGAGGCATTCTAATTCCATTTCATAAAGTCCTCTAGCCATATACAAGGTCCAATTGAGATTTGGAAGGGTTTTGTTGCTCCAAAAACCCTCTTTATGTGAGTTTACGGCCTAGGACTGTTCTAGGGCTGTAAACTCATGTTAATGGTCCTATCCCATGGTTTGAACTCGAATTTGAGGGCTAAAGATGTTGCATAACAAATTAGGGAAGGTACCTTGGTGATTTGAAGCCTTAAACTTGAGATTTTGACCCTAAAATCTAGTTTGAGGAGAGAGGTTGGAGTGATAGTTGTAAAATGGAGCAAAAGCTTCAAAATGGAGACTTGAGTCACTTTAAATAGTGTCCAAGTTCGGGACATGGTAGAATTCTACCCGATATCGGCGTTAGACGGGGCTTTTGGTCGCACCCGGCCAATTTGTCGTAACCCGATATGGTTGGTTCTAAAAATGTTCCGATCATTAATATGAGACGTTAGAATGAGTTCTAAGGGTATTAAGACACTTACTAAGTCATAAAATAAAATTCACATTAACGACTTAATAAAAGGTTGGAAACGGAAACGAAATCGGAAACGGCGATTGGATGATCGGAACGAGTCGCGAAAAGGGTTACAATTAAGGATATGAATTTCGGGTTGTTACAATTATATTGATAAAATAAGTTTGGGCACAAGTAAAACAAACAAATAAGAAATCACAAAAAGGGTGCCACCTAAGTGCTTTAGACTCTATTAACCCACAAACAACTACACCTCACACGCTTTGATCCTTCAAACTTCCATGCATGGCATTCTAATATCCATCATGCATCAATAAAGGAATCCACCCTCCCCATTTAAGGGTGTTCGGCCACAAACACCCACACATACACACTAAACACATTTTCACTCATCTTACTCTCTAAAACACTATCACTTCCCTCTCCAATTTTTGTATACAACCTTCAAGAGTAATTTCTTCAAGAAACTCATAGGAACTTGGTAAGTATTCTCAAAAACCTCTAGTGTTTTTATACTTACTTAATCTAAAACTCTACCTTTACACACACAATTCTGTGTGTAGCTCTTTGGAACACTTGATTTTCGAGAAGCTCCTCAAGTTGTGCAAGGCTAGGCTCGTTTTTCGTGTTTTTCATGTTTTTCGGGGAGAGGGGGGAATACAAGTAAAGTTTTGTTTACCCATTGGATAATTCCATGCACCATCATGTTTATGAAAGGTTTTGTGCTTATAATGTTGAAAACCTCATGCTAAAACACCTTCAAATTGTGATTTGCAAGCCTGTTTTATGCTAGAATGAGTTTGTCCATTGGACATTTGCATGCATCATAGTTATATGTAGAAAAAGGAACAAATCTCTTGTGCAAAATGGTTGATGATATATATTACATGCACAAAAATCGGAACATTTGTATATAGAAGTCCAAATTGTTTTAGTCATTGGATATTTATAAGTTTTACTTTGCAAATATAAAAAATTGTATAAATGTAAAAATGTTATAATCATCATATGGTATACATAAAAATCAAACCAACTAAATTATGTCAAATTAGACACTTTAGTACATAAAAAGTTTCAACCGGAAAAGTATGGGATGTGCTAGAGCTACAAATCCTTGGAAAAGATTTACTAAAAATAAACTTTCTTAGTAAAATAGTCGTAATTATGTTGCCACTATTTTGATGGATTAAAACCCAAGATATTATGCTATTTTTACAAAATATATTACAACTAGACATGTTCATTAATTACTATTTTTATAAAGTGTTATAAATAGTTTAACCAAAATGGTATACAAAACAAATTTATGACAGAAACATTTGTGTGTCATAATCTGCCTATCATCAATCTCATAGAGCAGGGGAAATAAAATGCATGTCATAAAACCTGTAAAACGCGTGTCATAAACTGAAGGTTATGAAAACTACAAACCGCATGTCATAAAACACATGTCACGAATTTACACTAGTAAAGTGATTTCACTATTCAATAAAGGGAGTCGATATTTGCATAAATCCGTTAATGCTCTAGTGAGACACTATCTTCACCGTGCCTACCTACCGTACACTCTAATTCCTGTAATTATAACCAGAGTCTCCTGGAGGGAGAGCGAGATAGTTGTGTATAGATCTATACGGGGATTGACACCCCCACACCTAAGTTGTTCGCTACAGCTAGACGGGGCCAGTCTAGGGTGACAAATATCTTATCGAAACTGATGCCTGAAAACAGGCATAGCAGTCACATCAAGCATGGTTATAATGACTCACATAGGGAATAACACCACTATTTTGATTTACGGGGAAACTCACACTTCATTGGTTCTATATAATTTAAAACTACACACTCTGTACAGTACTCTGTTGTCACTATTATGGTCCTAGGGTTTAAGACTGCAGTTTCATACAATCAGAAAATATCGGATTTTCTGGGAACATACATTTACATGATTCAAGGAAACATGCATACATATTTTGATGCTTTTCAAACAAAACAAATACAAACCATTTTTACAGACAATATTGGATTTTCTGGGAGCATACAACACTTTTCAAACAAAACAAATACAAACCATTTTTCATACAAAAAAATGCTTATGAACTCACCAACATTCTATGTTGAAGCTTTTCAAAATGACTTGTATTCTCAAGAAAATAGTAAGCAGATACTTGAGCCATGGATTTTAGGATATTTTGTTGCATTATGGAATTTACAATTATGTTGCTATGAACAATTATAAATTATAAATTTATGAAGATTGTATTCTCAATGTATGTTATTTGGTTGATATGTTTCATTTATATTCAATTGTTATGATACTATACAATGACGTCATTAGCCCCCAGACGTTTCCGCCATCCTGGTTCGGGGGTGTGATAGTCGTGAATCTTCAGGTTGTTAATGGGATGACAGAAAGATCGGCATAATACCATGAGCTTATTGTTTAGTGGTTAGCACGTGTCACAATGTATCGTGAACCACTGGTTGTATAATTCATATGGGTGGGACCTGGTAGTCTTTTAATTGAGACTCTTAGGTCTCAAATTGTCAGTTTTCTTGTCATATTTGGGTATTAGTGCATTGTTGGAGTTGGAAGACTCAGTGAAAAGCTGGTGTTCATCATGTGGGTAACTAAAGGTTGTTCGGAGTAATAGTTATGCATCAGAAGTCTCTTACGGAGTGTTTGCATTATAAACCCCGTTTGCTTGCAGGTTGTTTATCAGGAGTTTGGTTACTAGTGTTGGATATCGGTTATGGAATCTTGATTCATGAAGTTCAATGTGAATGTCTCGAGAGATTTGTCAGGTGGAGGTACACCTGAGCTGATAAGGGATTCAGATGCAACATGCTAATTCTTGGATTGACCATCCTTATGCTCGTGGGATCAGTGGGTTAGTGATGACTTGTCAGGAAGTTAAGTGTGTATTTAAGGTTGTTTGGCGTAATCTCCAGATTGGGATTGGGTGAAATTCATGATCGGTATATTTTGAGTATTCATTATACATGGTTGAGTGGTGTTCTTAGTCAGGAACTATGGGTAGGTACGACAAATGAATGATCAGTAGTCTTAGGGAATAATTTCTACAGTTTAAATTAATGGTTTCTAGTTTTTGAGAAGTTTCTTGCTTTGAGTGGTTGTTGTTGTGATTTTAAGGAATTCCATTTGGGAAGAGTAATGTAGTTGTGTCAATTCTCAAGTATAGCATTTGGGTTTCTTTCATTGGCAGAAGGCAAAGTGTTAAGGTTCATTATGTATGAAGGATAAGTGATTTCTACTAAGATGGGGTAGATGGCAGGGTTGGGAGGCGGTCATTAGTATGGGATGAATATTCAGTCTTAAATAAAATTCAGGAAGTTTGGGCAGGATCCACTAGGGTGGCAGAGGAAGTAGTAATGAATGATTTCAATGACAAAATATAATTTAAGTGGGGGAGAGTTGTAACATTCTATTTTAGGATGTTGCTTAATTCAGGGTTCATGGACCATAATTTGACCATGTAAGGCCTTAGGTTTCATGGCAATGGAATTTAGACTCTTTTGGATATTGATGACGTTGGATAAGTAATTTAAACATTGGGTTGTTCGTTGGAAGATAAGGGGTAAAGTGGGAAAGGTAATGTTTCGGGCTTCTTGCATGAATTAAGGATTTTAGTTCGAGATGTTTTTGGGCATAAGTAACTATATAAAGTTGTGGATCTCGTCGATACCTTTCTATGGATATAAAGATCGCCGAAAACGGAGTTGGAACGATGAAGTTATGGTTGTTTGAAGTTAAGATGGAAAAGGAAGTTTGGCAGTATGTTGGGCGTACACTAGGTAGTAGGTTGTGAGTACTAGGCTGAAGGAATACGCTTTTAGGGTGTTATGTTGGGCGTACCGCTGCAGTGTTAAAACCTTAATTTAATAGTTTTGAGCCCTATTTAAGGTCTCTAACCCCTTGGGGGTCCTTCCTATCATGAGCCTCCACCCTCTTGAGCCTCTAAAAACCCTAGCCTCCTTTCACTTATTTTGAGCCATGGCATCATTTATGAGCTTATTTCTCCATTAGAATGCAGGATTGTAACATCCCGGAATATCAAGAGTAGAGTTGAAGGGCTAAAAGTGTAAGTTTTGTAGGGCAACTCGGCAAGTCCATGGATGGACTCGGCGAGTAGGGTCGCGACTTTGGTCGCGTGTCAAGTGGCCTACTCGGCGAGTCCAAAGATGGACTCGGCGAGTAGGTGTTGAGTGGAGAAAACCCTAATTCTCGGGGTTGAGCTCTATATAAAGAACATTATGTTTCCTCCCCAGCCTCTTTGATTCCCCTTGAGCCCCAGAAACCCTAATTTCGTGGAGGAACACCATTGTTGGGAAATTGGAGCTTGGAGAAGTGCTAGTTGAAGAAATCTTGAAGGAGATAAGGCTTGGATCAAAGGGTTTTTCTTGGATTCGAGTTTCATTGCTGTGGGGGCATTCTTTGAAGGTAATATCTCGTTCTTGAGCTGCTATTGTCTAGATTTTTCACTTTTGGGGGTGTTGAGATCACATCTATTGGTGTTTTGGAGTCTAGAGGTTAGATATGAGGTTGCTACCTCAGATCTGGAATAGAGAAGGGTTGGAATGCCTGAAAGTCCCTGTGATTGAGTATGTAGTGAAGCTATCTTGTCACAAACCTTAGCCCTAATGTGTATTATGCCTAGATCTTCATGGATTCACGTAAAGTTTGCCACTTTACGTGATGGATGGGTTGTAGGAGGCTAGATCTATGTTTTGGATCAATTGCATGGCCTGGGATGCTTCTGTATAGATTCAGACCGGTGGTACTCGGCGAGTCACAAGGGTGGACTCGACGAGTTGCTTGAAGATGAGCTGGAACTCGACGAGTTGGATGAACAACTCGGCGAGTAGGTTGAAGATAGCCTTAGACTCGGCGAGTCTGTTCTTGGACTCGGCGAGTCTTGTCGAAGAGTCCCAATATTTTCTGGTGAGTCGAGAATCGGTGAGTCAAGGGATGACTCGGTGAGTTGGGTGCGAGTGGACTCAGAGTGGTTGGACTCGGCGAGTCAGGTCGCGGATTGAGGGAAGTTCTAAGCTTGGGGACTCGGTGAGTCATCGGGTTGACTCGGCGAGTAGAGTCTGTCAGGGGTTGACTTTGACCTTGTCCAAGAGTTGACCAGTTGTCTTCCAGGGGTATTTTGGTAAATAAGGGTATATATTGAGTTGAGTGTTTTGGTGTTCAGTGGAAGAGTTCGTGTCGGAGTTCGGAGCAGAGGGATCTTATCCTTTCAGCCGGCAGTTTCGAGGTGAGTTATCCTCACTATATCAATAGGGTCTAAGGCACCAAGGCCGGCCCTTTTATCGGATTGAGATCCGGGTATCTATTGTTATGCTATTGTTTTGATATGTTTGCATCCTGGTAGTTAGGATGGTACTCGTTAGAGACCTGGTTAAGGTCAATATCCTGGTAGTTAGGATGATGCTATGCTAGTGACCGGTTAGGTCGGTATCCTGTTAGAGTGTTTATGTGCACATAGTTGTTTGGACTGGAGTTGGGTTGAGGCGGGTCCTGCTTTGTGTTGTAGGCCAAGATACCCAGGGCGTACCAATTATTCCGAAGGCCCAGCGAGCGGTCCGGATAGGCTGTAGGCCCCACGAGGGCGGACCAGACGTGCCGAGGCTCGGAGAGTGAACCAAGCCGACTGAAGGCCCGATGCGGGCGGACCAGTCATACTGTAGACTCAGAGAGTGGACCAGGTGAGTTGAAGGCCCAATACGGGCGGACCAACCATACTGCAGACTCGAGGGACATGATTGGACCCGGAGGGTGGACCAGGTGGACTGAAGGCCCTGCAAGGCGGACCAGTCCCACAGTAGACCCGATCTGCATGGTTGTTCTGTGTTTCGTTATGAGATAGAGTGATATGTGTATGGTATACGTGGTTGGTATTTTGGGGGTATCTCACTAAGCTTTCGGGCTTACATTTGTGGTTTAATGTTTTTTAGGTTCTTTAGGAGACTGTGGCAAGGCGAAGGCGTGATCGTACCGTTCCTCATGATTTTGTAGTAATGTGATTCTGGGAATACACTAAATGATTTGCATTGAAAACCTTTTTGTAATAATTTAATGAAATCGGGTTGTTTTTGAAAAATTTAAATTTGTTGGATTTTTTTCGGTTGTTACAAGGATCTTAAAGAAAAAGGTGGTATCAAAGTGTATGGAAGAAGGATTCAAGCATAGATCCAGCAAGATTACATCATTTTTGGACCTTTGTGAGTAAAAAGCTTCAAACTTGCTCATTAGTTTTATATATAGATCCTGTTAATTTCATATTAGTCACTTTTTGGTCACTTTGGTGCATAAAGTTTAGATCTTGAAAGTTTGTGACTTTGTTATGGATAAAGTTGGAAACTTTATCTATCTAAACATCATATTGATTCAGATGTGAAGGTTGGAGACTTGGACTTAATGGATTAAGTTAAGAAAGATGTATTTTTGGTCCCTTTGAGACTTAAAGACTAAATCTTAGTTATTTAGACCATCCTAGTGGATAAAGTTAAAGTTGGACACTTTATCCATTATGGAACTCTTAGGAACCATAAAAATGGGATATTGGTCCTTGTATCCCCTCCATGCAAGAGTTATGATGTCTTAATGGATTATTAAGTTGGGATTTTAGCTTTTGGGCCTTTTCTAGCCATGGAAAGTCATAAAGGTGGAAACTTTATGACTTAGAATGATGTTTTGGGTCTAGATCTGAATCTGGATGAAAGGTTTTTAAGGAATAGGCACTTAATGAAAAGATGTGGACCCATGCAGAGTACGCTAGGGTGTACCAAGTGGTATGTTGTGTGTATTGGGTTAGAACCTCATGGTTTGGGTGAGTCTCGACTACGCCCAGCATAGTGACTGAGTGCGCAGGGCGTACTCATTCAATTTGACTTTTTTACTTAACTTTGACCAGGATTTTGACCAAGTTTGACTTAGGGGTATTTTGGGTATTTTGAGCAGTATTTTGAGACGAGGTTATTGTTTGTTGTATAGGTGACCGGTTGAGTTAGTAGTTGGAGTTGTGATGTGTTCAACTATCTTTTCAAACTGTAACGTGACCTTCCTCACTATACTTTTGTGGGTCGAACGCACCAAGGTCGGCCCACTGGATTTTGTATCCTCGTATATTTGATTGTTGCTATACTGACTATACATAAAAAGTGAGTTTTTGATAAACTACTTTTTAGCCTTAGTAATCTAAATGAAAGTCGTAGTATTCGTTAAACCAAGAAATTCGATAAAAAGAACGCCAAAATCCGACTTCGTATGAGGAAGTTATGATTTTTCGAAGTTTCAGCTTAGCAGTAGACAGCTAAAAACTCGAATTTTAGATCGAGCGATATTTTACCGATACATCCTAAACAAGAATCGAAGGTCTCGTCATATGTAGTACAACGGTAAAAAGTCTGACGAAAACGGATGTCGGATGAAGAAGTTATGAATTTTTAACGGAATTTCCTGTCTCGGTCTGTTAAAAATAATAATATTAAAATTAAAATCAAAATTAGCCGACGAAGTCTAAACAAAAGTTGTAGAGAGTAATTTTAGCTACGCGTGCATATAAAGAACGTCAAAAACGGAGCTCGTATGCTAAAGTTATGGATTTTAGAAGTTCGTGGCCCAAAAACCGAGAAAACTCACATGAACAGTATCGGCCACGTCACCTTCGCACGAAGCAGCTGCGTCACCGGAGACGTGGCCCGGACCGAACTACCTCGCTGCCTGCTTCCGGAGTCCGATGCGTGTCGTGCTTTGATTTGTCCAAAATGCAAGCCAATAAAATTCTGACGCGCCTCGCCCTCGTGTCCGAGTCTCGCACCTCCATGCCTCCTCGCGTCCGAGTCTTCGCGCCTACCTCGTCACTCCTCGCGTCCGAACCTCGCAAAGGCGACGTGGCCCTCGCTGTTGATGACACCGAGCTATTTCGCTGCCTGCTTCCTTGCTAGCCGACTTTTGCCTCGGCCCTATATAAGGGAGGCTGCGAACTTTGCCGACTAACTTTGAAAATTTGACACTTTTAGCCCCTCTTTCCATATTTTCTTCATATTAACTTTCCCGAAGCCCCGAAATCAATTTTAGCACCCGAAACACGTCCCGAGACCCCCGAGAATCCCGGAAATTTTATCTTTTCGGTTTTGAAGCCCTACCTTCGCAGAGCCCGGTTTTCAAACAAACTCCCGGTTTTCAATATAGAAAGGCATATTTAAAGCTGAAGTGTTGTCCAAATTACTATTTTAACCCCCGGTTAACTTAAGGTGAGTTCAATATATAGGAACAATTGTATGTTATGTGTTATATGTGCTATGTGCTTTTCAATATTATCATTCTGAGTTATTTTCTCGTGTTATTCGCTATGTTAATAGCAATTGTAATACCTTTGACCATGTGATCAGTGAAAGGACTTAGATTCACAATGGTACTGGTACGTAGCCTCTGGCCATGTAGAGCATGTCTCCGTAAGAGAATGACTTCTATTCTATGGCATTGGCAAATGGTTAGACAGGACTATAAGCCTGAAATCTAACAAGATGTTAATCAGAAATTGCATGTCATCTATGACGTTTGGGCCAAAGCTTTATTGATGTATATCAAGAATTGAAAAGAATATCTTTGAATAATGTCTTTGATTGATATGAACGCTTGTCACATAATCTCACATACTTCTTGTTGTTCCTCTTTGCTTTTGTCACATTGAAGTATATATATGGCATAACATTATATTGTATCTATCTTTGAACTCACTAAGCGTCACCGCTTACCCTATCAATGTTTAACAATTGCAGGTGATAAATAAATAGTATGTTTACATACTATTGAAAGATGTAGAATAGTTTGTAATAGTACTTTTGTACTACTTTTTATGTTTGTATAAATTACAATATCCTGGGTGGTTATGTAATATATATAACACTTTGTAATAGAAGGTTTGTATCCAATAGTTTGTAAATCCTTTATATCAATGTAAAATATTGTTTTTATGAATATGCAAATAGCATGATTTGGAGTAATGATAATGTGAAATATAAAAGTTTGGGTCTTTCAAAAATACGAAAGTTGAAGTCTTTCAATTACTCACACATAACCCACGGATAGAGTTGTGTGTGAATGTGTGTTTTGTTGTAGTGTTATCTGCGTAGGAGAAAGTTTGTAATAAGTTAATTTATCCTTACTTATTTGAAACTCTTTATATAAGATTGCTAATTACCTTTTTACCCTTTATTATAACCTAAGAAACCCTATATAAAATATTTTTACGGCTTAATCATTCACCATGCAAAAAAATTTAACCATCTTCTCAAAGAAAAAGTCTACCGTTTATCTCTCACATTCTAAACCGCTAGATTTTATTTTTATTGTTCTTCTATCTTATCTTCCTTTCTCTTGGAGTTTATTTTCTTTAATTTATATAGGTTATGTTTTTACCAAAGCATTTTTACAAAATGAAAATTATATCTTGGTAATTGAAATATTGTATGTGTTCAATCTATATGGCTATTGGAACATTATAGACTACTCTGAAAATATAATATATTTATCATGGGCCGTTAATATATGGCTAGCATTATTTTATAATAATTTATTTATAAAAGAATCTTATAAACATAATCAAAGTTGCAGAAAAATATAATTTAATGTTGTTGATATTAATTTTCTATCAAAAATAGTATTATAAATGAAAATTGATAAACTATATTAAAAAAAATCAACTTTATCAACTTTTTTTCTGGACATTTTATATATATAAAAAAAATTTACAAAACCACCACCAAAAAAAACAAAACAAAACAAAACAGGTTATCAACTTATTTTTTTATAGGATAAAGCTAATGAACGCTTTTATATAAAAATAAAGGCAAAGATATTATTATAGTAGAAAACTTACCCAATTATAGGCAGAACTAGTGCTCAGAACCATTAATGAAATCATTTAATTGGTTCAAAAACATTTAAACATTAAATTAGTAGAACCCATCCAACGTTATGAGATACTAAACATCCATCCATTATAATATTACTATAGTAGAATCAAACCTTATAGTAGTAGTTAGTAGTAGTGTATGAGTTTCTTGTATGCATCTTTATTTTGAGAGTAATGTTTAATTTCCGCCTGTAAAATAAGCTACCTCCGTTATTTGCTGAAAATTGCTAGAAATAATAAATATAAAATATCACAAGTACCTTGCGAACCCCTTTTATAGCAACAAGTAGTTTCTCTCCTAATAAAGCTTCTAAAACAGCATCTTTCTCAAGAGCTTCTACTGATTCCTTAAGGGAGACTGGTAATCTTTGAAGTTTGTCACGTAGCATATCCGGATTATCATCTGTTTGGATTCAGACATCAATATAAATTTAACTTAATTATTATAATAATAATAATAATATGGAAGAACATTAGAAGAGTGTTTACCAATAGGATCAGGGAGAGAGAGATGTGTGCGAAGACCATGGATTCCAGAAGCAAGAACAGCAGCAAGGGCAAGATAGGGATTTGCACATCCATCCAATGCTTTGATTTCAAAGTTGCTCACAATGCCATCTGGAACGCCAGGTGGACATGCGGTTCTGAGAGGAGCCTCTCGGTTCTCTTTACCCCAGCACAGGTAGGCCCCACTCCACATATTGGGTTGTATACGGTCGTAACTACAGTTACGTACAATTATAAATATGATAGTTTGAAATTCGGATCAGAGGCTTCTGGTTCTTATTTCTTTTAATTCAAGAAAATAGTAGAATTGATCTGTTTGCTACAATTCAACTTCTACATGCGTTGTACTTTTGAAAAATCAACCCACTTCTAGTAGTGTTTTATCAAAATTCAACGACAATTACAATTTACAAAGTATAGTAATAAGAAAAAGAGTAAATTACACGAATGGTCCCTATGGTTTACGGTAATTTGCACGTTTGGTCCCTAACTTATTTTTTTAACTCGAAAAGTCCATGTTGTTTGTTTTTGTCACGCGCTTGGTCCCTGTCTTACCTAAAAAGACCATTTTGCCCTTGATTTTTTAATTTATTTAAATAAATACACCCCCGACCCCACCCCCTCACCTTACCTTACCTACCCCACCATTTTCCCTATTTAAATAATAGTTCTTTTAGGTAAAGACAGGGATCAAACGCGTAACAAAAACAAACAGCAGGAATAAAAAAAAAATAGAATGCTATAACAACTAACAAAAACAAATCAATGAAAGTTTGTTGCCCTAATGTTCTTACACACTCTTCATATTACCAACAATAGTAAAAAAAAATTATTATTATTTATTACCTGTTTGGGATGGGTGCTGTAAAAGCTAGAAGTGAAGGGAGATGATGTAGAACACCAGCCATAAACTCTTGTCCAATTTTAGACATTCCATGTTTTGAGGATCCATCAGATGCAGCAAATACATTATGTCCATTTTCAGACAAACTAATATGCACATGTGAACCAGACCCAATGTCATCTAAATTGTACCTAAATTCACCACAATTTAATAAACCATAATATGTCAAGTCATGTCATTTGTAACAAACATGGCCTTATATTTTTCATCATTTAAAAAAAAAAAAAAAAAAAAGATACATACTTTGGCATAAAAGTAGCAAGCAACCCATGCTTCCTTGCAACAGCTCTAACAACTTCACGTGCATAAATCAAATTATCTGCAGCATTTGTACAAGTTGTGTAACGTAATGCAATTTCAAATTGACCGTTTCCAGCCTCTGGATGTAGCTACATACATTATCAAAAAAAAAAAAATCAGAATCAGATTAGTAAATCTCAAAGGTCTCAAATAGATGCCTACATTATGAAAGTTGAGTTGTTTACCTGTTCTACATTAATATTTAATGAGTCTAGTGAATTAACAATTTCATGTAAAATAGGTGAAGCAGCATCATATGCAGATGTTGAACAGTAATGTGACATGTCAAACGGAACCCATTCTTCTTCGCCATTCCTGTGTAGTTTGTGTAGAGAATTTATAAAAATTATTATATGATAAAATGTAGAAGAAAACTGCGTATGCATAATAAATACCTAACACGACTCTTTAATAGATAGAATTCGTTTTCAAATCCAGCATTCATTACCTGAATAATAAAAGGCATTCAAATGGTAAGTAAGTACTTCATCAGGATCCCATTTCAATGTAGTAGACATAAATGCAACAAACTTTTAAGTTGAGTGAATAATTTATCTGATTATACCAAGTTAAATTCTTGTTTGAGGAGTTTTGAAACTCTTCTTAGTGTTTCTCTTGGGCAATACTCCCACACATGGCCAGGTTTTAAGTGCATATCAGCCAAAACCATCTCTTCCTGCATCAGCCTGTAGTGAATAGTATCAGGAATTACTGTTTGTTTCACATTATTAAACGTAAAAAAAAAAAAAAAAATTAAAAATGATACGATTTTACCATGGGATTTTACGTCTAGTTGACAAATCAGGCATGAGTCTGATTTCACCGGTTCCTGTGAGATTGGTGTCTTCAGCTGGACCATCCATTGATGAACTCATGGCCATAGAGGCACATGTTAGACCTAATCCATTCTCCTTCACAAAATTATCAAATCGAATTCGTGGAACAACCTGAGAGTATACAAATTACAAATTACAAAGTACAAAGTCAAAGGCTTTTGGTGTTCTTTTCTTTTTTTGACTTAAGGGGCACAGGACTTATTCCATTAAGTTATTATATACAGGTGGTCCTTTTTCAGGGAAAGCAGGCTGTTATTTTTTCCAATATTTGTAAAAACAACATCATTATCTAGGCAGCACTTAATGGACTAATCTCATCGTATTCTTATACAATTATGTCTTTCAGTTTACAGTAAAGATAACAGCTGCAATGTAGATTTCTATAATCAAAAACTGCAAAATGTAATGTCAAAAGGAAAAAAAAAAATCGAAATTTTAGGAAGTTGTAAATAAGGAAACATAACAACAGGAATATAATGTTAGCTTTATATTCAGAGAATCTCGAGTTGTTCAGCAGTTTTGGCATTTAAAATTTGTGTAGAAATGTAATCTGAGAGTACATCAAGCAATAACTAGCAAAAACATTCAGCTATTTGTTGTATTTTCATAGAACAACTTCAGAAAGAGCAGATTGTAGGAAGTAGCAATGTACATTACTCCTTTTCAATATAGGCAATATACTTTAGTTTTACCCATACTACCTATGTATTATTATTTTCTTTACACATAATAGCAATGTACTTATAATTATTATCCATAATAGCAATGTAGTTACAGTTATTTGCCAATAATAGCAATATCAAACAAATAAAGTACAATGCCTGTATCAGTAGAAAATAAGTACATATTATTATTATAGGTAAAACAGAAAGTATATTTTGCTATTATCACTAAAAAGAAATGTAAGTACATACATTTTGGAAACAATGTAACAATAAATGTCTCAAGATGGTGAAAAAAGTGAGTGTAGGAAAAAATTAAATCACTTACACGACATCGGTGTTGTCCGGAAGCATCTATCCATAAAACACGAACAAGCACAATTTCTTGTTGTGTAGAGCTAAGCTCCTGTTTCTCATGATTATTGGACATTTTTAAGGTTTCAGAAACATGTCTAGGAACCCTAGATGTGGCATCACTATCAATCTTGTACAACTTTTTTGAATTTTCAGAAAAGATATCAGTAACAGCTTCAAGAGCTTCAGGAATCGAGAGATCACCCTCATCGCATGCATCGCGTAGAACAGAGAAAACAACTTCTCGTGCCCTCTTTGCACCTGTCATCCCAACATCTCTTTTAAATTCCTGTTGTTATATTAGCAAAATCCGGCGGAATTGGAATTCAAGATTCCATTCCATAGCGTTTTTGGTTGCCAGATGGACATAATTCAATTGTCTTCAAACTACATGTTTGATGGATTTCACTATTCCTATGGGAGGGTGGGAGGTATTCAGTTCCGTTTTTTTATTTATATTAGAAGACCAAAATACCCTCATTATATATGTACTGAAATAAATAAATAGTCGATTATAGTTCAGGTTTCACAAACCTAAGTAAAACGTTTCAGGAAATGCACATCCATCGGTGCTGAACATCACCTGCATATACCATTTTGGTCCAACATAAAAAAAAAAATGAATTTAATCAAATGACACATATTAAAAGACAGACTTAAAACAAACACAAGAAATAGAAATGGAAATGGAAATATTTTAAATGTAAGAAAAAGCTCATTATCACCTTTTTTATTGGCGCTAACTCTAAAAGTTCTTTCACTGTTGATATCATGCCATGGACACTAAGCTTTGGAATTGCCAAACCAAAATCAAGGTAAACCTGAAATCGATTATACCACTTCTTTTATAAACTCATATCTTGATATCAGAATTAGGATCTCACTTATTTATCCTTTCATTTTATAATTTTGACCTGATGATATATGGATGCCAAATGCGATGCTTCTCTTGAAAACGGGTAGGATGCATGTAACAGCACTATTCGCGAGTCCAAAAATCTATCATCTTCTAGAAGATTCCGGAGATGAAGGGGATTAGCCTGCCTCAAATCCAAATCTTTGTCTCCAAAGCTACCAAAAAAAAAAATCAATACATTTTATTCAGTCAAGAAAAACTAATATCACAATAAATATTTTCTCCAAGACTGTTTTTATATTTTCTAAAGTGAAAATTGTTTAAGCAATTCAGTGTTTTACCCTGTGTGTATCTGAATAGGCCAGTCAAAACTCAAAGCCACCTCCAAACTACGCACAAATATATAATCAATAAAATTTTTGTTTGTGATGCGAACAGGATTTCCATCTGGAAACACAAATTCATTGTCAAATAACACTTTCAATTGGTAGTACAATACTGAGTGTCATGTTGTCCTGACTCTGACTCTGACCGATGTCAATGGGACAAAATTTGCAACTTTTTGTCCCACGGAAAAATGGTGGGACAGAGACTTTCCCTCTAAGTCTCTTGTTTGTGTAAAAGACGTAAATGCCCTCATCCTTAGCAAAAATAGTCCAAGAAAGCTTAGGCTATCTTGTTCATGTATAGCAAACGAGACCTAATTAAACTCACCAAGCAAAACTTCAGCAAGAGCATCCTCAAACTCTTTTGTGGTGACATTTGGATTAATTTCAAGACCACTTCGATATGCAGCTATACTTTTTAGACCAAAAACTTTCACCACATCTTTGGCACCAAATGTTAACAACACAATGATAAGGAACTAACAGACCTTTATCTTTATATCATACCAAAATAAACCTAAAACTCTAGTTTTGTAAAAAAAAAAAAAAGGATATGATTTTAATCTTGATAAGAAAATATCGGTAAACGCATTTACTGTCCAACTCTTCCCATTTCTGATTCCCTGAAGAAAAAAAATTACTATATAATATGAAAGGAAGCATTGTCGTTTAGTAAAAAACACAAATCAATGAAACTTTTCTTGCATTTAACCCTTAAAAGACTAAAGAAACTAAAAAAAAACTCACTTCATCAAGGATTTGTTCAGCTAGATGCTCAATCCTCAGTATTCTACCAACAAATGGTACAATATTTTTATGTTGTTCAATGTGTAGCATCTTTTCTAACTCAAATCCATCATCTATTAGTACACTAGAGATTCCTGCAGCTTTGAAGCACGTTTTGCTGATTGTTTCAATTCCATTGGAATTTCTATATTCTTGGATTCCTTCAATAGATAACTCAGAGCCATATAATTCAGCAATATCCCTCAGGCTTCTCTGTCAGATTCAACATAAACCCATGATTGAAGTTATACGTAGCAACAATTTAAGGCTTATAATAAGATACTTTTTGAACAGTATATATCCAAACAAACTTATGGAAAAAAATACAATGAAGCAAACTCTATTTGAATGTTCTCCATTCATGAACTTCTCATTTTACAGTCTAATTTCGTATCCGCATTTGATGTTTCAATTAAAATTTATATAGGCCTTTCAAGTTGTATTATTCCCCCACCTCATTATAGTTATTATGCTGCTTCCATGTCATGAAATTTGAAATTTATATAGGTGTTGTTTTTTACGTAATTTTAGTATCTAAAGTTAAAGAAAGGAGACTTTCCATAAAGTCCTGACATTTTAATCTTAACCTTATTTGTTTTTACCTTTTCAATTCACCAAATGTGCCCTGGTTTTCTCAGATATTTTTATGAACATGACAACACTTTATTGAGAGTGCATTGTCAATAAATAAAAAATTGGGCCTAAAGTTAATATATGATTGATTATCCACCAAATATTAATAATACCAGCCCAAAAAATTAAAGGAATGTTTATGTTTTGGACCCAAATGAGTGTATTTATTATTTAGTTTTTGTCAAATAACGAAGAATGCATAATTGTAATTCCTGAACTTATTTCATAGAAATAAATGGCATCTAAAACGAACATTTATTACAGTTTCTAACGATTTTAATTTTGGAAGGTATTTAAAACTTTGAATATTTCCTTTTCTTGTCAAACTTCAAAGAAAACTTACCTATCTGCGTTATCTATCGATTTACCGAATCAAAGTGCAAACATTGCAACTTTGAAGAAACACAGAAATGAGATTTTTGAAACTGAAAATTTAAAACTAATCTAAAGAAAGAGAATATTCCAGAATAGGGGAACATCCAAAATTGACTCGATTTAGTTAACAAATCGAAATAAACGGATCATGTTCAAATTTAGCAACTAAAGAAATGTGTAGAAAGAAAGAGGTGCTGACCTTGAAGTTAAGTGTAGAAGGAACAAAGGATAAAGCCTTGCCGGAAGCTTCAGAGAAACAACTGAGGAACGGTATTGTAGAATCAAGTGGTACGATATTGTGAGCGTGGGCGTCAACGAGCTCCGCCGTCTCAACCGCTAGCCTCAGCTCTGCATATTTTTCATCCATCTCTCTACAAGTTGAAGGTTATCGGTTTCTCTGAGACTTGTATATATGTCAGGATAGAAAAATGTTACGGAGTCAACATTGCCAGAAGTTATGGATCATGTTTCGCTCATGTGTCTTGGACTCTTGGGAGTTGGGAGATATCAGTCACATTCGCTCCCTAACAAGTCTCCATCTGTCTGTATAAAAACTACAAATTATCACGACGATATTTTAACAAGGGATATGTTGTAGGATATATTTTGGGGTTGAATAAGAAATGGACCAAAAAAAAAAAAAAAATTCAGGTATAGACATTTTGTGGAGGTGAGCTTCGCGGCTATTCGTTTGATAGTTGTTAACTGGGTTAGAGTTGACCGGGTAATAAACTGATTGGGTTATAAGTTCTGATTGAGTTTGATTTTGCATCTGATTGAGTTAACTTCTATGAAAACTTATTGTTTGATTTTGCATCTGACTGACCGAGTAAATGATTATATTACTATCAAACAATATTTTTTATAATAATGCATTTATGCAATAATCTCAAACCACAATATATTATTAATTAACTCTATTTATACAATAATCTAAAAAACATGAAGATTAAAAGAAAAAAAAATCAACATATCTTTTGATTGTCTTCGCCTTCTTCTTACCGATTGTAAAAAAAAAAAAAAAAAAAAAAGACAAAAAAAACTTATGTTTGCATTCATATGTACTAGGTTTGAACCATTATCATAGGTGGTTGCTATTTATCAAGATTGTTGTAACAATCATATAAATAAAATATGAAATACAATGATCCTGGTTACAATTTATAAAAACAAATCATAAAACTACAAAAGAAAAAACTTGAACTCGGGGAAAGGGGTTGTCACACTTATAAGCCAACTAATTATGCAATTCAAATAGCTAGTTTTGTGATGTATCCAAATTTCTAACAATAAACACACCGGTAAAATCCTATCCTGAAAACACACAAACATTATGATATAAGTTCTTCAATTGATGGTAAACATTGATCATAAACCCACCTGTTTAATATTGTTCTGCTCTAAAAATATGTTTAGGATAACAAGATAACAAACCTCTAGTGTCTTTTTAGGATAACAAGATAACAAACCTCTAGTGTAATAGGGTAAAGAAACAATCCAAATACAAAACCATAATCAAGAAATCAAATACATAATTGATCTACAGATCTAGTAGGTATCATTAGTATAACTCCAAGTTTAAAGTAGCATAATACCAATACAATTTTGCAGATTTTGATCTAAATTAACCACAAGAAATCTCAAGGATCACTTTTCAAATCATTAGTTACTTGAATTTTATCCATTACTATATTCCATTTCTATCCCTAGCTTAAAAAAAACTCTATCTCGGCCTATCTGCAAAGAACCTCCAGAGTAATTCAAGCACAAAGCTTAAGCGAATCAGATGCTAGAGTTCAGGAACTCATAGTTAATTATTGAGCTTTTTATTTGATCACATCAACTACCTATTTCCGGGCCAAAAAGAAATCATTTTTATATGAAAAGAAATCGATTTTTTGTAAAATCAGAAGGAATTAACAAGTAATGGATTGCAACTGAAAAGAAATCGACCCAGTTAAGATGGAATTACCTTATCTTCGTTCCAAATCAACATACCCATAATGGCCAAATCGTGTTCTACAACCCAATCGGTACAAATTGATCAAAAACATCTTCAAGCATGAAAGAACGAAAAAGATGAAAAAAAAAAGGAAATTCCTTATTAGCGGTGGAAGAGGAAGACGATGAACGAACGATGGGGATGTAGGTAGGTACGACGATGCTTCAGGGGGGTGGGAGTTAGACAATGAAAGAGGTAGCCGACGGTGAAGATGATGGCGGCGGCGGAGGATAGACAAAAGCAATGGAAAGGACGAGTGATGTCCGTTGAAGGAAAAGCTGCTTGGAGTGAAGGAGATCGAGACTTGGAGAGCCATGGGCAAGGGCAAAAGGTGTCTATTTTTTAGTCAATCTTTTTTGTTTAGCAGACCGAATCAGAGCAATATGTACCGACTGTGGACCAAGTAAGCTACAAAATAGAGGGTATCAAACACATTGACTGGACCAGATCAGTTAAAATGTCTGACCGGACCGGGTCAGCAAGAAATCAAACAACCATTGAGTTTAGTTCCGAGCAATGGATCCTTCAAAAGAATTGAAGAACAGTTTCGCGGAGCTCCTTCCAAGGAATCGATCCATCAAAAAAAAAGTTGAAGAACAATTCCACGAAACTCCCTCTGAGGAATGAACGCTGAAGAACAAGTTTGCAGAGCTCCCCTTCGAGGAATTGCTTCAGTATTTTTTTTTTTTTTTGCCACACGGATTCCTTGGAGCTACAGTTAATTTTACGGAGGCCTCGGAGCTCACCTCCGCGGAATCCATGTTTATACCTGAAAATTCAATTTTTTTTGTGCCACCCATGTTCTTATGTTGGAGGTAAGCATTACTTGTTTACTAGTGTCAATTTTGTTGGAATTAATTTGGTTGGATGTGTGACTTTCCTAAAATGATTTACTGAAGTGGAGTTTGAGAAATCTTGTTACTCTTTTACATAATCCTCCTTTAGCGACTGGCATTATGTTCATAGAAAACGAATTGGACTATGCCCACTTTATAGATATAGCTTATGAAGACCTAGAAATCCATATATATATATATATATATATATATATATATATATATATATATATATATATATATATATAGACCATACAGGGGATAGTTAAGAGGACTGGTTTGATTCAGGTAATGATGAAACTAGTTCTGTAATCTAGGGTGAGGATAAAGAACCTTATGAAACAGACCCTATGTTTGAAGACATTGGTTTAGAAGATGAAATCATTCCAAATGATTTTATTCCTTTAAATAAGATTGTTAACGATGACTTCCTGAATAAGTTGTGTCCAGATAGGGAGACGATGACACAAATGAGGATCCAGTCATGGACAATAGTAAGGAGGGAGTGAATGCAAATGTTGTAGTCCATTCTATTTTTAATCATGTCATACATCATGTAACACTCGGTTCTTGGTATGTATTTTAATAAGAATTATTCATTTTTGCAAACGGACTCGACGAGTTAGAGGCCCCATGTCACACCCCCAAACAAAGGATGGCGGAAACGTCCGGGGGTGGAGGACTTCATGTACAGTATCACAACAACGAATATAATAGTGCTCAAAGTAAATACAACCAACATAAATATAATTGAAAAAGTTACACCAAAGTATATGTTTACATGATTCAAAATCAATTACATTATGATGATAAAAATAAATTGTTGACGGTTTAACGTCCCATCCTCAAAGCGATGAAGTTTTCCTGTTTCACTGATTTCCTGAGAATACAAGTAGTTTTGAAAAGTGTCAACAATTAAGTTGGTGAGTTCATAAGAGTTTTGTTTGAAGTAGAAACCGTTTTCCTTGTAAAATCGATATAGTTTGATTTCCAGAAAATCCAATATTTTCTTAGTTAAGTGTGAATAGAATTATGCCTATATGATGCATTAATGAACCCTAGAATGACCCGTAGAGTTCCTCTATAATTGCCCAGCGTATATAAGTTATACAAGGTTTAAATTAGATAAAACGTTGAATATAGTGGGTCTGCCCTAGGTCCACAACCCAACGAGGAACAGGAGATGAGGCGGGCACCACCAATTCTAGGCCAATCAAGACTAAATTCTTATATGACTCAAACATGTACGCTCAGCGATTATAGTTGAAGTCTAACAATTCTAGATGAAATATAGTTTTAATATCATAATAACTATCTTAAGTGAACCTGTGTCACACCCCAAAACCGAGAACGGCGGAAACGTTCTGGGGCGGAGGACGTCATGTATAATATCAACAACAATGCAAAGTAGTAAACAAGCAACAACATCGTCCATTGCATTAATAAAAATAATTATTATACAATTGTATTCTGTCAAATTTTGATAAACACTAAAGCATAAATTAAAATGAAAGATAAGTCTTGAACAAGCTCCATCTTCCTTTCTCCTTGCATCGGTACCTGTCTATGATGACCTGAGGATACAAGTAATTTTGAAAGCGAGTATCAGCTTTGAAGCTGGTGAGATCATAAGTATTTAGTGTCTTAATTTGCATGTAAGAATTTGTAAGTGAACTATAAGTATGAAAATGTTTGTAAAACAACTGTAAACGTTTGAAAAACCTTAGAAATCCCTATGATTCCTACTATTATATAAAGTGCGTCTTCTACCAAGACCTAACTGTTCTAAATGTTCGTTTCTTGTAAAAGTGTGTAATTTTCCCAAGTGTAACTATCATTATCAAAATATAGTTTGTACATTAAAGTTTAAGTGAGGGTATCACTAAAAATGTAATGGGTAAATCATTGTAGTACTGTAGTTTTGTATTATAGGAACTACTGCTGTACTAACTACCTTAAACCGGATTTATATTAAGGTATAATGTGATAATTGCACCATACTATCGACTGATAACAACGACATAAAGAACGGTCGTAAATAATGGAATGACGTTTGGCACCCGCATACCTGCAGGTCCGGCTGTAGCTAGCAGCAAGGTGTAGGATTGTCAATCCAGTATAGATCTATACGCAAACTCAACGCTCTCCCTCCAAGAGAATTATGGCTACTACTCGGGCCATGACATTTAAGGCATGCTCCGATACAGTGGATCACAATTGTTAACGTATTAATGTAAGGGTAATGTTTCTCGTTCTAGTATAGTTGTATATGTAATGTTCTAGAAAGTATTGACTCATGAATGAACTGACTCATTGTATGATATCGCGTTCTAGTATCTTCCTAAACTACCCATATGATAGTTTACTAGCAGTCTAACTGGTACGTATGGTCATGGATGTATACCCTTACTAACTAAGGGCATGGGATGAACTGGAAAGACCTTTTATGACTATATATGTATACATGATATATAACTAATATTTAAATGATTTTCGGACGAATACCCAATATCCCACCATACCACATCTCAAGGCGCGAAAAGGAAATAGGGTGGATAGCCTTCCTAAGTCTTTTAAACATTTATTATATAACTATACATATAGAGGCATGCAATTTATAATATAAAAGCATAAATAAGTTTTGTAAGACATTCGAAATATAAGTATTATTTTAAGAAAAGATTGACTTGATGTCAATCTATAAAACAATTTGAAGGCATAAGTTTAATAAAACAGTTTAAGTATAAGGAAACATTTGTTTGAAACACAGTTGTAAATAAGTTTGAAAGGTAATGTACGGAGTAAGCTGTACAGTGTAAAAAGGAGTTTAAAACATATAAAATGTTTATAAAAAGTCATTTGAAGGAAACTGTTTGGTAAAACGGCTAATGAGTAGCCAAATCATTTGAATGTTGTATATTAATCACATGTGATTGATGTAATAACTAGCGTAATTCTACTTATTAATCGCATGTGATTGATATAATACTAGCATGATTCTACTTGTATCCCCCCCCCCCATTAAACATTTAAAAGTGGTTTAAAACATTAGTTAAGGGGTATGAACTCACATGATTGAAGTGGTCGATTTGAAATAGTCTAGAGAAGAATCGAGCAGAACTTCGACAGGAAGAGTTGAAAACGCGGGAAATCTCGGGATTCTCGGGAATCTCGGGAATCTCGGGAACACAAAACCTTCCTTCGGGACTTGAAGGTGGAAAACCGGGGCTTTGGGAGGGTCTCGGGGGCTTAAACGCAGAGTTTCGGCGTGAGAAAGAGAAGATTGGAGCACCTAAACCCGGCACCCCAAGAGTTCTATTTATAGGGGCATTTCTGGTGTGCCACGTCGTGGCTAAGGTTGGCCACGTCATGGGGAGAAAGCCTTATCCCCTTCCGTTGATTGGACGCCCTCAGTCACTTGTCGGGTCGCGGCCAAGCTGTGCCACGTCGTGGGGGCCTGACAGCCTCAGATTTTGGACCCCGAACTTGTAAAATTCATAACTTTCGCGTACGACCTCCGTTTTCGACGTTCTTTATATGCACGCGTAGCTAAAAACATGATCTACAACTCTCGTTTAGACTTCATTGGCTAATTTTGACTTTAATTTTAATTATTTATTTTTAACGGGCCGGGACGCGATAATTCTGTTAAAAATCCATAACTTCTTCATCCGATGTCCGTTTTCGTCAGACTTTTCGCCGTTGCGCTACTAATGTTGAGACCTTAGATTCTCATTTAGGTTGTTTTGGTCAAAAGTATCTCGAGCTCTATTTCGAGTTTTTAGCTGTCTACTGCTATACCCGAATCTTGGAAAAATCATAACTTTCTCATACAAAGTCAGATTTGGACGTTCTTTTTATGTACGCTCACGGTTTGAGGTTATCTATAACTTTCATTTAGATACTTAAGGATAAAAACTACTGTATTGAAACTTTTCTTTTTTCGTTTAATCGGTGTTGCCGGTTTTGCCGAGAATCTTCGGTTGGTCATAACTTCTTCGTTATAACTCAGATTTTAGGGTTCTTTATATGTACGAAAACCTTGATACGATTCCTACTACTTTATTTAACCCAAATAAGATTTTAGGAAAGTTATATTTTGACCTAAATTTGATTGGTTTTACATTACATTGTCTCGAAATATCGGGTTGTCACATTATCCCCCCGTTAGAAGGAATTTCTTCCCGAAATTAGAATTTAAGCAAGGAAGTATGCACGAATGATCGAGTCGTGATGAGGAAACTTCCTAATTGATTGGTTCTAGTGCACCTAAGTGATAACGGGTTCCCGGTTGGCATTCCAACGAACCTTCACTAACTGGCGATGACGTTTCTTCGTCTGCTTGACCTCTCGGTCGAGGGTCACTACGGTTCTAATACGAAGGCGAGGATCTCGACGAGTGGACTTGCAAGAGTCCTAACGGAAAGGTATGGTTTCACGAACGAGATGCGAAGAGTAGAAAGTACGTTACTGAGTTCGCGGAGTAGGTCTAGTTTGTGTGAGGCACAGGACCGATTTTGATAAGAATCTCGGAGGTCCTATCTACCTTGGATTTAGCTTTCCACGCTTTACGAAGCGTATTAAGCCATTCCCAGAGTGAGTTATCCTAAAGAACTTGGTCACTCACTTAGAATCTCAAAGGTTCCTTTTCTTGCGTAACCTCCCAATCAAAGGCCATCCCTTGCTGGGTCAAAGTCGTACGAGTTTCTGTAGCTTGCGAGGAGTTCTGAATGAACTAAGGCGGTAGGTCAGTAAGACCTAGAATCTGGCGAAGGACTGTCGGCGTCTCTGATGTCGATAAATGCTCAACATTTTTGACAAATTGCAAGAGTGCTCATAATTCCTCACATTACTAACAGTGTGTCCTTGGAAATTTGACTCTTCAATTTCAAAACTCGTGCTTTGAGAACATCGCTAAAAGTTCCTCTGAAGGAAATGTTTTCCCATGGGTTCCTTCTTACTACAAGGGTAGATAAGTAAGTCATTACATGTAGAAATGACGAACTGATCCAGGTAAGAAAGACGTACCCTACTCGTTTAGCTCATAAAAGTTATGGGCGTATTGATCCTATCTGAAGGGTATCACTACGGACTCGAAGTGTCCGCATCGAGTTCAGGAGATAGTCTTCCGGACATCTTTCCCTAACACTCGAACTGATGATATTCGGATCCCGGATCCATTCCTGGAATTAGTTTCTTTCTTTGCGTTTGCTCAACCATTTTGTCTACGCGTGGCAGAGATAACGATTTCTAATGAAAAATCTCGACGGAGGCTTCGATAACCGAGGTACATGCAATGCGATCCGTCGATCTCTGGAAGAATATGACCGAGGTTCTCTAGGGTGAGAAACCTAGTCTTCTAATTCTATTTATGTGTAGTTCGCTAAGTTGTCCAAACTGTTCTTGTATCTCCGTGGGTGTTTAAACTATAAGGTGATCTGTTTACGGGAGTCGTACTGGGTTCTATGCTTGTTCTTATGACGATGTGATTACTCGTACTTAGGCAGTTCTCCGTCCTGAAGTTCATATTATAATTCATACCTAGTTTCACAATCACCTTTTCGTGTATACGAGTCATATATAATTAAGGTTGAAAAGGTAGTCGAATAACTGGTTCTTTTTTAAGTTCACATCCCATCGGGGAAAAAGAATTTAAAGTGGAATCATCAATTCTAAACCTGTAGAACCTTGATTATATATCACTCTTATGCATACATTCTTCAGTGATAGATCAACCGCATGAATCCCTGGATTAAACTTGATGTATTGCACGAGTGGTACTTCGGGGATTTCTTCGGAAAGAAAATAACTAATAGGTACTCCTGGAATGAGTACTTCGGCGTTCTGATGTGACGGTTTCGCTGGAAAAGTGATCTAGAAGAAAGAGATGTACGTATGAAGCTGTTTTTGTGAGGATCAAACTGAATCAATTCGTATGATAATGTCGAAATCATACTGAAACTTAAAGACATTGGATTTGAACATAAGACGTTTACAGACAAAACACAACCGTGCAACCATGAACAGAGTTACAGTACTTTAGATTTACCATAAGACTATTGCTGCGAATAAGATATACTACAAAACACAAGTATACGCAGCACGAGAATTCCTATACAGACAGGATCTCGCAAAAGGTAAGACTCTAGTTGCACTAGCTTTATATAGTTTATAAGTTTGTTACAACGAAACGCCTAAATTACATTTAACGTGGTTCCGGAGCAGGCTCTCCTGCGGCTGTGATCCTGAGAATCTTCCCGTCTGTGCCAGAGTTTTGTGTTATCGGGCAATCCTTCTGGAGGTGTCCAATTTCACCGCATTGGTAACATATATGGACAGCACCCACATTGGTGGTGGAAGTGAAACGTCGAGTAGGAGTTATGGGGACGCGGGTTCTTTCCTTTTTCGGGCAATCTCTCTTATAGTGCCCAAACTCTCCACAATGATAGCAAGTCTGGTTCCCATCGGCGTTGGGCGAATTGTTGATCGGTTTTGATAGGCTCTTGCAGTAACGTTTGGTGTGCCCCTTTTTGTTGTGATTTTTGCATTGCAAGGCTCGGTAGATTCCCTCATGGTGGTAATTGCACCGGTCGCACTTTGGGAGTGTTCCTTTGTATGGTCTGCTCGGTACTGGGATGGCAGAGGTTTCCGCTTGCTGTTGTTGCATGGAAAGTTTTCGGGGTTTCTCGCGTTCTTTCTAAGTTTGACGCTTTCGTTTCTTGTTCTTTGGTTTTTGGCTTTGCGGGCCTGAGGCCGTTACCGTTTGGTGACTTCCTGGATGGATACCACGATTGGAAACTTCATTCCCATCAGTAGCATTGCTTGTGCTGTTAGCGCTACGGTGCGCAAGAACCGCGGTTACGGCAGCCACTGCGGCAGCTGTAACTGCCATTTGAAAGGTAGCGGCATCCATAGGAAAAGTAGAGGTCTCGTTGCTTGGCTGGTTGTTTCCGGATGACGACATGATTCTGTTAACACAAAAGAATAAAGATTTTGTGAGCGATTCTGGTTGACCCTTGATGTACTTAGATTGTTCTTGAAAAGAGTAAGAGTATGATCTCGAAAGTTTGACCTACATCCCTATGATGCAGTCCTAGTAAAGAATGAAAGTATGTTCGCGAAGGTTTGACCTACATCCCTATGATGCAGTCCTAGTACGGAATGGGAGTATGTTCGTAGAATGGTCGCAAGACGTTTGTCGTTCGAGCTGAGGTATCATGGGTTGGTGAATAACAAGATCCAACCACGGAAAGAGACTTGGAAGTGTCTTCGGAGATAAATCGCTATAGTCCAATGACTTGACTAAAGCATGTTTCATATAAACTCCAATGAAAGTATGATAAGAGTACTTGAATGAAGAATGACACAGAAGTAAGCCGACTGTCAATATCTTTGATATTCACGATGTAAGGATTCTGGAAAATGACCTTGTAAAGGTCTTACATCATATCCGCAGAAGATAGTTCCTGACAGCCTAAAGACCTAGCTAAAGTACTTACGGAACAAGAAAATTTCCTAGAAAATGCCATATCAGGTATAGACAGAAAATTATGATTCTTCTTTATAAGGAAATAAAGTAAAGCGTCTACTATTGGCGACGGTCATCACTCTGGTGAACTCTTAGTTCAGCCAATTGACGTTCCATGTCAAGTAGGTGTCTTTCGTACACCATTTGGCGTACTCGGAGCCCTATGACTTCAGCTCGTGATTCAGCCAGTGCTTGCAGCAGGGTTTCATGGTTTCTCTCTGACCTCTCGTGAGCATCTTCTAGACGAACGGTGCGGAGGGTATGCATTCTAGCATAGGCGACTACTTCTGTAATCTGACTTAGGGTTGTCCTGCCTTGAATCTCCTTTCGGGCCATTCTGCGGACCAAGATTGGCAAGACTCTATCTGCTGAGCCCCCATTGCTCAAGTTGGAAAAGCTTCGGTCACCATCAAATAGCATAGATTGATCTTGTCCTTGGCTCCATATTTCCAAGCATTCCACTCACTCAGGGTCGGGCCATGAAAAAGCCGGACGAGGGTTAGGAATTGGAAAGGGAGCTGCTCGGGGTAGGTTTTCAACCTCTGCTTCGGAGTTAGCATCATACGAAAAGTCTTCATCATGGTGATCATTCAAGAGGAAAAGGATGATCATTCTCTGGTTATTCTCCAAACCAACCAGCTATGACTTCATTTGGAAGGTACTGGTTGTCGAGGGATGGAGTCCAATTATGTTTTCTATGCGAGAATTTAAGGGTAAGAGAATAATTATTAGACGAGCTATCTAGATAATTATTTAGAAAACCTTCATTAGTTACATCGCTATTTGTAAAGTGCATACCAGCTATGTGTAATCTAAACAGGATAGACCTTCGAATAAGTGACCTTAATTTCCAAATTCACACAGAATAGGGGTAAGGCAAACTTATCACAGATTCTAAGTCTATAACATCCTAATTACATATAGCCTTAGTGTATCCACTTAGCAACTATCAACTTAGAAATGAAGATCCCGTTTTAGTTCTCAAGTATAAAGTACTTCTAGTAACACCAAATACTCCTATAGTATTTTAAAATTTAATGTTATGTTCTATTGTTCTCATTGTGGTAGGGTTGGTAAGATTTTAGCATTGTTGCAACCACACACTTAAGCTTAGGCACATGCTAGTCAACCCTCGGATAATATAGGTGATCAGGCTATATCTTCCCAGTCTTGACCATATGTCTCTAAGCCCACTTGCGTTGTCCAACAATCGTAATTCTTTTGTACTGTCCTAGTGACACTGATTTTAGTATGAATGCAGCACGTATACTTACTTAAATATTTTACTATTTAAAGTATAAACTCTTGGTCAGAGTATTTTTAATGCCTTATGTATTTATAGTTAGTATATCTTTTATGGGTTGATATACTTAATTCACTATAAACAATGCTCTAATACCAATCTGTCACACCCCAAAACGGAGAACGGCGGAAACGTTCTCGGGCGGAGGACGTCATGTATAATATCAACAACAATGTAAAGTAGTAAACAAGCAACAACATCGTCCATTGCATTAATAAAAATAATTATTATACAATTGTATTCTGTCAAATTTTGATAAACACTAAAGCATAAATTAAAATGAAAGATAAGTCTTGAACAAGCTCCATCTTCCTTTCTCCTTGCATCGGTACCTGTCTATGATGACCTGAGGATACAAGTAATTTTGAAAGCGAGTATCAGCTTTGAAGCTGGTGAGATCATAAGTATTTAGTGTCTTAATTTGCATGTAAGAATTTGTAAGTGAACTATAAGTATGAAAATGTTTGTAAAACAACTGTAAACGTTTGAAAAACCTTAGAAATCCCTATGATTCCTACTATTATATAAAGTGCGTCTTCTACCAAGACCTAACTGTTCTAAATGTTCGTTTCTTGTAAAAGTGTGTAATTTTCCCAAGTGTAACTATCATTATCAAAATATAGTTTGTACATTAAAGTTTAAGTGAGGGTATCACTAAAAATGTAATGGGTAAATCATTGTAGTACTGTAGTTTTGTATTATAGGAACTACTGCTGTACTAACTACCTTAAACCGGATTTATATTAAGGTATAATGTGATAATTGCACCATACTATCGACTGATAACAACGACATAAAGAACGGTCGTAAATAATGGAATGACGTTTGGCACCCGCATACCTGCAGGTCCGGCTGTAGCTAGCAGCAAGGTGTAGGATTGTCAATCCAGTATAGATCTATACGCAAACTCAACGCTCTCCCTCCAAGAGAATTATGGCTACAACTCGGGCCATGACATTTAAGGCATGCTCCGATACAGTGGATCACAATTGTTAACGTATTAATGTAAGGGTAATGTTTCTCGTTCTAGTATAGTTGTATATGTAATGTTCTAGAAAGTATTGACTCATGAATGAACTGACTCATTGTATGATATCGCGTTCTAGTATCTTCCTAAACTACCCATATGGTAGTTTACTAGCAGTCTAACTGGTACGTATGGTCATGGATGTATACCCTTACTAACTAAGGGCATGGGATGAACTGGAAAGACCTTTTATGACTATATATGTATACATGATATATAACTAATATTTAAATGATTTTCGGACGAATACCCAATATCCCACCATACCACATCTCAAGGCGCGAAAAGGAAATAGGGTGGATAGCCTTCCTAAGTCTTTTAAACATTTATTATATAACTATACATATAGAGGCATGCAATTTATAATATAAAAGCATAAATAAGTTTTGTAAGACATTCGAAATATAAGTATTATTTTAAGAAAAGATTGACTTGATGTCAATCTATAAAACAATTTGAAGGCATAAGTTTAATAAAACAGTTTAAGTATAAGGAAACATTTGTTTGAAACACAGTTGTAAATAAGTTTGAAAGGTAATGTACGGAGTAAGCTGTACAGTGTAAAAAGGAGTTTAAAACATATAAAATGTTTATAAAAAGTCATTTGAAGGAAACTGTTTGGTAAAACGGCTAATGAGTAGCCAAATCATTTGAATGTTGTATATTAATCACATGTGATTGATGTAATAACTAGCGTAATTCTACTTATTAATCGCATGTGATTGATATAATACTAGCATGATTCTACTTGTATCCCCCCCCCCCCATTAAACATTTAAAAGTGGTTTAAAACATTAGTTAAGGGGTATGAACTCACATGATTGAAGTGGTCGATTTGAAATAGTCTAGAGAAGAATCGAGCAGAACTTCGACAGGAAGAGTTGAAAACGCGGGAAATCTCGGGATTCTCGGGAATCTCGGGAATCTCGGGAACACAAAACCTTCCTTCGGGACTTGAAGGTGGAAAACCGGGGCTTTGGGAGGGTCTCGGGGGCTTAAACGCAGAGTTTCGGCGTGAGAAAGAGAAGGTTGGAGCACCTAAACCCGGCACCCCAAGAGTTCTATTTATAGGGGCATTTCTGGTGTGCCACGTCGTGGCTAAGGTTGGCCACGTCATGGCTAATTTTGACTTTAATTTTAATTATTTATTTTTAACGGGCCGGGACGCGATAATTCTGTTAAAAATCCATAACTTCTTCATCCGATGTCCGTTTTCGTCAGACTTTTCGCCGTTGCGCTACTAATGTTGAGACCTTAGATTCTCATTTAGGTCGTTTTGGTCAAAAGTATCTCGAGCTCTATTTCGAGTTTTTAGCTGTCTACTGCTATACCCGAATCTTGGAAAAATCATAACTTTCTCATACAAAGTCAGATTTGGACGTTCTTTTTATGTACGCTCACGGTTTGAGGTTATCTATAACTTTCATTTAGATGCTTAAGGATAAAAACTACTGTATTGAAACTTTGCTTTTTTCGTTTAATCGGTGTTGCCGGTTTTGCCGAGAATCTTCGGTTGGTCATAACTTCTTCGTTATAACTCAGATTTTAGAGTTCTTTATATGTACGAAAACCTTGATACGATTCCTACTACTTTATTTAACCCAAATAAGATTTTAGGAAAGTTATATTTTGACCTAAATTTGATTGGTTTTACATTACATTGTCTCGAAATATCGGGTTGTCACAACTTGGTACTTTGTATCGTTACCCCCTTTTTGTATAAAGACCCGACACTTTGTATTTGTACCCCTTTTCGTATAAAAACTCGGTACTTTGTATTTGTACCCCTTTTTGTGTATAAACCCGACACTTTGTATTTGTACCCCTTTTTGTATAAAAACTGACACTTTGTATTTGTACCCCCTTTTGTATATAAACCCGACACTTTGTATTTGTACCCTTTTTTGTATAAAAACCCGGTACTTTGTATTTGTACCCCCTTTTGTATATAAACCCGACACTTTGTATTTGTACCCTTTCTTTTTGTACGAGTGTGTTATGTAAATGATCATAAACTATACCTATTATAGTTTATTAAAATGTTTGAAATGTATATGTACCCTAACTATACCTATTATAGTTTAGTATGTTTCTTTGTGGTGTTTAAGAATCCCATTCTTTGTAAGTCGAATGTATAGTACAATATAGCTATGTTTAACTTGCTTTGTTTTGTACTAATGATTATGATGGAGGATTCTTATAAATTCAGTAAGTAATTTCCTATTATACAAATATATCATAACAAGAAATACATGCAATATATGAAGTCATCAAAGACTTAACACTTTGCTCAACATGTTACAAAGTGTTTTGTTAGTTAGAAGCTCTTAACTAATTCTTAATCTTTCTGCACTGTTTTAGAAAAATCATACGAAGTCAAAAACTAGATCCGTAAATTCTGAGAGTTCCTAAAATGAGTCTAGTTTACTCATAATTTTTATCATGATTTTTGGAAGCCTTTAACTTGTCTTAAAATGCTCATATTCACAGACTGGTCCGGATTTGTGTTTGAAAAGACAGGTTGTTTTGTAAAAATCATCATAAATTGTAGAAAAATTGTGTGGAGATGTGCAAGTAGTCAGTTTAAAGCTAAGAAGTGGAACTACTTGCACCTAAAACAGTTTTGAAAAATAAAATGTTTAAGTTGTCCAAAACAGTCCGTGAATGGAGTGGAACTTTTATGATGAAGGCTGTTAGAAAATTTTAGTTATGTTCTTGGTGTTTTAACTTGTATTCCCCCCCCCCTTAAAAACTTGAGAAAACATTAAAATGTACGGGTATGAACTCACCTTATGTGATTTCAGTAGATAAGTGTTCAACCCAAGAACACTTGAAGATTCGAAGCTCTAACACAAATATGATGGAGTTTGTGTTAGATATCCATGATTTGAGTGGAAAGAAGTGAGATATTCAAAGGGAGAATGAATTATAATTACTAAGAGTGGAAGAACACTTGAAAATCAGCCTTGAATCTCGAATTTGGTGGAGAAAAAGCTTGAGAGAAAAGTGGTGTTTGATACTTAGTGAAATGAGAGCAAATGAGAGAAATGAGGAGAGAGGATGAATGTCCAGCTCTCAAAAATGTGTGAAAGGGTAGTAATTGAGTGGAAAGGACATTGATGTGACCTAGGTAAGGTGGGGAGGTGTGGCTGGTCATAGAGTGGGTGTGGGAGTGGTTGCTTGTATCATAAGGTAAAGCAAAGTCAACACTCCACCTCTTTGTACTTTACCCACTTGCTTTTATTATTTAAATAAAGATTTCTATGAAAATATGATTAAATTGTGAATATTTAGGGTTTATTATGTTAAAATATGATTTTGGGTGAAAATCCCGCGTTAAAATAATTAAAAACGGGCCTTAAACGCAAAACTACGCGAAAACCGGGAGAAAATGGATTTCCAGCGAGACCTCTCGGTCCTAGGCCGAGGTTCGGTCCTTGCTGTGGACTGAGCCGGAAACGAAGGGAGGCGAGGATGCGAGAGGAGGCGAGGAAGCGAAGGGAGGCTCAGTCTGGTGATAAGAGGCAAAGGTGGTCAGACCCGAAATGGACCGAAATGAACAGTACCTTCGGGTTCGGTTCCTTTGAGCGAGGTTCGGGTTCGGTTCCTTTAAGCGAGGTTCGGGTTCGGTTCCTTTAAGCGAGGTTCAGGTTCGGTTCCTTTAAGCAAGGCTCGGGTTCGGTTCCTCCTGGGCTCGGGTTTGGTTCCTCCTGGGTGAGGTTCGGCCCTGAGAGGACCTTCGGCTCAGGAGGGTTCGGGTCTTCTTGGTTTCGGTCCCTAAGAGGACTTTCGGGTGCTAAGAGGCTTCGGGCCCAAGGGAAGGGTTTCGGGTCCTTAAGCCTATTTTTCTTGTTTTTACCCCGTTTCAAGCCGTTTTTGACCCGGTTAAAGGTCGGAATGACCCGAATGACTTCAAAAAGTTACGGAAACTTTTGAGAGAGATTTGGGAGAGATTTCACATACTTGGAGAGATTTGGGAGAGATTTGACATTCTTGGAGAGATTTCTCATACAAAGAGATATTTGAGAGAGATTTCACATACTTGGAGAGATTTGGGAGAGATTTGACATTTTTGGAGAGATTTCTCATACAAAGAGATATTTGAGAGAGATTTCACATACTTGGAGAGATTTGTGAGAGATTTGACATTCTTGGAGAGATTTCTCATACAAAGAGATATTTGAGAGAGATTTCACATACTTGGAGAGATTTGGGAGAGATTTGACATAGAGAGATAGAGTGAAAACGATTGAGAGAGGTTCCATGTGTGACAATTGTGAGTGTCCGGCTTCACAATGCAAGGTTTGTAAACCCTATTAAGCCTTGATTAAGGATCTTACACACTCCCGATGAGTATGCAACATTGTTTTATCGGTTTGGCTCGCCACGTACCACAGTTTTAGGTTAAGGAGATCTAGATGTTCGCACTTTTTGATTTATTATCTCTCATTAGAATAGGGAGTTGTTTAGTAAATACATAACATAATCCCTAAAACGCAAGGGTTAGCTGAGTTGACCGGTTTGACCTATTGACTTTATTTGACGTTGAATTGACCAGAATTTGACGGTTGTCAGACCCCAAACTCGTCGAGTATAAACGGATTTTTGGGATGCGGGACTTAAAGTCTACTCGACGAGTTGAGAAGCCTTAACTCGACGAGTAGGGCTGCTAGAGTGAAACCCTAGTTTTCAGGGTTTGCACCCTATTTAAGGACCTTAACACTCCATTGTTGCCTCCCTCGTCACCTCCCTCAGTCCAGCAAAACCCTAATTCGCGATCTTGAGCTTTTTGAGTGTGTGTGAGTGAAAGGAGAGTGATTCTTTAGTATTTCCTTGAAGGAGTGGAAGCTAGAAGTGTAACACCTAGATCCCTAGTACGTATTTAATCAATTTCATAAGGAAACTCGACGAGTTGGTAGCCACAAACTCGTCGAGTATAGATAGAGAGGGACGCGGGGTTTGAAGTCCGCTCGACGAGTTGGGAAGCTCCGACTCGGCGAGTCGGACTGCTAGAATGAAACTCTAATTTTAAGGGTTTGGCACCTTATTTAAAGAACATAACACCCCTTTGTGGCCTCCCTCATCATCTCCCATTGTCCAGAAAACCCTAATCAGTGAGCTTGAGCTTTGTGTGAGTTTGTGAACCATTTTTGAGTGATTTGGTGTGATTTGTAGCTTGTGAGAAGAAGAACAATAAGCTAGAGGACTCCAATAGAAGGTTGTAGATACAGAAGCAACATCACATTTCCTTCACTTTCTGGTAATCAAGTCTATGTTGGCCATTTGTTTTCTAGATCTTCTTATGGCCATTTGAACTCAAACTAAGGAATTGGTATGGAAATTTCAAAATAAAATCATTTTTATAAAAAGGACTTTGAGAAAAAGAAAAGAATTTTAGAAAAGCGAAAACAACTTTGAATAAGAGAAAAAAGGTGCGGTGCATGCAATCAGTCGAGCTCAAGTAAGTCTCCCAAACTATCCATACAAGTTATTTTCATATGATATGATTATGTGATCATCATGCTAGACTAGGGCTAAGGATATAGGAATTGATGCCATGTATGCTTGCTTTATGTGTATGAAAATTGCATGCTAGATTAAAGCTAAGGATCTAAGAAGGATGCCTTATATGTCTGCTATATGTGTTTGTTGAGTTGTATGTTAAGTATTGATTAGTCAGTGATATGATAACCTGATTAGGTTATGCTTAGTTATGGTTACTCAATGCTTGAATGTTGCTTGTTTTGTGCTTTTAGGAGTTCTAGTTGTCCTTTGCTAACTAGTAAACGAATACGTTAAGTTACATGTTGCGAGGACTAAATAATTTCAGAAGGTTAGGTCTAATGCTACTTTGCAGCTCTCGTTTGAGTCCAACCGTTGTAGGGTAGGATCTCTCATTCAAAGAATTATCTGGTTTAAGTAATATGTAACTATATTCACAAGCTAGTTAGGGAAGGGTAATAGGGACTTATTGTGCAGCTGATGGCGGAGAGTAGGTCGGAGATTACCCTAGGGCAAGCCTAGGATGAGATTAGCGCGTGAAGCAGTAGTAGTATAAGGGACTTGGTGGAGTCAAGGTAATTCTTGAGGAAAGTACGGATAGATGTGGAAGGTAGTATGGGCCCGTACTACTGAAAGCAAAGGATCCGTACTCGAATCAAGGAGGGATGAGATGAATCCGGGAAACTTGTAGTATGGTAGATCCCTTAAGTATGATGAGTTTCTGATGATTTTTATGGTGTATTTTAAGAATGGTGGTACTACATACTAGACCAGTCGGCAGTTCAGGCACCGGTGAGGGATCAGGCTCGGGCTCAGGAGTCGGGCAGCTAGACGACCAGACTAAGGAGCTCATCTCCTTTGAGATCACGTAGTATTCTGGATCAGACTCCTGTGATTTTTTGGAACGATCAAGGAGGGTATTTTAGAGCTTTTGTATGAGAGATTTAGTGCTTTCTGCACCGAGGTGGTGGCCATGATGGGGTCGCGTACACTGACTTTCAGGGAAGCTTGGGAGCTCCCGACTACCATGGGGCTCGGGACCCCATTGCGAGCACTAGATGGTTGGCTGATGTTGCCAACGCATTCCGCACCAGCAGATGTCCCGAGGGGACAAGGTCTGACTTGTGCCCTGTCTTCTGAAGGACATGGCACGTGATTGGTGGGAAGAGGTCGGATGAGCCATTAGGGATGATGTAGTTCTTAATGCGATGACCTGGAGTGATTTCACAGCCAGGTTCAGGGTCGAGTTTGCGCCTGTGATTGAGGTGCAACAGCTTGCTAGGGAGTTTTAGGATCTCCAGCAGACGATTAAGACGGTGACCGAGATCACCAATATGTTCAGGGAGTGAGCTCTTCTCGTTCCGCAGTACACGGCGTACGAAGAGATGAAAAAGGCCCGATATCATGAGATGTTGCGGAATGATATCCGCCAGTTTGTTAGCCGATCCAGCTGCAAGACGTTAGAAGACATGATTGCTAGAGCTCGAGAGAGGGAGTTGGTTTGAAGTTATGTTTTTAACAGGCCGGGACAAGAAAAGTCTGTTAAAAATTCATAACTTCGTCGTCTGACGTCCTTTTTCCTCTTTCTTTTTATCGTTGAGCTCCTATTAATGAGATATTCGATTCTCATTTAGGTTGTGTCGGCTAAAATCGCTCGAACTAAATTTTGAACTTCGGGCCGCACACTACTATGCCAAATCTTAGAAAATTCATAACTTCCTCATACGAAGTCAGATTTGGGCGTTCTTTTTATGCATGATATCGGTTTAACGTATATTACGACTTTTGTTTAGATCGCTAAGGCTAAAAAGCACTTTATCGCATACTTACTTTTTACGACACACAATGTCGTGCTGGTTTTGTTGCGAAACTTCGACAAGTCATAACTTCTTCATTATAACTCGGATTTCGGCGTTTTTTATATTTTCAGAATCCTTGTCACGACCACCAAAACTTTCTTCATAGGGTTTATATAATATTTTATTTTTGACGCTTATTTTTATTTTTAAATTATTATATTATTATAAACAAGTATAAAGCACATAAATTCACATAATTCACATAATACTCAAATAATTATTTTTTATTACTTCAAAATGAGTTATAATGGTTGACCTTGACTATTACATCATTATACTAATATGTAGCCTAGAAACATGGACGTTACACAAATACACCCAAAAATGGCTTCCTTTTGGCACTCCAAGCTCAAACTCACTTCCAATGACAATTAGGGTTTCTAGGGACGTTGAGAGGCAATGGAGGCTGATAGAAATGAGGTCCAAATGTCATAAAAGGGTTTAAATAGGACACAAGACCAACAGTTTAGGGTTTCCTATCCATACCATGTACGCCCCGCGTACGAGGCTCCGATGCTCGATGATGTGCGCCCTCGTACGCTAAGCGCACAAGCGTGTATGCCCAACGTACGAGGGGGAGGGTCCTCAGCCAAAAACTTTAAAATAAAAATATTAAAGGAAAATACCTTGATTTCGGATGTTACATGGTTGGCTGGTGGGATATAATGCTGACAGCTATCCACTTTGTCGGGTTCATGCTATTTTCTCATAACCTCTGGATAATTGTAACTTTCTCATAGGAGCCCCGTTTTCAACGTTCTTTGTATCTATGAGTTCGTAATTTCGTCTACTACAACTTTCATGTTGATCAATATTACTAAAACACAAATACATTTTTACTTTATATTTTTATAAATTAAAGCTTCTTCTTTATTAATTTTAAAGTGAAAACACAGTGTTGTGGAGAGAGATCAAAATTACACATTTACATCTGATTATATCCATATTCTTTCATCTTGAAGTTCCATTTGAGCTTGAATTTGATTTTGATGTTGTCATTTAAACATTGGTGGATAAATCTGCTTTTGAGGGGAAGGTGTAGATCCCATTTATTGATTGGTTTGATGCAGAATAATAATGATCATGAAGATAATCGTTTAACAATGATAAACAAGTGCGGAAACTGATAATCGATAGATAAAGAAATATCAAATGTTACATGAACAATACTCATGGTCAGGGAGAATTCCCAACCAAACTCTCTCCAATCTAATATCTACGTGGTTCACACATACAAATGACCACACACCTCAACTTTATATACAAATGAATGAAATATGTTTTTCATATAAAATAATTTTCTAACATAACAAATCATTCAACATTATTCTAGAATATTTCCTATTCCAACAAAACGAGGGTTAATATAATGGGGATGTTATTTTCCTGTTGGTGGAGAGATATAATCACCAAAAATACCATAAGGTAAAACGGTAATAACATACTTTACAACTAATTGCAATAAATATAAAATTATGTCCGGTATATTATATAAACGAACCAAAATTTCGTCAAAAATGTAAAAAACACTGTGATAAGACTTATTATGATGACATTATCCTATATTTTTATCTCCCTCTTTCTTTTTTTTTTTTTTTTTTTTTTTTTTTTTTTTTTCACCTCAAGAAGGTTGGTAGCTTTGTTACCTATCATTTCGTTTCATTAATCAAAAGAGTGAAAGACTACTATACTTTTTTCCATGATGAACATGAATTTGTATAAAATATTAAGTAATTCTATATGATTTTGCCTAACGGATTAAAGACAGTCAAAACAAAAATTTCATGAAATTTGAATCAGGTTAGTTGTCCGAAGGGCGGTCGCCTTTTCTTCATATGAACCCTAATCCAAAAGCTCATGAGATTTGAATGAGTTAAGTAAAGTTGCCCTTAAATTTGTGAAAAGTGTGTTTCGAAGGGGATGAACAAACGATTAGTTGTAACAGCACTGGAAGGCGGTCGCCTCTTCCTCATTAAACCCTACATCCTATATACCCAGAACCCTAATTGATCCAATCCCAAAATTGCATCCAAGGTCTGTCATTCGATCAGATTAACTTTCAAAATGCCATACAATGAAGACGAATCCTCCGGCAGCGACTCCGATGCCGGATTTGACGAAGATATGGAAGCCCTAAGAAAGGCCTGCTCTGTCACAGGTGTCAACGATTCTGTCGACGACCCCCTCAAAGCATCCACCACCTGTAGCGATTCTGGTGACACCTATGCGTCTGAGGATGAAGACATAGAGTTACTGCGTAGCATTCAACAGCGTTTTTCTGTTCCAACCAACGATATTGGCAGTGAACAATATCCTATTTCTATGAAACCGTTAAGCATCATTATGCCCTCTGGTTTATCGGATGACAATGAGGATTATGGTGAAGATTTTGAAACTCTCCGTGCTATTCAACGGCGATTCTCGCAGTACCACGGTAAAAGTTTTGCGAATTTTCTTTTCTCTTCGTCTGCTTGAATCACTATTCTTTTACCAATTTTTTTTGTTGAATGTTATGTTCCATTGTCCCGATGCTTATCCTTTGTGAATAATCAAACGCATTCGTTTCTACCTGGGACTTAGGGGCCACCTCTGTTGGCCGGAAGGCCTAGTGGGGTTCTTTGCATGAACCCTGTGGACTAGTTGAGCCAAAGGTGCCAAATACTGCGCTTACTCAAGAATAAAAAAGCATTTGGGATCAGAATTTGAGGGAAAGGATAGAAACATCATCATCATCATCATTTTTGCATCAGTCTTTGTTCGTAAGTTATTGTTGCAATTAACATAGATGCATGTTGACAGAACATGCTTGCAATGCTTCCTGCCTGCTTCATTGTTGCCACTTACAGAAGCTGTTTTAGTTGGTTGTATCTGGTTTATTTTATACAACTAAAATTTGTTTATTGATTTTTGAACCAGATAGCAAGAACAACAAGAAGGAGAGTTCTGTACAGAGACCAGAGCAGGTTGGTGCAACTAACATAGAATTGGAAAAGGAATCTTCCCCTAATTTTTTTGTAAAGAGTATTAACAATGGACAAGGGTTTCCAGATTGTGTAGATGGAAGCAACACCAATCAGAATTTGGAATTATCCAGTAACATTACCCCTGAGACTCCCTATGCAAATAACAGTGAAGGGCATGAGCCTGGTTCTGAAATAATTCCAGCCCCGGATTGTGGTTTTCCAAGATCTGCACAGGCATTTGTTGAAGCCATCAAGAAGAACAGGATATGTCAGAAGTTTATACGTAATAAAATAGGACAGATTGAAGCAAGGTTGGAAGAAAATAAAAAACTGAGGGAGCGTGTTAAAATCCTAAAAGACTTTCAGGTGGCTTGTAGGAAAAAAACAGGCCGAGCATTGTCTCAGAAAAAGGATCCACGCATCCAGCTGATTTCAGTTCCAAAACAGAGATCCAATGCGGTTAGTCTCCATGCAAATGATCTTTATTCTCTCTGATACATCTTTTCTTTGTCTTTTATTGAAAATTTTGATGTGGTGACTCATTTGTTTAGAATCCAAGTTTGAGAGTTTAACTGTTTGATGGATAACAAGATTAGGGTCTAAAGAAACTATGCAGAATTCGGATTCAATCACATGATATCAAGTTAGGCATTGGTTATCATTAAGATTGTTACTAGTGAAATGAGGATTTACACTTATTTTGTTTGTTTATGCATCTCTCACACATTTGGTCTATAATATTATATGTTAGCTTTAATAGTTCCCCAAGTCTCCATTAGGAATTTTGCTTCTATTAGGGTGGTTTTGGTCTTTTTTGAACAAGTTATTGCTGGTGAGGGCATTTCATGTGGCTATTTAGTTGTTTTTAGTTATTAATGAGGTGGCTTTGTGCCTTTGTCTTTATGATTGAGCCTTTGTTTTTATGTAAGTGATGCACTAAAAAATCCTTAATCATTTAAATATTGAATGCTATTGAGTTTCCTATAAAATATGTCTTATGTAAACTCTAAACCCTAAAAATGCTCCCCTTTTTACTACTGGGTGTTTTTTGGTAGTCGATCAGTTTAGTTAATTACAAATGGCTTGGGATAAAGTGTTTGTATATATATATATATATATATATATATATATATATATATATATTCATTGATGATAATAATCCGTGACTTGTACGATGTTTGTCATTTTAAATCTTTACACTTTGGGAATTACAGGCTAAGGATAAAGAAACACATGCAATTAATCAAGGCCCTGCTGAAAATTGCCATGTTGCAGATTATAGAGATGCAATGTCAAAATATCCATTCTCTTTGATTAGGGAACCTTGGTCAACAGAGGAGAATGAGAACCTTTTGAAGGGAATTAAACAGCAGTTTCAGGAAATGCTAACACAAAACCTTTTCAGGTATATTATTATGAGTTTGAAAAACGTTACTGAAGTTTGCAATTCCTGTTCTTACTTATAGCAACACACTTGTATTTAACTTAATAGCATTTGTACTTTTCAATTTATTGTTTATCACGACATTGTAGTATGAAAGATGTATCTTTTAATTAATAGTATATAGTATATGCATATGACAGTGGGGAAGATGTAGATTGCCATGATATGGACAACATGCTTACAGAAATCACACATCGTGAAATATCAGCAGAGGAAATCCGGTCATTCCTTCCCAAGGTCAATTGGGAACGCCTGGCTTCCATGTATGTCATAGCCCGCTCTGGTCCTGAATGTCAATCAAGGTATACATATACTGCTATTTCTATTAAGTTGCTATTTTAAAAATATATATTATTATAAAATGTGATTTGTGAATTGATGATGATTCAGATGGATGAATAGTGAAGATCCTTTAATAAACTGCGAGGCATGGAGTCTGACTGAAGATAAGAAGCTTTTGTATACTGTTCAGAATCGCGGGTTAAGTAACTGGATTGATATTGCTGATGCATTGGGGACAAATAGGACGCCTTTTCAATGCTTATCGCGTTTTCAGAGGAGTCTGAATGCATCTATCATAAAAAATGAATGGACTCCCCCTGAAGATGAGGAGCTTCGTAATGCTGTTGCTGAATATGGGGAGACCAATTGGCAGCTTGTTGCTTCAACACTTGAAGGAAGGACTGGTACCCAATGCTCGAATAGGTCAGTCAGTTACCAATTATTATTATTATTATTATTTTCTACTTTTTAGACGATATGCAGTGACTATTACAAAATGAGTATTTTATTCAATTTACTCTTTTGAAAACGACGTAGTTTTGAGAAAATGATTATTCTGTGTTGCGTTCAGGTGGAAGAAGTCATTGAACCCAATGAGGGAAAGAGTTGGGAAGTGGGCTCCGGATGAGGACAAACATCTCAAAATAGCTGTGAAGCTATTTGGGGCTAAAAACTGGAACAAAATTGCTAGATTTGTGCCTGGTAGGACACAAGTACAATGCAGAGAAAGGTATTATAATTTATAAATTATAATTAATATCTTATTTATCAGAGATATGTTTGGTTGATTTTTACATCTTGTTTGTGTGAGTGTGACAGATGGGTTAATTGCTTAGATCCTGCACTTAACATGAACGAGTGGACACCAGAGGAGGATTTAAAGTTGAAAAATGCAATTTCAGAACATGGATATCTCTGGTCTAAAGTAGCTGCATGTGTTCCTCCACGAACTGATAGTCAATGTCTCAGGTACTCTACTAGCTTTTTTAACAAATACCCAATATTTGCTTTTATTTATTATTCATTTTTTCCTTTTTGTGTGTGTGTGAATAGGAGATGGAAGGTGTTGCTTCCACATGAAGTTCCCATGCTACAAAGAGCCAGAAAGATGAAAAAGGCTGCTTTAATATCTAATTTTGTGGACCGGGAACATGCACGTCCAGCTCTTACTGTAAATGACTTTGTTGCCCCTCTACTACTTGAATCGCCCCCTGAACCTAATCAAGATCATATAACCTCAGACAATCAAAACCAAAGGTATGTTTTTTTTTTACTGTTTCTTTGTGTTCACATTTCAATATCCATGTGGGATCCAATACTCTGGTCCCATGAAAACTGCAAAAAACAACTTCCTTCTTCACAATTCTTTTGTAACATGCATTTGATTTTTCTTTTTCGTGGGAAAAACTTAAAGCTAACTTACTTGTCTCTTTCTCATAATCCTTTATAACATAGTGTTAAACTTGTACATATATTGTATTATTTAATACTAGTTAGAAGAAGTAATTTATTGGTGATAATGAAGTTTTGTGTGAAATTGCAGAGCTGTTCCAAGAATTAGATCTAGGAGGGCAAGAAAAGTAAATCCTACTGAAAAAGTATTGAAATTGATTGATGAAGATGAAGATGATGGTGACATGAAAGGCAATAATAATAGAATATCAAAGAGGAAGCAAAGTTTGTCAAAAAACAACCCAAACATCTCATCTCAAGAGAGCGAATTGTCGGATCTAAATGTTGATAGGGACAATTCTGAGATTAAAAAGTATGCCCGGAAGCGGAAACGAAGGTATGATTTCATTTAAAAAAAAAACTTGTTTTGATTACAACATCCTTAAACTTGCGTTTAAAGTTTTTTCTCATTAGAAATTGTAGTTTGATTTTTTTTTTGTAAATATGTATCGAGAGAGGGTAGTTTTCAATGTACAGTTACAGTAGAATAATGGTGTAATAGGAAGAAATGATGAAAGTATATGTATGTTAGGGTAAAAGTAAAGTGATTGACATTTCACATTGATTATGCATAGCTTATTATCGATTAATTAGGAGTTAAGAGAAGGTTATGTGATGCTGATTGGTTTTGGTTGCAGAGGCAAGAGAGAAGAGAAGGAGATGAATTTGAATATGAATATCTTAAATGATTCCCAGATGTGTAGAGAAACACCACCCATATATGAACCTGAAGCATCTCCAGACATGTGTATGACTGAAATCGAATCCCCAGAGGGTGAGGGTGAGGGTGCCATCACCACCATCACTGATAATGATAATGATACTGAAAACAACCAAAACCAACAGATGGGATTATCATTGGATCCAATCAATGGTGCAGGATCATCGCCATTTAAAACCAAAGCAGCCACCGGGAAACGCAAGCGGAAACCAAGGTATGTATGGTCGGTCAATATATATATATATATATATATATATATATATATATATATATATATATATATATATATATATATATATATTTTCCCAAATACTTGTTCTTATTCCTCATTCTTACATAGACTTAGAGACAAAGACTGTTTTTCTTTCTTTCACTCCCAACTTTTCACATTTTTCTTCTTTGTACACAATTGCTTTGATTCTATCTAATATGATCTTCATTGGTTGTGGTTTTGGTTGCAGAGGCAACAAAGAACATGAGGAGGATGGAACTTTCTTAAATCAAAAGAAGACCAAGAGAAGCCATCTGTCTCTTCCAACCGAAAACAAGTCAAACATCTCATCTGGAGAGATAATCAATGCTCAAGCTCACGAATCCCACACCTGGAAGCAAACACAAAGGTATGAAATGAATGAGTATGGTTTTCGTTTAAAAAACTTCTTCACTTCTTAAACTTTCATTTCATCTCATGAAGGAATGATGATATTGATACCCTAAGATGCTGTTTCTTTCCCACCTAACATAACTCTAATACTAACTGCTAAATATTTATCAACTTCATTTTGGAAAAAAGAAACATGCCGTAACTTCACTGTAATATCACAACTTAACTTCACATATATTTTTTCCTTGTGAATTCTGATTATTGAGTTGAGGATCCAATCCAACTGTTTGTGGTGTGCAGGAGGGGCAACAAGAAGAAAAACAAAAACAAACAACATGACAAGAGCGATGAAGCTTTTGAACCTCTTGTTGCTGCCATTTCAGATAAAAAAACCAAAACCACCAATCCCAATCCCAATTGTAATCGTGGGGATATATGTTCACCATCGTCTCCGACCGAAGCACCACCAGTACTACCCATCGAAAAGGCACCTTCCATTACAACACCTAGAAACTGTAAAACGCCATGTAAACAGGGAGGAGATGATGAAGAGACAATTGGTAGTTTTTTCAGTAGACTAAAGAGGAGAAGTTGTAGTAATATTGATGATGAGATTGGAGATGAAGAGACAATTGGTAGCTTTTTTGGTAAACTAAAGAAGAAGAAAAGGAAAACTTAAATGAAAATATTATTGTTGTTTTGATTTATCAGATCTTTGAAGGTCGAGTAGGGTGAGATGGGGTTTGATTTGGATGTTGCGAGAAAAGGTTTTGTTTAAAAGAATTTTGTATAATGAGTGATGAGTCCAAAGTTTGAGATGTGAGGACTGAGGAGGAATTGTCTATATCATATCGGGAGGGTTCGCTACTTTGTTTTCTTTACATTCAAAGTATATGTTTCAGTGAGTATATTATATAGGAAAGATGCCACAACTTTGAACATGTGTTGAGTTATATATATATATATATATATATATATATATATATATATATATATATATATATATATATATATATATATATATATATATATATATATATATATATTATCTTAATTACCTTATAAAGCATTTTTGGTCAAATGCTGAATTTTAAGTCTGTACAAATATACAATGCATTTGTACAATCAATTTATGCATTACAAAAAGAGTTGAGTACATATGGTCAATAGTTGAAAATATCAAATCTCTTATCTCCTATTGTTAGACTATTTTGATCCGGTTCATTTCTTATTTCCGTATTTTCCCAAATCTCGTAATTTTTGTTCACAAATCTTGGATATATATCGCTGATGTTTTCATTTCTAGGGTTTAATTCATCTTTCAGCATTTAACCACCATTGTCACACTCGTCGTTTGACGTGGGTAAACGGCTAGTGTGTATATATATATATATATATATATATATATATATATATATATATATATATATATATATATATATATATATATAAGTTTAGGTTATTTTGTTTTTACTAACTATTGTATGCTAGAATGCATAGATCTGGACCACCGGATGAAATTTAGATTCAAAAGGTCATGATCTTAAGGTTTATGATATTACAGTAGGGTAACATGAATCATATAATAATACAAATTTCAATATAAGAGTATTTTAGTCATTTAACCTATATTGAAAAAGAAAATTTTTAGCTTTTTAGGGATAATTAATTCCTTATTTGTTAAAATCTAAATATTTTAAATTAATTCAAATTTAAAAATTCGATTTTATGCTGTCAAAATGACAGAATGTCAACCATAAACTAGTAAATATATTTTTGATTTTATTCTTGCAGAATACGTTTTTAATGCAGTTATATATGATAATTGACCTGATTTAAGAATAAGATATTATTTATATACATCTATCTTGGGTTTGATTTTATTATTAATATACATCCAACTTGGGTATATGATTTTATACATTTTAATATCGTTATACACATTATAACAAAATATCATAAAAAATGAATAAAATTCTTAAACAATAGCATTCTTGAATATACAATTTTTGAACAAATACACTTGATCCTCTTCAATGGTCTATATAATCAACTTGATCTTCACATATATATACTTGTTGTTGAACCCGATCCCAAATATTTCTCTTGTATGATCAATATTGAATTCATTCTCCGTGCAATTCTGAAATAATAAGATACATTACTCGTTAGTATTACCAGTTAAACAAATATACTTGTTGTTAACAAACATTTTGAAAGACATTCTAACAGAATGCATTTATATAAATAAATTCTAACATAATACATTACAAAATGCACTTAAATCACTTTTTTTTTCTATATGCATAAACATTCTAAAACATGTATAAAGGTATTCTGTCAGAATTACTAACAACACATGTTTTATGTAATATTTATATTCTCATAGAATGAGCATGTGTTTGCATTCTGATATGAAAAAAAAATCTTCAACTTAACCCTTTTCATGCAAATTCTAATAGAATGTCAACTTAACCCTTTTCATCAAAGACAAATTTAGAACAATCAAGAATCAAGAACAAATGGAAAATCAATAACAATCTATCATTATTTAAATCAACTTGAATGATGAATATTTAAAATCAAAGAAGAATGAGAGCACAACGGGTATACTAGTGAAATCAGAATTCAACAGAAAGGATAATCGGAAATCAAAGAATCGAAAATCAGTGAATAAATCAAATGGAAAATCCATGTGAAGAATTGTAAATCAGTAGCATTCAGAAGAAGAATTGCAAGCAATCAAGAAGTAAGAGAATCGGAAATCAAGTATTACATGGAAAAAATCGCAAAACCTTTCACGGGACGGGAAAGATCGAGACATATCCATTAGCTATCCAGGGTTTACCCACTTACTATCTCATGCTGTAAGTGAAATAGCTTCAGAATATGACAACCAATAACAATGTTGATACCATATGAATAAAAGGAAAAAGAATCTAGAACCACCTTCTATCAGAGGGTTTTCGAACCCTATAAATTTCGTAGCTAGGGGATATTGTTTTGTCGCCAATCACTGTTAAAACCACTTGCTCTCCGATTCATAAAGCCGGTGGGTCGACGGTGGTGTGGGGTGGTGCTATTGCTCTGGTGGTGTCGATATAAGGAGAGAAGGGTTTTCGGGCCTATGAAGAGAGAACAAGATGATGATGGTTCTACACAATGATTATTAGAGAAAAAGAGAGAATCGGTGGTGGTGTTATAGGTTTGTGTAACTAATAACCTAAATTAATGGGATATTAATTGATTTTGTTTTCTTTTACCATAATTAATTATAATGTAGATTACTCTTATACCATTCTATTATTTATTATTGATTTAATTATTTCCTCAATTCTCATTGGTGTATACATGCACACACTAGTTGCTAGAAACATTTGAACCTAGCTCTCTCTCTCTCTCTCCATATATATATATATATATATATATATATATATATATATATATATATATATATTCCGTGAGTTTTTAAACCATTCTTTATCTAAATATCTAAATAAAGAACGAGTGAAATTTCAAACTCAAACACACCCAAACTAATATGTTTCTCATATGTAGACCTGACAAACGTCTCGTGATGTGTAGGGTTCATGTCGTGTCAAGACAACGGGTTGAAAGGGCTTGACCCTAACCCGATCCGTTTAATTATCGTGTCGTGTCATATCAACTCATTTATTTTCGTGTCGATTTTGTTTTGGGTTTCGGGTTAAGGTTTAGATCTTGTAAATATGTGTTATGTCATGTTGGTTTGAAACATTTTATAGGTTGGAAGTAGGAATTATGGAGGCAAAAAGGAAAAAGTGAAATACTAGAGTTAGGAGATGGAATGATAAAATTTATAGTAAGTTTAGAAAGCAAAATGAAAAGAGTTAAAGTTGGGGATCAAAGGGGATAGATGGTGAGGATGAGTAAAATTAAGTAATTTTGAAAATTTGAATATTATTTTTAATTCTTAAGTTTGGCCCACTACAAGTCTATAACATATACTATATTTATAAAAATATGAAATTTATAATAAATAATATATAATTAAATGTGTCATATTCGAGTTATCTTCGAGTTGAAAGTCTTGACCTCAACTCTACCCGTTTAATTATCGTGTCGTGTCAACCCGTTTACATAAAAGTATCGAAATCTCTTACCAAAACCTGCTAATTTTGTGTCGGGTTTTTGTGTTGTGTCATGTTTTGCCAGATCTACTCATATGACCCTTGGGTTGGGTTGACGTGTTTGGTTTGTCATTTTCTTTTCTATGTATTTGGGGACTTTTCACCAACCGGTCATATAGGTAATATGTGGATTGGAGGTAAGTCACTGTGTTTGATTGTTTTTGAAGAAATTAAACTCGAAATGAATCAAATTTTGAAATAGTTGGAATCTGTTACATTTATGGTTAGCGGGACCGGTTCAAATTTGATAATAAATGATGAATATTCATGTGTAAAAGTGGAGTTTTTATATTTATTTGTTTCAATAGAATGTAGTACATGTACATGTAATTTTCATAAAGATGGAGAATGGAATTGAATTGAGCCCATCCATCCCTAAAAAATGATTACAGAACTAAATAATTATCAATTTGACAACCAAATATGTCGTGATTGGATATTAAATTCCAATTCCGGTAGATTTTGTGGAGATACATCGATATGTCGACATCTTACTTGTGAATACTTTCTTCTTACTGCATGCTACACTAGATTGTTGGTAAAGTTATGTTGGAAAATTTTGTGTACTGTTTGTGAACATAATTGGAAGTTGCATGTTTTGCTATTTTGGCAAGTATACAAATTATTAAAAAACAATTGGCTTAGAGAAATTGTGCTTAGCATAAAATTTCATACCTCTACATCGCGCTTCTAGTACTCCGGCTAAATAGACCTAACAACCATAATACAATTTGTCCCGCAAAGAATCCAACCTTCCATTTATGACGGAACATGTTCATACGGGATACCATTTTATTATGTAGTTGATAAGTAATAACATTGATATTGGGGCCAGTTATAAAAATAATTACACTTTTTTTTTTTTGTAATGGAGTATGCATGGAAGTTGGAACTATTTATTCTAGCATTACATATCCGAAAAACTTCTCTTCAAATGTACTAAGTTATCGTTAATTTCTCAACATCAACTCCATTATAACTACAACCTTTATGTATTTACACGAGTCACCATAAGCCAAAAAAAGAGAGTAAATAAACTATAACCTAATATAACAAATTTCACTAAAACTTCAAGAAGAATCAACACTGGAACAAAAAAACATATCCCACTTAAAACCACTTCCCCTTTAAATGGTCTTACAGCTGGCTGCTGCTAGTCTAGTAGCATAGCATAGCCACTTTACAAAAGAAAAAAAAAAGTACATCTGCCAACAATGCAACATCAACCCAAATCAAACCATTAATGATCCTCTACCCTCACGTTGCAACAAAATCACGGGCAGTTCGGTCAAATTGCAAAAAGATCCACCCAATACCACTCAGTCAGATTCAGTCATACGCCTTCTCCCAGTCCTCCACCACCTCCAAGTTCTCCTCCTGTTTCCCCGCTGCTTCACCCTCTCCCTCACCCACCACAACTTTCCCAGACTCCTCCGCCAAACTGCCGCCACCTTCCGACTCCAAAACACTCCATCTATTCGCCGACGAAGTGATCGGTACCTCTTTCACCGCCGAACTGCCACCAGCCCACTCATCCGAAACACTCCATGAACTCTGCCCCCAATCTCCGGTGGTGGACGACTCCTGCACCACCGCTTTCTTCCATGGGTGCACATGGTCCTTAACTGTCGACCCACCACCACCACCACCACCCCAAACATTACCTCCACCATTTGACACGACACCAACCACCGCTGCACCGTAATAAACCGACCCATGATCCAAGCGCCGCATGGCGGTTGCCGCCCGAGCCGGGTCACTAAACACCGCCAATGCATTCTTATCATTCAACCACACCAATTCACATTCACCACCAAATCTCAAAACCAAAGCACTCACATCCGCATCACTAGGCAAATCAAACAAAGCCACAACCAACCTCGGGTCCATGTCCACCAACGGGTCGAACCCAAGCGGTTGCATCATGCCTGTTGGGTTCACCCCTTTGGCTCCAAGAATCCGAGCCGGGGGTTTAGACTTGGGTGTAGCATGAACCACAATGAAGCGTTTCGGTTCCCAACCGGCTGCACTTATCGACAGCTTCCACCTCTCTGCTATCAGCCTCACCGCGTCCCTCTTCTCTTTCAACATCGGACAAAACACATGGACTTTAAGAGCCGCCGCGGAGCCGCCACGGCTCCGCCCAAGAACCACCATCTTGCACCGTTCCTCCACCGCCAAAACCCATTTGGGATCACGCCTAAACAAGTCACCTACCATATCAGCAACAGCGGTATTCTCACCGAAATGAAGCGCGTCTAGATTCGGAGTGGTGACACCGAAAGCATCCGCAAGAACTTTCTTCCGTTCCATTTTCGAACATTCATCATCACAAACCAACTTCCGTTGTCCAAGCGGAATCTTTTTTCCGTTTGATTCCACCGGTTGAAGCGGGGCTGGTAATTTCTGGATTGTGGAAGCTTCTAGAACAGTGTCAGCATTGTAACCACTGTTGCTGCCGCCAGCATCACAAGGAACAGTGGCGGTGATCCGATTACAAGAGCATGAGATTGTGACAGGGAACTCGCATCTTACATCTGGACACTGGTTGAACGGGTGGCAAAGGGCGGTGCACGTGTGGCGGCAGTCTCTCCGGGGAGCACCGCATGTCTGACCACACGAAGCCTTCACGCCGGAAGTGGAACCACCGGAGGAATCACATGGAGACGGATGACATGTCCTTAAACAAGCATGCATCCCACATTGCCTTGTTTTCCCACAAATTTTATTACATCTGATATCTTTTGATCCACATGGGATGTTTCTTAAAACCACATGTCCACCTATGCATTCTTTAGGTATAGGAACAGAACATGGTGGGCAATCCCCAAAATGACAGCTGTGGGAAGAGACATGACCACATGGTTGAGGAACCGAACACGGGTATTGACAAGAAGGTGGCGGTGTACCACACGGGAGTGGTGGCGGGATTGAAGATCTTCCACACGCACAGGTTAAATCAGTGAAGATAGTCTCCGGGCAGGGCGGGCAGTGCCCGCTATGACATAAAGATTCACAATCATGCTGCCCGCATCTTAGTTTCTTCTCACACGGCTTTGAGCATATGTGTAGATCCCAATCCTCAAACCGATGCAAATTGTGGGAGTTTGAAAGCGGGCAGCATTTTTCACTGCAGCGGTGTCTACCACAGTTCTTTTTACGCCCACAAGGTTTATCGCATGTGAAAGTGTCCACTTCCATGGTGGTTTTGAAACATTCCACAGTTCTTGAAGTTGACCCACAACGACATTTTTGAGTAACCATTACCTGACATGGTGGACATGACTCCGGATGACATGTTTCTTTACATTGATGTAATCCACAAGGGAGGGTTTTGTCACATGTTTGTGAGCATGTAGGGATTGGGTCTAAACAAGTTTTTCTTTCCTCCTGTAAGCTTGATTTCCCACAGTAGCATGATGTCACCTTTCCAGGCAACAAATCACAGTCTCCACAAACACCAGGGTGACAAGTTTCTTTACAGAGATGATTACCACATCCGAGAGGCTTCCCACAAGTGGAAGAACATGAAAAGATACCATCTTGAACGTTTACTTCACCTTTCACAGACATGCCGCCACAAACAACCACCTCTGTGTTTTTCTTGCAGAAACAAGAGGCTTCGATTGGAACTTCACATGAATCACAAGGACCAACATGGCAGGTGTTTTCACAGCGGTGGCGGAGACACTTGCGGGGTTTACCACATCTTTGGCCACACGTGAGAACGGATTTCTGATCGGAGCATCTTGTGGTGATGGTTTTCTTCCCACATGGACATGGTCTTGGTGGGGCAAAAGCTTTACAAGGTGGACATGGTCCAGGGTGGCATTGGAGAACACACCTATGAGGACAAAGATCATCTCTACTAACACCAGGAATAACAACTTCTTTCTCAAGTGGTCTTCCACAAGGTTCACCACAAGAATGAGGGGTTAGATATGGATCGGAAGGTGGTTCCTGTCTTTTTCCACAGAAACAAACATACCGGATATCTTTTGAGGATGTGAGCTGAACTGATTGACATCCAGGGCATCGCCAATTGAATCCTTGATTTTTCTCTGCAGATAAGTCGATGGAAGTAGGTGCCCTAGCCCACTTCTTGATACAATGTAAATGGAAGATTGAAAAGCAGCTTGAACAGGACCAAACAGGGGCAGAACGCCTCACCATATCATAACATATCATGCATTCGATCGTACCTTTTAGAAGTTTGTCTTGAATTTCTTGAACAAGTTGAGGTAAAGCTCCTGTCGTGCCTTTTGAACCTCTCTCCTCGCGAGGAGCATCCTTTCTTCTATCTCTAGTCTGATTTACCCGAGGTATATGCTGCTGCTGCTGCTGCTGCCTTCTCTGTACCCCAACATTTCCTCTATTATGAGCGTTTTGAGGCGGTGGGCCTGGTCTAATATTAGGTTCCCCACCATTTGCATCTGGAATTGGAGCAACTGTTGACGAGGAATTAGCATCCACTGCAGTGGTTGTGATCGTGGCAGTGGATCCTCTGGGAATCCATTCTTGACGACGAGGAAACCTAGGTCTGTTATCTCTTCTATCACTTCGAACGTGAGAGCTCATATCCACCTATTAAGATTCGCTAGAGTTAGATTCAAACATGTTTATTTTCAATGTAGATGAGGTATAAATAAAACCTAAAGCAAATCAAAGGCGGTTCAAATGAGTCGGTGAAATGAAAAAATGAAATAAAAAATTTGGAAATCTAAATTGAAAAACCTAATTTGAAAAACGATTGAACATGTCTAGCAAAGAAATGATAGAGCAGTTTACCTGATTGGAAGTCGGAGGCGGGTTTGAAAAAGAAATTGTCGAGATTGAATCGGCTATACAGATAAACAAATGAAGATCGATAGCCAAAATCCCAAATCTTATGAACCAAAGCTAACTTCACAAACTGATTTTCCTGATTGAAAACTTGAAAGGATAACAGGAATCGGCGATGGGAAAGAAAGTTTAGGAGGTTAAAATGGAAATCTGTTTAACCTACCGATGAGGTACGAATTGGAGCGGCGAGCGGAATTATAGGGGAGACCGACAAAGAGATCGTCGATTAACGCTTGGGGAGCAAGCGAAACGAAGGTTTCGATAGAATCGTGTAGCGATTGGCCACTTGGATTATGCGTGGTCACCACACAAACCAATTTCTCCTTCAATCTAATTTATAAATTGTTCTATCTATTTCAATTTCCAATAACAATATTTAAATTTATCATCGACTTCTATATTATATAATTAATTTACTTGCATAAGTCAAGTAGTTATATAAATTAGTTGCACTGCTGATGCATAATATAATATTGTAGCACCAAAGGGCTTGTAGCCCAGCGGTATCCGGTATTGCCCTTCCTATTTGAGGTTGAGGGTTCAAGTCCCGTCGTGAACATAGGTGGATTTAAGGTGTAGTTTAGGAGTAGGTTAGATTTACCGTTTCAAAGAAAAAAAATATAATATTGTAGCAGCCTCATGGTACACCGTTGGGATATTTTGGTTGCTAAGCAATAATCCCTATCGTAAAATCGTGTAGGGGGCGATTAAATGATTCTATCAAGAGTTTAAACTGTATTTTATGTTTAAAGAAAGGTAAACCATGCATTCTCCAAGGACCATGACATTTAGTTAAGATAATGTCTATCTATTGTATGGATGTAGGTAGGGGTGTGCGCGATGCGGTTTGGTGCAATTTGAAACCAAAACTGCAAACCGTACCGCATATGCGGTTTGAGTTATTTAAAAACCACAAACCGCACCGCGAACCTGCTAAACCACATTATACGGTGCGGTTTTGTGTTGGCAGTTTATACGGTTTACATTTGGTTTTGCGGTTTGACTAATTATTTACTTTAAATTTAATGAGAATACTATATTATCGTCACTAACGGCTCACTAAGTCGTAATTAAAATTTTTGGTTGTGATAGAATTATGGTCTTTAACTACTTATAAATATATAGAAGTTACGAAAACATAATGATGATTAAAATAATAGTCGCTAAATGTTAGTTGAAAATGGATTTGTGACAAAAACAAAAAATGGTCACTGCATTAAATTTTGGATTAATTAAATTTAAAGAAATTTTATTACATTTCAAAAACTTAAGATAATACCACTAATTTAGGATGAATTTAATTAATAAACGTTATACCTGTCAAAATATTTTCGTGTGTGTGTAATCGTAAACCACAAACCTCACTACATAATGCGGTTTAACAAAATATAAACCGCAAACCGCACCGCGAGTGTTTTAAACCGCGTTATGCGGTGCAGTTTGGTGTGGTGCGGGCGGTTTATGCGGTTTATTGCACACCTTTAGATGTAGGAATCAATATACGCTAATCATTCCAAAAACTTAAATAAAGATAAAATTGTAATCTTATCTATTATTTATTTATGATAAATTGTTAAATTAGTTATATCCCTTTAAATAGGAAAATCAATTTTAATCAAGCCTCATTCATCTTCACTAACCCGACACACCAACAATCAAAGAAGAAAACCAAGAGGGATGACCAACACCATCAGCCACCACCGAGCCACCTTCGTCATATTTCTGATTTGCCTTACTTGTAAATCTTTGCTACTCATATTCGTCTATACCCTCTCGTCTCTTCGGTCTTCTTTCTCAAGTACTCTGACCACCACATCCTTGTCGACCACCTTCTATCTCGGCATCTTCGACCACCAAAGGTTTGGCTTTTTTCTATTTGGGTGTTGTGGAACCCTAAATCAACGCCATCACCGGTCCAGTATAGTAAAACCTTCTCCTTCATCTTTCTTTATATTTTTTTGGTGAAATACCTAAACTTTTGATGTGCGTTTTATTTTTTGTGTGAAAAAGTTAGGTCCTTTTTTCATATATCATGTTCGATTATCTAGAAAGATTCAAGTTTTGTACCCTAGATATGTCAAAACTTTATCATTCTAGTCCTCGACTTGACGAAAACATTATTCTTCATCATTAAATAAGGCATTTAATGAATTTTTATATCATATTTTAATAGGGGTGTTTATTTGGCCAAATCCTCGAGTTTGCTGAAGTTGTAAGTTTCAATTTCCTAAATTTATGCCTTGCTTTCTTCTTTTTACCATTTCAGTGAAGGCCATCTACATGTTTGTTCCTTGATGAATGTTTGATTTTAATAAATCAATTTTTTAGTTTGAAGTGTTTTAGGGCATCGTAAACAATAGACATTATTTAATAGAGGTCGTTCATTTAAAAGTGATTTTTATGTTTTACTGTTCTTTTTTTTTTTTCATTCAATCACAATGAATGCTCTTTTTCATTGCAAACATACCATATTGAAGTAATAATGTATTCCTTTTTATCTAAGTTTGAAAGTAGGCTTGAAATTAGGGAGCCTTATATTATTATAATCGATGTTAGCTCATGCAGATATATATTTGCATATGTATACATGTTTTTTGTATATTAACATTCTTAAGAGATTAATGAATTATGAAAAAAATATATTTAATAATTGGATTTACCAATAATCCATAGATATAGTGTGACAACTGACAACTGTCAATTCTGGGTCAAATAAAATCAACAAGTTAACTAAGTTAATTAGATTAGTATTAGGATTTTAGGATAAAAGTTGTGTTTTCTAATGTTCCTAATGTACAACTTACATCTATTAATACCACCTAATGTACAACTTACATGTATTAATACCACCTATGAGTTCTAAAATCTTCATTATTTGCTTAATTAAGAACAACTACAATAAATCTGAATCAATTCCAGATTAATTCTGATTAATAATTAATTAATTCTTATTGATTTTACATTAATTTATCAATTATATCAATTAACAAATCAATTATTTAACTATTAATATCACAATAATTTTTGGAAAAAATACTAATCTAACCAAAATCCTTAATTACCTATCCAAAGTTAGCCAAAAAAAAACACATTAGCAAAACTAGCCCACAAAAGAGTACTTTGGACATGGTTGACTACGGTCAATGCTTGAAACCTACTATTTCGTGGCAATGAGCTACTGTTCACGACTCGATTACCTTTTCGTGGCCCATTAGCCCAAAATATATAATGTTTAATTTTTCAGATTAAGGTATTCTTCACTATTGTTTTGTTGGTTTACATACCTTTTTTTTTTTCTCAATGGAGCACCTGAAGAACAACGAAGTTTGTTTATTTTTCATCAAAATTTTACTGTATTCTTGATTAGGAGCAGTTTTTATATACACGGTTACATTCTTTTTTGAAAAAAACCAAAAAAAATAAAATAAAATTAAAACCATAGGTTTCATACAAAACCTACGGTGTATAAATGCTCAATGCACAAATTGTGCAATGTCGACTTGTACACATACAATTTCGTATGAACCGAACGATTTTTTTTAATTTGATGTAAACATATAAGGAATTGTATATAAGTTATTATTTCATGATTTTTTTTCATAAAACATAAAAAAAATTGTGAAACCGTAGGTTTTTTGGAAACCTACGGTGTACAACCATATATTGTCGATTCCGTGATTTTTTTTGGAAAAAAAATGAAACCGTAGGTTTGTATAAAACCGTAGGTTTCCTAAAACCTACGGTTTTTTATTTTAATTTTTTTTTTCAAAAAAAAAATAAATAATTAAATGGTTCTACGAAATTTAACGATTGTATATATGTTATGATTCCATGTTTCCATTTTGTGATAAAATATGTTATTTTCTATTTATCGATTATAGCATACAATAGCAATGTACTATCCATTTGAAGAATTTCTATGTTTATAATTGGTAGATACTTTGAAGTATAATGTATTGATAAAATAACATTTTGTTTTTGTAGTTTTGGGTTTGTGATAAAGCATGCTATTGTCACACCATTTTCAAAGTACAATGCTATATTTGGTGTACTATTAGTATAGAGAATAGAAAAAATGTTGTCAATTAATTTCCTTTGGTAATTTATACAAAGTAAATAAAATATATGAAATGATTAAGTGTTATATTGTGTGATTTCTCTACTTCTTTAACGTTGTTTTTATTTTATAAAACCTTATTTAACCTTAATGTTTATTTATTTTTCTAGCTTCCAAACAAAAGGATTGTAGGGAAGTATAGGGCTTGTGGTGGAGATTTGGATACCAACTTGGATCGTGATATCACTTTCTGAACTGATATTTCTACCCTATGTATGGGTTACAATAAATGTAGCCTAGGATAATCAAAGTGGATACTTATAATTCTAGGCACAGAAATCGTAAGCCAATATGCTAGAGGATTCCGTGAAAGTATGATGAAAACGAGAGCTTAAGATTGTGACCCTCTTCCGAAGAGGAAGAACTGTTTATATATTAAACGAGATTAGAGTTTCATTATGGTTGGGCCGTCATTAGTTGCTTTGGAAGCAAGTAATGTTAATCCGAATTTAATGAGGATTTAGGGTTACCAAAACTAACGAGTTTCGTTAGTTTTACCATAAAGTTTTGAGTGGCTTGAACGGACCAGTGCGAGATATTTTTTCAACAACTAGCTTCGGTTACTTGTTGGACCTACCGGCACAGTCCGGAGACAGACTTCTTATTCATGGGCTGTTACTGCATATGTTGGACCTTACTGCAGAAACGGACGCAACGTCTACATTTTAGGTTTTCTAGATGTACACTGTCATTTTTGGCCCAAGGAGTTTTGTATTGTGCCTTGACTTTGCATGGGCCGGTGTCCTAGATCACGGATCGAATTTTATGCTATGTATAAACACGGATATGGTGAAAAATACATTTCGGTCAAGAGTGTTCCCATATCGCACAGACACTAGTTTACTTGTAGAAGATTTAGAGCTCCTTATCATGAATCAACAGTTCAATGATGCTCACGACGGTGTCCGTGACATTTTGCTATATATTCTCAATCAAGGTTTTTTTTGGGAAAAGAGCCCAATGATAAAGTGATCAAGGAATTTTTGTAGGTGGTGGAGAACTTGGATCAATGGAATATGTATTTGTCAATTTAATATTTATAATAAAGGTTCTCTTGGTGGAGTTATCTATGATCTAAAGCATACCCTAGATCATCAGGTATGTTTAAAAAATTCGAGGATGATATGTGCAAGCATCCAACAAAGTCGTATGTGTATACACTATCAAGTTTTGTTATTCCTTTGAAGGTATATTTAAGTAACTAAAAAAATATATTTATAAATTTTTCGGTCTTTAATTTTTGATAATTTTAGTTAGTCCAACACTTATAAATTAATGTATATTTATTACAATATATGGATATGGGAGATGTTCCCAATAGTTCGGGGAAGTGCTGCGATATGACAGAATAACTTCTATCATCATATCTTGCGGTGGTTTCATATTAGGAGGTTATCTTGGAAGAAAGTTTGCGATGTTGACCAGGACGAGGCGAATCAAAAAAAAAAAAAATGATTGCCTCAGATGCCGAGTCCTCTACTGCACATTATTTGTCATATATTACTAGTTTGAAGTGTGAATCGTCTGAAGTTCCCTCTTCTGTACGCTACAACTTTAGAAAAGATGTAAGTAAAATGGTAAAAATAGAATCTACTATATTAATATTTTTCAACTATTATTTATATATCAAATAATTTATGTAGGGGCATCTTCGTCTGATCCATCGTGTGGAAACAACTAATCTACTATATTAATATTTTCAACTATTATTTATATATCAAATAATTTATGTAGGGGCATCCTCGTCTGATCCATCCTGTGGAAACAACTAATCTACCCAACCCACCGAAGGAACTCATACGATGAGAATTAACAAAAGAACCGCGCAAGAAATAATGGCAAGACTTCAATCTTTGGAGGAAGAAATCCGATGAATGAAAAATAAAAGGGGATTTCAAGATGATGATGACTTGGAAGAATTTTTTAACGAAGCTTTTGAGGTAAAATAATTAATTTTAGAAATTTACTATCATTTTGAAGAAATATGAAGTATAATGTCTTAATTATAGTATGATGTATTAATTATAGCAATGTACTATCCCTATGAAGAATTTTTCTTGTTTATAACTGATTGATACTTTGAAGTATAATGTTTTGATAAAATAACCTTGTGTTTTGGTAGTTTCGGCTTTGTCATAAAATATGTTATCGTCACCCGTTTTCAAAGTACAATGTTATATTTTGTATATTCTTTGTATAGAAAAAACAAAAAATTAGGTCAATTAATTGTTAAATTTGCTTTGTTTTTTTATTAATTATTTTTTCTTTAAATGTAGGGGAAGGAGAATGTGGACGCTACTTATCGGATGCGAAGCTTGGTGAGCCAACAATTCGGTAGTCCACGGAAATCAAATCGAGTAAATGAGGATGATGATGTGGATAATCCACCAGAGTTTGATTGTAGAAAAAAAAACAAATCGTGAAAGAGGTTATAATTTTTTTGTAAATTATTTTTTTATTTTTTCAAAGTATATTAAAAAAATTAATATTTTTTTTTTGTAGAAGAAGAAGAAAAAGAAGGTTGTTGATAGCGACATTGTGGATGCGGATAATCATATTCCCGGACCTCCTATTGCAAAACCAAGTCGTCCGGCTAGGTTATTGAAACTTTCATAATATCTTAGCTCTCCATATGTTTCGGTAAGTATGTTAAAAATTATATTTACTATAATTTTATTACTATATGGATAGTTACTGACTACGTATATAATGTAGGTTCAAAATGCCCTCTGATATCGTATAGGTGGGGTAATACACAACGAACCACCACCCCCCGTTTCTGTCAGTGTAACACCCGAAAAATACAACCAATTTAAAATTTTCAAAACAACCTGACTTTCATTAAAATGTTTACAAAAAGGTTTTCAATACAAGTCATTTGAGTATTCCCAGAATCACTTTGCTACAAAATCATGAGGAGCGGTACGATCGCGCCTTTGCCTTGCCACAGTCTCCTGAAGAACCTGAAAAACATTAAACCACAACTGTAAGCCCGAAAGCTTAGTGAGATACCCCCAAAATACCAACCACGCATACGCCCTTCCAGGCTACGACCTTCCGGTCCAAAACATATAAAACATACATAACATAACAACACATAAAACAGCCATGCATATCGGGTCTACCGTGTGACTGGTCCGCCGTATCGGGCCTTCAGTCCAACGGATCCATCCTCCAGGTCTAGTCATGTCCTTCGAGTCTACAGTGGGATTGGTCCGCCCGCATCGGGCATTCAACCCACCTGGTCCACTCTCCGAGTCTACAGTGTGACTGGTCCGCCCGCATCGGGCCTTCAGTCGGCCTGGTCCACTCTCCGAGCCTCGGCACGTCTGGTCCGCCCTCGTGGGGCCTACAGCCTATCCGGACCGCTCGCTAGGCCTTTGGAGCAACCGGTCCGCCCTGGGTATCTTGGCCTACAGCACAAAGCAGGACCCGCCTCAACCCATCTCCAGTCCAAACAACCATGTGCACAAAACATACATTCATATAACAGTCATAGTCAACAAACCGAACAAGCAGATCACATAGCATATCATTACCCTAACCGGGTTACCGACCTAACCGGTCACTAGCATAGCATCACTCTGTATAACGGGAAAACTGACCTTAACAAGGCCTCCTAGCATGAACCATCCTAGCTACCAGGATGCAGACACATCAAACAATAACATAATAACCATAACCGAATCTCAATACAATAAGGGCCGGCCTTGGTGCCTTAGACCCTGTTGATATAGTGAGGATAACTCACCTCGAAACTGCCGGCTGAAAAGATAAGATCCTGCTGCTCCGAACTCTGGCACGAACTCCTTCACTAAACATCAAAACATACAACTCCATAAATACTCTTAATTACCAAAATACCTCTGGAAGACAACTGGTCAACCTTTGACGAGTCAAAGTCAACCCCTGACTGACCCTACTCGCCGAGTCCTCATGCTCAGAACTTCCCTCAATTAGCGACCCAACTCGCCGAGTCACCCCAAGACTCGTCGAGTCCAACAACTCTGAGTCCACTCGCACCCAACTCATCGAGTCATCCCTTGACTCGCCGATTCATTGAATCAACCAAAAATATTGGGACTTCCTCGACAAGACTCGCCGAGTCCAAATGGACTCGTCGAGTCCAAGGCCATCTTCAACCTACTCGCCGAGTTGTTCTTCCAACTCGTCGAGTCCCAGGCCATCTTCAAGCAACTCGTCGAGTCCACCCATGTGACTCGTCGAGTACCACCTATCTGAATCCATACAGAAGCATCTCAGGCCATGCAATTGATCCAAAACATAGATCCAACCTCCTACAATCCATCCATCACGTAAAGTGGCAAACTTTACGTGAATCTAACGAGATTTAAGCCATATTCACCTTAAAACCAATGTTTGGGACATGGTGGCTCCACTAAGCACTCAAACACAGGAACTTTAATGCACTCTAGGTCCTTAATATTCCAGATCTGAGGTAGCAACCTCAGATCTAACCTCCAAACTCCAAAACATTGCAAGATATACTCCCCACTAACCCCAAAATGATGAAACTAGGAATGCACAGCCTAAGGACGAAGATATTACCTCCAAAGGATGCCTCAACAGCAGCCAAACTCGAATCCAAGCAAAGCCCTTTGATCCAAGCCACTTCTCCTTCAAGATCTCTTCAAGCAACACCTCTCCAAGCTCTAATTTGCTCCACAAATGATCTCTCCACGAATACAGGGTTTCTGGAACTCAAGGGGGGAATAAGGGAGGCTGTGGAGGAGTATAATGCTCTTTATATAGGGCTCAACCCCGGAAATTAGGGTTTTCTCCATACAGCACCTACTCGCCGAGTCCATCCTATGGACTCGCCGAGTAGGCCACTAGACACGCGACCATGACCGCGACCTGACTCGCCGAGTCAGCCATGGACTCGCCGAGTCATCCTCTAAAACTTATACTTTTAGCCCTTCAACTCTACTCTTGCGATTTCGGGATGTTACAATTCTCCCCCACTTAAATTAGGCTTCGTCCTCGAAGCCTTCGGCATCTCATCTTCAATTTACTTCCCACGACGCACCACTTGACCTTGACCGAACCAAGTCCCTCAAGGTACAACCATAGAACCAGAAGCTCACTTTCTCCTTCCATACGGTGTCCCCACCACCTACTCAAACCGGGCACCAACTGTACCCTCCGATAACCACACCCAACAACCGAGAATTACCCATGATGCTTTACTGCTCCAATTCTCATCCTTCACTTGACTCATATAGCTATAATGCCTCGAACCATCGGATTCCCGATCCGAATTCCACTCTATCCATCCCATGACGACCGAAAGGCCCATTCTTCCATTTCGGAGCAACTCCCCCGAGTTCTCCTCTCGCAATCATACACACATGCTGGTCTTGCTCTAGCACCCTCAGTTTTGGAAAAAAAAACTGATACACTGATGATATCCTCGAACATCCTTCCAGGATGAACCGCTAAAGCGTAGCCAAAACCCTGATCAGAATCACACTGAGAGTCCAAGACTCTTTCTCTGTATCCCTTCCGAATCCCTCTCCCTGGCTCTACATCGCGGTATTCCCTCCGCGCCCAGAGCAACATATCAAGTCGAATGAGCTTTTATTCTACCGCCGCAACACGCTACTCAAAGACCATCGACGGATCACTCCAATCATAACTCTACACTGCCGCTTTCACTTCCGTGAATTCGCATTCCCTTTTTGGAATTCCATTCCTCCCTCTTTCCTTATCAAGGAAACCACTCGTCCGCCCAGTCACCATGACAGGCACCATGGTGCTCATCCCTCGCTACATTACCTCTTTAAAGCGTACCCATCATCCATGCATCACCACTACCCCGACTCTCATCACAGGGACTCTCAAGCCCATGCACTACCTTCACTGCTCACGATCGCTACCCGGGGCCAGACCTTCCAATGTAATCGCACTGCAACATACGCAACCCATAACCTTAATCCGATCCAACAATACTCGCAGAGTCTTCAGCATGACTGGACCGCCTCCCCAGGCCTTCAGCCATTCTGGACCACTCTCAGAACCTTCAGCCAATCTGACTGGACCGTCCTCCGAGCCTTCGGTCTGACTGGTACGCCTACCGGCTTACAGTCTATCCGGACCGCTCAACTAGCATTCATCACTCCGAACCATCCCTTCGGGAGATCCTCCCGCGTATCGTTCTAGCCCTTTAGGGGTTCCGAACTCTATCTCCATCATACATGCTCGATCCCGGCCTGCTCCCATGCCTTCCTCAATCAACTGCTCTAGGTCTGTATTCCGCCCCGCACACCTGTTACTCCCTCATACGAGCCTGCTCTCGACTAATAGAAATACCGCTGAGTTCCCCAAGCAGCTAGACAACCTCTCAGGCCCAACGATCATCCGGAGAATTTTCAATTCTCCCCCACTTAAGACACTGACAGTTAATCACTGGTTGTCATCACCGATCTCCCCAAGCAACCTTGCAGGAATCAATACATGCACTCAAAATGTTTTTCACCAGCACCAACAACTTTCATACAATCATGTTCCCATGCTGTACAACCTGCTCGAAAGGTACCCAATCTTCAACTATCAATTCCTCAGACTACAGAATCTAACTGGCCTTCAAACCAATGCTGCATCCGCCACCAATCCTCACAAAGATAATCGACGATAGCTCGAAGTACAAATCCATAACCATAACGATCCTTCAGGGAACAAAAGATACTAAAACGAAATCTCGATCACAACTCGCCAAACCCTCAAGGAACAATGGATACCACACGAAAACCCGAAACGCAATTCCACGAAACCCACAGATAACAATACTCCACAACAATCATAAATAATCAGAACATCAGAAAGAAACATACCCGCAGCAGCAAGCTGAAAAACACGACCCTAAGCCCTTGGGGGCTCAGCTCCACCCTGATCTCCACCTGTGATCCTCAACGTAGCCGGTGCTGGAGCCTGCACCGGTCCTGGAGCAAGCCGTGGACAGTTGACCTTCAAATGTCCAACCTGATGACAATGATAGCATATCCTCAAATCCCGAACCGGCACTGACTGCCGACAATCCCTCGCATAGTGTCCCTCCTTTCCGCACTTGCGGCACGCTCCACCGGACCGACAAACCCCGGCGTGACCCCTTCCACACTTTCCACAGACGTGGCTACCCTGATCTCCCATCCTGGAATCAACGGTCTTAGACCGTTTCGTCGCCGGCTGCGACTGAACTGGAGCTTGCCTCAGCTCACGCATTTGTAACTCAATCTCTAACTCACGCCGCCTGGCGGCCTCCTGCAACTCCAGCAAAGTCTCGCACCTCTGCGTAGACACAAACTGTCTGATGTCTCTCTTTAGCATGCTCAGATATCGGGACATCTGAGCCTGCTCCGAAGCGAACTCAGGGCAAAACATCGCCCTCTCAGTAAACATCCTGGTGATTTCCGTCACCGATTCCGAATCCTGTTTCAGCTCCAAGAACTCCTGAGCCAACCTCTCCCTCTCGACCTGCGGAACATAACGAGTGCTGAACATCTCCCTAAACCGATCCCATGAAATCGCAGCCCTCTGCGCATCCAAGTACGACCCTGTGGTCAGTCTCCACCAATCCTTTGCTCCGAGCCTCAACAGGTTCAAAGCACACCTCACCCTCTGATCAGCAGGGCATGAACACGTGAAGAAACATCCCTCCACATCTGATAACCATCTCATAGCAACGATCGGATCCTGAACTCCATCAAAAGTGGGAGGCTTCGTATTATCGAAGTCCCGATACTGAAAACCCCTACTGGCTCCTCCCCCTGCCGCTGCTACTGCTGCGGTAGCCGCCGCGGCAGCCGTCTCTGTGAGAGCCGCATAGTGCTCATCAAAATACTCCACCATGGCGGTCTTGATCGACCCAAACAACTCCGGCAGCTCAGCCCGAAACAATGCAGCAACCTCATCATGCAGGATCTCACGGATCCTCGCATCCAACTCGTGCGTACTCATCTGACTGACAACCTCGGGTTGTACAGACCCACCCGGAACTCCCTCTCCGGCTCCTGATCCTGACCCGGATCCACTCCCAGCGTGCCCTGAAATCTCCATACTGAAAATAAAACACCAAATCACAGGCATATTCCACTAACCCGGGAACCAGCTCTCATCCCGACCCTAGAGGTCATGGTTTCCCTGATACGCGTATGAGTCCGTGCTTTTAGTAGTACGGGCCCATACTACCTTCCACACCAACCCATATTTGCATGAAGTACTCCCACAACACCCTAGCGACACACATAACAGCGCTCTATCCTCACAACTAGAGGAACACTAGAAATCTCTCACAAGGAACCCTAGGCTACAGGCATCATAAATCAGGCAACTTATCAATAAATCCTGAAGATCCCTAGCCTAACTCTAGCATGCTGTTCTATCAAAGCTCAATAAAACAATTGTCATGTATGGTATTTTGGGGTTACTTACTGGCTCCGGCTGATCGTACCTCCGCGTCCTCCTTTACTTATTTTGAAAACCATTTTCAATTCTCTTTTTGAAAACTCTCTTCGATTTGAGACTAGAGTCACACAAGTGTTCCTCCAATTCACTCAAACCAAGGCTTTGATACCAACTTGTAACACCCGAAAAATACAACCAATTTAAAATTTTCAAAACAACCTGACTTTCATTAAAATGTTTACAAAAAGGTTTTCAATACAAGTCATTTGAGTATTCCCAGAATCACTTTGCTACAAAATCATGAGGAGCGGTACGATCGCGCCTTCGCCTTGCCACAGTCTCCTGAAGAACCTGAAAAACATTAAACCACAACTGTAAGCCCGAAAGCTTAGTGAGATACCCCCAAAATACCAACCACGCATACGCCCTTCCAGGCTACGACCTTCCGGTCCAAAACATATAAAACATACATAACATAACAGCACATAAAACAACCATGCATATCAGGTCTACCGTGTGACTGGTCCGCCGTATCGGGCCTTCAGTCCAACGGATCCATCCTCCAGGTCTAGTCATGTCCTCCGAGTCTACAGTGGGATTGGTCCGCCCGCATCGGGCCTTCAACCCACCTGGTCCACTCTCCGAGTCTACAGTGGGATTGGTCCGCCCGCATCGGGCCTTCAACCCACCTGGTCCACTCTCCGAGTCTACAGTGTGACTGGTCTGCCCGCATCGGGCCTTCAGTTGGCCTGGTCCACTCTCCAAGCCTCGGCACGTCTGGTCCGCCCTCGTGGGGCCTACAGCCTATCCGGACCGCTCGCTGGGCCTTCGGAGCAACCGGTCCACCCTGGGTATCTTGGCCTACAGCACAAAGCAGGACCCGCCTCAACCCATATCCAGTCCAAACAACCATGTGCACAAAACTTACATTCATATAACAGTCATAGTCAACAAACCGAACAAGCAGATCACATAGCATATCATTACCCTAACCGGGTTACCGACCTAACCGGTCACTAGCATAGCATCACTCTGTATAACGGGAAAACTGACCTTAACAAGGCCTCCTAGCATGAACCATCCTAGCTACCAGGATGCAGACACATCAAACAATAACATAATAACCATAACCGAATCTCAATACAATAAGGGCCGGCCTTGGTGCCTTAGACCCTGTTGATATAGTGAGGATAACTCACCTCGAAACTGCCGGCTGAAAAGATAAGATCCTTCTGCTCCGAACTCTGGCACGAACTCCTTCACTAAACATCAAAACATACAACTCCATAAATACTCTTAATTACCAAAATACCTCTGGAAGACAACTGGTCAACCTTTGACGAGTCAAAGTCAACCCCTGACTGACCCTACTCGCCGAGTCATCCCAATGACTCGCCGAGTCCTCATGCTCAGAACTTCCCTCAATTAGCGACCCAACTCGCCGAGTCACCCCAAGACTCGTCGAGTCCAACAACTCTGAGTCCACTCGCACCCAACTCATCGAGTCATCCCTTGACTCGCCGATTCATTGAATCAACCAAAAATATTGGGACTTCCTCGACAAGACTCGCCGAGTCCAAATGGACTCGTCGAGTCCAAGGCCATCTTCAACCTACTCGCCGAGTTGTTCTTCCAACTCGTCGAGTCCCAGGCCATCTTCAAGCAACTCGTCGAGTCCACCCATGTGACTCGTCGAGTACCACCTATCTGAATCCATACAGAAGCATCTCAGGCCATGCAATTGATCCAAAACATAGATCCAACCTCCTACAATCCATCCATCACGTAAAGTGGCAAACTTTACGTGAATCTAACGAGATTTAAGCCATATTCACCTTAAAACCAATGTTTGGGACATGGTGGCTCCACTAAGCACTCAAACACAGGAACTTTAATGCACTCTAGGTCCTTAATATTCCAGATCTGAGGTAGCAACCTCAGATCTAACCTCCAAACTCCAAAACATTGCAAGATATACTCCCCACTAACCCCAAAATGATGAAACTAGGAATGCACAGCCTAAGGACGAAGATATTACCTCCAAAGGATGCCTCAACAGCAGCCAAACTCGAATCCAAGCAAAGCCCTTTGATCCAAGCCACTTCTCCTTCAAGATCTCTTCAAGCAACACCTCTCCAAGCTCTAATTTGCTCCACAAATGATCTCTCCACGAATACAGGGTTTCTGGAACTCAAGGGGGGAATAAGGGAGGCTGTGGAGGAGTATAATGCTCTTTATATAGGGCTCAACCCCGGAAATTAGGGTTTTCTCCATACAACACCTACTCGCCGAGTCCATCCTATAGACTCGCCGAGTAGGCCACTAGACACGCGACCATGACCACGACCTGACTCGCCGAGTCAGCCATGGACTCGCCGAGTCATCCTCTAAAACTTATACTTTTAGTCCTTCAACTCTACTCTTGCGATTCCGGGATGTTACAGTCAGCGATCCCCCGACAATTTTATTGGAGTGGTATGTGATGCCGGGTTGTAACTCCCCTTCTCTATACATGGGAAACAAACTGGCTGTTTTTATGAAACATCGATTATATAATGAAAAAATGGAAGCAAAGTTTTGGGATCTGCTTTTTTATACAAATGACTTGGGATTTTTAGATGAAGAGGTATAAAGACATTTCTTTATATTTATAATTTAAATAGTTTATAAGTTCCTTATGTTTAAATTAAATTTAAATGCAACATGTAGACATATGGGGAAGACTTTTGAATGAGCGTAGACCGAACAATGCTCGATGGACAGTCATGCCATCGTTATTTTTCGGTGCATTTGAGATGTTCCAGTGGGCAGGAAGTGCAACGGGAAATCCGATTGACCCGTTGGATGACACAAAATCTTGGCTAGAAGTTGACCGTGTGAGTAAAGAAATAATATATATGAGTCAATTAAATTGTCATATTACACTAATTAAACGCTGTAATTAATTGCAACAGTTGTGTGTTAAAACATGTTTACTTTCTGATTTGCATCAACCCACATCATTGGGTACTTAACGAGTTATGGATGGACACGTTGTCATTGAATTTGTATGACAACTTGCGATCTTTTGGCGCTGTGAACCTTATTGATTTTGTGCGGCTTGAAAAGCTTATGGACCACATTCTACGTAGCATTGGCTAATGGAACCACATGGATTTGCCTCCTCGGAAAGCATCCATTAATGTTACAGATGTTACAGACGTGCCCCAACAAGAAGGGATATTTGGAGAGTGCGGTGTATTTATATTGATGTACATGGAGCAGCTTGCAGCTTGTTTCAGGTCGATCGATTGGTATATCGACAACACCTGTTATTGCCGCTACGCAGTTTCTCACTAGGATGAGCATGATATATTATGGATCTTCTAGAAAGCCGATTTTAAATTAGCCTGATTTGTAGATTTGTAGTGACATTTAATGTGTACTATTTCATCACGATTGGTAACGTTCTATTTTCGTTTATGTTAACAAAATGTCACCTAATTATTAAACATAAACATTATTACATAAACAAACTAGCAAGAGAATAGTACATATTAGATAGATTAATCATAACAAACAAGCATATATAAAACTTATTACATAGATAAACTCATAAATAATACATAAACTTACTAGTTGATTAATAAAAAATGATTAAATTCAAACATTTGGAAAATCAGTTGGAAATTTTGCTTTTTCTTGAATTAGCCAATCATATTTTTTTGTATGTTTTTGTGAATCTTTTTCATTTTAACCTCTTCTTTGTTGGCGTACTCTATTGCATCTCATTCCCAAACTCTTGCAATTTTTATGCCGTATTCTTTGTCTTGTTCCGACCTCATTTTAGACCAAATATCGGACTGTAAGTTATCCAACCGTTTCCTATCTTCTTCAATGCCTTTAATCTCGTTCTTGATCTCTTCTTCTTTTATTAAAAGTTGCTATCGCTTCTCTTGTGGCAACCACCATTTTTCTTGAGAGATAGACATGATTGTATGTCTATGGCGATTATAGAATAAGGAGTAGTATACGATTTGTAAATCTCAAATGCATACATATAAGTCTCTATATATAATTGACAATTTAAATACTTTTTATAGGCTTTGAGTACTATCTTATAGGATTTGACTACACTCTTATAGGATTTGACTAATGTCTACTATCCATTGACTACTACTTCATGAGTAGTCTTATCGTATAGTGAATATTCGACACATGATTGTTATTTGACTACTTTTTTTTATTGGTTTTGACTACTGTCTACTAGTGTTTGACTACTAATTTATTCGATTGACTACTTTTTTTTATAGGTTTTGACTACTATCTTTTAGCCGTTGGCTATTATCTAATGTCATATTTATTGTAAATTTGTTTTCAATTTAGAAATCAAAGAAACAATAAAAAAAAATTGAAGTGTAAAAATGACAGAAAGATCAGAGGAGATGAAAAAGATCCTGACAAAATTTAATTAGCCATCTACATCCACCAATAAGCCTCCTTTGGAGTCAATTTCCCATAACGTTTCAACCAATCGCCCTCCTCACGTCGATCTTCCTATATTAGGTGAGAAGATGGATGAGGAAGTGAAGAGAGTGTTGTTACAAAAAGAAGCTGATATGGATAATAAGGCTTATAATGATTATGCTTTCCAACGAAACCTTTTAGACAAGTATTGGGATGACATTGACCGTAAAAGGAATTGGAATTGGATTATAAGTACTAGGCAAGAAATCCAATATACTGAGAGTTCGATCCGCTCTAGTGAAGAAATTGTTCAAAAGATAAAGAATGAATTAGGACTTCATGAGTACAATTTGGAGAAAACAAAAAAGGAAGTCATTGCTATGAAAAAAGAGTATCCGTATGAGTTTCCGATGTGGGAAGAAGATGAGTAGTATTTTAATAATGTTCTTGTTTGTTGAAGTAATTTTAAGGTAATATATCTCTATGTCTGTCTTTTATTTGTAATTTTAAGGTAATATATCTCTATCTTTGTTTTTTATTAGTGGTTGGTTAGAAAAAAAATCTGTAAGAGTTTTTGGTTTACCTATGTTTAGTAATCTAATTATGTTAATGTCAAGTAATTATATTTTAATGAGTATTGTATTGTAATTTATTTCGAACAGTAAACTAGATATCTATGATGCGTTTTTGTGTAAGATTTCACAGAATAGCATGTACTATATGCGACCTATAAGATTCTATAATTGTCTATATAACAATTATGCAATATGACATTAGTTTGTATCATAAAAGATGGATCCTATTGTACCACTAACATAGAACACCCAAGAAGAAGCATTTTGATACATGCTTGGATTACCATCATAGAAGAAGCTTATCCGCATGGTCCCCCATAATGTTGTATTGGTTCTTTTTGGATGCGCGTCTTTCACTTGTTTCATTATGAAATGGGTTGAGGTATTACCGCACAAAAAAGATGTAAAATTAAAAATGTTACAAGTGAAACGACATGTGAAGCACTTTCATAGATTTCATAGTGAGATCGAAAATGCACGTCCGGACGAACAAACAATTTTATTGGCGGCTATGAAGCTATTTCGTTTGGAATCTAACGGTAGAGAGTTTGTCCATGTTAAGTCTTGGAATGTTATGAAGAATATACCTTATTTTTAATTATTTTCCAATCACGAATGAAGTTTGTTTTGTAGCTTAAAATGTATGGTAGGGTGCTTATCTATGTTAGAAATTCCTTTCCTTAAGTCTAATTTCTATATGAAGAAATATATATTTGATATTTCAGAATTCATGTTTTTTATCGGTTACTCAACACAATGTTTCTTTTTGCTATTTTTGACTTTTTTATTAGTAAACAACATGTGTTGTAGGGTAGAAAAACAGAAAAAAATAGATTACATGTAGAAAACAATACAAAAAAGATAACACAGCACATTCCCATACATGGAAACATAAACCATTACAAATTATAACATACATTACTACATTTTACATAGTTTTACTAATAAGTGATACATAAAGTTAGTTAATGGACATTTAGCTTAGTAACATTATCTTCAAGTGCAGTATTTTGCTTTGAAGCTTCTTCATCGATCGAGCTAAGTTAATGATTATCAATGACTTATTGTCTTTTGGTTCATCCACCCAACAAATAAACCTAGACTATGATGGTTGATAAATAAATATAAAAAACATTATGTGTATTGTGTAAATACTCAATAATAAATAACAATATAAATAATTAGATGACAACCCAAATACCTCTTTAGGACAAGCGTGTCACACCCCCAAATCGATAATGGTGGAAACGTTCGGGGGTGGAGGACGTCATGTATAGTATCATAATAATGCACAATAGTAAAACAAGCAACAACATCATCCATTGCATTAATAGTATAGTTTATACATGTGTTCTGAGTATAGTTTATAAGACACCAAAATATATCAAAATAAAAGACAAGTCTTGAACAAGCACTGTCTTGTCTTAACTTGGTCCTGTGTACCTATCTACTGATGACCTGAGAATACAAGTTATTTTGAAAGAGTAGATCAACATTTATGCTGGTGAGTTCATAAGTATATATTAGTGTCAAAAGTTTGTATCTGTTTCATGAAGAATGTTTGTAAGTGTTTGGATGTAAATGTTTGTATAATTCCTAGAAAATCCTATATTTTCTACTAAAAGTAGTTTTCTAGCAAGACTCAACTGTTTGATATTTTTGTTCTCTTGGAAAAATGTATGTTTTCCAAGTTTAAGACTATCATTACTAGAAAATAGTTTGCATTGCTCAAGTGAGAATTGTTGGATTAATGTCTAAGTCCATAACTATAATTGGTAAGACTTGACCCGACCCGGCATGGTCCATTTGGGTTGCATACCATCATGCACTTGGATAGACTATAATGAGAGAAATAAGAAACTTATGGTTATTAATATATTATAAGTTCTAGTATATTAATAATAAGAATAACGAGATTATTTAATTAGTATTGATCAAGAATTAATCTAGGATTAATTAAGTGATCAAAATAAGACTAATTAAATATATGGGTTGATTGTGTAAATCATCCATACTTGTATAGTGGGCTAATGCTCCATGGATTATCTAGTTGGGCCAAAACCCATATGATGCTCCATGGATGCTCCATGGTATATTTGAACCCATGGATCCAAGGAAATGGAAAGTCATGACAATTAGAGTTTACCCTAATTGTATAACTATATAAGCATCTTATTCTTGAGGAAAATCGGCCACTAGAGAGACTAATATTATTCTTGAAGAGGGCTAGCCGATTTCATGAAGTGTAGAATTCTCTCTAAGTTATTCTAAGTGTTTTGATGATTGTGAACCATTTGAGGTGTCACACTTGGGGCACTAGGCACTCAAGCTTCATGAAGACAAGCACCATCAAAGAGGTATGTATTCTATCTTGTTATATTGATAGTTTTGTATGCTAGATTAGGATAATACCTTGGATGTTCATATTTGCATGTATAATAGAGAAAACATAGATCCAAGGTATTTAGGGTTGCATGTACACTTAGGAGTGTTAGAATGCTCATAACCCAACAGTGGTATCAGAGCCTAGGCTTGTTTTCTTGTTATACCTGCAATAGAAGCTGAAAAATCGAAATTGGTGCTGTCAGCCCAGCAGACTCGCCGAGTCCATCAAGGGACTCGACGAGTCCAAGGCAAAATGCATCCAACTCGCCGAGTTTTGTTCATGCACTCAACGAGTTGGACCCCAGACAACATATTTTCGAGGTTTTTGGCTAGAAATGGACTAGGAACATTACCCTAAGTTGTTTTTGAACTTATAAACTTGTTTTTTAATGTGGTAATGTTCATGCTAATCCATTTTCAAAGATAATTGTCAATAGATTCATGTTTTGTATTAGTTTAAGGTTTAGACTAATTACATGAAAAAGTTTGATTTGAATTATCTTGTTCTTATGAGTTGCTTAGATTAATAGAAAAGTTAATTGAAATAGTTGCTTTCAATCCAAATTAATCTAAGAGTTGATTCTAAAATGTGTTTTTGTAACTTGTCCTCAAGTTATATGAAAAGTCACATTTAAGTTTCATAAAACTCATAAAAGTTGGCAAAGGTTACAAAAATGAAGAGTCTAGTTCTAATTAATTGGAGTTATGACTCCATAATTTGTCCTCAAGTTATGGAGGACCAAGAGTCTCTTCATTAAATAAATAAAAAAAATAAAAAAAATGTAACCTTAATTAATTCCATAAGTTATAAAAATAAAGAAAAGTTAATTCTTTTATTAGTTTAAAGTCTTCCATAAGTTATGGAACTTGAAGAGTTTTTGGATTAAAACTACTTTAAACACATAAGTTATGGAATTAATTAGTTTTGAATAGTTTCAAAACTTGCCCTCAAGTTTTGGAATTTGTAAAGTTTTCTCTTATGAATACTTTAATTCCAAGTTAGCCCTTAGAATTTTAAAAGTTAAAATTCAACCCTTATACTTTATAATATTATAAGTTAATAATAATATATATGTATAAGAGTAAAGTCGGTCTTACCGCTAGTACGCCTCATTCACGAAGCCGGTCTATAAGGTGGGTATAAGGTTGTTGCCTATAAAATGGCAACTTAATGGGTGTCCACTCTCACCCACCGCTTGCTTGACTGGTGGAGGGTCGTTAGCCGAACGGGTTTGATAGGACTATAATTCTCCCTTCATTAAAAGTATTAATGATAAATACTAAGTAACTAAACTCTTAATAATTCCCAATCTTAGTTACTTATGAAAATGTGAATAAGGTGCTAATCCATGAAATTACACTTTACACTTTGTCTAAGTCGTTAGTGGAGCGTGTGTGGTTAACCGGCACACTAACTTGGACTTAACAAGGTAGGTAAAGGGTGACTTAATATTTATCATAGTATCGATGGAGTGTGTGTGGTTAACCGGCACATCGATTGAGGGGTAATTTATTAAGGGTACCAAGTAATTTGCATGGTTACTTCACACCTTGTTTTGTCATCCTCGGCATCCCAGTCACAAAACCTGAAGGGCACACTCGAGATTGAAACATGCCATTGAACAGTTCAATGAATCTCAAAAGATCTAGGAGTTTCAAAAACCAATTAAAACCCAATAATACATTTCGTTTATGTTGGTGGAAATTGGTGAATCGTCATTCACCTACCTTCAAATTGTTTTATAGCTTGGATTACGGCATACCTCTTCTAAGTTATAAGATAGTCTGTTGGGTCCTAGCCTTAATATTTCATATTGGGTGTCATATTAAGGACTTTAAGATCAACTATCTTGAATATCTCCCAAAACATGTCTGGTTTAGACATTTATGATCTTCCCAAATCTCTTGAAACAAGCTTTCCTAAAAGAAGATGATGTCCCATGGAACTCATACTTCTTTCACCTCCTCCAATTATTCTCCCTACCCCACAAGTTCTTAAAAAGTTTAAGGTCACTCGAGCCCTATTGGCAAGTGAAGGTCTAGGTGTGGTCACATCTTGGAGATGTAGTCACATATTGACAAGCCGGGAGAGTTGGGTGTCAAAGTCTTGAGAAAGTTGGTGGTTCAACTACTCTCTAAGTCACATAGTGAGTTCTTTTGGAACACCTATGAAACAGACTATGACAATACCCTTAATGATCTTATCTATTTGTTAAGATCAACTTCCTGAAACTTTATGGACATTGACAATGGTGACACTGGAAATACGGAAAAAACATTCTCTTCCCAAGGAAAGGGATTGACCATAGTCAACTAGGTTGACCAAATGGTAAAGAGAAAAGGTTAAGTCTGTAATAGTCCCGTGTACCATTATCAAAGGGTCCATATGTTTATATTGCCAAAGGAAGGGTCATTAGTTGCGAAGTTGCTAAATTTACCTAAGGATGTTAAAGTCAATAAGTTTGACTCTACTTCAGGTAAAGTCCACTACTCTAACTCTGTTAAGTTTCTATTCTGAGACTCCTGATACATGATATGACTGGGTCACATGGTAATGTTTTAAGAATCAAAGAAAAAGTAAAGGAACTTAAAGAAAGAATATGCTGAATCTGATCGCATAGATGGATTTCTATCGTGTAGTTTGAAGATCGGATTCTTGAGCTACTTCTTAGGAGTTATGAGGTATTGCTTAGGAATAGATAACAACAAGTTTACATATGGAATTGTAAGGATAAGTTTTTCCGCATAGTTTTAAAAATAAAAGAAAATTTTTGATTTTATTTATTTTAAGATATCCTTACAATGGCATTTGAGGAAAAATTGTTGCTTATATGATTCCATTAATAGCAAGAGTGGAAATATGAAATTGATTCCTTCATTTGTGGTAATGTCTAAATTTACCAAATAAGGAAAGATTCTCATCACCAAGTCTCAATTGGACCGGAACTTGGAATCATGCAAGTTGTATAGCATGATGAATGAGAACTTTCAAGTATTGGAAAAATTAAGACTAATTACTTGTTCACATGGATGTGTGAGTCAAGTAATGGACTAAGGGATCGAGTACATAGTCATGTGCACTGATTAAGGCCACCACAAAAGATGTAAGGCTATTCGTCATAGTTTACTAAAGCTCAGTAAATATGATTATACTTACAAGCTTAAGTGTAACTCTGAGACATTGGAAAAGGTTTCAATGCATAGCGGAGCGGATAAGAAGAATCAAATTAGGCAGAAGCATAAAAGTTTCTCAAATCTGAAAAGATGGGAGAGTACTTTAGTATCAGCTTTGTGATCATCTCAATGATTAAGAAACCATATCAAAATTAGTTCTCTAAGGAAGTCTTAGTGCATTCTTATGACTAAGAAGAAGGGATCTTGAAATTGTTGAAATGGTTAAATCAAGAAGATGAGTCATACTTCGTTCCAATACAAGTCTTAGAGTCATACTCCAAGATTGTAATATGAGTGACATGTCTTAAAGAAGGTTTAAGAACACTTATCAAATGTAAGAGTAAAAGTTTTCTACTCTTGTACATTTGAAATTGGTAAGTTGTGATGTTTTGGATAAAACAAAGACCAACTTAGGCCAATTGTGTGAAGTGTTTGTCTTGGTTAGAATCCACACTATCTCTTGGATGTTTGACAAGGGAGTCTTATAGGTCAAGAGGACAGTGGGAGTCTTAAAGGTCTTGAAAGTCTCAAGAACTAATCAAGAATAAAACCTGAAGTTCTTCACTAGCACACGACTTGAGGTTTATAACCTATCGTGTTGACATATTCTGTGCCCATTTCAATCAAAGTTGGCTTTGCATATGAGTTCTTAGAATTCTCAATTGGTTGCACAACAACTTGGAAGCAATGGCAGGCCCTTGAGCTGCCAGGTGGCAAGAAATTAAGATTGAGTTCAATCCATAAGGTTTGGATTTGTCATTATCCTTGTCTTGTGACTATGGTTTTGACAATTCACATGGATAAGAACTCATACACCATTAAATCTAAGTGTCATAAGGTTTCTCTCCGATTCATGAAAATGATGGTGAGGAAACACTTTCACTAAGTAGATTTTAGCTAGATAGCAATTGTGATGTTTGCATTCTCAAAGTCGTTAGTGGAGCGTGTGTGGTTTACCGGCACACTAACCTGGACTTGTGAGAAGTGGCAAAAAGGTCTAACCATTATGATTACGACATCCCTCTTCATAATTGTTTAGACACACAAGTGTGCTATCTAAGGGAAGGTGTATGATTTTGATAAAGTTCTTATCAAAACAATCTAGTATCAGAAATCTGAACTTTGGTAAGAAAGTCAATAAAGTATTGATTTCTAGAAGTCGAGCTTTCTGAGTATATGTCAAAGCTAGTGGGAGCATAAGTGTTATGCTAATAATCATCATGTTAGTGGGAGCATGATAATTATGATAAGTATTGCAAGTTAGCAATGTTAATTATAGAAAACAAAAGGTTTCAACTGGAAAAAAGTTGTTTTGCTATAATTAAGGGAGAGGAAATTATACTTCATCTCAAATCTATAAGCTTAGATCGTGAGGTTTTAATCATTTAGTCAAGGATATATATGAATTTCATGTTGTAATGGCTCAACATAAGGAAATTCTGTATATGGTTCCATTATTTGCGTTCTAAAATTCGATTATGATTACGGCATCCCTTTTCATAATCTGAATTATGAGAACTTGGCAAATAGAAATGGAAATGTTATAGCAAAAGACTGGTTTAGTCTTTATGTGAGACATCATGAATCGTGTCCCATATGCTTCGGATATAGGATCGATTACATGTGCTATATTCATCCTTTCTAAAATTTTCCAAATGTCTGGGGCATTAAGAAGGGAAAAGGTTTAGAACTGGATATGACTATAAGGATTAAACAATTATCGAGGACAATCTAAGGTTTACCAAAGATTGGTTGCTCAAGGACAGTTGGAAGTATAGTGATAATTCTGGAAGGACCATATCGTCATAATCTGTAAGGAGGCAACTCTTGTTCAGAAGTGATAGTCGAAATGGAATCTGGAAATGTTTCAAAGTTAGAATTTTCAATATGTGTAAGATTAAGGAAACTTAATGCAAGAAGGATGGTTCCAAGGAGTTGATCTCCTTTGGAATGCTCTGTAATGATTGTTGTCAAGTCTTTCTGACTTTGTGCATAATCATTACAAGAGGATCAATGCATATAAGTTTAGAATCTAACAGATTTCAGTAAATGGCATGAATTTGAAATTCTTGCATTTGCAGTAAGGATTTGGGAGTGTGAAAAGAGAATCATTGAAGTTATGTTCAATTGATCTAGTTCACAAGGTAAAGATCATAGACAAACATAGTATGCATACTTGGTGTGTGGCATGACTAGTGTTTAGAAAACATAGTGTACGTGCTTGGAGCATGGGACAACTATTGTTTTAAATTCAAGAATAAAGTTGATAGCTGAAACAGTATACAATGAATAATGTGTAATCATATGGTGATAAATAAAAGGTGTTTTATTTATGTTCATAGGTTTTGATACCATATTGGATCCAATTATTATTGTGTTTCGCTTTGCATGTTTTGACTTCCCGAATAAACTAGGTTATTCTTCCGGAATGACTAAGTTATTCAAACCATCCACAGTCGGTCATATGTTGGAAGTAGATATGAATTAAGACTGTCATGGGTTGGCTTGTAGAGGTCTAAGGTATTGGACAAAGGGCTACAACACTCATGAGTGCTCATAAGTTCTGAGTATTGGATTCAACCCGCGCTCATTGGAATCACTTCATGGATTTTATCACGAGTGATCATGAGACGATAATATCTTATATTCTTCAAACCTAGAGATATGAGTTGTTACTATGAGTTGGTTGTACATTGATTGCACGAAACCGCATTTGGTAACTCGGTGCTATAAAACGTGCCTTTGTGTATGATTCAACAAGTAGTAGAACAAGCCATATGAGTCGAAGTTTATCCATTCCTTTTACCTTCGGGATAAAAGCGATATCTGTGGGCCCCTCGATGATTTGATGATGACAAATGGAAGTGCTCGGCCGGGCCAGGACTGATTTGATTTGTTCAATTAGTCAGTAGTCATAAATCGGAAATCGGGAAACAACAAATGGACAGAGAGAATGATTATAATCCATGTCTCAGTCCATATGATATCTAGAATGGAGGAATATATGATCCCTTATCTAATGGACAAGTCATTGACAAGATCAGAGTTCATCTACAAGGTCAGAGTTTGACAGAAGCTTTTGAGAGCTACGATTGCCAGTTGGTTCCTGAAGTCATACACAATAATAGTTTTAGACTTATCCAAGTGGGAGACTGTTGGATTAATGTCTAAGTCCATAACTATAATTGGTAAGACTTGACCCGACCCGGCATGGTCCATTTGGGTTGCATACCATCATGCACTTGGATAGACTATAATGATAGAAATAAGAAAATTATGGTTATTAATATATTATAAGTTCTAGTATATTAATAATAAGAATAACGAGATTATTTAATTAGTATTGATCAAGAATTAATCTAGGATTAATTAAGTGATCAAAAGAAGACTAATTAAATATATGGGTTGATTGTGTAAATCATCCATACTTGTATAGTGGGCTAATGCTCCATGGATTATCTAGTTGGGCCAAAACCCATATGATGCTCCATGGATGCTCCATGGTATATTTGAACCCATGGATCCAAGGAAATGGAAAGTCATGACAATTAGAGTTTACCCTAATTGTATAACTATATAAGCATCTTATTCTTGAGGAAAATCGGCCACTAGAGAGACTAATATTATTCTTGAAGAGGGCTAGCCGATTTCATGAAGTGTAGAATTCTCTCTAAGTTATTCTAAGTGTTTTGATGATTGTGAACCATTTGAGGTGTCACACTTGGGGTACTAGGCACTCAAGCTTCATGAAGACAAGCACCATCAAAGAGGTATGTATTCTATCTTGTTATATTGATAGTTTTGTATGCTAGATTAGGATAATACCTTGGATGTTCATATTTGCATGTATAATAGAGAAAACATAGATCCAAGGTATTTAGGGTTGCATGTACACTTAGGAGTGTTAGAATGCTCATAACCCAACAAGAATATCATAGCATGAATGTAATGGAAAAATGAAAGTGTACAATAGTGTTGTATAAAATAACTATTGACGCACTAACTACCTTAAAACCAATGTATTAATTAAGGTAAAATGTGAGAAGTTATAACCATGCTTGATTGACTAGTATAAAACATGACGTTCTATAGACATCGAAATGGTATGACATTTGTCACCCATAGACCTACAGGTCCTACTATAGCTAGAAGCAAGGTGTAGGATGGTCAATCCCGTATAGATCTATACACAAACTCATGCTCTCCCTCTAGGAGACTCTGGTTACAAAACGTGACACAACAAGTATATTGTTATGCCATGAAATAGTGGTTTCACATTATTGTTATCTTGTTCTTGTTATAGAATGTATGTTCCTTTCTGTTATTGTTATAGTATGCAAGTTCCTTTCTATTCTTGTTATAGTATGTATGTTCCTTTATGTTCTTGTCATAGTATGTATTAGTATAGTATGAATGTACTGACTCTTGTATGTTTCTCTGTTCTAGAAATATTATGTAGTGACTTCTAAAATATTATAGTTTACTAGTATGTTTATTTGAACTGTTACTAATTGTAGAAAATACTCAATTACTCACCATAAGCAACTAAGTTAAGTATGTAACTTAAAAATGGTTTTAATATTCATGTATGTAATTAATAAGTATAATTATGGTTTAGCCGACATTCGGACTAGTGATCCTACCCTAAGCCCACAACCAAACAAGGAACATGAGTTAAGGTATCTAGCAGTAGTTCTAAGTCCGTTAAGGCATACTTATACATAAATTGATAGACAAATATGATTTGATATAAAAGAATTTTATAAAAGCTTTAAAGGAGTTTTCAACAAGTTTAGAGTATAAGAAACCTTTTTGTTTGTTGTCTTCACATGTAAATGATTAACACAATTTCATTATGTTCTGCTTGTATTCCCCCCTTAAAGCATTTAAAAAGCATTTAAAAGTGTAGTTGTAGGGGTATGAACTCATCTGTTGTGATTAATTCGAATGAAAGATCGATATAGGATGCTAAGTATGCCAAGTGAAGTCTCGAGCACAAACGGATCCTAATAAGCATATAATAACACATATACGTATACAATTAGTGTATATAACAACTAACATGAAAGGAAAGCAACCTTAGGAACTAAGAAACATTCTCAATGGAGTGTTAGAATCACATATGATTGAATGAAGGGTGTTCATAGCCACACAAGGACTGTTCACGACCTTAGAAGGGTTCACAACCATAGAACACATGATGTGTTCATGGTCCAACCTTGATCTTATGAAGGGTTCATAGCCTAAGCTTGATCTTATGAAGGGCGCACGACCCAAGGAAGCATTCACGGTCGTGAACTCTTGAAGATTCATCCAAAGTTGTAACATCCCAAAATACGAGACAAAAATTTCATTTTTAGAACACGTATTTAGCAAAACATTAGAAATAAAACGTTCAACGCTCATATCATTTCACAAAGATATTGCACATCCGGAAAACATTTTTATAAAACGTAATAGTGTCAGAGTACAAATCCCCAGGAAGATCTCGTAATGCAGAATACAAAGCATGTGTGTGATGTACCGCTACCGCGCCGACTCCTTCCCCTTCGAAGAAGAGGTACCTGAAACCAAAAATGAAAACTGTAAGCACGATGCTTAGTGAGTTCCCCCACTGTACCACATACCATAAAATCACATAACATACATATACTGCCAGGCATATCTGGGTGCCCGACTTACCCCTTCGATCCTTGCAATCGGATACTGCCGGACATATCTGGGTGCCCGACCTACCCCTTCGGTCCTTGTGACCGGATACTGCCGGGCATATCTAGGTGCCCGACCTACCCCTTCGGTCCTTGCAACCGGATACTGCCAGGCATATCTAGGTGCCTGACCTAACCTTTCGGTCCTTGCGACCGGATACTGCCGGGCATATCTGGGTGCCCGACCTCCCTTTCGGTCCTTACGACCGAATACAGGGGACTATTTCACCCCCTATTGCTACCACATAACACATATCACATAGCATCATTTCATACTAGCACATGAACATAACACAGGTAGTAGCAACCCTAGATGAATATCACGGAGACCATCATCTATCATACAACTCCTAATGGTGGGCCAGCATTGTGGCCGTAGACCCACCGCTACTGGAATGTAACTCACCTCGTAGCTGCTGATCTGTGTGGGAACGATCTGTCTGCTGCCGCTACTCTGGAAATCCTCCGGCTGCAATTCCCACCAAACACTTAGTCGAATAATGCTAACCGACCTCAGGGTAAACTGACCATTTACCCTTAACCAAACCATGAGTCAAAGTCAAAGTAAACTTCTAGTTGACCCGACTCGCCGAGTCCCTATCCCTTTGTCTGACCACAATCCCGTCTCTACTCATCGAGTTTGGCATTGACTTGACGAGTTTTCCTTCTAAGCTGATGACCAAACGTTCTTCATTCTACTCGCCAAGTTGTATGAACAACTCGTCGAGTTCGTCTTCATCTAAAGAACGCTCTATGCTGAGACTCGCCGAGTTGTATGAACAGCTCGCCGAGTCCGTTCTTGAGGCAAGAAGATTGCCTTGAACTCGCCGAGTCATGGCATTGACTTGTCGAGTTATTACATGAGTGAATTTGGCTTCCAACCCACTGAGTTACACCCTATGACTCACTACTCCAACCCGAAAACACGAAAAGGGGGAAAAATCGGGGACTTGCGACTCGACTCGTCGAGTCAGGTGAACGACTCGCCGAGTCTACCGCATGCAAATACTATACACACGATTCTGCTTGAATCTAACCCATGCCATTCATAAATCTGGGTTTCTAGGGCCTGGTTTACACGTAAAGTTTCCAACTTTACGTGTAAATAAACACCCATGAGGGTTTTAGGGCTCAAAATGCACCAAAAGAGTAGATCTAGGGCTTTCATGCACTTTGGATCCATAAAGGCTGTAGATCCAAGCTCCTGGAGCTCAATCATGCCTAGATCTAGAGGCTAAACAACTTATTATGAACCCTAAGACACAAACAAGCTTGGGAAAAAGGCTCAAGAAGGACTTTCATGGAGCTACAAGGGACAATAAGCATGAAAACAGAGGGAAACTGAGTTATACCTCAAGGAAATCACTGAGATAACACCAAGATGCCTGGCGTCCTTCTTCTCTTCTTTATCTACTCTTCTTCCCTCTCCAAATCTTCAAGAAAACACCCCAAAATGCTTCAATCTCACAAGGAACAGGCGTGAACGAAGTATAAGGCTCTGGGGGGGGGGGGGTGAAGGGGGCGATCTTAGGGGCGGATAAGAGGGTTTAAATAGGGTGCAAACCCTTGAAATTTAGGGTTTCATCAAACAACGGGGACTCGCCGAGTCCAGAATATGGACTCGCCGAGTTGCCAACTTAAACGTGTTCCGGATCCCGTATCTACTCGGCGAGTCGGACCTACAACTCGCCGAGTCCAAGGCTAAAAATGAAAAACACTAAGATAAATTTTACGTACTAGGAACCAGGTGCTACAAATCTCCCCCACTTATTTTAGATGTCGTCCTCGAAGTCTGCCGCTCGATCCTGAAACAGCTCGGGGTAATGCTCCATCATTTCTTCTACCGACTCCCAAGTCCATTCCGAACCCTTGCGGTGCTGCCATTGCACTTTCACTAGTTCCACCCTCTTGTTCCTTAGATCCTTCGACTTCCGGTCGAGGATTGCAACTGGGCACTCAATGCAATTCAGGCTGTCATCAACCTGTATATCCTCTAACGACACCACCGCTGAATCATCCATGAGGCATTTCCGTAGCTGGGAGACATGGAAGGTGCTGTGGATCTGACTGAGCTCGGCTGGCAGATCTAGCCTATATGCCACCTTTCCCACCCAGGCTACAACCCTGAACGGACCAATGTATCTTGGGCCAACTTGCCCCGCTTCCTGAATCGAATGACGCCTTTCCAAGGCGACACCTTCAGGAGAACCATATCCCCGACCTGGAACTCTAGGTCTGATCGACGCTTGTCGGCGTAACTTTTCTACCGACTCTGTGCAGTCTGAAGCCTGCTTTGAACCTGTTGGATCCTCTTGGTCGTCTTGAGCACCACCTCGGTGCTCCCCATGACCCTTTGACCAACTTCACTCCAACATATCGGGGTCCTACACCTTCGTCCGTACAACATCTCGAATGGGGGCGGTCAATACTCGCGTGATAGCTGTTGTTGTACGAGAACTTAGCAAAGGGAAGATAGGTATCCCAACTACCACCGAAGTCTAACACGCATGCCCGCAACATATCCTCCAAAGTCTGGATGGTCCGCTCGCTCTTACCATCCGTCTGCGGGTGAAAGGTGGTGCTAAAATGCAGAAGAGTGCCCAACTCATCATGAAACCTCTTCCAAAACTTGGAAGTGAACCGCACATCTCGATCTGATATCACTGACACTGGCACCCCGTGCCGCACCACTATCTCCCTGATATAGATATCGGCCAACTTTTTGGCCGAGATACTCTCCTGAATCGGAATAAAATGAGTGCTCTTGGTCAACAGATCAACGATGACCCAAATCGAATCTTCTCCTCACGCCGTTTGTGGAAGCTTTGTGATAAAATCCATCGTAATATCCTTCCATTTCCGCAACGGGATATCCAACGGCCGCATCTTGCCGTGCGGTCTCTGATGCTCGGTCTTGACCTTCCTGCATGTCAAACACCGCTCGACGTACCACTCCACATCCCGCTTCATGCAGGGCCACCAATAGTATAGGCGAAGATCTCGATACATCTTTGTCTCCCCTGGATGAATAGAGAATCAGGATTTGTGCGCCTCCTCCATCAAGACCTGGCGCACGCCTCCGTGATACGGCACCCACACCCTATGGTGTAACGACCCAAAATTTAATACCAAAAATTTCTTTTAATAAAACATTACTGTAAGCGAGTCATCATTCCAAAACATAATCTGAGTATAAGTTTTCAAAATACATGTTCATTATCAGAGTAAACATTCCCAGGTTGTCTAATCTATGGTGTGTGCCATGCGATCACCCCGAGCTCTTCCCTCCGCTACCAGAAGTACCTGAAACCAAAACTGGAAACCGTAAGCACGAAGCTTAGTGAGTTCCCCACCCTACCACATACCATGCATAATCACATACTACACATACTGGGCCACGCCCGCTATCTTGGGCCTCGCCCCCTGCCTCGGGCCTCGCCCGCTATAACGGCCCCGCCGCTCTAGGCCCCTTCTGGCTTCGAGCCCCGCTCGGATACAGATATGTTTTACTTAGGCCTCGCCTGTCACAGGGCCCCAACCGCCAACAAATAATATCATATAACATAACACAACACATAAGCTAAACTCATACGACTGATCCTGTCCTAAAGCCTCGCCTATGCTGGGCCTTGCCCTTCTCCTGCTACTGATGAGTCATGGAACCCCGTCCATGCTCCTACTGGTAGTGAGATACGGGCCCAGCCCACTCTCACTCCTTCTCTAGTTTGGGCCTCGCCCCAGTTCTGCTACTAATGAGATGTGGAACACCATCCACACTCTGCTATTGGTGAGATATGGGACCTCGCTCAGACTCACCTCCCAACCAGGCACATACATGTATCACACAGACAACAAGTATAGACTATCATATAAACAAATCCTTGGGCACCCGCCCGCTATTAAGGGACCTCGTCCTGAAAATCATACTAGCATACTGTGCCTAGGGCTAACCCCTGGGTCTTCTACTCATAACTACATGGGCCGGCATTGTGGCCTTAGACCCATTCACACAAAGGGAAACTCACCTGCACTGGCTGAACTTGCTGATGATCTCACTAGCTGCTGCCCAGCAACTCACTGAACTCCTGCTCCCCTTGCTCCTCGAACTAACAATATCAAAGCAATACTGAGCCTAACTAACCCCTGAAAGACAACCAAGTCAACCCTGGTCCAAGTCAAAGTCCTGGTCAAGGTCAACCTTCCAAGTCAACCCTACTCGCCGAGTCACCCTACTGACTCGCTGAGTTCATATATTCAGAATCCTTCCTTTCGCGTCCCGACTCGCCGAGTCAGACCATGACTCGCCGAGTCTATCGATTTCTGAGTCCTGACCTGTCCAACTCACCGAGTCTCCACCCGACTCACTGATTCGTGTCTCAACTCGAAGGGTTTGGGGTTTCGCAACCTGACTCGTCGAGTCCAAGAACAGACTCGCTGAGTACAAGGCAATCTTCATCCCACTCGACGAGAGTTCATCCCACTCGTCGAGTTGCTCCTGCTCTTCATGCTACTTGCCGAGTCCACTCAAAGGACTCGCCGAGTCCATTCAGATCTCCTTACATGCAGAGGACTTTTGAGTCATACAGGGGTTCCAACTCATAGATCCATACTCCCAAAGCTCAATCCTCACGTAAAGTTGCAAACTTTACGTATAACTAAAGAGATCTAGGCTTAAAACACTCTAGGGCTAGGTTTTGGGACAAAAGGGATTCACCAACCCCTCATCATTTGATGCTTTATGACATATTAGACCATCTCAATACTAGATCTGAAGTGGCAACAACATATCTAGGCCCCAAACCCGAATTGGATCTCAAACAACCATAAAAACCCCCAAATCTTATAACAAAAGTAGATCTAGATGTAAAGGAGGGAAAATGGTAGCTTGTTACCTCCAAGATGAACACAACTAAAGTAGATCTCGGATCTACACCCCCTTCTTTGAAGCAACCTTTTTGATCTTCAAGTTTCTTTCCAAGGTTTCCTTCCTCCAAGATATTTCTCTCAAATGATGGAAGCTCACACGAAATCAAGGGTTTACTGGTTCTCTAGGATGATATGGGGGCTGAGGGAGGGACATAACATCCTTTAAATAGGATACAACTCCCGGGATTAGGGTTTTCCTCATTCATACCAGACTCGCCGAGTCACCTTGGTTGACTCGCCGAGTCGGTCAGTTACTCCTCGACCCGGATCCCGCTCGGACTCGCCGAGTTCCTCCTTGGACTCGCCGAATCGCCCCTTAAAATTAGGGTTTTCTTTCCTTTCTTGGCCTTCCAAACTTTGGGTGTTACAACTCTCCCCCACTTAAACTAAACTTCGTCCTCGAAGTTTGCTATGCTCCACTGCCTGCGATCTGCCTCCGATACCCCACCAATTATTCTAACACCAGCTACCTACCATCGATGGCCTTCCGTTCAGTCATTCAAACTAACGCCAACCCTTGCGGATAATAATCTCGGGTCAACCCTGACCCAGAACATCCTGGAAGCAAACCCTCCCTAACCGACAATCCTTCTAATACTCTCCGAATACTGCACGGACCCCATAAGGGGTTCACCCCTTCTTTCCTTGCGTGATTTCCTTGCCTTCCCAAGGCAATGCTCCATAACCATCTATCCCCTCTACCACTGTGAAGACCCTGTCCTCACCCAATCTATTACTCCCGCTACTCCCAGTACATGTCATTGTCGCCAGTATCCACTGGGCATTCTTTCTACTATCATTTGGTGTCGAGCACCCCCGCGATCAACTAACTGAATTCCACCATACGCTGCATACTCGTACTGCTACTGACTGGAAATTATGCTATTCCTTATCGGCTTCCGGATGAACTGAGACTACCCTGGTTGTAACGTCATAAATTTCAAAACTAATTTTTTTCATTTTTACCATCATCAAAACATCGAGTAATAAAATTTAGGTTCCAATGTAACAATTTAGTCACGACCAATTACATAACAAAGATCACAAAATGGTATCCCCGAGTGTGTGTACGATCACACTGGCACCTTCCCACGGTCCTCGCTAGTACCTGAAACACATAACGCAACAACTGTAAGCATAAATGCTTAGTGAGTTCCCCAAAATACAACCTATGCACATACGCCTTTCCAGGCCCTGACCTTCCGGTCCATGTGTCTCAGGGGACTTCCGTCCCGACTAGGTAAACCTTCCGGTCCTACCCATGTCAACCTTACGGTCCATATGACCACGCCTTCCGGCCCATAACATATTGCCTTCCGACCCATATCAAGCTTATCATACATGGCACATATAACGAATAACTTATTACACATAAGGCATATATCTCATATCATATTCGACCTTCCGGTCACACAATCAAACCCTTCCGGGTAGAGTATAGTGAGAAGACTCACCTCGTATGTCTCGCTAATTCGTGAACCCTGGAAATCACTCGTGCTCGAACCCCCGAGCTGTAATCCTCCTATGACATCATGAATCTATAATTATTACTTATACCACTAGGGTTGACCATTCTTATCAAGTCAACATTGGTCGACTTGGTCAACAGTCTTTGGTCAAATTGACCGGACTCGGCGAGTGCACTATAGTGACTCGGCGAGTCTACGCGTTTTCTCCAACTCGCAAGGATTTTCCCTTTGACTCGTCGAGTACTTCCCTGACTCGACGGGTTCCACCTGGGCATGAATCACGGGGCCACCGCGACTCAACTCGCTGAGTCGCAAGGACAACTCGGCGAGTCCTAACTCGACTCGGTCCACCTGTCAAAACTTTTCTAACTCTCCGTGACTCACTGAGTCACCCACAACTCGGCAGGACTACATTGGGTGGTCACAAGGACAATCTTCAAGCAACTCGTCGAGTCTGTTCTTCAGGCTCGGCGAGTCCATGCCATGCATCAGCTAAAACTAGCTTTTGCGGTCAGATCCGTTCCATACACACATAGATCTGGCCTTCCCAAGCTCATTTGTCACGTAAAGTCTCAATCTTGGTCACCATGCAACGCATACAAGGCTCATGTTGGAGAAATAACCTCTAATATGGCAACCCTAGCTTCCAACTCAAAAGAATGGACGTAAAGCTTGTCATTTGGGGCCTTCTGGACCTGCTAAGGTCCAGATCTAGGTTCCATACCTCCATGGGACCTTTCATACTTCCAAATCAAGTCAAATAAGGCAAGAAGAAACCCTATATTTGGCACATCAACCAAAATACGAAGTTTAGCTCTGAAAGTTACCTCAAGAAGGTTTCCTTGATGAAATAGAGCAGATCCAAGCTCCCCAACTCTTCAAGCTTGATCTTCTCTTTCCTTCTTGCAAAAATCACACAAAATGATGAACAAATGGCCTCTATCTCACTCACAAAGTCTCTCAGTCGTTTGGGTGCACTCAGGGCTCAAGGTGGCCGCAAATGAAGGCCATAAGGTCCCTTAAATAGGGATTAGGACCGGGAAATTAGGGTTTCATTAAACAGCATGGACTCGCCGAGTCCGGACGCGAACCTCCATCCAAAACCGCGACCCGACTCGGCGAGTTAGACCTCCAACTCGCCGAGTCCCCTCACAGAATACCAAAAAAATATGAAAGTAAAGATACCTGGGGATCCGGGCTGTTACAATTCTCCCCCACTAGAACAAGACTTCGCCCTCGAAGTCCCGCTAGGCAAATAGCTCCGGATGCTGCTCACGCATCTTACGTTCCGGCTTCCAGGTCATCTCTGATCCCTTCCGATGCTGCCACTGAACCAATACCAGGGGTACCTCCTTGTTCCTCAAAACCTTGATCTTCCGATCTCTGATGGCTATTGGTCTCTCAGCATAATTCAGGCTCGCATGCAGTTGAATATCCCCTAAAGGAACCACCGCCGATTCGTCGGCTATACACTTTCTCAACTGCGACACATGGAAAGTGTCGTGAATCTGCCCCAAATCTGCTGGCAAGTCTAAATGGTAGGCTACCTGGCCCACCCTCGCGATCACAAGGAAAGGACCAATATATCGGGGCCCCAACTTGCCCCTCTTCCTGAATCGAATCACTCCTTTCCAAGGAGAGACCTTCAGGAGTACAAGATCACCAACTTGAAACTCAAGCTCGGACCGGCGTTTGTCTGCATAACTCTTCTGTCGGCTCTGAGCGGTCAACAACCTCTGTCTGACCAGCTGAATTTGCTCAGTCGTCTGAAGTACGATCTCCGTGCTACCCATAACCTGCTGTCCTACCTCACCCCAACAGATGGGGGTGCGACACCTCCGCCCATACAACAACTCAAAGGGTGGCATACCAATGCTCGAATGATGGATGTTGTTATACGAGAACTCTGCTAAAGGTAGATAGGTGTCCCAGCTTCCTCCGAAATCCAATACACATGCCCGAAGCATGTCCTCGAGCGTCTGAATCGTCCGCTCACTCTGACCGTCTGTCTGGGGATGATATGCAGTACTGAAATGTAACCTAGAACCCAACTCCTCATGAAACTTCTTCCAGAACCTGGAAGTGAAACGCACGTGACGGTCCGAAATAATCAAGGTCGGTACTCCATGCCGTGATACTACCCCCCTCACATATAACTCGGCCAACTTCTCCGCAGAAGAGCTCTCGCTGATGGCTAGAAAATGAGCGCTCTTCGTCAGCCTATCCACGATCACCCAAATCGCATCGACTCCCCTTGCAGTCTGCGGTAACTTGGTGATGAAATCTAGAGTGATTTGTTCCCACTTCCACTCGGGAATCTCTAGCGGTTGCAGCTTACCGTGCGGTTGCTGGTGCTCGGCCTTAACCTGCCGACAAGTCAAGCACCTCTCGACAAACCAAGCGACATCCCTTTTCATACAGGGCCACCAATACTCCTTCCTGAGATCCAAATACATTTTCGTAGCACCGGGATGAATCGAGAATTTCGATCGATGTGCTTCCTCCATCAAAATAGTACGTGCACCGCCCACAAACGGTACCCAAATCCGACCCTGAAAAGTCATAAGCCCTCGACCATCAGTGACGAATCCTGATACCTGACCTACAACCCGCTCCTTCTTCTGATGTTCTGGCTTCGCAGCCTCTACCTGAGCTCCTCGAATAATATCCAAAATCGGGGTCAATACCGTCAATCTCATGCAAATATCTCGGATCGGGGCGCTATCCGCCCTACGGCTCAACGCGTCGGCTACAACATTAGCCTTGCCCGGGTGGTACAGGATCTCACAATCATAATCTTTCACCACATCCAACCACCTCCTCTGTCGCATATTCAGATTTGGCTGATCCATCAAGTACTTTAAGCTCTTATGGTCCGTGTATATCGTACATCGAACCCCATACAAATAGTGTCGCCAGATCTTGAGGGCAAACACCACCGCCCCCAATTCCAGGTCGTGGGTGGGATATCTCGACTCATGAGGCTTCAACTGCCTAGAAGCGTACGCTATCACATGGCCCCTCTGCATAAGCACCGCCCCCAAACCCGATATAGAGGCATCACAGTATACCACAAAATCCTCCATCCCTTTTGGGAGTGCAAGCACCGGGGCCTCGCACAATTTTTGACGAAGCATCTCGAATGAGGACTGCTGCTCCGGTCCCCATGAAAACGTAACACCCTTCCGGGTCATCTTAGTAAGTGGCACAACGATCTTGGAGAAATCCTTGATAAACCTGCGATAATATCCAGCCAAACCCAGAAAACTCCTGATCTCAGTGGGCGATCTCGGCACCTCCCACCTCAACATCGCCTCAATCTTGGCCGGTTCGACCAATATCCCTTTTTGGTTAACAAGATGCCCGAGGAACTGGACCTCTCGTAACCAGAAATCACACTTGGAGAACTTGGCATACAGTCTCTCCGATCTCAACACCCTAAGAATCTCCCTCAAGTGTTCCTCATGCTGATCCCTAGTCCTCGAATACACCAAAATATCATCGATGAATACAATCACCGACTGATCCAGCATCGGCCGGCACACCCGGTTCATAAGATCCATGAATGCGGCCGGGGCATTGGTGAGCCCAAAAGGCATCACCACAAACTCATAATGTCCATAACGAGTCCTGAAAGCAGTCTTCTGGATATCTTCCTCTCGAACCCTCATCTGATGATACCCCTGTTGATGTATATTGTAAAAGTTGAATAGAGTGTTTTGTATAGTTTCGCATTTTATGTTATTTTACTAAGTCATCTTTTGTGCGAAGTTAAAATGTATAGACTTAGTATATTTTTTGTTGTTCCCTATAAATAGGGACTTAGGCTAGAAGTTGTAGTACGATGCTTGAACTCACTTCTACTTAAATTTGTAATCAGTCTTTATCAATATAAGATCTGATTAATATTTACTCTCTGTGTTCTTCATCTTAAATCATTCAAATCTATCTTTTCTTTTCTAAATTCCCGATAACAATTCTCATCGATTGATATCAGAGCCGGATTCAAACTACTTAGATCTGATTTTCATATAAGAATCATTTGTTTTTTGAGTTACAAATTTACTCAAAATTTTCCGCACATTTTTGGTTTTGAAAATCACTTTTGATCTTCAGATTTGAATTGATTCTGCTTTTGAATTGTTATATCGAGTAATCGATTAGTGATTTGTGATCAATTTGTTTGATAAATTCTGAAATTCATCAAGGTTTCAAGTTTTCAGATATTTTCTGTGTTCATCAATGGCGAACTTCAACATGAATTCAATGACTTCTTTCTCTCACTTGCTTGGTTCCTCAACCAAAATTACGATGTTAATTCTAGAATACTATGATCAGTGGGCTGATAGAATGGAAGATTACTTAAATGGAATTGATGAAGAACTCTGGAAGTGTATCGATGGAACAGTACTAGCTCCTGCTAATGTTCAACCAATTGGACCATCCACTGCATCTACTGATGTTGAAGAACAACGAAATCGATTGAAGAAAAATGAAAAGAGATGCATGAGAGAACTAAGAGGTGCTCTACCTCATGTGGTTTACAATTACATTCATAGTTGTAAAACAGCAAAAGAGATCTGGAATACTCTAAAAGAAAAATATCAAGGTAGTGAAAAGACGAAGATCAACTCTGTGAAGCAGTGCCTAGTTGAACTGAAGGAATTGAGACAAAAGGATACATAAACTCTCGAAAGTTGTTATGATCGTCTGAATAAGCTTATGTTTCACTGCAATAGGTATGGTATTACTTGATCTACCATGGATTTCAATTTAACTTTCATTATGAGTCTTCGCAAGGAATGGAGAGGTGTGAGCATGATGATAAAGAGTCAACAATGTTTTGATACAACTACATTGAATGATCTTTAAAATCAACTGAAAACACATGAATGTGAGGTCGCAGAAATGTATGAAGAATCAAAACAAGATATTGGTGGTCCTTTGGCTCTTGTTTCAAAAGTAACAGAAACTGATGAAAAAGATGGTTCAGATGTAGAAGGATTTTTGATGAACTCCGATGATGAAGCAGTAGCATACTATTCAAACAACAAAGTTAAAAAGTTTTTCAAAAAGACTTTTAATCCTAAAGGAAAGAATAGTGATGTGAAAAATGATGTAACAAGAACTGGAGGAGAAGAGAGGAAGAAAATGGAGAAAACAGAAAAATGCGAATGAAGAGAAAAAGTTGAAGGGTGATTCAGGAATTTATTGTCACTACCGCAATGGTGCGAATCATTTCGCAGCTGATTGCATGTTGCGAAAGAAAGAAGAAAAGAAAGAAAAAGTCAAAGATGAAGCTTACTATTCTGAAAAGATTGAAGAATTACGTGCAAAGAACAAAGGAGTGTCTTTGGTTGCTAAGGGAGAATCTGATGAAGAAGAAAGTGGAACTTATCAGATATGGTCTTCAGGATCTGATGATGAAGAAATGAGGCATCCCACACATGGAGCAATGTTCGCAAGTTTTGAGGATTGCGAAGAGAACATTTCAGGGAAATGTTTTATGTCTAAATCCACAGACAAATCTCCCATGACAACCAAGGTACGTGCAATTCTTGAATCTTTTAATATTCTTTTATCTGCTTATGATGCTGAAATTGTTTCGTTTGATGATATTGTGGCTTATTTTGATTCTGTTATTGTGTCTGATAGTAATGAAGCTAAGAAATTAAATGTGCAACTTAGTGAGACACGAAGGGATTTAGAAATAAAGAAGAGCAGAGTTGAAAAATTAGAAATGCAAATCAAAAATATAGATTGTGATAGGGATAATCTTTCTAATGATGTTAGATTGTTACTAGCACAAAGAAACATCTATTGTAATTCAGCAAAAAGATTGTATGCAAAATTAACAGCTTTACATCATTCTTCTGATATTAGCAAAGAACAACATAGGAAACTTTTACCTTTTCTTGAGTATGAGCGTGAAAAAGTTGATGTTGTTTCTTATGATTGCGAAAGTACAATTGCTCAGTTTGACAAAATACCTGATGATAGATATTCATATGGTATTGTCAAAATTGATGAATTTCTGAATGCTGATGAGTTGGTTAACATTGTAAATGAAAGTTTGACAAAAAGTGAACAAGTGAAAATCTTAAAGAAAACTGAAAATTCAAATCTTACTTCGCAATTCAATTATGCTGATATTGATGAAAATACTGATAATGTGAGTGAAATCAGTGAAATTGAAGAAGAAGAAGAGATTGATTGTTCTCAATTGTCGATAGTTAATATCACATCTAAGATCAAAGGTAAAGAAATAATAGTTGATTCAATAGTAGAGGATAAAGTTGATAAATCTTCAACTTCGCAACATTGTAAGTTTGATAATGTGGAAGTTGAAAGTTAGAAATCTGATGATACTAATGAAAATAAAGAAGAAAAGAAAAATTCAACTGAAACAAATCAAAGGGTTGTGGTTGATCAAGTGTTTGAAAACACAAAAGAATTTGACAAAGTTTTAATTGACAAAGGTGCACATTATTTGGAAACCAACACAGTGGTATATCCAAATTTTGTGTGTACTGATAAAACTATTTTTCCAAATCAAGTTGTTGTCACTACTGGGAATGCTGAGAAAGTACATCCTGAGTTAAATAAAATGATTGAAAAAGATAATCAAAAGTCCACACCTGAAGGTTTCTTCGCAAATCAAAACACAGTAGAAAACAATTTAACTCAAAATTCTTATGTGTTTCAAAAACAAAAATCAATACAAAAATGGGTGGTTAAAGGTGAAAAATCAAACAAACCTTTTGAAAAAGCTGAAAACTCAAAGGTTGAAGTGAAATTAAATTCTCAAGAATTCAAATTGATGGTTGGAAATTATTCAACAGAAAATAATGTTTCAAAAAGACAAGCAAGAAAAGCAATATTCTGGCAAGTTGTGAATAATGAAAAAGAACAAATTTCAAAAACATCGTCAAAATTTCAAAATAAAAACACTCACACAACTTCGAGTTTTCATAAACAAATAAATTCTGTTGACAAAGTTCTATATATTCGCAAATATGACAACAATAGAAAATTTGAGAATTCGCAAAAATTTGCAAATAATCAAAAGTTTCCAAATGTTGACAAATTCACGAATAATTCATCAAGTTTGAAGAAATCAAATCAAGTCAAAGCGAAATTTTCACCACAACAACCAAATTTTCCAAATCCTTCAATATCAACAAAAACCAAAGTTTCATACATCAAAGGAAAGACTGATGTAAATATGATCAATAATTGGTTTGAAGGGAAAGGAAAGAAATATCAAAATGCAAAGTTTTCAGAACAAGAAATCAAAAGTGCCTTTGATAAGTTCGCAAATAATTCTTCAACTGCTAGTACATCATCCCATAATTTGCAAGTTCCGGTTCAAAAATGGAAACCAGTTATCAAACATGCAAATGTTGTGAAGGATAAGATTACAATCAATGCGAATCCAAAATTATTGAATGACTATATTTCAATATCTAGAACGGATGATGCTGATATAATGGATTCTGTTACGAGCAAAGTGAAAACATGGTTTTTAAGTTCCCAAAAGTTGTTTCATTCTACTAATGATGGACCCAATAAGTCTTGGGTTCCTAAATTTTTTCAATAAATGCAGGTGCTATGTGACGAGCAATATGATCCAAAATGGTATATTGATAGTGGTTGCTCTCGTCATATGACTGGAAGAAAGGAAAACTTGCGAGATTACCGAAGCTTGGAGAATTGTGGAGTTGTCAAATTTGGAAATAATCACAAGTGTCAAGTGAAAGGATATGGGAAAGTCACAAATGGAAACTTCACAGTAAACAGAGTTGCTTATGTTGAAGGACATCAACACAATTTGATAAGTGTATCACAATTTGTTGTGAGTACTGGAAATCAAGTCGTGTTTAATGAAGAAGGAAGTATCATCTCAAATGCAAATACAAATGAAATACTTCTGAAATCCAAATGATATGGTGATATGTTTACACTGGACACCAAACCAATTGTGGGAAAACCAACTGTGTGTTTACTATCAAAAGCATCCAATGATATCAGCTGGCTTTGGCATCGAAGATTATCACATTTGAACTTTCGAAATATAAATAAACTTGTAACTGAAGATTTAGTTCAAGGGTTACCAGGATTAAAATTTGACAATGATTCTTTGTGTGCAACTTGCGAAAAGGAAAACAACATCGAAAAGGTCATCCGATTGTCATAGATTTAAAGATAGTAGATCCATTGGAACTTCTTCACATTGATCTATGTGGACCATCAACTGTTGCAACAATAAATAAAAAGCGGTATATTTTAGTTGTTGTAGATGATTTCTCTAGATTCACATGGGTATTTTTTCTCAGGTTGAAATCTGAAGTTGCTCAGACGATGATTGATTTTATCAAAAAGATTGAAATTAGTCTGAAGAAGAATGTACGAAAAATTAAAAGTGATAATGGTTCGGAGTTTAAAAATCAAACTCTTGACAATTTTCTCACAAACAAAGGTATTTCGCATAATTTCTCATCACCATATACTCCACAGCAAAATGGTGTAGTTGAAAGAAGAAATAGATCTCTATGCGAAGCAGCCAGAACAATGCTCACATATGCGAATCTACCTCAATATCTTTGGGCAGAAGTTGTGCCCACAACATGTTTTACTCAGAATAGATCATACATCACAGAAGATTCAATGTTACTCCATATGAAATAATCAATAATCGGAAACCTAATGTAAAATTCTTTCATGTTTTTGGTTGCAGGTGCTTTATTATGAATCTCAAAGATAATTTGTCAAAGTTTCAAGCAAAAGCTGATGAAGGCATTTTCTTAGGATATTCACAGAATTCAGTTGCATACAGAGTGCTTAATAAACAAACAAGAAAAATTGAAGAAACTTTCAATTTAACATTTGACGATTACTATCTTAAACAGATTGATAGTAAATTCGATCAGAAACCAATACTTGTGGATTCAAATACTCAAATTGATAATTCTGAAATTAATGATTTTGATTATGACTTAATTTTTGGAATTCCTGACAGGGCAATTGATGCAGAAAATAATGCTCCTGATAATCAAACATCATAATCCTCAAAACATACTGATGAATCAACAACAACTTCAACGTCGATAACTTGTGAAAGCACACCAAATGCTCATATGGAGGAGGAACACACAAGTGTCCATGAAGATTGTATACCAACTTTTGAGGGGGAGCATTCACAAAATCAACAAGAAAATCAAGTTGAGGGGGAGAATTCACAAAATCAACTAGAAAATCAAGTTGAGGGGGAGCATTCACAAAATCAACAAGAAAATCAAGTTGAGGGGGAGCATTCGCAAAATCAACATGAACATAATTTTGAGGGGGAGTATCCAAATGTAGATCATGTTGAGAGAGAGCTTCATGAAACAGCGACAAATAGTCTTGATAACAATGCAGACTTTCATGAATTTAATGATAATTTTTCTGTTGCAGGATCTGAAAATGAAGATATGTATGAAGATGCACCATTAGACTATGATCCAAATTATCCACCACTTGCGAAATGGACAAGAAATCATCCACAAGAACAAGTAATTGGCGATTTACAAGAAGGTGTGTTGACTAGAGCTCAAATTCGTGCGAAAAATGACTTACTGAATACTAACCAAGAACTTTGTATGCTTAATGTCTTTATTTCGAAAATAGAGCCAAAAACAGTCAAGAATACTATGGAACACTCAGATTGGGTTGTTGCTATGCAATCTGAATTGGCTGAATTTGAACGAAACAAGGTTTGGAGATTAGTTTCTAAACCTTCTGATGTTTCAATTGTTGGATTAAAATGGATTTTAAAAACAAAACCGACAAAGATGGCAATATTATTCGAAATAAAGCAAGACTAGTGGTTAAAGGTTATTCGCAACAAGAAGGCATTGATTATGAAGAAACATTTGCACCTGTTGCAAGACTTGAGGCAGTTCGCATATTTTTAGCTTATGCAGCTCACAAAGATTTTGATGTTTATCAAATGGATGTTAAATGTGCATTCTTAAATGGCAAACTCGAAGAAACAGTGTATGTTGAACAACCACCAGGTTTTGTAAACACTGAACATCCTGATCAAGTTTATATTTTAGATAAAGCTGTATATGGGTTAAAACAAGCACCAAGGGCCTGGTACGCAACACTTACAAATTTCTTGAAACAATCTAAATTTAAACAAGGATCAGTCGAACCCACATTATTTCGCAAGAAAGTTGGGTGTCATCTAATGCCTGTTCAAATTTATGTTGATGATATTATCTTTGGTTCAACTGATCCAGCATTGTCACTTGAATTTGAAAATTTAATGAAAAGTCAGTTTGAAATGAGCATGATGGGAAAAATTAATAATTTTCTTGGTTTAAACATAAAACAGAACAGACAAGGAATCTTCATTAATCAAGAAAAATATATAAAGAACTTGCTTGAAAAGTTTGGAATGCTTAATAGCACGAAGCTCAGAGTCCCTATGGCAGTAGGAACACGACTAACTCCTTCGTTAGAAACTCATGCTGTTGATTTAACATTGTATCGTAGCATGATAGGGTCTTTATTGTACTTAACTGCAAGTAGACCTGATATTATGTTTTCGGTTTGTTGTTGTGCTAGATATCAAGCAAATCCAAGAGAACCACATTTGACGGCAGTGAAAAATATCTTTCGATATTTAAAGGGAACTGTTTCTTTAGGACTTTGGTATCCTGCGAAAACAGGATTTTTCATTCAAGCTTTTTCGGATTCTGATTTAGGAGGATGTACCTTGGATAGAAAAAGTGCAACTGGTGGGTGTCAATTCTTGGATGGAAAGTTGGTAAGCTGGCAATCAAAGAAACAGACTTGTGTAGCTATATCAACTGCTGAGGCAGAATACATCTCTGCGGCTGCTTGTACTTCGCAAATTATATGGATTCAGAGTCAACTTCGTGATTATGCAATCAACATGAAAAAGATTCCTTTGTATTGTGACTCACAAAGTGCGATTCACATTTGTCATAATCCAGTGCAACATTCAAAGACAAAACACATTGCTCTTCGATATCATTTTATCAAAGATCATGTGGAAGATGGGAATATTGAAATTCATTTTGTCAAAACAACTGAACAACTTGCTGATATTTTTACAAAACCTCTTGATGAAAAATCATTTGTTAGAATTTTAGTAGGTTTGGGGATGCTTAATGCGAATTCAATTTCATCCACACAAGAATAAATGTTGTGTTCAGAAGATGCGTTCAAATTGTTCAGAGGTTACTGTTCATTCAGAGGCTTCGCATGGCTTCGCATCCATATCATTTCGCATCTGTGGTAATATCAACTTAGGTAAATTTTACATATGTTACTTTATTTTCTTTTGAAAAATCAAAAATACAAAAAGATTTTCATTTTTTTTGTATTTTCTTTTGAAAAATTAAAAAAATTCAAAAAGATTTTCATTTCTTTGTATTTTCTTTTCAAAAATCAAAAATCCAAAAAGATTTTATTTTTCTTTGTTTTTTATTTCAATTGTGTGCTAAGAATTTACTGCGGGGCTAAAATGCGAAGTGGTCATACATTTTGTTTTTATGGGAAGGTATTAAATTTTTTTTTAAGACTAGTTAGGATGTCCCTAGAAGCATGCTGCTGTATGTAGACCAAAAGCCTCGACATGACTCTATGTGTGCAAAGAAAGCCTTAATGACATTATCAAATGATAATTTCTTCCCATACATGCTTATATTCGCATAAGTCAAAAATGAGCTACCTTACTCTTCTCAAGTGAGTTAAGAGTTTTCTGTTTTGTCCATTATAACAGAGGTACACTTCGATTCACATCCAATCTTTTTAAACCAAACAATTCTTTCAATCCAAAATTTTTTTTTGAAAAGATTTGTCCTTGAGGTTTTTGATCAAACCAATCAAAACCTAGACAAATCACAACTCTGTGTTTATGATCTTTCATCATGAGTCCGTGATGAAAGTGAAACCCAAAAATCCTAAACATTAAGAAATTGACGAGGAACTTTGTTCCAGATTTTTACGAAACTTTTGTTTCAGTATCAAAAATTTCGAAACTTCAAATCATGTTCAATTCGCATGTGTGGTCTTGATCAAATATTCCGAACCCAGAATGTTTGATTACCCAACAAGATCCAGAACTAACTTTTCATTTGAATATGATTCCAGTGTAAGTTTCATTCGCAAATTCTTGTCATGATAAATATTTTCCAAAACCAACTTGTCACTGACTACACTGGTCAAACAAGTAATTTCATTTACACTTTCTCACCTTATGTTAAGGTTGATAGTAATGAAATTTCAAACCAATCCAAAAATGACTTTTAAAAAGAAGCCCTTTGATACTTTTCTATAAGTATTCGATTGTAATTCACGGGAAACTATACAAGCAGTTGGTTATCTCTCTTGATAATTAACGAAGTAACCTTTGCCCGGGGTTTTACTGCATTTATGTCAAATTGAATTGTTGACATCACTACATTCCAAATATCTTTGTTTCTTATCTTATTTCGTTTGGCACAATGCACACACGAAATCCTTGAGGTTCTGAGTAAAACCAACTCAGACTGATGATTTCGCAAATCTGGCATATGAATTCACTTTAAATCCCAAAAGTGAATGAGCCTTGCTTCCATGCGAAGGGTTTTACCGGTTACAATTCTATAACGGATTCTTGACAGGCTGTATACTCAAAATCGTTGGTATTTTGTCCGGTTTTCAAGGAGATGTGACAGTTACTTTTTGGAATGTTGTTACCTTTTGCAGTCATGATCCGACTTTTAAGGTGCCACGTTGGATAACATTAAATCTATCCCGCTTCAATTTCAAATCAATTTTGAGCAACCTATAAAAGGGGGTTAAAGAACACTGAGTACGGTTACACAAACAAGAACTCTCACAAACACTTCCAAGATTAAACCTTGATCCAAACTTCAACTTTCTTTTTCAAAACCCTAACAATGGAAGCCACTACTTCCAACACTGATGAGGTTCTTTCTCAGTCTCTGATGAAGATTCAAAGCACTAACTACCAAGTGGATCCGAAAGTTTCCGCTTATCCAGAAGGGTTGAAGATGCTGATTGTTGCTCTGAAACGCTCTTCTTTAGCAACTGCCATGTTCAGTTCATCTCCGGTTCCAATGGTATGGTTATCGCGTGCCGCTTCAACGGCTTCATACAATCACACAGCGAATGTGATTACTTTCAATCTAATCAACAACAAACGAGTTAAACTGTCGAAGAACTTGTTTGTGGAAATTCTACAAATTCCAAACAACCCTCCATTTATCAAACCTGTCAACTCCCAGGTTATTCATATGTTTAACGAAATGGGACATCAACCGGAGTTAAAAAAATTAGTGATTTTAGAAAATCTGGATTGCCGTGTATGTGGAATTTTCTTTTTGGAATCTTTCTCAGATGTCTTACAGGAAGAGTAGTTGGGTTGGATAGAGGAAGAATGGAAGTATATGCCATGGTGATGGGCATATACTATGACATAAATGTCGATTATGCAACACAGCTATGGAAGGAATTTGTCAAAAGCCTAGAACATACAAATTCAGAGAAGGGAATTTTGTGTGCAAGATACTGGAGTTTAATTCTTGAACACGTGTATGAGAAAGAAGAAATTCCGATGCTGTCCAATGTTGAAGTTGCTGAATTTTCCTTCTATCAATTCCCCAAAGCTGTAGAAGATGATGAAGCGATATTTACACATGTGGCTCGTATTCCAGACGCAATGCTTCGCAAGGTTTCTCCCACCCACAAAATTTTGGTGATATATTTGCGAACTGTTAATACAGATGAGCCAACTGGAGTTTTATTAGATGTTGCTACTCCATCTAAAACAAAGAAGGCTAGCAAGAAACTTGCGAAGGGTTCATCATCATCAGTACCAGCTGAAGTCATTCCAACTGAGGAACCTTCAAAGAAGTCGAAGAAGGAACTCTTACCTTCCAAGTATGGGGTACTGAAGCAGATTCGCAAAGTGGAAGTGAGTAGTAAAGGCGTTACTATTCGCAATATTCCAGCGCCAGTATCTCCCATAACGAAGCGACAAAGAGCTGAAGACGTTGCGAAAAATATGCAACGTACAATGGTAAAGCGAAGGAAGATGGTGATTCGCAATGAATCATCTGAAGAAGAAATTGTCCCAGAAACTCCACCTATCACAACAATGGTACCTATTTCTTTACCTATCATACCCACTTCACAAATTTCTACCACTGTCTCCCAAACCAAACCACTCGAAATAGTTCTTACCAAATCAGTTACTGAGGAGGTTCCTATTTCTGATATGGTTGTCAACGTATCTGATACGGGGGCACCTATCCTGAGTGTTGCTTCATCTATTCAAACAACCTTACCGATTTCATTCCCTGTTACCACTTTATATACCACTTCAAACATTTTTGACCATGCTCTTCAAAACCCTTTCACCACACTTTTCCCTTTTCAATCACCTGAAAATCCTCAACCTTTACAACCTTCGCAACCATTGTCTGATCCAGAAGTTGAAGGAGGTGCCTTTGGTGGGATACTTGATGATATTCCTTTTGATTCAGATGAAGAAGATATTCCTGATGATATGCTGATGATAGGAAAACAATTTAAAATACTGAATCAAAAGTTGAAGACCATTATTCAATCACAGGCTGATTCTGGTCGAATGTCATCAATATCTGCCATGGAGGTTGATATCATGATCAAAGTGTTGGATTAATGTCTAAGTCCATAACTATAATTGGTGAGACTTGACCCGACCCGACATGGTCCATTTGGGTTGCATACCATCATGCACTTGGATAGACTATAATGAGAGAAATAAGACACTTATGGTTATTAATATATTATAAGTTCTAGTATATTAATAATAATAATAATAAGATTATTTAATTAGTATTGATCAAGAATTAATCTAGGATTAATTAAGTGATCAAAAGAAGACTAATTAAATATATGGGTTGATTGTGTAAATCATCCATACTTATATAGTGGGCTAATGCTCCATGGATAATCAAGTTGGGCTAAAACCCATAGGATGGTCCATGGATGCTCCATGGTGTATTTGAACCCATGGATCCAAGGAAATGGAAAGCCATGACAATTAAGGATTTACCCTAATTGTAACACTATATAAAGATATTATTCTTGACAAAATCGGCCACTAGTATTATTCTAGAGAGGGCTAGCCGATTTCATGAAGTGTAGAACTCTCTCAAGTTATTCTAAGTGTTTTGATGATTGTGATTCCATTTGAGGATTCCACACTATTGGGGCTAGGCACTCAAGCTTCATGAAGACTTTCTACATCAAAGAGGTATGTATTCTATCTTGTTACACTCATTGTTTTGTATGCTAGATTAGGATTATACCTTGGATATTCTTATTTGCATGTATAATAGAGAAAACATAGATCCAAGGTATTTAGGGTTGCATATACACTTAGGAGTGTTAGAATGCTCAAAACCCAACAGTGGTATCAGAGCCTAGGCTTGTTTTCTTATTATACTTGCAAATGGAGCTGAAAAATCGAGTTTTGATGCTGTCAGCCCAGCAGACTCGCTGAGTCCATGAAGGGACTCGACGAGTCCAAGGCAAAATGCATCCAACTCGCCGAGTTTTGTTCATGCACTCGACGAGTTGGACCCCAGACAGCATATTTTCGAGGTTTTTGGCTAGAAATGGACTAGGAACATTACCCTAAGTTGTTTTTGAACTTATAAACTTGTTTTTTAATGTGGTAATGTTCATGCTAATCCATTTTCAAAGATAATTGTCAATAGATTCATGTTTTGTATTAGTTTAAGGTTTAGACTAATTACATGAAAAAGTTTGATATGAATTATCTTGTTCTTATGAGTTGCTTAGATTAATAGAAAAGTTAATTGAAATAGTTGTTTTCAATCCATTTTAATCTAAGAGTTGAGTATAAAATGTGTTTGTGTAACTTGTCCTCAAGTTACATGATGAGTCACATTAAAGACTCATAAAACTCATAAAAGTTGGTAATGGTTACAAAATGAAGAGTCTTGTGTCATTGAATTTTTTTTATGACTCCATAACTTGTCCTCAAGTTATGGAAATTCAAGAGTCACTTCATTAATAAATAAATAAATAAATAAAGTGTAACCTTAATTAATTCCATAAGTTATAAAAATAAAGAAAAGTTAATTCTTTCATTAGTTTAAAGTCTTCCATAAGTTATGGAACTTGAAGAGTTTTTTGGATTAAAACTACTTTAAACACATAAGTTATGGAATTCATTAGTTTTGAATAGTTTCAAAACTTGCCCTCAAGTTTTGGAATTTGAAAAGTTTTCTCTTATGAATACTTTAATTCCAAGTTAGCCCTTAGAATTTTAAAGAGTTAAAATTCAACACTTATACTATTTATAACATTAATGGTTAATTATTATATATATATGTATAAGAACAAGTCGTTTTACCGTTAGTAGGCCTCATTCACGAAACCGGTCTATAAGGTGGGTATAAGGTTGTTGCCTATAAAATGGCGACTTAATGGGTGTATACTCTCACCCACCGCTTGCTTGACTGGTGGAGGGTCGTTAGCCGAACGGGTAGGATAATGACTTTAAATTCTCCCTTCATTAAAAGTATTAATGATAAATACTAAGTAACTAAACTCTTAATAATTCCCAATCTTAGTTACTTTAGGAAAAATGTGAATTTGGTGCTAGCCCATGGAATTCACACTTTGTACCTTACCAAGTCGTTGGTGGAGCGTGTGTGGTTAACCAGCACACTAACTTGGACTAGTAAGGATCACGAATGGTGACTTAATGTTTGTCATAGATCAATGGAGCGTGTATGGTTAACCGGCACATTGATTAGGTGATAATATTAAGGGTACCAAGTGAATTGGTATGGTTATTCACACCTTGTTTTGTGATCCTCGGCATCCCAGTCACAAAATTTGAAAGGGCACACTCGAGATTGAAACATGCCATTGAAAAGTTCAATTAATCTCAAAAGATCTAGGAATTTCAAATCCAATTAAAACCTAATAAATTATTTCGTTTTTCATGGTGGAAATTGGTGAATCGTCATTCGCCTACCTTCAAATATTTTATAGCTTGGATTACGGCACCCCTATTCCAAATTATAAAATATTGTGTTGGGTCCTAGCCTTAATATTTCATATTGGGTGTCATATTAAGGACTTTAAATCAACTATCTTGAATATCTCCCAAAACATGTCTGGTTTGGACATTTATGATCTTCCCAAATCTCTTGAAGATGATGTTCCTCAACATCATGCTTCACTTCCTCTATCTCCTCCAATTATTCTCCCTCACCCACAAGTTCTTGAAAAGTTTAAAAGTCACTTAATCCCTATTGGCAAGCATAGTCTATGTGTGCTCACATCTTGGAGATAAAGTCACATATTGACAAGCCGGGAGAGTTGGGTGTCAAAGTCTTGAGAAAGTTGGTGGTTCAATTACTTTCTAAGTCACATAGTGAGTTCTTTTGGAACACCTATGAAAAAGACTATGATAAGACCCTTAATGATTTTATCTATTTATTAAGATCAAATTCCTCAAAACTTGATGGACATTGACAATAGTGACACAGGAAATCCAGAAAAGCATTCTCTTCCCAATGGTAAAGAGAAAAACTAAGTCTGTGATACCATTATCAAAGGGTCCATATGTTTATATTGCCAAAGAAAGGGGCATTGGTTGCAAAGCTGCCATAATTTACCTAAGGATGTTAAAGTCGATAAGTTTGACTCTACTTCAGGTAAAGTCCACTATCTAACTCTGCTAAGTTTCTATTCTGAGATTCTTGATACATGATGTGACTGGGTCACATGGTGATGTTTTAAGAATCAAAGAAAAGGTAAAGAAACTTAAAGAAAGAATATGCTGAATCTGATCGCGTAGATGGATTTCTATCGCGTAGTTTGAAGATCGGATTCTTGAGCTACTTCTTAGGAGTTATAATATATTACTTGTGAATAGATAACAACAAGGTTTTCATGTGAATTGTAAGGATAAGTTTTTCCGCAAAGTTTTAAAAAAAAAGAAAAAAAAGGGTTTTAATTTTATTTATTTTAAAAATATCCTTACAATGGCATCTGTGGAAAATTGTTGCTTATATATTTCCAGTAATAGCAATATTGGAAAGTGGATTTGATTCTTTCATTTGTGGTAGTGTCTGAATTTACCAAATGAAGAAAGTTTTTCATCACCCAAGTTTCAATTGGACAGAAACGTGGAATCATACAAGTTGTATTGTATGATGAATGAGAATTTTCATATTTGAAAATTAAGACTAATTCTTTGATCACATGTATATGTGAGTCAATTGAAGGACTAAGGAATTAGGTACACTGGTCAAGGTCCACCACAAAAATTGATTTGTCATGATTTACTAAAGATTAGTAAATATGATTATACTTATAAGGTTAAGTATAATTCTGTAACATTGGAAAGGATACAATGTATGACAGAGCGAATAAGAAGAATCAAATTAGGCAGAAGGATAAAAGTTTCTCAAATCTGAAAAGATGGGAGAGTACTTTAGTATCAGTTTTATGATCATCTTAATGATATAGAAACCATATCACAAATTCATACTCTAAGGACGTCTTAGTGCATTGTTATGGCTAAGAAGAGAGGTCATGAATTGTTGGATTGGTTAAGATCAAGGAGATGAGTCATACTTTGGTCCAAAACAATTCTTAGAGTCATACTCCAAGATTGTAACATTGAGTGACATAAAGGTTTAAAACACTTATCAAATGTAGTGTAAAATGTTTCTATTCTTGTACATTTGAGATTGGTAAGTTGTGATGTCTTGGATGAGATAAAGACCAACTAAGACCAATTGTGTGAAGTGTTAGTCTTGATAAGAATCCGCACTATCCCTTGAATATTTGTTTTGTCAAGGAATGGTTCTTGACTGGGGAAACTTATATGTCAAAGGGATAGTGGGAGCCTTAAAGATCCTGAAAGAGTTTCATGATTTAATCAAGAGTAAAACCTGTAATTTATCACTAGCACACAACTTAAGGTTTGCAACCTATCGTGTTGACATAATTCTTATTTTTGTACCTACTTCAAATAAGTTGGATTTGCATGTGAGTTATCAGAGTTCAACTTGGAAGCACTGGTGGGCATTGTGCTACCAAGGTGACAAGAAACTAAGATTGAACAAGTTTAATCCATGTAAGGCTGAATTTGTCACTAACCTTATCTTCTGATTATGGTTTTGACAAATTCAGATGGATAGGAACTCATACACTATAAAATCTAAGTGTCATAAGGTTTCTCTCCGATTCATGAAAATGATGGTGAGGAAACGCTTTCACTAAGTAGATTTTACGTAGATATCAATTATGTTATTTGCATTTTCAAAAGTCGTTAGTGGAGCGCGTGTGGTTAACCGGCACGCTAACATGGACTTGTGAGAAATGGCAAATGCCTAAGCAATTGAGACTATGATTACGGCATCCCTTTTCATAGTTCTGAAAATTGTTTAGACACACATGTGAGCTATCTAAGAAAGGGTGTATGAACCTAAATTTCAGAAGTCCAACAGATTTCTGAAAATATGTCAGAGCTAGTGGGAGCATAAGTGTTATGCTGATAATCATCATGTTAGTGGGAGCATGATTATTATGATTAGTATTGCAAGCTAGCAATGTTAATTATAGAAAACAAGTTTCAATTCGTGAAGTTGCAGGGGTTGAAAAGTTGTTTTGCTATAATTAAGGGAGAGGAAATTATACTTCATTTCAATTCTAAAGCTTAGATTGAGATTTTAATCATCTTTAGTCAAGAATATATATAAGAATTTTATGTCTGAATGGTTCGACTTAAGAAAATTCTATATATATTGTGTTCTCAAAATTCAATTATGACTACGACATCCCTCTTCATAGTTAAATTTTATAAACATGGCAAAGAAAAATATTGTAGCAAAAGACTGGTCTAGTATCATGTCTTTATGTCAAACATCATGAATCGTGTCCCATATGCTTCGAATATAGGATCGATTTCACGTGCTATAATATTCATCCTTTCTAAATTTTCCAAATGCTTAAGGCATTGAGAAGGGAAAAGTCTAGAACTGGATATGACTAAAGTGATTAAGCAATTGTCGAGAATAATCTGAGGTTTGCCAAAGATTGGTTGCTCAGGGACAATTGGAAGTATAGTGATAATTCTGGAAGGACCATATTGACATAATCTGTAAGGAGGCAACTCTTGTTCAGAAGTGACAGTCAAAATGGGATCTGGAAATGTTTCAAAGTTAGAAATTATTCAATCTATGTAAGATTAGGAAACTTGATGCAAGAAGGATGTTTCCAAGGAGCTGATCTCTTTTGGAATGCTCTGTAATGGTTGTTGTCAAGTCTTTTTGACTTCGTGCATAATCATTACAAGAGGAACATTGCATAAAAGTTTAAAATCTAACAGATTTTTTGGTAAATGATAGGAATCGGGGATTCTCACATTTACAATAAGGATTTGGGTTTGTGAAATGAGTATCATTGGAATCATGTTCAATTGATCTACATCACAATGTGAGGATCATAGACAAACATAGTGTGCATACTTGGTGTATGACATAACTATTGTTTAGAAAAACAAAGTGTATATGCTAGGAGCATGGGGCGACTGTTGTTTTTTATTCAAGTCTTAAGTTGATTATTTGAAACATTGAATAATATGTAATCAATATGGTGATAAATAAAAGGTGGTTTTATTTATATTCAAAAGGGTTCTGAGACCATATTAGATTCGATTATTATTGTGTTTCACTTTGCATGTTTTGACTTCCAAAATAGCTAGGTTATTCTTTTCGAATGACTAAGTTATTTAAACACTCCACAGTCGTTCATATGTTGGAAGTAGGTATGAATCGAGACTGTCATGAATCGGGTTTGTAGATGGCTAAATGAGTTTAGTCATGGCAATGGTTGCTACAACATTCATGAGTGCTCATAAGTTATGAGTATTGGAATAAACCCACGCTCACTTGTATCACTTCATGGAATTTATCTCGAGTGATCGTGAGACGGTAATATCATATAAATCTTCAAACCTAGAGATATGAGTTGTTACCTATAAGTTGGTTGTGCATTGATTGCACGTAAATGCATCAGTAACTTGATGTTATAAAACGTGCCTTTGTGTAGAATTCAACGAGTAGTAGAACAAGCATATGAGTCGAAGTTTATCTGTTCCTTCTAGAAATAGAAGCGATATCTGGGCCCCTCGATGATTTTGTTGTGACCTATGTACCGGCCGGTCAGAACTGAATAGATGTGTTCGATTAAGTTCTTTGTCAAACAAATCGAAAATCGGGAAACAAACTGCTGGACAATAAGTACGACGTTGTTCCATGTATTTGTCCGGCTGATATCATGAGAACAGAGGATTATATGATCCCTTATGTAATGGACAAGTCATTGACAAGATCAGAGTTCATCTACAAGGTCAGAGTTCGACAGAAGCTTTTGAGAGCTACGATTGCCAGTTGGTTCCTGAAGTCATACGCAATAATAGTTTTAGACTTATCCAAGTGGGAGACTATTGGATTAATGTCTAAGTCCATAACTATAATTGGTGAGACTTGACCCGACCCGGCATGGTCCATTTGGGTTGCATACCATCATGCACTTGGATAGACTATAATGAGAGAAATAAGACACTTATGGTTATTAATATATTATAAGTTCTAGTATATTAATAATAATAATAATAAGATTATTTAATTAGTATTGATCAAGAATTAATCTAGGATTAATTAAGTGATCAAAAGAAGACTAATTAAATATATGGGTTGATTGTGTAAATCATCCATACTTATATAGTGGACTAATGCTCCATGGATAATCAAGTTGGGCTAAAACCCATAGGATGGTCCATGGATGCTCCATGGTGTATTTGAACCCATGGATCCAAGGAAATGGAAAGCCATGACAATTAAGGATTTACCCTAATTGTAACACTATATAAAGATATTATTCTTGACAAAATCGGCCACTAGTATTATTCTAGAGAGGGCTAGCCGATTTCATGAAGTATAGAACTCTCTCAAGTTATTCTAAGTGTTTTGATGATTGTGATTCCATTTGAGGCTTCCACACTATTGGGGCTAGGCACTCAAGCTTCATGAAGACTTTCTACATCAAAGATGTATGTATTCTATCTTGTTACACTCATTGTTTTGTATGCTAGATTAGGATAATACCTTGGATATTCTTATTTGCATGTATAATAGAGAAAACATAGATCCAAGGTATTTAGGGTTGCATGTACACTTAGGAGTGTTAGAATGCTCAAAACCCAACACAAAGGAGCAGAAAAACGAATAATGGAGAAAATTGCTCAATCTGATAAAAACAATGAGCTCAGAATTATGTCTCAAGGCAATAATTTTAATTCTGTAGTTCAAGATCTTCGCGCAGTTACATGTTAAAAAGGTTCGTGAAGACGTCAACTTCAAAATTCAGGAGTTGAAGTCTGAACTTGCGAAGGATCTTCAGGATGTCCACATCAAACAAGATGAAGTTCAAAAGCAAATTGTGGATATTTCTTCTCAGCTTCAAAAGCTGCATAATATTTTTGTTCTTGCCGATCACAAAGCAGAAATAATGATGAAGTTTGATCAGCTCATCCAGTTGGTCACTGATCTAAAAACAGCTCTTTCGCATTCTTCATCCTCTCAAATCCTTACTCCTGAATTCTTGTCTCTAAAGATTAATACTTTAGAACAAGCTATTCACAAAGCCCTTACTCCATTCACAAATTTCACTTATTTACTTCCAAAGAGTGCTCCGCCTGTTTCCACAGGGGTGCAAGGGGGAGAAGAAGGTCGAAGCAAAGAAGAGGATGCGAAAACTGTGGGAAAGGTGATATCAACTCAGCTTGTTGCTACTCTTCCAATTCCTTCAAAACCGATTTCTGCAACAACAATCACCACAAGAACAATTACCAAAGGTATTGTTATCGGAAGAAATGAAGGTGGTTCAAGCTCAAAACCCCAACATGATGTTGTAGGAAGAGGAAAAGGAATTTTATATGAAAAATCAAAAAAAGAGTTGAAAGCAGAGGCTGAGGCTGAGATGGAGAAGATGAGGTAAATCCAGAGCATTATGAGGCAACGAGCAAGTGATCCTCTCTCCATGAACAAAGGAGATCCTGCAAAACTTTACTCTTACGAAACCATAGAGTCAAAAGTTGTGTGTAGGGAGATGTATGAGTTCGAGAAGAAGCCGAAGAGAAGTTATGATATTGCGAACTCAGATCATTGCCAGTTGGACTTCCCTATCAATGAAATACTATTCATCAACGCACAATACAAGATCAGTGAGAAATTTGATAATCCGAATGATTATAATCAAATGAAAATCAGATTTCATGCTGTCTTGGGGAAGAATCCTGATGAGGTTTGGTTGTTAATGAAGATCAAAAAGGTTGTGACGATAAAGAAAGATATTATGTTTGAAGAGATGTTACAAAATTTCAGATACTTTGTTATCAGAGCTGACAACAAACAATATGACTTCACAGTTGCTGACTTTCCTTTGATGAACTGCAATGATTTAATTCAAGTAGCACTGATTTTGAAGCATATGGAAGAAAACAATCTCAAAGGCTCTGATACAGATGTGTTCAAAGCTGGCTTCGCACATGTGAAGACTTTCATAGACAATTACTTCTATTGTCTAGCCCTTACTGATGATGAATTAGCACATGTTGTGGGAAGGGAAGTGAAAGTTCCATGGGAGGAGACTTTGACACAATCTGCTTTGTCAAAGTATGCTTTTGGAGAAATCTGCCTAAAACCATTTGATATGGTGTTTTCAGGCAGAGACACAAAAGGTAATCCGAAGAATTTTTGTTCAAGGTCTCAGAGATTGAAAGATATAATTCTTCGCAATATACGCAGTTCATTGTACGTATGAACAATTGCAAGAAAAATAACGAAGGAGACAAGAAAGATTTGAAGAAGGTGATCTCCTGGTATGGAGAAGTGCGAAAGGCAATTCACTCTGCAATTCAAAAACTTATGAGTTGAAATGTATCGAATGTTTACAAAGGGGGAGAATGTTGATGTATATTGTAAAAGTCGAATAGAGTGTTTTGTATAGTTTCGCATTTTATGTTATTCTAATAAGTCATCTTTTGTGCGAAGTTAAAATGTATAGACTTAGTATATTTTTTGTTGTTCCCTATAAATAGGGACTTAGGCTAGAAGTTGTAGTACGATGCTTGAACTCACTTCTGCTTAACTTTGTAATCAGTCTTTATCAATATAAGATCTGATTAATATTTACTCTCTGTGTTCTTCATCTTAAATCATTCAAATCTATCTTTTCTTTTCTAAATTCTCGATAACAATTCTCATCAACCCCGACCTCAAGTCAATCTTGGAAAACCAAGATGCCCCCTACAACTGATCGAACAGATCGTCGATCCTAGGTAACGGATACCGGTTCTTAACCGTCAACTTGTTCAACTCCCGGTAATCGATACACATCCGGTGTGAACCATCCTTTTTCTTGATGAACAAAATCGGCGCTCCCCAAGGTGAACTACTCGGTCGAATGAATCCCTTCCCCAACAGCTCCTGAAGCTGCGAGGATAACTCCTGCATTTCCGGTGGAGAGAGACGATAAGGTGCCTTGGCGATGGGCGCCGCTCCCAGAACCAAATCGATACGAAACTCCACTTGCCTCTCCGGAGGCACACCCGGTAACTCTTCGGGGAACACATCCGAAAACTCGCATACAACCGGAACGTCATCAATCAAATTAGGCCTTCCCGCGGCCACTCGAGTATCCATCACATAGGCTATGAATCCATTACAGCCCCGCTGCAAACTCTGCCTTGCCCTGGCAGCCGAACAAAATGCCGACCCACACCGGGTCCCCTCACCATAAACCGTGAGTACTCCCCCACTAGGGTCTCGAATCATCACCAGCTGTCTCTCGCAGTCAATGACTGCCCCAAACTTACTCAACCAGTCCATGCCCACGATAACGCAGACATCTCCCATAGCTATAGGAACCAAGTCTATAGGGAACTTGACCCCAAAAATCTCGAGCACGCATCCTCGAATCACCTCAGTGGCGTATACCGCCTTCTCATTTGCTATAGCAACTTGCAGGGGTTGACTCATCACCTCCCGATCAATACCAATGTGCTGGCTAAAAGCCAACGAAACAAAAGACCGACTCGCACCCGAGTCAAATAATACCAAAGCAGGCACATAATTCACAAGAAAAGTACCTATGCATATCATAATATAAGTACAATATCTCAGTATGAAGGTAAATACATGAAAGAATACATACCGGCTACGACATCAGGTGCCGCGCGGACCTCCTCCGCAGTCAACTGGAAAGCTCTCCCGCGAGCCTTCGGAGCCTCGGCCTTCACTGGCCGAATCTTGGGAACTTTGGCAGCAGGCGTAGATCCCTGGCGAAGCTGGGGGCACTCGGCCTTCCGATGGCCGGTATGGTTGCAATGAAAGCAAACCATGAATCCCTTGGGGCAATCCCTAGCAATGTGCCCCTCCTTGCCACACTTGTAGCAAGCACCCGATCGACATGCCCCCTCGTGACCCTTGCCGCACTTTCCGCAAGTGCGGCCCTTCTGACCTCCGGATCTCGAATCGGCGGACTTGGTCCGCTTGGCTGCCGGCTGAGACTGAGCCGGCCACCGATCCACCCGTTGAGACTCGGCCTCCTCCCTGGCCTGGGTCTCCAACTCGATCTCACGCTTCTTGGCGTTTGCCTGAAGCTCAGCAAAAGTCTGATATGACGAGTTCGATACGAACTCCTGGATATCCCTCCTCAGCACTCCCAGATACCGACTCATCCAAGCCTGTTCTGTGGACACCTGCTCGGGGCAGAACATCGCCCTCTCATGAAACTTCCGCGTGATCACCGTAACAGAATCATTACCCTGCTTGAGGGTCAAGAACTCCTGAACCAACCGTTCCCTCTCAACCGGGGGAACATACTCGTCTCTGAACATAGCAGTAAACCTCTCCCAAGTCACAGCTAAGACCTCTGCCAGAGTGAAGTTCACCGTCACGAACTTCCACCAATCCTTTGCTCCCAGGCGGAGCTGGTTCTAGGCGAACCGTACCCTCAGATGCTCCGGACATGAACAAGTGTAGAAGCATCCCTCGATATCAACAATCCATCTCATTGCAGCGATCGGATCCTGCATCCCGTCAAACTCCGGTGGCTTTGTGTTGCTGAACTCCCGGAACAGCAACGAGTCACCTCCCTGTGGTCTGGCAGCGGCCACATCTGCGGTAGCTGCAGTGGTGGCGGCCTTAGTCAACGCGGCGTACCGCTCATCAAATGTCTCCATCAGCGTGGTCTTAATAGACCCAAACTTCTCCGGAATCTCAGCCCAGATCGCTGCAGCTACCTCCTCATGAATCATCTGACGAAGCTCCTCGTCAGTCACACTACTCATACCAGGTCTGTGTCGTGGTCCAACCATGATGTCTCTGAAATACAACATAAAAATATCAGAGACTCTATCGGGCATAATCGCACTCGATAACGCAGTCCTACTCAGTCTCCGATACCCAGGGATTCTTACTTGGGCTGCCCACTGACCCGGTGTCCTTAGTAGTACGGGCCCAATACTACCAATTACACCGCGTCAGTATTCACCCCAAGTCCTCCTCCCCAAACCCCGAATCCTGAGTACTCTATTTTTGTCATACACTAGTTACCCACTCGCTCTCAAGCACCTCATAGAAGTAGGTTTCCCTAGACTAAGGCATCACAAAATCAGGCCACTCTAGTCCTAATATGTATACCTAGTCTACTAGCATGCGTATCATATTATATCATATCTCATAACACATATTGTAAGAGTATTTTGGGAATTTTACCGTTCGGGCGCTGGCTGACCCTACACACTCCTTTTTCTTTGGTTGCCTCAAAATCACTTATCAAATTTTATTGATTTATTAATTAAAATTTTCTCAAATCCCCGGTTTGAGTTCAGTTACTCCCGAAGGTGTACCCGAATCCCTCAAACCAAGGCTCTGATACCAACTTGTAACGTCATAAATTTCAAAACTAATTTTTTTCATTTTTACCATCATCAAAACATCGAGTAATAAAATTTAGGTTCCAATGTAGCAATTTAGTCACGACCAATTACATAACAAAGATCACAAAATGGTTTCCCCGAGTGTGTGTACGATCACGCTGGCGCCTTCCCACGGTCCTCGCTAGTACCTGAAACACATAACGCAACAACTGTAAGCATAAATGCTTAGTGAGTTCCCCAAAATACAACCTACGCACATACGCCTTTCCAGGCCCTGACCTTCCGATCCATGTGTCTCAGGGGACTTCCGTCCCGACTGGGTAAACCTTCCGGTCCTACCCACGTCAACCTTACGGTCCATATGACCACGCCTTCCGGACCATAACATATTGCCTTCCGGTCCATATCAAGCTTATCATACATGGCACATATAATGAATAACTTATTACACATAAGGCATATATCTCATATCATATTCGACCTTCCGGTCACACAGTCAAACCCTTCTGGGTACAGTATAGTGAGAAGACTCACCTCGTATGTCTCGCTAATTCATGAACCCTGGAAATCACTTGTGCTCGAACCCCCAAGCTGTAATCCTCCTATGACATAATTAATCTATAATTATTACTTATACCACTAGGGTTGACCATTCTTATCAAGTCAACATTGGTCGACTTGGTCAACAGTCTTTGGTCAAATTGATCGGACTCGGCGAGTGCACTATAGTGACTCGGCGAGTCTACGCGTTTTCTCCAACTCGCAAGGATTTTCCCTTTGACTTGTCGAGTACTTCCCTGACTCGACGGGTTCCACCTGGGCATGAATCACGGGGCCACTGCGACTCAACTCGCCGAGTCGCAAGGACAACTCGGCAAGTCCCAACTCGACTCGGTCCACCTGTCAAAACCTTTCTAACTCTCCGTGACTCACTGAGTCACCCACAACTCGGCAGGACTACACACTGGGTGGTCACAAGGACAATCTTCAAGCGACTTGTCGAGTCTGTTCTTCAGGCTCGGTGAGTCCATGCCATGCATCAGCTAAAACTGGCTTTTGCGGTCAGATCCGTTGCATACACACATAGATCTGGCCTTCCCAAGCTCATTTGTCACGTAAAGTCTTAATCTTGGTCGCCATGCAACGCATACAAGGCTCATTTTGGAGAAATAACCTCTAATATGGCAACTCTAGCTTCCAAATCAAAAGAATGGACATAAAGCTTGTCATTTGGGGCCTTCTGGACCTGCTAAGGTCCAGATCTAGGTTCCATACCTCCATGGGACCTTTCATACTTCCAAATCAAGTCAAATAAGGCAAGAAGAAACCCTAGATTTGGCACATCAACCAAAATACGAAGTTTAGCTCTGAAAGTTACCTCAAGAAGGTTCCCTTGATGAAATAGAAGCAGATCCAAGCTCCCCAACTCTTCAAGCTTGATCTTCTCCTTCCTTCTTGCAAAAATCACACAAAATGATGAACAAATGGCCTCTATCTCACTCACAAAGTCTCTCAGCCGTTTGGGTGCAATCAGGGCTCAAGGTGGCCGCAAATGAAGGCCATAAGGTCCTTTAAATAGGGCTTAGGACTGAGAAATTAGGGTTTCATTAAACAGCACGGACTCGCCGAGTCCATCCCTTGGACTCGCCGAGTCCGGACGCGAACCTCCGTCTAAAACCGCGACCCGACTCGGCGAGTTCGACCTCCAACTCGCCGAGTCCCCTCACAGAATACCAAAAAATATGAAAGTAAAGATACCTGGGGATCCGGGCTATTACACTGGTCCCTACCGACCTATCAATATCTGGATTACTGATTACCGGCTCCCACCGATCGCTGGCCCAACGCAACCACTAGTCGCTCCCAGCGACATTCAAGAAACTTCAATCACCTATACGGCTCAATCTATTCTACCATGCTGGCACTACAATTTCCTAGGATCCCCGATCCCCTGTCTAAACATTAAGATCCCTACCAGGTCCCACCTGTGCTGATAAAACTCACGGGCCTCGCCCACGCGACTCACCCAACCATACTACTGAGTGGCCTCTCCCAAGGTCTCACCTCTCAGGGGCTATACAGGCAAACTCCTTACCATTCTCATCCATTACCCATTCCTGATACCTATCTGAATGCTAGGAGATAAGGGCCTCGCCCCGACTCCGCCAACGAAGCTACTACGGAATGCTACGGCTTACCCGCAGTCTTACATCACATTTTATCGTCGTCTGCTAGTGAATGCTACGGCTGCCCCGTAGTCTGACAACACTTCCCACCATTGACTGCTAGCGAATGCTACGGCTGCCCCGTAGTCTTACATTACTTTCCACCACCGACTGCTACTGAAGAAAGCTAAGGCTTTCCCGCCACTCTTCCATGCTCTACATGCTGCTTCTGCCACTGACTGCTAACACGAAAGCATCCCATGCTATCTGACTTCAAGATCTTCATTCCGACTCACACGAGTCCTACAGGCGACCCTTCACCGAAATCCGAACCATATACTCACCGTCACCATCTACACGCACGGACTGATGGGGAGTTTCTCAAACTCCCATCCCTGAACTACCCAATCCATCAAATGCTGAACTACTTCTTTTCCTTCTCAGAAATCACGTACTCGTTCTAAATTACGTGCTCTTATCCTGGTACATTTAGAGGGTGCTCCCCCACTTCGATCCTGCTCTAACCTCGTCGCTCCATGAATGGAAACCCTAATCCTTGCTACCATTCCATAATCAATCTGCTGAGGAATCCTACGCTTACCATAGCTAGGAATCTAGCCAATCCATTTCTAAAACTTATACGGCTCTGAACCAGCGGGACATACCGAGTCCCTCCAAGGCATGCTACAGTTACTGCACCCTAAGTAACCTTCTTCGATAGAACCCATCCCTTAACTGTTGGATAAGGTGTCTAAGTCCATAACTTATTTGGTATATACTTGACCCGACCGGCATGGTCCATTTGGGTTGCATCTCATCCAAACTATTATGGATAATTTTATGAGAGTTATACACATATGTTTATTAATATATTATGAGTTATAATATATTAATATGAAGTTACGTTATTTAATTAGTTTTAGTCTTAAATTAATTATGAATTAATTTAGAGATTAAAAGGAATACTAATTAAATTATGGGCTATTTGTTTTATATAGTGTGGGCTAATACTCATTTGTTAATGGGCTAGGCTTATGTGGAAGTCCATGGATGATCCATGGAGATTTTAACCCATGGATCCTTGGAAAAGGAAAAGACATGGGTTATTAGGGTTTCACCCTAACCATGCACACTATATAAGCATGCTTATGGAGCATGAAATGGAGCCTAAGAGAAAACTAGTGAACTAGTGTGTGTGTGTGCATGTGTGTGGCCGATTTTATACAAGGTGTATACTCTCTCAAAGTTTTCCAAGAGTTTGTGGTGTTTGTGATTCCATTTGAGGCATTCACACTATTGGTGCTTGGCCCTCAAACTCCTTAGAACCAAACTCACCAAAAGGTATGTAATCTCTTCTAACTCTTTTATGTTGAAATGTTCCCCATGCCAGGTTAGATAGGTTATAAACCTTGGAAAATTATTATTTTGCATGTATTTAGACAAACATAGATCCAAGGTTTATTAGGGTTGCATGCACACTTAGGAAGTGTTAGATTTCTCAAAACCCAACAGTGGTATCAGAGCTAGGTTTTCTTGTTTGATACTTGATGCAAAATAGTGAAAAAAGTCGAAATCGTTGCTGTCAGCAAGGTGGACTCGCCGAGTCCATTGGGGGGACTCGACGAGTCCAAGGCAAACTTCAACCTACTCGACGAGTTAGTTCATGCACTCGACGAGTAGGATCGAAAGAGTGCAGATTCTCGACTTTTGCTGCTGGAAATGGACTAGAAACATTACCCAAAATTGTTTTGGTGTTATAAAACTTATTTTAGTTGGTGTAATGGTTGTTCTAATCCATTTACAATAGCATATATCAAAATTCCATGATTTTATGTGTTCATATAATTCTTGAATTTTTGATGATCATGTTCATGTTCTTATGAATTTAGAAAATGATAGGAATTATTTGCTGAATTGTTTAGGATTAATTCTTTATCATTTATGTGTTTTAATGGAGTCCATAATTTGTCCTCAAGTTATGGATTACCAAAGGTCACTTTCATTTAACACACACTTAAAACACATAAGTTACATGAAAATGAAGAGTCTTCATTTTTATGAACCTTTAATTCATAAGTTATGAAATGAAGAGATTTGCAAAGTTACAAAACTTGCCCTCAAGTTTTGGAATTTGTAAAGTTTCACACACTTTAATAAACTTTAATTCCAAACCTTAGAGTTTTAATAGTTAAAATTCAACCCTTATACTATTTATAACATTAATGGTTAATTATTATATATATGTATAAGAATAAGTCGTTTTACCGTTAGTAGGCCTCATTCACGAAGCCGGTCTATAAGGTGGGTATAAGGTTGTTGCCTATAAAATGTCGACTTAATGGGTGTATACTCTCACCCACCGCTTGCTTGATTGGTGGAGGGTCGTTAGCCGAACGGGTAGAACAATGACTTTAAATCCTCATTAAAAGTATAATGAATATTATAAAGTAACTAAACTCTTTTAATTCCCAATCTTAGTTATTTTAGGAAAAATGTGAACATGGTGCTAGTCCATGGAATTCACACTTTGTACCTTACCAAGTCGTTGGTGGAGCGTGTGTGGTTAACCGGCACACTAACTAGGACTAGTAAGGATCACGAAGGGTAACTTAATGTTTGTCATAGATCAATGGAGCGTGTGTGGTTAACCGGCACATTGATTAGGTGATAATATTAAGAGTACCAAGTGAATTTGCATGGTTATTCACACCTTGTTTTGTGATCCTCGACATCCCAGTCACAAAACTTGAAGGGCACAATCGAGATTGAAACATGCCATTGAAAAGTTCAATGAATCTCAAAAGAATCTAGGAATTTCAAATCCAATTAAACCTAATAAATCATTTCGTTTTCATGGTGGAAATTGGTGAATCGTCATTCACCTACCTTTCAAATATATTATTACTTAGATTACGGCATCCCTCTTCTAAGTGTAATATATTGTGATTGGATCCTAGCCTTAATATTACATTTGGGTGTCTTATTAAGGATCATAAATATCTAATCTAAACTTACTTTCTTCTTTCAGATGTCTTCCAACACTAATGCTTCAGGCTCTAACCCAACTGGTTCTTTCTCTCTCATGAATCTTTGTGGGAGGGTCATCTTTGATGGTTCCAACTTCATGGATTGGATTAGGAACATTAGGATGGTTACTCGTTACGAGGACAAGGAATATGTCCTCGATAAGGAGTTAAAAGAACTTGATGAGTCTACTGCTACTCCTGAGGAGATCGCTGAATTCAGGACTCATGAGAGAGATGCTACTAAGGTGGCATGATCATGATGGCCAAGATGACAGCCGAGCTCCAAAAGTCGTATGAAGATTTCTACCCTTTTGAGATGCACCAAGACCTGATGGAAAAGTACCATCAGAGTGCTCGTCAGGAGCGGTATGAAATAATCTCCTCCATAATAACTACCCGCATGAAGGATGGTGAATCCGTCACGGGCCACATGCAAAAGATGCAAAGGTATGTGGACCGTTTGCTGAAGCTGAATGTTAACATCCCCGAGGAGTTGGCAATTGACATCATTTTGCACTCCTTGCCTTCTTGTTATGATCATTTTCGAATGACATATCATATGAACAAGGAGGAAGTTACCCTCAGCAAGCTTCAAGGACTCTTGAAGACCGCTGAAACCGGTCTTAAGGGTAAAGCGGTTGTTACCTCTACTACTCCTACTCCAACTTCTACCCCTGTTTTAGCTATTGGGCAAGGAAAAGGGAAAAAGAGGAAGCACCCTTCGAAGGTTACCAAGGGAAAGTCTCTTGAAGGCCCCTCATCAAAGACTAAGAGCGGTTCTGTCACTCCTTCTGCCATTCCCAAGGATGCTGAATGCTTTTATTGCCATGAAAAGGCACACTGGAAGCGAAACTGCCCTAAGTACTTGCAGGATCTAAAGGATGGGAAAGTGAAACCCACCTATGCAGGTATTTACACTATATTGTCTAATTACTCAACATATTCTAACTCTTGGGTGCTTGATACAGGATGTGGTATTCACATATGTTCTGATTTGCAGGGCCTAAGAAGAAGTGAGGATGTGGAGCACGGGAAGATAAACCTAATCATGGGGAATAGGAAGGCTTCACCTGTTTCCAAGATTGGAGTTTATACTTTGTTGCTTAATAATGGGTTAAAATTAGATTTGAATAAATGTGTGTACTCGTCTGAAATGGCGAGGAATATTATTTCTTTTCATGCTTTGTACAAACAAGGTTTTACCTTTTCGTTTGATAATGAATGTGGTGGTATTAATGCTTTCTTTAATAATGTGTTTTATTTTAAAGCATTACCTTGTGATGGCGTGTATGAAACTGTGTCGATTGTAGACAACTTAGGAAATAATGTGTTGTATATTGATTCTTCTACTAGCCTAGATAAAGCATCATTGTGGCATTGTCGTCTTGGACATGTAAACAAGAAACGCATAGGCCAACTCCAAAAGAGTGGAGTCTTGGAATCATTTGACCTCAAATCAGATGATAGTTGTGAATCTTGTCTACTTGGAAAAATGACAAAATCACCCTTCACTGGAACTTGTGAGAGGGGTGAGGGTTTGTTGGACCTAATACATACTGATGTATGTGGGCCATTCAAAACCGCCACAAGGGATGCTAATCGGTATTATGTGACTTTTATTGATGATTTTAGTAGATATGGGTATGTCTACTTAATCAAACATAAGTCCGAAACCTTTGAAAGGTTTAAGGAATTCAAGCAGGAAGTAGAAAATCAATTGGGCAGGAACATTAAGATGCTTCGATCCGATCGAGGTGGTGAGTATCTTAGTACCGAGTTCCTTGACTATCTTAAGGAGTGTGGGATTGTCTCACAATTGACTCCTCCCAGGACACCACAGCTGAATGGTGTAGCTGAGAGGCGTAATCGAAGCTTGTTGGACATGGTTCGCTCTATGATGAGTCGAGTTTCATTACCAATCTCTTTTTGGGGGTATGCCTTAGAGACTGCCGCCCATATCCTTAATCTAGTCCCTACAAAGAAGGTTACCAAAACACCTCATGAGATGTGGACTGGGAAGGTTCCCAATTTGGACCACATCAAAATTTGGGGTTGCGAAGTCTTCGTGAGGCGTGAAACTCATGATAAGCTTGAACCCCGAAGTGAAAGGTGTATTTTCATCGGCTACCCACAGAAATCCTTCGGTTACCTCTTCTACAGACCCAGTGAGAATGTGGTCTTTGTAGCATGAAGAGGGATCTTTCGCGAGAAAGAATTTATAAGCCAAGGAGACAGTGGGAGGCAGATTGATCTTGAAGAAATTCAAGAATCCTTTGGTGAAGGAACCTCAGACACTAGCAATCAACCTGAGGAGGAAACTCCTGTTGATCCAGCTGACGAGTCTGTACCTCCGAGGCGTTCCACACGGGTTAGGAACACACCTTCGTTTTATTATGGTTTTCATATTACTACGGAAGGTGATACGTTTATTAGTGATAGTACACTAGTAAATTTGGATGAACCTAGCAGTGTTAAGGAAGCCATGGCAGGCCCGGAGTCTGCTAAATGGAAGGAGGCTATGGACAGCGAGATACAGTCCATGTATGACAATCAAGTTTGGAACTTGGTTGACAATGTACCAGACTGTAAAACAGTCGGGTGCAAATGGATCTTCAAGAAGAAGGCAGACATGGAAGGAAAAGTGCATACTTATAAGGCTCGACTGGTTGCGAAGGGTTTTACTCAAACTCAAGGTGTTGATTATGATGAAACCTTTTCGCCGGTAGCAAAGATTAAGTCTATTAGGGTTATGTTAGCCATTGCAGCATTTCATGATTATGAAATATGGCAAATGGATGTCAAAACCGCTTTCCTTAATGGAAAGTTGGCTGAGGATGTGTACATGAATCAGCCAGAGGGTTTTGTCAATGCAGAGTACCCTAAAAGAGTATGCAAGCTTGAGAAATCCATTTATGGATTAAAACAAGCATCTCGTAGCTGGAATCTTTGTTTTGATGAGAAGGTAAAAGAGTTTGGCTTCTTGAGAAGCGAGGATGAGTCTTGCGTGTATGTCAGAGCTAGTGGGAGTATAGTTAGCTTCTTGGTACTGTATGTGGATGACATACTACTCATAAGAAATGACATCCCAACCTTGCAGGAGGTTAAGTCCTGGCTTGGGAAGTGCTTTGCTATGAAGGACCTAGGGGAGGCTACCTATATCCTAGGGATAAGGATATTAAGAGAAAGGAGTAGAAGACTAATTGGACTTAGTCAGAGTATCTACTTGGATAAGGTGTTGAAAAGGTTCAACATGGAGAATTCCAAGAAAGGAGATTTACCGATCCAAAGCAATACCAAACTGAGTAAGACTCAGAGTCCGAGTACAGAGGCAGAGATAGCTGAGATGAGCCAATTACCATATGCTTCCGCAGTTGGCTCAATCATGTATGCTATGACTTGTACCCGTCCTGATGTGGCATTTGCTTTGAGCATGGTCAGCAGGTATCAGGGGAACCCTGGCAAGGCTCATTGGACCGCGGTAAAGAACATTCTCAAGTACCTGCGGAGGACTAAGGATTGGATCCTTACCCTTGGTGGCAGTGATGACTTGAGAATATTAGGGTATAGTTATGCTGGTTTTCAGACTGATAGGGATAATTTCCGCTCTCAGTCGGGCTGGATCTTTACCTTAAATGGAGGGGCAATTTCTTGGAAGAGTTCCAAGCAGGAGACGGTGGCTGATTCGACTTGTGAATCAGAGTATATAGCAGCGAGTGAAGCAGCGAAGGAGGCGATATGGCTAAAGAACTTCATCGGAGACCTTGGAGTTGTACCAGCTATTAAGGAACCTATAGAGATTTTCTGTGACAACAATAGTGCGGTTACCTTAGCCAAGGAACCAAGAGATCATGGCAGATCCCGACACATTGACAGAAAATATCACTTCATAAGACACAAGATTGAAGAAGGACTCCTTGTGACAAGGAGGATATCGTCGGATGAGAATCCTGCAGATCCCCTTACGAAGGGACTGACGAGGGTTAAGCATTTTCAGCATGCGAGACGCATCGGGCTGAGGGACGATATTAGTTTTACAGATTAGATAGTTTTCCTGAAACTTGTAAAATGTAATCGACGTTTGATGATGAATAAAATTTGTGATTTATTTATGAGTAAAGTGTTACTATCATTGTCAATTATTTACTATTGTTTCAGTTTTGCATGTTTTGACTTCCAGAATAATTAATTTATTCAAACCTCCACAATCGATCATACGTCGGAAGTAGGTATGAATCAAGATTGTCATGAATTGGGTTTGTAGATGCCTTAAAGGTGTTTAGACATGGAAATGGTTGCTGCAACATTCATGAGTACTCATAAGTTATGAGTATTGGTATAAACCCACGCTCACTTGTATCACTTCATGGAATTTATCTCGAGTGATCGTGAGACGATAACATCATATAAATCTTTAAACCTAGAGATATGAGTTGTTACCTATGAGTTGGTTGCGCATTGATTGCACGTAAACGCATCAGTAACTTGATGTTATAAAACGTGCCTTTGTGTACAATTCAATAAGTAGTAGAACAAGCATATCAGTCGAAGTTTATCTGTTCCTTCTAGAAATAGAAGCGATATCTGGGCCCCTCGATGATTTTGTGTTGACCCATGTACCAGGCCTGGTCAGAACTAAACCGATGTGTTCAGTGAAGTTCTTCGTCAAACAAATCGGAAAATCGAGAAACAACTGCTAGACAATAAGCAAGACATAGTTCCATGTGTTTGTCCGGCTGATATCATGAGAACAGAGGATTATGTGATCACTTATCTAAAATGGCGCTTTATAGTTCGACAGAGTCTTCATTGTTCGAGGGAGTTTTCGAGAGCTACGATTGTTGGTTGGTTCCTGAAGTTATAGGCAAATATAGTTATTAGACTTATCCAAGTGGGAGTCTGTTGGATAAGGTGTCTAAGTCCATAACTTATTTGGTATATACTTGACCCGACCGGCATGGTCCATTTGGGTTGCATCTCATCCAAACTATTATGGATAATTTTATGAGAGTTATACACATATGTTTATTAATATATTATTAGTTATAATATATTAATATGAAGTTACATTATTTAATTAGTTTTAGTCTTAAATTAATTATGAATTAATTTAGAGATTAAAAGGAATACTAATTAAATTATGGGCTATTTGTTTTATATAGTGTGGGCTAATACTCATTTGTTAATGGGCTAGGCTTATGTGGAAGTCCATGGATGATCCATGGAGCTTTTAACCCATGGATCCTTGGAAAAGGAAAAGACATGGGTTATTAGGGTTTCACCCTAACCATGCACACTATATAAGCATGCTTATGGAGCATGAAATGGAGCCTAAGAGAAAACTAGTGAACTAGTGTGTGTGTGTGCATGTGTGTGGCCGATTTTATACAAGGTGTATACTCTCTCAAAGTTTTCCAAGAGTTTGTGGTGTTTGTGATTCCATTTGAGGCATTCACACTATTGGTGCTTGGCCCTCAAACTCCTTAGAACCAAACTCACCAAAAGGTATGTAATCTCTTCTAACTCTTTTATGTTGAAATGTTCCCCATGCCATGTTAGATAGGTTATAAACCTTGGAAAATTATTATTTTGCATGTATTTAGACAAACATAGATCCAAGGTTTATTAGGGTTGCATGCACACTTAGGAAGTGTTAGATTGCTCAAAACCCAACATTAACTACTAACCAAATATCCAAGGTATGCATATGGCATATAACTCAATCACAATCAAACCGCTCAAAATAAACTACTCATACTGATAACGATGCAGAACCATAACAATATAATCATGCACAAAATAAAAGAACTGAAAACGGATATCACATACCTGCAACGTCCGGCGCTGCTCGCGTCTCCAAGGTAGCCATCTGAAAAGCCCTGCCTCTAACCGCAAGCGCCTCTGCACGACCCTGATGGCCGTCTGTGATCCTCAAGGTTGTAGGGGCAGGTGCCATCACCCTTCCTGCTGAAAACAAATCGGGGCACTGGGCCTTCTTGTGGCCCCACTGATTGCAGCAAAAACATATCAAGTCCGATCCCTGAGTGATGGTAACTGTACAATCTCTGCTAAAATGACCAGTCCGACCGCACCTGAAGCAGCCAGACTCACCACCACTACCACTCCTGCACGCGCCCCCATGCGCCCTGCCACACTTCCCGCATCGACTGCGGTCTTGATAATCCTTCGATCTCGAATCCGATCCCTTGGGCCTTTTGCCCGAACTCGCGGCTACCTGAACGTCATCCGACTTCCTCTTCCAGATCTGCTCCAAATCAATTTCCCTCTCCCTGGCCTGAAAAATCATATCTTCCAGCGTCTTACAACCGGACGTGCTCACGAACTCCCTGATGTTATCCCTCAGCATCTCGTGATATCGGGCCTTCTTCATTTCCTCATCCGCGACATACTACGGTACAAGAAGAGCCCTCTCCCTGAACTTGGCGGTGATCTCCGCCATAGTCTCAGTAGTTTGCGTTAAATCCTGAAACTCCCGGGCCAACTGCTGGACCTCAATAATCGGCGAAAACTCCGCCCTGAACCTAGCTGAGAAATCGATCCACGTCATCGCGTCCAACACGACATCATCACCCAAAGCATGACCAATCTCTTCCCACCAATCCCTCGCTCTGTCCTTCAGAAGACAGGAAGCGAGTCTGACCTTGTCCTCCTCAGGACATCAGCTCGTACAGAACGCGTTGGCAACATCAGCCAACCATCTGCTGCTAGCGATGGGATCCCTAGCCCCATGATAATCTGGTGCCCCGCAAGTCCTGAACTCCCGAAATGTCAAGGTACGCGCTCCCATCAATGCCATCATCTCAGTACGGAAGGCTCCCAGCCTCTCATCCAAAATCTCCAATATACCCTCCTTGACCGTGCCAAAGATCACAGGAGTCTGAGCTAGAATACTGCGCATAACCTCAGTTGATATCAACTCTCTCACCCGCTCCTCGAGCTGCTCGGTCCCTGAACCCGAGCCTGATCCCTCTTCGGCGCCTGACCCGCCCACTGGTCTCTCTCGCAATGTCACCATACTGAAACATATAACATAACCATCATCATAATACTCCTCACTGTTGCGAGACCAAACATACTCACTACCAGGTTCCCGGTCTTGTCTCGGCCTTTCCCGAATCGAGTACAGATCCTCTGCTTTCAGTAGTACGGACCCATACTACCTTCCACATCTATCTGTACTTTCCTCAAGAACTGCTTCGACTCCACCAGATCCTTTTTCTAGTACTACTACTATTCCCAGCACTACCTCATCCTAGGCTTACCCTAGGGGAAACCTCTGACCCAACTCAAACCAGCCCTCAGCTGCTGAAGGTCTCCTTGTGATGCCAATTAGCCATCACCTGGATACCATCACATGTGACGAGGCTTAGATAATACTTCAAGTAGAGGAATTGTTCCTACAACGGTTGGACTCAAACAAGAGCTGCGCAATAGGACCAAATCCAACACTCTGAGATTATTCAAACCTGATCACAGGTGACGTACCGTATCCACCTAATGGCTAACTCCCATCACTCGGAATCCCACAATGCACAAAGCAAGCAACATTCAGACAAAGGGAAAATCTAACCATAACATACTCAAGCAATCATATCCGCATAGCAAGAATCTGAACTAGCATGCAACACAACTCATAAACTCAGGCATAACCTAAACAAGCTATCCTACTACTATCTATTCAGCACTATCTTGCATATCAGAAGGACATATAATAGGCACATAAGGCATCATCCCTAGATCCTCAGTCCTAATCTAGCATGCTGTTCTATTAACTGATACTCAAAACATAGACTTGTATGGGTATTTTGGGGTACTTACTTGAGCTCGGTTGATTGCATGCACCACACCTCTTTTCTCTTTTCAAAGTTCTTTTCTTTCTGAATTCTTTTTGTTTTTCTAAAACCGTTTTCTTTCTCAAAACTCTCTTTTTACAAAACTGTCTTTTCATTTTGAAAACTTCTATGCCAATTCCTCAGATTCAATTCAGACACACCCGAGATCATGTCCGAATCCCTCAAACCAAGGCTCTGATACCAACTTGTAACGACCCAAAATTTAAGACCAAAAATTTCTTTTAATAAAACATTACTTTTAGCGAGTCATCATTCCAAAACATAATCTGAGTATAAATTTTCAAAATACATGTTCATTATCAGAGTAAACATTCCCAGGTTGTCTAATCTATGGTGTGTGCCATGTGATCACCCCGAGCTCTTCCCTCCGCTACCGGAAGTACCTGAAACCAAAACTGGAAACCGTAAGCACGAAGCTTAGTGAGTTCCCCACCCTACCACATACCATGCATAATCACATACTGCACACACTGGGCCACGCCCGCTATCTTGGGCCTCGCCCCCTGCCTCGGGCCTCGCCCGCTATAACGGCTCCGCCGCTCCAGGCCCCGTCTGGCTTCGAACCCCGCTCGGATACAGATCTGTTTTACTTAGGCCTCTCCTATCACAGGGCCCCGCCCGCCAACAAATAATATCATATAACATATCACAACAAATAAGCTACACTCATACGACTGATCCTGTCCTAAGGCCTCACCTATCCTGGGCCTCGCCCTTTTCCTGCTACTGATGAGTCATGGAACCCCATTCACGCTCCTACTGGTAGTGAGATATGGGCCCAACCCACTCTCACTCCTTCTCTAGCTTGGGCCTCGCCCCAGTTCTGCTACTAATGAGATGTGGAACACCATCCACACTCTGCTATTGGTGAGATACGGGACCTCGCCCACACTCACCTCCCTACCAGGCACATACATGTATCACACAGACAACAAGTATAGACTATCATATAAACAAATCCTTGGGCACCCGCCCGCTATTAAGGGCCCTCATCCTGAAAAATCATACTAGCATATTGTGCCTAGGGCTAACCCTCGGGTCTTCTACTCATAACTACATGGGACGGCATTGTGGCCTTAGACCCATTCACACAAAGGGAAACTCACCTGCACTGGATGAACTTGCTGATGATCTCATTAGCTGCTGCCCAACAGCTCACTGAACTCCTGCTCCCCTTGCTCCTCGAACTAACAATATCAAAGCAATACTGAGCCTAACTGATCCCCGAAAGACAACCAAGTCAACCCTAGTCCAAGTCAAAGTCCTGGTCAAGGTCAACCTTCCAGGTCAACCCTACTCACCGAGTCACCCAACTGACTTGCCGAGTTCATATATTAAGAATCCTTCCTTTCACGTCCCGACTCGCCGAGTCAAACCATGACTCGTCGAGTCTACCGATTTCTGAGTCCTGACCTGTCCAACTCACCGAGTCTCCACCCGACTCACTGATTCGAGTCTCAACTTGAAGGGTTTGGGGTTTCGCAACCTGACTCGCCGAGTCCAAGAACAGACTCGTCGAGTACAAGGAAATCTTCATCTGACTCGACGAGCTGTTCATCCCACTCGTCGAGTTGCTCCTGCTCTTCATGCTACTCGCCGAGTCCATTCATATCTCCTTACATGCAGAGGACTTTTGAGTCATGCAGGGGTTCCAACTTATAGATCCATACTCCCAAAGCTCAATCCTCACGTAAAGTTGCAAACTTTACGTATAACTAAAGAGATCTAGGCTCAAATGTAACACCGTAAATTTCAAGACAAAATTTTCATTTAAAATAATCATTTTATTCTTAGAAACACTTGTTTAAAATCTTATTCATAGTCGATTTACAAAACATAACTCCATTTTCACTTGCATAGAAAACCAGGATCCTCCAAAATATGACTCTTTCTCTGGTGTGTACAATCAAGCCGGTGCCGTCCCGTGATACTGAAAGAGACCTGAAAAAAACATCAAACAAAACACTGTAAGCACGAAGCTTAGTGAGTTCCCCAAAACACCACACATAACACATATTAGCCACTCGAGGCTATAACTCTATGGGTCCGTGCACCCAAACTCTGTGAACCCTCAGGTTGTAACTCTGGGAACCTTCCGGTTCCAACTCTATAAACATGCACAACATAAATCACATAGAAATAATACAGTACAACACATCACGTACATATAGCATACAAATACTCTAATCACATAACTCTGGTTACCTACTCAAGGTAAAGTATAGTGAGAAGACTCACCTGGCAAGCAGAAAGCAGATATCCCCACACTTGAATCTCGAACTCGCCATCGCCTAACACATAAGGCAAATACTCTCATGAATATAACTCTCGAGACTAGAATAAATCCTCTCATAACACCCTCTTATGGTTAAAAGACTATTTTACCTCTCTCTTGGCCCAAAGGCCACATCGCTGACCAAACCCTAAAAGTCAACGGCCAACGCTTGGTCGAAATCAAAGTCCTCAGTCTAAGTCAACCCCTGACTGACCCTACTCGCCGAGTCAACCCTGTGACTCGTCGAGTTCCCATAATCAGAACTTCATTCAATCTGCGACCTAACTCGCCGAGTCACCGCGAGACTCGCCGAGTCCAACAACTCTAAGTCCACTCGCACTCGACTCACCGAGTCATCCCTCGATCACCGATTCTCGACTCTACCAGAGAATATTTGGGACTCTTCGACAAGACTCGCCGAGTCCAAATGGACTCGTCGAGTCCATGGCTATCTTCAACCTACTCGTCGAGTTCCAGGCCATCTTCAAGCAACTCGTCGAGTCGACCCATGTGACTCGCCGAGTACCACCGTTCTGAATCCATTCAGAAGCACTCCAGGCCATGCAATTGATCCAAAACATAGATCTAGCCTCCTACAACCCATCCATCACGTAAAGTGGCAAACTTTACATGAATCCAAAGAGATCTAAGCCGTTTGCACATTGGGCTAGGATTTGGGACAAGATGGCTCCATCAACCACTCACAAACAGGGACTTTCATGCGCTCTAGACCTTCTCCCTTCCAGATCTGAGGTAGCAACCTCAGATCTAACCTCTAAACTCCAATACATCCAAAGATATGATCTCCAACACCCCCAAAATGATGCATCTAAGAAATAGCAGCTCAAAAAACGAGATATTACCTCAAAGGAATGCCCCAATTGAAATGGGACTCGAATTCAAACAAAGCCCCTTGCTCCAAGCCTTCAATCTCCCAAAATTCCTTCACAAATACATTCTCCAAGCTCCAATCCATCCAACAATGGGTCTTCTTCGTGATTTAGGGTTTTCTGGGGCTCAAGGGGTGATAAAGAGGCTGGGAGGGAAACATAATGATCTAAATATAAGGCTCAACCCCGAGAATTAGGGTTTTCTCCACTCAGCGCCTACTCGCCGAGTCCGCACATGGACTCGCCGAGTGACTCTTTCCCAATTTACTCGTTTAGCCCTTCAACTCTACTCTTGATATTTCGGGATGTTACAATTCTCCCCCACTTTAATCAGGCTTCGCCCTCGAAGCCTACAGCAACTCAACTCCAGAAATACTCCCACAACGTGCCACCTGGCCTTAATCGGACCAGATCTCACAAGACATACCCATCGAAACTCGAACACACTTTCCCTTTCCTTACGGTGTCCTGACCACTGTCTTGAACCGGGCACCGGATGTACCCTCTGATAACCACACTCAACGATCCGAGAATTACCCATGAAGCATCACTGACCCAAATCTCAACAATCACTTGACCCATAAGGGTTAGAAGCCATGAACCATCGGATCCCCGATCCGAATCCCATCCTATCCAATCCGTGACGACAGAAAGGCCCACTCTTCACTCCCAGAGCAACTCTCATGAGTCCTCTTCTTGCAATCAAGCACCCAAGCCGCACCAACCTTCGCACTCTCGGGTTAGGAGAACCCGTCGCACTGATGACATCTCTAGCATCCCCAGGAGACACCACCACTACGAACACGACCCTTGATCAGAATCAAGCTGGGAGTCCCAGACTCCATCCCTACATCCATCCCGAGACTCTTGGCTCTACATCCGCGGAATCCCTTCCGCATCCTCAGCAGACATCCCATCATGATGTCATTCCATACCACTGTCACAGACACAATGTTCGACCATCAGACTCCAAATCATCCATTCTCACTACAACTTCCACTTCCGCGAATCGACACTTTCCTCAGAAAATGAGGGTCCAACACTTCCTCCCATACAACAGCACAAAGGGTGGCATACCAATGCACTAATGATGGCTGTTGAAATAGGATAACTCAACCAAGGATACATACGTGCCGCAACACCCTCCGAAATCTAATACACATGCCCGAAGCATGTCTTTGAGCGTCTGAATCGTTCACTCCCTCTGAGGTGTCCTCAGACATCATCATGATAGGCTCTAGCTCATCTCATATCCCTCTTCGATACTGGTCACCAGGTCAGCTTTTGACTCCACAGCTGAGCCTCCAAAGGTCACCAAAATCATGATCCAAATATCCCACTAACTTCCTCCCCGTGACCACTATCCCGGCCCCGTGACACGCAAGTCACGAAATTCTCTTTTCCTTATGCAAGAGGGTACAATCCAACCGAGGATCGTCTCCACTCTGATCTCTGGTTTCTGCTGCGCATATCCCTTGCGCATCTCACCACATTCCCTGACAGAGACGGGGACCCTAGCCTCGCCCCCGGTCCAACATCCCGGCTCCAAAAACTCAATACTAGGGCTACTCAAGCCCAAAACTCTTCTACATCATACACTGATCGGAGAACATTCCATCATCACACTCTCTTGCCATCTAGTGAGCACTACGGCTCCCCGCGGTATCACAACACCCTCTGACTAGTGAGTACTACGGCTCCCCGCAGTATCACGACACTCTCTGACTAGTGAGTACTACGGCTCCCCGCAGTATCACAACACCCACTGACTAGTGATTACTACGGCTCCCCGCAGTATCACGACACTCTCTGACTCCACTAGCTCGTGCTCCACAGACTATCATAGGCGGCTACCCATACTCGTCTCGAATATTCATCACAGACTCTGGAGGCAATCGCCATAACAGATGCCCACCCTTGCGAAGATCCACTCTCCCAAGTAATCTCCCTAGATGCCCATACTCAAAGGCTCTCACTAGATCCATAGATACCTGATATACCATAAGTCGTCTCAACTCAAGATTCACGAATAACTTTGAAATAAAGATATCAATACCCGGATACCTCGGAACACCCCCACCGAACATCACAAGATCCTGCCATAACCACAGATCTCCTGCCCCAAGCACCATATAGATGTAATAATACATTCCCTCAAAACCCCATAACTAGATCTTCATTTTTCCTAAGTTGCAACTTCGGTGTATTCAATTTCTCAATTGCAATACGAAGAAACGCTAACGCTACGAAATACGCTGATAATTCTCCAAAACCCCTTTTTCCCACCGCTCAAAATCCAAACAAGGATACACATTCCGACCTGGGAGTTGGCTGCCCAATCATTCTTTATCTACTTGCCCCAACACTGACCAATACCAGATTCCTAACTAATAAACACCTGCCGTGGAGACATTCATCCTTCTCAAAGAAGTACTTCCCGCATTAACTCACTCTGACCCCTTTCCTCGATCACCGACATCTCTGGTCTCATGATTTCTTACCGCATATCTCTATACTCCACTTATAACTGCTCTTGACAAATCTTTGCTTTCTTACATATGGCACCCGGTTCTCCCCCACTTAGAGTTCGAACCATCATCAAATAGCACGCAACTAACCCATAACTATATTCTCCAGCAAAATCGCACCGGCCCCCGGAAGGTGCTACACAACGCCCGATAATCCCCCCTTAAGGAAATGAATCGACCTCATATACTCTGAACCTCTGGTGAACTCCTCAAGAACTTCTCGTCACGTCTGCCTCTAGTCGTTCCAAATCTCGTACCAATTTAGTACCAAACAATTCAACTGCTCGATAACATCCCTGGCTCATAGACTGAACCATAAAATCATCGTACCCCTCACCTCAACTCATCAACCAACGCTCCAACACCATGATCATCCCAAGAACAGGTGCTCACTCCCAGATTCAACACCCCATGGATAGAAAACTCTCTGCACCACTGAACTCGACTGAACTCCCCACTGATACCACTACAAAATACCTCCTACTATGCTCAAATAGGTGTAGTGTGGTCCTCACATATCTTAGTCCCAACTGACTATCTGCTCATGATAAATCACTGCCTCGCGGCACACATGCTACCTGATACTCTGATGGAAATCATCGTCAATGACGACTTGTAGGGTTTACCCCTAAACCCAAAACTAAAACATCATGCTTCTCATATTTTCACATGTACATAATCAGTACCTCCCCGATCATAGGAGGTGACATCTCTTTTATCGACTGATCGCTCAACTCAGATCGAAAGTCTCCCTTCCACCGACTCCTTACTAGAATACTCTGAGGGGCTCTCGATCTCCCTCTCAAGGGACGCCTCTTCGAACTTACTCCTGACCGAATAACCGGAGAACCACAAACATCATTCACTACGAACCATGGTACTCATTCCATGACATCTCTTCTCAATATGCCCTGGTGTATGGTACCCTAACCATAACGTCATTCCCCAATCCGCTCCGATGTATGGTACCCGGACCATAACATCACTCCTCAATCTACTATGATGTATGGTACCCAAACCATAACATCACTCCTCAATCTGCCCTGATGTATGGTACCCGAACCATAACATCACTCCTCAATATGCCCTGATGTATGGTACCCGAACCATAACATCGCTCCTCGATCCGCTCCGATGTATGGTACTCAAACCATAACATCACTCCTCAATCTGCCCTGATGTATGGTACCCGAACCATAACATCACTCCTCAATCTACCCTGATGTATGGTACCCAAACCATAACATCACTCCTCAATCTGCTCCTTAGAACCTTCAGAATACTCCTTGTATCAAGTATGGGTCCTCTGCTTTCAGTAGTACGGGCCCATACTACCTACCACATCTACCCATACTTTCCACACGGACCATCCCAGAGCTTTTAAATAGCTGCTCGACCTGCTCTTTCACCAATCCCCTCGCGCGTGCGTGCTCGCTCCCCAGCGAAATTCTCTATTCTACAAGCGCACTCATCTGGATAGGGTTACTCCCTAAGCTCTTCCGTTGTCCTCCCACTTCTTTGCTATCAGCTGCTGAAGAGCTCCTAATGATGCCAGCCATCTACCTCCTGGATATCATCATATTCACTTGGTAGCTGACTCCCATCATCGAGAGTTCCACAAAGCACAAAGCAAGCAGCATTTGAGCATCGAAGAATACATAGGACTCCCTCTCTGTGATAACTCCACCTTCTCGGCTCATCCTCGAAAGTACCACCGAACTCTGTAACTCTACCCCTCATGGATTCTAACTGGATACTCTCACTCATCAGATATTCAAAAGCATAACACCTATAACAACGAGTCCTAGGCTAAGGCATCACAAATCAGGCCACTCTAGTCCTAACATATGAAATACCTAGCCTGTCTCTAGCATGCAATAATATCTCATAAAGTGCATCATACATATCTCATAACACAAAATAAGGGTATTTTTGGGAAATCACCGTTCGGGCTCTGGCCGATTGTACACACTGCTCCTTCTTGCTTTCTCTTTGAAATTTTATTCATTTTTAGAAAATTATTTCCTTAAAACTTTTCTTACTTCCTCAGTTTGAGTCCAGATTTACCCGAAGGCACATCCGAATCCCTCAAACCAAGGCTCTGATACCAACTTGTAACACCGTAAATTTCAAGACAAAATTTTCATTTAAAATAATCATTTTATTCTTAGAAACACTTGTTTAAAATCTTATTCATAGTCGATTTACAAAACATAACTCCATTTTCACTTGCATAGAAAACCAGGATCCTCCAAAATATGACTCTTTCTCTGGTGTGTACAATCAAGCCGGTGTCGTCCCGTGATACTGAAAGAGACCTGAAAAAAACATCAAACAAAACACTGTAAGCATGAAGCTTAGTGAGTTCCCCAAAACACCACACATAACACATATTAGCCACTCGAGGCTATAACTCTATGGGTCCGTGCACCCAAACTCTGTGAACCCTCAGGTTCTAACTCTGGCAACCTTCCGGTTCCAACTCTATAAACATGCACAACATAAATCACATAGAAATAATACAGTACAACACATCACGTACATATAGCATACAAATACTCTAATCACATAACTCTGGTTACCTACTCAAGGTAAAGTATAGTGAGAAGACTCACCTGACAAGTAGAAAGCAGATATCCCCACACTTAAATCTCGAACTCGCCACCGCCTAACACATAAGGCAAATACTCTCATGAATATAACTCTCGAGACTAGAATAAATCCTCTCATAACACCCTCTTATGGTTAAAAGACTATTTTACCTCTCTCTTGGCCCAAAGGCCACATCGCTGACCAAACCCTAAAAGTCAACGGCCAACCCTTGGTCGAAATCAAAGTCCTCAGTCTAAGTCAACCCCTGACTGACCTTACTCGCCGAGTCAACCCTGTGACTCGTCGAGTTCCCATAATCAGAACTTCATTCAATCTGCGACCTAACTCGCTGAGTCCAACAACTCTGAGTCCACTCGCACTCGACTCACCGAGTCATCCCTCGACTCACCGATTCTCGACTCTACCAGAGAATATTTGGGACTCTTCAACAAGACTCGCCGAGTCCAAATGGACTCGTCGAGTCCAAATGGACTCGTCGAGTCCAAGGCTATCTTCAACCTACTCGCCGAGTTGTTCTTCCAACTCGTCGAATTCCAGGCCATCTTCAAGCAACTCGTCGAGTCGACCCATGTGACTCGCCGAGTACCACCGTTCTGAATCCATTCAGAAGCACTCCAAGCCATGCAATTGATCCAAAACATAGATCTAGCCTCCTACAACCCATCCATCACGTAAAGTGGCAAACTTTACGTGAATCCAAATAGATCTAAGCCGTTTGCACATTGGGCTAGGATTTGGGATAAGATGGCTCCATCAACCACTCATAAACAGGGACTTTCATGCGCTCTAGACCTTCTCCCTTCCAGATCTAAGGTAGAAACCTCAGATCTAACCTCTAAACTCCAATACATCCAAAGATATGATCTCCAACACCCCCAAAATGATGCATCTAAGAAATAGCAGCTCAAAAAACAAGATATTACCTCAAAGGAATGCCCCAATTGAAATGGGACTCGAATTCAAACAAAGCCCCTTGCTCCAAGCCATCAATCTCCCAAAATTCCTTCACAAATACATTCTCCAAGCTCCAATCCATCCAACAATGGTGCTTCTTCGTGATTTAGGGTTTTTTGGGGCTCAAGGGGTGATAAAGAGGCTGGGAGGGAAACATAATGATCTTTATATAAGGCTCAACCCCGAGAATTAGGGTTTTCTCCACTCAGCGCCTACTCGCTAAGTCCATTACCCTGACTCGCCGAGTCGGCCACTTAACACGTGACCAAGTCGCGAATCTACTCGCCGAGTCCGCACATGGACTCGTCGAGTCACTCTTTCCCAATTTACTCGTTTAGCCCTTCAACTCTACTCTTGATATTTCGGGATGTTACATCAAAACACTCTAGGGCTAGGTTTTAGGACAAAAGGGCTTCACCAGCCCCTCATCATTTGATGCTTTATGACATATTAGACCATCCCAATACTAGATCTGAAGTGGCAACAACATATCTAGGCCCCAAACCCGAATTGGGTCTCAAACAACCATAAAACCCCCCAAATCTTATAACAAAAGTAGATCTAGATGTAAAGGAGGGAAAATGGAAGCTTGTTACCTCCAAGATGAACACAACTGAAGTAGATCTCGGATCTACCCCCCTTCTTTGAAGCAACCTTCTTGATCTTCAAGTTTCTTTCCAAGGTTTCCTTCCTCCAAGCTATTTCTCTCAAATGATGGAAGCTCACACGAAATCAAGGGTTTACTGGTTCTCTAGGATGATATGGGGGCTGAGGGAGGGACATAATATCCTTTAAATAGGATACAACTCCCAGGATTATGGTATTCCTCGTTCAGACCAGACTCACCGAGTCACCTTGGTCGACTCACCAAGTCGGTCACTTACTCCTCAACCCGGATTCCGCTCGCACTCGCCGAGTTCCTCCTTGGACTCGCCAAGTCACCCCTTAAAATTAGGGTTTTCTTTCCTTTCTTGTCCTTCCAAACTTTGGGTCTTACATACGGTGTAGTGTTAATAACACTCGACTATCATAATCGAAGGAGGTGACTTGACCCATTATACGCTCACTCTTTCGATGTTCCTCCTTCATAGCCTCCTGCTAAGCTTCCCGAATCTGTTCTAACATGGGAGTCACTACATTCATCCTCATGCAAATATCCCTGATCGGCACCGCCTTGTGGCTAAGCGCATCGCCCACCACATTGGCCTTCCTCGGGTGATAAAGGATCTCGCAATCATAATCCTTCACCACATCCAGCCACCGGCGCTGCCACATGTTCAGATTCGGCTGATCCATGAGGTACCTCAAACTCTTGTGGTCCGTGAAAATGGTACATCGAACCCCATAGAGGTAATGCCACCATATCTTGAGGGCGAAGACCACCGCCCCCAATTCAAATTCGTGTGTCGGGTAGTTCGACTCGTGAGGCTTCAGCTGCCTCGAGGCATAAACAATGATATGCCCCCTCTGCATCAATACTGCGCCTAAGCCCGAGATAGACGCATCATAATACACCACAAAATCCTCTATGCCCTCGAGTAGGGCTAAGATTGGCGCCTCACACAATCTCTGCCTCAGAATCTTGAACGTTGCCTGCTACTCAGGCCCCCATCGAAAGACCACAGTTTTCCTAGTCAACCGTGTCAGGGGTACGACTATCTTGGAGAAATCCTGAATGAATCTCCGATAATATCCTGCTAATCCTAGGAAACTCCGAATCTCAAATGGAGACTTTGGAATCTCCCATCTCATCATGGCCTCCACCTTGGCCGGGTCTACTGAAATCCCGTTCTGGTTGACGAGGTGCCCAAGAAACTGCACCTCGCGCAACCAAAACTCATATTTGGAGAACTTGGCGTACAATCTCTCCCTCCTCAAGGTCTCCAAAACCTCTCTTAGATGCTCCTCGTGCTCCTCCTGCGTCTTGGAATAAACCAAGATGTCATCAATGAAAACTATCACTGACCGATCCAACATCGGTCTACACACGCGATTCATGAGGTCCATGAACGCGGCATGAGCATTGGTGAGCCCAAACGGCATCACCACGAACTCATAATGGCCATAGTGCGTCCAAAACGTGGTCTTCTGTACATCCTCCTCTCCGACCCTCATCTGATGATAACTTGAATGCAAATCGATCTTGGAGAACCAAGATGCTCCCTGTAACTGGTCAAAGAGGTCATCAATCCTCGGGAGTGGGTAACAGTTCTTCACTGTTACCTTATTCAGTTCCCGGTAATCTATACACATCCGATGCGACCCGTCCTTCTTCTTCACAAACAGGATCGGGGCTCCCCAGGGTGAACTGCTCGGTTGAATAAATCCCTTGTCTATCAGCTCCTGCAGCTGCGTAGACAACTCCTGCATCTCGAGAGGAGCCAACCGATAGGGTGCCTTGGCTATCAGAGCCGCACCGGGAACTAGGTCGATCCTGAACTCTACCTGACACTCCGGAGGTATTCCAGGAAGCTCCTCCGGAAAAACATCAGCGTAGTCTTGCACCACTAGAACCTCGCTCACCGTCACTTTACCCGTCTCCCGGGTATCCAGAACATATGCGACATATCCCGCGCAACCCTGCTGAAGGTATCGCCTAGCCGTCGCTGCTGAACATACTGGAGGTCCACGCTACGGCCTGTCGCCATGGATCACCAACTCTCCCCTACTCGGGGTCCTGATCCACACTAGCTGCTGTGCGCAATCTATCACCGCCCCATTAGGGGTCAACCAATCCATGCCTATAATCACCTTGTTCCCCCGCAACGGGATGGGAACCAAATCCACCAAATAGCGCTCCTTAAATAACCTCAGAACACAATCCCTGAACACTGCTGCTGCTCGTACCGATCGATCATCAGCAATCTATACCTCTAAAGGGCAATCCAACATGCCCGAAGACTCAGTAAATCTCTTGCTAAGCGCAAGGGAAACAAATGACCGAATGGCACCCGAGTCAAACAACACTTGAACTGGGATACTGTTGACATGGAACAATCCTAACGCATGAACACAGGGCACATATCAATAACACAACATCATAAAAATAAGGATAGAGGGAAAGAATCATACCCGTCACCACATCAGGTGCGGTGCGTGCCTCCTCTGTAGTCAGCTGAAACGCCCGGCTCCTCACCACTGGAGCCTCTGCCTTGCCTTGCCGACCATCTGTAATCCGCAGGGTAGCTGGAGCTGGCGCCTTAACCGGTGCTGATGCTGTCAACTGGGGGCAATTGGCCTTCTTGTGGCCCTACTGGTTGCAATGGAAACACATAAATTTAGACGTCTGCATCACAGGTGCAAGGGCGGTACAATCCCGACTGAAGTGCCCTGACTTTCCGCACTTTTAGCATCCTGACAATCCTATCTTGCACGCTCTCTCGTGCGCCCTACCGCATTTCTTACAGCGGTCCCGTCCTTGTTGGCCTTTCGGCCCTACACCCAATCCCTTGGGCTTCTTTCCCGAAGCCCCCATAGCATGCCCCTCTTCCGCCTTCCTATTCCGGATGTGCTCCAGATCTATCTCCCTCTCCCTTTCCCTGGCAATCATAGAGTCCAGGGTAGGGCAAGCTGAAAAACTGACATGCTCCCGAATATCAGCTCGTAGCATGTCGTGATAGCGGGTCCTCCTCATATCCTCATCACCCGCGTACTAGGGCACCAATAACGCTGTCTCTCGGAACTTGGCGGTGATCTCCGCCAAAGTCACCGTCGTCTGTCGCATATCCAAGAACTCTCTGGCCAACTGCTGAAGCTCGACAGCCAGCGCTAACTCTGCCCTGAACCTGGTCGCGAACTCCAAATAAGTCATAGCCTCAACAATTGAGGCTCCCAACGAGTCACTCACGGATTCCCATCAATCCCTAGCTCGATCTCGTAGACACCCCATTGCGAACCTCACCTTCGACTCCTCAGGGCAGAAGCTAATCATTTGTGCAGAGTCGATGTCTGCAATCCATCGTCTGGCGGCTATGGGGTCCTTCGCCCCGTGAAAATCCGGCGCACCACTGCCCCGAAAGTCCTTGAAGGATAGTGTGTGGGATCCCGACTGGCCAGATGCCATGTCGCTCCTGAATGCCCAGAGGTGATCCTCCATCAATTCCAATATCCCTTCCTTGATCGACCCGAAGATAATGGGGGTCTACTCAAGGATGCCTCTGGTGATCTCTGACACGATGAAATTGCGTAGCCCCTCATCTACTGGCTCGAAACCTGATCCCGAACCCGATCCCTCTCCTATACTGCCAACTACTGGCCTCGAGTGTAGAACCACCATTCTGAAATACATAAATAATAATTGTTAGTGATACTGATACCTCTAGAGGAATTGCACCTACTACAAGTTTCCTGGTCTTATCTTGGCCTTCCTTGGTTCGGGTACGGATCCTCTGCTTTTAGTAGTACGGGCCTATACTACCTTCCGCATCTATCTTTACTTTCTCCAAGACGACCTTGATTCCACGAGGTCCCTATCACTACCACTGATCACCGCTATACTCATCCTAGGCTTGCCCCAGGAAAATCTCTAACTCCACTCGACCCAATCCTTAGCTGCTGAAGGCCTCCTTGTAATGCTAGTTAGCCATTACCTGAATACCATCACATGTGATGAGGCTCAGATAATCCTTCGATTAACAGATTCATCCCTATAACAGTTAGACTCAAACGAGAGCTGCACAATAGGGCCAAATCCAACACTCTAAGATTATTCAATCCTGATCACATGTGATGGGATGTATTCACCTAATGGCTAACTCCCATCACTCAAAATCCCATAAAGCACAAAGCAAGCAGCATTCAGACAAAAGGGAACAATCTCACACAAATATGTTCTTATAGAGAGAAACCGAACTAGCATACGGTGCTAAACTCATACTATCAGGCATAACCTTACAGGCTATCCTACTGCTGTCTACTCAATTCTAGCATGCAGTTTTCATACACTGAAGCACATAAGGCAGGCACATAAGGCATCACTCTTAGATCCTTAGTCCTATTCTAGCATGCTGTTCTACTGAAACTGATAAACATAACATAAGCTTGTATGGGTACTTTGGGGAATACTTACTTGAGCTCGGCCAGTCGCGCACATCACACACTTTGTTCTTTCTTAAAACCCCTTACTTAGCCTTTTAGAAAACATTTTCTCTTTCTAAAATCTCTTAATTCCTCGATTTGAGTTCAAACACCCCTGAAGGTGTGTCCGAATCCCTCAAACCAGGGCTCTGATACCAACTTGTAACATCCCAAAATACGAGCCAAAAATTTCATTTTTAGAACATGTATTTAGCAAAACATTAGAAATAAAACGTTCAATGCTCATATCATTTCACAAAGATATTGCACGTCTGGAAAACATTTTTATAAAACTCAATAGTGTTAGAGTACAGATCCCCATGAAGATCTCGTAATGCAGAATACAAAGCATGTGTGTGATGTACCGCTATCGCGCCGGCTCCTTCCACTTCGAAGAAGAGGTACCTGAAACCAAAATGAAAACTGTAAGCACGAAGCTTAGTGAGTTCCCCCACTGTACCACATACCATAAAATCACATAACATACATATACTTCCGGGCATATCTGGGTGCCCGACCTACCCCTTCGGTCCTTGCGACCGGATACTGCCGGGCATATCTGGGTGCTCGACCTACCCCTTCGGTCCTTGCGACCGGATACTACCGGGCATATCTGGGTGCCCGATCTACCCCTTCGGTCCTTGCGACCAGATAATGCCGGGCATATCTGGGTGCCCGACCTACCCTTTCGGTCCTTACGATCGAATACTAGGGACTATTTCACCCCCTACGGCTACCACATAACACATTTCACATAACATCATATCATACTAGCACATAAACATAACACAGGTAGTAGCAACCCTAGATGAATATCACGGAGACCATCATCTATCATACAAATCGTACTGGTGGGCCGGCATTGTGGCCGTAGACCCACCACTACTAGAAGGTAACTCACCTCGTAGCTGCTGATCTGTGTGGGAACGGTCTGTCTACTGCCGCTACTCTGGAAATCCTCCGGCTGCAATTCCCACCAAACACTTAGTCGAATACTACTAACCGACCTCAGGGTAAACTGACCATTTACCCTTAACCAAACCATGAGTCAAAGTCAAAGTAAATTTCCAGTTGACCCGACTCACCGAGTTGGCTTGTCAACTCGCCGAGTCCCTATCCCTTTGTCTGACCACTATCCCATCTCTACTCGTCGAGTTTGGCATTGAATCGACGAGTTTTCCTTCTAAGCTGCTGACCAAACGTTCTTCATTCTACTCGCCGAGTTGTATGAACAACTCATCGAGTTCCTCTTCATCTAAAGAACACTTTATGCTGAGACTCGCCTAGTTGTATGAACAACTCGCTGAGTCCGTTCTTGAGGCAAGAAGATTGCCTTGAACTTGCCGAGTCATGGCATTGACTCGCCAAGTTACTACATGAGTGAGTCTGGCTTCCAACCCACTGGGTTACACCTTATGACTCACTACTCCAACCCGCAAACACGAAAAGGGGGAAAACTCGAGGACTCGCGACTCGACTCGCCGAGTCAGATGAACGACTCGCCGAGTCTGCCGCATGCAAATACTATACACACGATTCTGCTTGAATCTAACCCATGCCATTCATAGATCTGGGTTTCTAGGGCCTGGTTTACACGTAAAGTTTCCAACTTTACGTGTAAATAAACACCCATTAGGGTTTTAGGCTCAAAATGCACCAAAAGAGTAGATCTAGGGCTTTCATGCACTTTGGCTCCATAAAGGCAGTAGATCCAAGCTCCTGGAGCTTAATCATGCCTAGATCTAGAGGCTAAATAACTTATTTCGAACCCTAAGACACAAACAAGCTTGGGAAAAAGGCTCAAGAAGGACTTTCATGGAGCTACAAGGGACAATAAGCATGAAAACAGAGGGAAACTGAGTTATACCTCAAGGAAATCACTGAGATAACACCAAGATGCCTGGCCTCCTTCTTCCTTTCTTGATCTACTCTTCTTCCCTCTCTAAATCTTCAAGGAAACACACCAAAATGCTTCAATCTCACAAGGAACAGGCTCTGGGGGGGGGGGGGTGAAGGGGGCGAGCTTAGGGGCGGATAAGAGGGTTTAAATAAGGTGCAAACCCTTGAAATTTAGGGATTCATCAGACAGCGGGGACTCGCCGAGTCCAGAATATGGACTCACCGAGTCGCCAACTTAAACGTGTTCCGGATCCCGTCTCTACTCGGCGAGTCGGACCTACAACTCGCCGAGTCCACGGCTAAAAATGAAAAACACTAAGATAAATTTTATATACCAAGAACTAGGTGCTACAAAAGTGGTGTTTGTTTCATGTGGTATCAAGTGCTTCTAATGGAAAAGAAGAAAATTGATGAGATACTTACTTATTGGAAGCCTTTGGAGTATTCACAGTTGAAGAAAGTTGAGAAAGAATAGGTGGTGTTCACGGATGGAGTTGAAGAAGTGAAGAAATAAAGAACCACTTTATATATATAGAGGATGTTCACGGCCAAGGATGGGTTCACGGTGGTGAACTCCTTTTGATGGTGTTTATGGCTTGATTGCAACTCCAAGTACTCAAGCTAACACTTCCTAACACATAGTTCTTGAGTGTACTAGGTTTAAAAACTCTCATACAGACCCTTAACAAGGCAAAAAGGTAATAGAAACAAGTCTGACTTTTGATTGAATTGATTGACTTTACAAGATAGAAATTTCGGGTTGCACATCATGCCCCCGTTAAAGGGAATTTTGTCCCGAAATTAGAGTTTAAGCAAATACAGATAAACTAAGGGAAAAGATGAGGATATTTCAGTTTCATTTGATCCTCCCGCTACTAAGTGAATTCAGGTCCCCGCTTCGCATTCCAGCGAACCTTCACTATTAGGATACAAATTTTTTTCATTTGCTTGACCTCATGGTCCATGATCTCTATTGGTTCTTCCACGAAGTTGAGGCTCTCATTGATCTCTGTCACAACTAGGAATTTTGATGCTTTGTAAACATTGAACAATGATAACATGGTGATTAAAACTTGAAAGAATGTATGATGCTTGTTCAATGACAACAAAATTCCATCAAACACTCCATACAAGCATTCAAATAGTCAACAAAAGGTTGGAAACCCTAAAAATCCCGGATTAAGTCCATTTTGGACTAGGATTTTCTTATTGGGCCTAATGGACCAATTAGCTTCCAATTTGACTATTTTGGGCTTAGAACTATGAAATGGGCCCTAATTTGGACCCATTTTTATGAAACATAATATTTTGGGCCTCATAAGCCCATAATGGACAAGTTATATTTAATGGGCCTTATTGGGCCATAACAAATCTAATTAGCCCTAATGGGCCATAAAGCTCATCCTTTGATGTATTTTGGGCCGTGAATTACTCTAAAGGCCTAATGGGCCAAAAATAATCAAGTTGGGCCTCATATTATGGATTCAAACACAAAAGGCCCAATTCTTTCCTTCCCTTCTCCCTCTCTCGGCCCACCTACAAAAAAAAGGGGAAAAGAGTTGACTTTTAATGGTGCCACCTCAAAATTATACGTGGGGTATCCATGCACTCTTCTCATGTTCCCATGCATACAACTAAACTTACTCTCTCCTCTCTCCCATCCACTTATTTAGGCCAAGACACACACACACCCCGATCACCATTGCAAAGTTTCTTCAAACTCTCTCTAGAACACCTTCACTTTTCCTCTAAAATTTCGAAAATCACAAGGGATACAAGAAGATCTTTCCTTAATGTCACTAATCCTTGGTAATTTGTTGCTTGATCCATACTTTAACTTCTTGATTACCTCAAAAATCTCCCTTAACTCATGCAAAATTCGTGAACTTGCTTCTTAGAACACATCTAAGCCAAAGACCTTCCAAGAAGCTTACTAGGCCGAAAGATCTCACCATTTTCTTTCATTTATTCTTCAAAACCGAGATCCACAAGAAAATGTGAGTTCATACCCCTCTATTTTCGGTTTTTACAAGATTTATGGGGCAAAATACAAGTAAAATGTGTATATCTATGTGTTTTTGTATGATATGTGTGATTCCTTGAATTTGTTTAGTAAATATGTGTGAAAAATCACGATCTAGCCGAGATCCTTAACCATGATTAGGAAATATATGTTCTAAGACATCTTAAAACATGTTATTATCAAGACCAAAGTATTATACAAGTTCAAAATAAGCAAAACAAAACACAAATCCAAATTATGAACCATTTTTGACAAATAAGCAAAAGATGGGAAATAGATGTCATTTACGATTTTATAAGGGTCAAAAAGATCAAATCAGTTAAAATATGAGTTATTATAACAATCTTGATTTTTAAAGGACTAAAAGTGTAACATTTTAGCCTAATGGGCTAAACTTTGGGCTTTTCGGCCTTTAGGCCCAAAATTTGCGAAAAAGGTGTTTTTCAAGGGATTGAAATGGTAAAATTCTCAAAACAAGGGGAAAAACGGTAAACAAAACTAATTCAGGGGTTTAAATGATATTTTTCCAAACAAGGATAAAAAATGTAAAGTTTTTGGATTTTGGGCCAAAATTGTAAAAGTTGCAAAAAGTTTGGGCTTTAACAGAAAAACACTTTTCTGGAGGGGCTGAAACTGCCAGAGAATAAATTTTAAGCTAAAAACATCACTTGAACAAGTCTATGGGTTAAAAGTGTCAAGAAAATGGGTTAAGGGTCCAAAATGTCTTTTTTTTAGGACTAAAATTGTCATTTTTATTAAAGAAGGGCAAAAGGGGTCAAACCAATATTTTTTAGTCAATTATTTTATTTTTAAGATATTGAGTCAAAAACACCAAATTACAACTTACCAAAATAGAAAGACGAATATACATATAATTCCTGAATATCGTTATAAACAACCGACCGGCCTCATGCCGTTACAAATCTAAACATCATTAAATCAATCTCTCCGACAGTTATACAATACCTAAAATAAGTAAATATTCAAATCTTTGGGCTTGAAAGTTCCTAAACATGTTTATTGGGCCTTCGTGAACCATTAACATGACTTTAGGGCCCAATGATAATAATAAATGTTTGTTGGGCCTCCTGTGACCCAATTTCATATTTAAGGGACCCTCAATGGCTTTCAAGTGCTATTGGGCCTTAGTGGCCATTAGCATTGCTAGTAAGGTCCAAATAAATCAAATGCGAAACGGGCCAACGTGTCCTTCGTATGCCCAATAGCCATAAATAATACCTGAGATTAGTAGGACCTTGTAATCCTCTTCTCCTCGTTTATTAGGCTTACCTTCAATTCAGTGAACATATACAGGTCATTAATCATTGGTAATCAAATTCATGTTGGGTTTAGTGAGTAATAACGGGCGGCACCTCTACTGGTCGTTTGTAGTCTGTAGTTATAATCAAAGTCTCCTGGAGGGAGAGTGAGAGTTGGTGTATAGATCTATACGGGAGTGACTCCCCCACACCTCAGTTGTTTGCTACAGTTAGAATCGGCCGGTCTAAGGTGACAAAATCTTAAGATCAATTCCGACGTTCGTTAAAACGCCAAGACAGACGAACTAGTCATTATCATGCATGGTTATAACGAATCACACAAACAAATCCAATACTATCTGAGTAATCAAGGAAAAATCATCATCATTCGTTGTGACGGTATAACACTTCAAAACAATTATATTTTTCTGATCGGAAAACATCGGGTTTTTCAAGGAAATCAACACCATTCATTTGTACTTTTCAATAACTATAATGCAAAACTTCTCATTTATACACGCTTTGAAATCATTCACGCATAAACCTATGGATCTTCACACTTTGGTATAAACAATGGTCTTTTTTAGAAAATATCAGATTTTCTGGGTTTTATAAACTACACAAAGCGTTTTCATAACAACCATGCTTATGAACTCACCAACATTTCATATGTTGACGTTTTTTAAAATAACTTGTATTCTCAGGTAACAGGTAAGCTGAGGAGTAATACCAAGTATGTTATGGTATTATGCTTTTTGGAAAACTATCAAACAGTTTATGTTATGGATATGTAATGTTTAAACAATGTACTTGATGTGAACAATGTCAGTTGTAATGTATTGATGCATGGTGATGTTTATGTTATGATTCATGTATATTCATTGTGATGATATTCAATTTAAGTCACGCGAGCCCTCGGACGTTTCTGCCGTCTGGTTCAAGGGTGTGACAATCTCGATTTCATCAGGTGGGATAACAAGAGTCTCATCGGATATGTACTTTTTGAGGTTCGAAACATGGAAGGTAGGTGTGACAACCCAAATTTTTTGTATGTACAATTTCTACAGTCTAACACTTCATTGAAAGTCAAATTCATTGTTTCCACCATTTAGCACAATTTAAGGTCCGTTTGAGTATTCCGATGCCTAGTACACTTAAGGAACAAGTGTTAGAAAGCAACTACTAAAGCCCCAACACCAAAATTTTGCCATAAACTCCATGAGATGGAGTTTACGGTCGTAAACATGGAGTTTACGGCCGTCAAATCACTTAGGCTGTGAACTCTCACCTATAAAGGTGAGTCTTGATCATTTCTAACCCTTTTCACACTCCCAACCTCAAGAACACCAAGTTTTCTGTCAACTATCATCATACAATTCGTCAAAATCCGTCAAAAATGTATGTCTTCCTTCCTAGATTCATTCATACAACACTTAATCTAGTGTTTATACACCTTTTCATCCATGGATTCTTGTTTTTTCTTAGATCTTCAAGTGTTCTTCAAGAACACCAAGAACACCAAGAACACACACTAGTGTTCTTGGGTCCTAAACACTCCTACAAGCTTCCTATAAGTAAGTATACTCTCCTTAACTAGTTATTAGATTAGTATGCTTGCAAATCCATGGATTGAACACCAAAACCCCCCAAGAACATGTGTTTACGGTTTGGGGATCTCCCAAAACTGTAAACACCCCCAAATGGGTGTTTTGATGCCCCTAACACCCCTACTACATAGACAAGAGGTTAGAAACCTTGCATGCATGAACTAGAAACACCAAAACACGAAATGGTTGGAGTAACGATAAGTTTACGGCCTTAAACTCATGGGTTTGCGGCCATAAACTCTCAAAGGTGGTCCAAGGACCGTAAACTCCATAAAGTGTGCCATTTCGAGCCCTAACCACTTCCTAAGCCTTTGATTCAACCCTAGGACACTTTTTTGTGAGGCATGAGACCTTGAAGCACTCAAACACACCATTCCCATGAGTTTACGGCCATAAACTCATGGGGGAAATGGTCCCTCAACCGTAAACACCCCTTAGGACAACCATTTGAGGAGTAAACTCCATAGTGAGACCATACACTCCTTAGATGCAACCCGTAGCACTCCTAGCACTTAAAAAAAAGTGTTTTAATGCATTAGGGTGTCTTTAATTACTAAATTAGGGATTAAATGACTAATGATATATTATTATATATCACTACATGTTATATAGGATCCGGGTGTGTGTTCAAGTCCTCACTTGACACCTAGCATCCTACTTGGCACTTCCATCAAATCCGCTCACTACAGGTGAGTTCATACCCCTTAATCAACCTTTTAAATGTTTTTAAATGCTTTTATGGGGGGTGTGGATACAAGTTGAATCAAACAAGTCATAGTATCAATCACATGTGATTTATAACTTGAAACCAAAAAGTATTTTCTATACTTTCAACTGTTTTGCCAACAAAATTGTTTTAAATATTTATTAAACTCATTTTCATGTTAAATTGTTATGAAACTATTTCCATTTCTTTTAAACTTCTTTTATTCACAAATCATATCTACGCCAATATATTTATATAAGTTAGAATTGAAGGACTTAGAACTGATAGCTCATCTTACTTCCTGTTCTTGTTTGATTGTGGACTTAGGGTATTCTGTTATCTGTCCGACTGTTGTTGAATTCTTAGTTATATATATTATATATATATATATATATGTGTGTGTGTGTGTGTGTTGGATATAAAAGTATTCACTTCAGTTCAATACATGTGTGTGTCATAGGCATGCAACTAACACTTATATTTAACTATAATAGGTATAGTTAAGGATTACCTCTCATTACTATTATTACCATGACACTTACTATAGTTAGTACAATTATGAGTCTATACATGTTAAATTCTATACGAAGAGAGTACTATATACTATACCAGAGAACACTCAATACATTATACCAAGAAATACATTATACTATAATACAAGAGAATGTACTAAAATAGAATGTGACATACTACTTCTCGATACGACACTTCACTGTACGATCACCGTTTAACCAGAGTCTCCTGGAGGGAGAACAGGCATTATGTGTATAGATATATACGGGACAGACACTCCCACATCCTGACTGCTAGCTACAGTCCGAGCCGACTAGGCCCAGGGGTGACAAAATGTCACCATACTACGTTTGACCTGGAGGGTCATCTGTTATTCGATCGTCAATCAGCATGGTTACATACGAGTTCACATTCGATCCTTTAATTAACAAATTAATAATTAAAGGTAAAACAAACTCCCCGAGGTGTATTGTACATGTAATACTACCTGGAGTTCATATCTTTATTACATTCAGCCGGTAGTGACACTGCTGGGGTAAAACACTATTTTCCCAATTACTTTATTGTTGGATATAGTGTCTAAGTCCATAACTTTATTTGGTATGAACTTGACCCGACCCGGCATGGTCCATTTGGGTTGCATGGCATTGCAATACTTGGATAGACTAAATGAGAGAATAAGGCACTTATGATTATTAATATATTATAAGTTCTAATATATTAATAATAGTATTATTTAATTAGTATTTGATGAAGTATTAATCTAGAATTAATTTGGTGATCAAAGTGAGACTAATTAAATATATAGGGTTGATTATGACAATCATCAATTCTTTTATGGAGGATTAATGATCCATGGTTTATGGGTTTGGTTATAACCATATGGAGCTCCATGGGAGTTACAAACCCATGGGTCATGAGAAATGAAGAGTCATGACAATTAGGGTTTACATTTGTAACTCCTAATTATGACACACTATAAAAGAGACCCTATAGCATGCAAAATTGGTACTAGAGTATTCTTGTGAGGATATAGCCGATTTTGGAGTGTAGAAATATTCTCTCTAGTTATTCCAAGGTTGTAGTGTTGTGTGAAGCATTTGAGGCACAACATTTGGGGTGCTAGGCTCACAAAGTCTTGAAGGAATCCAAGCGACAACAAGGTATGTATTTCTACTAGTTCTTTATGTTTTATGTAATCCCCATGCCATGCTAGTTAGGAAATAACCTTGAAAAAGAAATTTGCATGTATATAGAGAAAACATAGATTCAAGGTTATTAGGGTTGCATGTACACTTAGGAAGTGTTAGAATGCTCAAAACCCAACAGTGGTATCAGAGCCAGGTTTGTTTTCTGTATACTTGATGCAAAACTGCTTACAAAAACGAAAAATCTACTCATTGACGACTGGACTCGCCGAGTTCATGGGGAGGACTCGCCGAGTCCAGGAACAAATTCATCCTACTCGTCGAGTAGGATAATGCACTCGACGAGTAGGTGCGTGTTGGGAAGTATTTTCGTGTTTTGTTGCTGGAAATGGATTAAAATCATTATCCCAATCTGTTTTGGACTTGTAATTTTTTTTTCCAAAATGATAATGATTATGTTAACCCATTTTACATGACTTTTATTAATTTTCAAGTATTGTATATGATTTCTTGAAAATTGCTTGGCATGAATTTGTGTTCTTATGAGTTTTTAGAAGATCATAGGAATTATGTGTAACCTCCATGTGTGTTTAATTCATGATCTTAATGGCAATAATGGAGTCCATAACTTGTCCTCAAGTTATGGATAACCAAAGGTCACTTCTTTAATTTGTGTTTAAAGAACTAAAGAGGTTTCATAAAATGAAGAGTCTTCATTTTTATGAACCATTAAAACTCATAAGTTACAAATTGAAGAGACTTGGAATAGTTTCAATTCTTGCCCTCAAGTTTTGGAATTTGTAAAGTCTTACACTTTAATTCCAAACTTTTTTTTTAAAGGTTAAAAAAAAAAATTCAAACTTTGTGGACTTCATTAAATTAATTAAATTGTTTAATTAAAAGAGTTAATAATTCCATAAAGACATGGTTTAAGTTTAATTAAATTAAGAGTATAATTTAATTAATAGATTAAACCACCATGTATTTTAAATGTTTAAAATACACGCTTATACTATTATTATAATTTTATTATATAGATATTTATAAGAATATGTCGTTCTTACCGTTAGTAGGCCTCATTCACGAAGCCGGTCTATAAGGGGGGTATAAGGTTGTTGCCTATAAAATGGTGACTTAATGGGTGTCCACTCTCACCCACCGCTTCCTTGATCGGTGGAGGGTCGTTAGCCGAACGGGTAGGATACGACTTTAAATACTCATTAAAAGTATAATGCATTATAAAGTAACTATACATTATAAATTCCCAATCTTAGTTACTTTAGGAAAATGTGAAATTGGTGCTAGCCCATAAAATTACACTTTGTACCTTACCAAGTCGTTAGTGGAGCGTGTGTGGTTAACCGACACACTAACATGGACTCGTAAGAGTGGCAAAGGGTAACTTGACTTTATTATAGATCGGTGGAGCATGTGTGGTTAACCGGAACATCGATTAGGTAATATTGTTAAGGGTACCAAGTCAATTTGTATGGTTATTCACACCTTGTTTGTGATCCTCGGCATCCCAGTCGCAAACTTGAGAGGGCACATTCGAGATTCAAACATGCCATTGAAAAGTTCAATGTATCTCAAAGGATCTAGGAGTTTCAAATCCAATTAAAACTTAGTTATATTTCGTTTTTCTTGGTGGAAATTGGTAAATCGTCATTTACCTACCTTTAAACTATTTTATAATTTGGATTACGGCATCCCTCTTCCAGTTATAAATAGGTTATTGGGTCCTAGCCTTAATATTTCATAGTGGGTGTTATATTAAGGACTTTAAATCAACTAACTTGAATTTCTCCCATTATAGATGTCTAGTTTAGACAGCTATGGTCTTCCCAAATCTTAGGAAGAAGCTTCCTAATGAATATGATATCCCGAATGGCAATCAAGGTGAAAGATCAATCCCTTTGTTGTGCATTAGTGGGACTGAAAATCAAACTTCACTTCCTTCACCTACTCCAATAAATCTCCCTATCCCACAAGTTTCAAGACATGATAAGTTCTAAGTCACTCAATCCATATTGGCAAACAAAGTCTATATTTGCTTAGGTCTTGGAGATTAAGTCACATATTGACAAGCCGGGAGAGTCGGGTGTCGAAGTCTCAAGGTAGCTGCTGTTGACTTGGTCACTCCCTGATGACAGATCACGACATGACCCGTAATGATCTTACCTATTTGCTTGATGATGCTGAATTAGCAATGATTTGGAGCATTGGTAAAGCAAAATTTGATTGGAAGATCAACTTCCCAAACTTCCATGGACATTGACAATGGTAACATTGGAAGTCCAGAAAAACTTTCTCTCCCCAATTGAAAGGGATTGGCCATAGTCAACTCGGTTGACCAAATGGTAAAGAGAAAGGCTAAGTCTGTGATAGTTCCGTGTATCGTTTCCAAAGAGTCCATATGTTTCTGTTGCCAAAGGAAGGGCATTGGTTGTGAAGCTGCCAAATTTACCTAAAAATCCGTAAGGATAGTAAAGTCAAATGTTTGACTCTGCTTTAGGTAAAGTCCATTATCTAACTTTATTAAGTTTTTATTCTAAGATTCTTATTGCATGATGTGACTAGGTCACATATTGATGTTTAAGAATCAAACAAGAGTGAAGAAACTTAAAGGAAGTATATGCTGATTCTGATCGTGAAGATGGATTTCGATCGCATGGTTCGGTGATCAGAATTTTGAGTTGTTACTTAAGAGTTAGATATATTGCTTAGGAATAGATAACAACAGTTTTTCCATATGGATTGTAAGGATATGTTTTCCGCAAAGTTTTAAAATAAAAGAAAATGGTTTTGATTTTATTTATTTTAAGTATCCTTACAATGGCATTTGTGAAAAGGGTTGTTGCTTATATGTTTCCATTGATAAGCAATATGGGTAAATGGATTTGATTCTTTCATTAGTGGTAGTGTCATAATTTACCAAATAAGGAAATATTCTCATCACCCAAGTTTCAGTTGGATAGAAACTTGAAATCATGCAAGTTGTATTGTGTGATGAATGAGAATTTTCATCTTTGGTAAATTAAGACTAATTCCTTGTTCACATGTACATGTGAGTCAAGTGAAGGACTAAAAGATTGGGTACACTTGGTTGTGTGCTGGTCAGGTCCACCATAAAGGTTGATAAGATTATTCATTATGATTTACTAAAGTTTAGTAAATATGGTTATACTTACAAGTTTAAGTATAATTCTGGATCATTGAAAAGTTTCAATGATAGACAGAATGAGTAAGAAGAATCAAATAAGGCAGAAAGACAAAAGTTTCTCCAATATGAAGAGATGGGAGAGTACTTTTGTATTTTGTTTTATGATTATCTTAGTGATTATGGAACTAGATCACAATTGATCCTCTAAAGACACCTTAGTTCATTTGTTTGGCTAAGGAGAGGAATCATGAGTTGTTGAAATGGTTAAATCAAAAGATAAATCATACATCAAATCTTAGAGTCATACTCCAAGATTGAGCCATTGAGTGACATAATCTTTAGAAAGTTTATAACACTTATCAAATGTAGAGTAAGATGTGTCATACTCTTGTACATTTGAGGTTGGTTAGTTGTGATGTTTTGGATAAAGCAAAGACCAACTAAGTCCAATTATGGGAAGTGTTTAACTTGATAAGAATCCGCACTAGCTCTTGAATATTTGTATTCTCAAGGAATGGTTCTTGACAATGATAAGCCTTATATGTCAAGAGGACAGTGGGAGTCTAAAAGATTCTGAAATAGTTTCAAGAACTAATCAAGAGTTTTGTTAATCACTAGCCCACGACTTGAGGTTTGTAACCTATCGTGTTCTTATTTCTATGTCTATTCCAGTTGAAAGTTGATTATGCTTGTGAGTTCTATGAGTTCTCAATTATTTGCATAACAACCCGGAAGCAATGGTGGGCATTGTGCTACCAGGTGGCAAGAAATTAAGATTGCACAAGTTCAATCCATATGAATTTGGAAGTGGCACTAACCTAGTCCTGTGATTATGGTTTTGACAAAATTCACATGGAAAAGAACACATACACCATAAAATCTAAGTGTCATAAGGTTTCTCTTCGATTCATGAAAATCATGGTAAGGAAACGCTTCCACTAAGAAGATTTTAAGTAGATAGCGGTTGTGATATTTGCATTCTCATGTAGTTAGTGGAGCGTGTGTGGTTAACCGGCACACTAACTAGTGAGAATTGCAAAAGGTCTAGACAAACATGTGAGCTATCTAAGGAAAGGTGTATATTTTTGATAAAGTCTTATCAAAGCAATCTAGTATCAGAAATATGAACTTTGGTAAGAAAGTCAATAAAGTATTGATTTCTAGAAGTCCAGTTGATTTCTGAGTACATGTCAAAGCTAGTGGGAGCATAAAGTGTTATGTTGGTAATCATTATGCTAGTGGGAGCATGATGATTATGTTAAGTATTGCAAGTTAGCAATTTTATTTATAGAAAACAAAAGTTTCAAGTTGCTTTGAAAGTTGTTTTGCTATAATTAAGGGAGAGGATTCTATACTTCACTCCAATTCTACAAGCTTAGATTGAGAATTTAATCTACTTTAGTCAAGAATATATATGAATGTTATGTTGGAATGGTTCAACATAAGGAAATTCTATATATGTTGCGATCTCAAAATTCGATTATGATTACGGCATACCTCTTCATAGTTCGAATTCTGAGAACATGGCAAATAAAAATTTTATAGCATGAATCGTGTCCCATATGCTTCGGATATAGGATCGATTGAATATGCTATAATATTCATCCATTCTAAATTTTCCAAATGCCTAGGGCATTAAGATGTAAAAAGGAATAGAACTGGAAATGACTAAAATGATTAAGCAAAATTGTCGAGGACAATCTGAGGTTTACCAAAGATTGGTTGCTCATGGACAATTAGAAGTATAGAGTAAGGACCATATTGACGTATTTTGAAAAGTGGTAACTCTTGTTCAGAAGTGACGGTCAAAATGGTAATATGGAATTGTCTCCATAGGTGGAAGTTATTCTTTAAATCTGTGTGAGATTAAAGAACTTAATGCTAAGAAGGATGTTCAAAGGAATGTACTTTGAATTTGAGACTTCATTTCCATGGAATTGTTTTCCATTGGAATGCTCTGTAATGTCTGTTGCCAAGTCTTTGTGACCTCTATGCATAGTCATTACAAGGGGATCATTGCATATAAGTTTCGAATCTAACAGATTACAGTAAATGGCAAGAGTTTGGTATTCTTGCATTTACAACAAGGATTGGAATTGTGAAATGAACATCATTGGAATATTGACAATTGATCTATTTCACAAAGAGAGGACCATATGTAAACATAGTATGCATACTTGGAGTATGGCATAATTGTTGTTTGAAAAAACATAGTGTACGTGCTTGGAGCATGGGACAACTAATGTTTTAATTCAAGCATAAAGTTGATTAATCGAAACATAAATAATGAGTAATCAATATGGTGCTTAGATAAAAGTTGTTTTATTTACACCCAAGTGTTGGGGCCATATAGGATTAAGTATTATTCTTGTGTTTCACTTTGCATGTTTTGACTTCCAGAATAAATATGTTATGGAATATATCATATTATTCAAACCATCCACAGTTAGTCATATGTTGGAAGTAGATATGAATCAAGACTGTCATGAATTTGGCTTGTATGATTTGTCTAAAGTGCTTTAGCCAATGCAATGGTTGCTACAACATTCATGAGTACTCATAAGGGCTGAGTATTGGATTCAACCCACGCTCACTTGCATCACTTCATGGAATTTATCTCGAGTGATCGTGAGACGGTAATATCATATAAATCTTCAAACATAGAGATATGAGTTGTTGACTATGAGTTGGTTATTCATTGATTGTACGAAAACGCATTAGTAACTCGATGTTATAAAACGTGCCTTTGTGAATAATTCAACAAGTAGTTAGTACAAGCATATCAGTCGAAGTTTATCTGTTCCTTCTAGAAATAGAAGCGATATCTGGGCCCCTCGATGATTTGGTTTTGACCTATGTACTGGGCCCGGTCAGAACCTAATTGATGTGTTCAATTTACTTCTATGTCGAAACAAATCGGAGATCGAGAAACAAATGTTGGACAATAAGTAAGACCATGTTCCATGTGTTTGTCTGGCTGATATCATGAGAACAGAGGATTATATGATCACTTATCTTAAATGGCGTATCATCATCATCTCATGTCACACCCCCAAACCAGAATGGCGGAAACATTCGGGGGTGGATGACTTCACGTAGTATCACAACGATTGAATATTGTAAAGAAAGTAACACAACCATCATATATATAATAATGAAAACGTGTATTGTTGCGTTATACATGTTATCAAAAGAATATTACAATATGATGAATAAATGTTTAATGATAAAATCATCCTTTGTGTTCCTTCTTCCAAAAGCTGGTAGTTTACCTGTATCACTGATTCCCTAAGAAATACAAGTGGTTTTGAAAAGTGTCAACAATTAAGTTGGTGAGTTCATGAGTGCTCCGAGTTGAAAAGTATATTCCTTTTGGTAGTAAATTGGTAAACGAGGTTTTTAGAAAATCCAATATTTTCTTGTAAAATGAAAAAAGGTTCCAAAGCTGGAAATGTATTAGTAACTTTTATAAACAACAATGACCATAATTTAGTATGAAATTATAATGTAAGAAAACTGCGATGCACATATGAATCTCGTAAATCAATCTTGTTTTATACTTTTTACGTGAGTTTTATAACCATACTATTGACACTGACGGCCTGTAACAACATTCTTCAAGTGTTGCAGTGTTATGACATTTGTCACCCCAGACCTGCCGGTCTAACTATAGCTAGTAGTTTAGGTGCGGGATTGTCAATGCCGTATAGATCTATACACAAGTATCACGCTCTCCCTCCAAGAGATTATGGTATATAATACAGGGCTTGAAATGCATACAAAAATGTACGTTGAAGTTTAAATGTCTCACATTGACTAGTATAAATAGATTTACAATGAAATAACCTTACTTCTTTTGAAAGTGGTTCGTTTTTCAAATTGTATAAAATGTAGGATTGACTTGCTAACTATACCCATTATAGTTTTTCAGATAGTATGTTCCATTTCGTAGAAATAACTTAGTGATATACTCGCCCTTGAATGCATAAGATGTTTGTATCGATATTCGAAGTTAGAAATTTCATTTATGTTTATAAAACGATACTTTTAACGTGTAATGTACTTGTATTCCCCCCCTAAAACATGAAAAAGAATTGAAAAGTAGGGGTATGAACTCACTCGTTAAGTTCGAAGAGAGGGGCTAGAGTTGAGCAGAGTTTCGATCGCGGATAGTTGCGTCGTCGGGCTCTTCGGGGATCTCTGCAACGTAAATCTTTCGTCGGGGGATCGAGTGCGGAAACCGAGGTGAGAAAAGGGTCTCTGGAGCTGGGAGAATGGCTGAGAAATGGTGAAGGTGTGCCTAAACTCGAAGCTTATGCCTTCCATTTATAGGGCTGGAAAACCCCGTACGCGGCGCGTACGTCCGGAGTACGCGGGGCGTAATGTGGCGTCATGGCTTACGACTCGGGTCTAGCCGGTGTAGCTTGGGCGGGTCGATGGGACTACTGGGTCTAGCCAGCGTAGCTTGGGCGGGTTGATGAGACCCGACTCTGGGTCTAGTACGCGGGGCGTACTCCCAAAGTACGCGGGGCGTAATCCCTGCTTCCGACTTCTAAATTCCGTAACTTTCGCGTACGAGCTCCGTTTTTCGCGTTCTTTATATCCACGCGTAGGTGAGATTATGCTCTACAACTTTCATTTAGACTCCGTCGGCTAGTTTTGACTTTATTTTTAATGATATAATTTTAATAGGCCGGGCCTCCTAAAGTTCGTTAAAATTTCATAGGTTCTTTATTCGACGTCGGTTTTCGTTTGTCTTTTGATTGTTTTGTTACCACCGAGGAGATCTTAAACTTCCGTTTAGGTGGCGATAGCTAAATAACACTCGATCTTTAATCCGAGTTTTTAGCCCTCTACTACTGTTACGAAACTTTGAAAATTCGTAACTTCTTCATACGAGGTCCAATTTGGGCGATCTTTTTATGCACGCTCATCTTTCAACGAGATCTACGACTTTTATTTAGGTACTTTAAGGCAAAAATGTATTTTATTGAGATTCCACTTTTTACGTCAAATTACGTTTTAACGATGTGTCGTAATTATACGAGTGGTTATAATTTCTTCATTATAACTCGGTTTTGAGTGTTCTTTATGTTTTTGGAAACCTGGGCATGATATCTAATATTCGATGCATCCCAACTTAGATACCTGAACACTTTATTTTCGAGGTTAATTTCGTTGTTTTTAGCTTTCGAACGTTTACAGTGCTTTTCGGAAAAATAGGGTTGTCACATCTCAGTTCCGAGAGACTTTGTAAGAGCTACAATAGCTAGTCGGATTTTGAAGTCGTATTTGCAAATATAGTTATTAGACTTATCCAAGTGGGAGACTGTTGGATATAGTGTCTAAGTCCATAAATTTATTTGGTATGAACTTGACCCGACCCGGCATGGTCCATTTGGGTTGCATGGCATTGCAATACTTGGATAGACTAAATGAGAGAATAAGGCACTTATGATTATTAATATATTATAAGTTCTAATATATTAATAATAGTATTATTTAATTAGTATTTGATGAAGTATTAATCTAGAATTAATTTGGTGATCAAAGTGAGACTAATTAAATATATAGGGTTGATTATGACAATCATCAATTCTTTTATGGAGGATTAATGATCCATGGTTTATGGGTTTGGTTATAACCATATGGAGCTCCATGGGAGTTACAAACCCATGGGTCATGAGAAATGAAGAGTCATGACAATTAGGGTTTACATTTGTAACTCCTAATTATGACACACTATAAAAGAGACCCTATAGCATGCAAAATTGGTACTAGAGTATTCTTGTGAGGACATAGCCGATTTTGGAGTGTAGAAATATTCTCTCTAGTTATTCCAAGGTTGTAGTGTTGTGTGAAGCATTTGAGGCACAACATTTGGGGTGCTAGGCTCACAAAGTCTTGAAGGAATCCAAGCGACAACAAGGTATGTATTTCTACTAGTTCTTTATGTTTTATGTAATCCCCATGCCATGCTAGTTAGGAAATAACCTTGAAAAAGAAATTTGCATGTATATAGAGAAAACATAGATTCAAGGTTATTAGGGTTGCATGTACACTTAGGAAGTGTTAGAATGCTCAAAACCCAACATTTATACGAACGAAATTTAAAAACTATATTTTCACATTGATAGTTTCACTGGGAAAAACTTTTACATTTTCAAAGGATTAAACATACAAATAACCGAGTCTTGGTAGAAGACTACTTTTGTTGGAAAATATAGGATTTTCTAGGGATCATACTATTTTCGAACCTTTATAACAGCTATTATATTACTTGATTGAAAACACTTTTGTACAAGAAATGACACTAAATACTTATGAACTCACCAACTTTATGCTGATACTCGTTTTTAAAATAACTTGTATTCTCAGGTCATCAGTAGACAGGTACAAATGCAGCTTTTGAGAAGATGGAGCACATACAAGACTCATCTTTTATTTTGATTATACTTTTGGTGTCTATCAAACAGTACATAACACGCTTGTACTACAATTATTATATTAATGCAATGGATGTTGCTTGTCTTTACTATTATGCATTGTTATGATACTGTACATGATGTCCTCCACCCTAGAACGCATTCTGCCGTTCTTGGTTTTGGGGTGTGACAGATTGGTATCAGAGCATTGTTTATAGTGAATCAAGTATATCAACCCATAAAATATATACAAACTATAAACACATTGGTATTAAAACACTCTGACCAAGAATATATACTCTTAAGTAATAAAATATTTAACTAAGTATATATATATATATATATATATATATATATATATATATATATATATACATCCATTCATACAAAGGGTCAGTATCATACTAGAACAAAACAAAAGTATTAAGAGTGTTGAACAACACAATTAGGCTTAGAGACATATAGTCAAATCTGGGTGGATGTAGCCTGATCAACTACATTTTCCTAGGAGTGACTAGCTTGTGCCTAAGAATGATTGTGGTGTTGCAAAAAGTCTAAAAACTTACCAACACTACTACAAGAACATTAGAACAAGAATACTATAGGAGTATTCTGTATTACTATAAGTTACATATGTGAGAACTAAAAAGGTCGTTAGTAGTAGATCAATAGTTGCTAAGTTGATACTCTACGGTTACATGTGACTAAGGCGTTATAGAATTAGAATCTGTGATCTTTGCTTTACTTCCTATTCCTTGTTTGGTTGTTGATTTAGTGTTAGGGTCACTTATTTAAAGGTCTATTCTATTTTGGTCGCATGTAATTAGTATGCACTATGCAAGTATTGGTCTAGCTCTTAACGATCATCTTATAAGTATCTTAGATTAGAACGCCTATTAACTATTCTTTCCCCCATTCTTGTGTAGATAGCATGGCTGGTTTCCACCTTCCTGGTGATCCGTACTATCCAAACCAAGGCAATGGAGGATGGCTAGATGAGGAGCCATAAGATGATCACCCGATTCCTTTGGATGATCACCGTGTAGAGGGCTTTTCGGATAGTTCCGACTCCGAACCATAAATTACCAACCTACCCCCAGTAGCTCCAAACCCCAACCCCCGTCCAACATTTCAAGGTCCCACTCCCATGTGGGCAACAACCTTGAATCGATGAAGCGATGAACAGGGTCAACCCTTACCTTTCAACGGAGACCAAAGTTTTTACAACATAAGCGAGGGAGGTTCAGCTGATCGAGTCTTGCCTATCATGATTCGTAGGATTTCTAGGAATGTCGAACAAGGTCATGTAGCCATCGGCAGAGTTGTGGAAATTGACGCCAACTCTAACCTTAACACTATCTGTATCCACCAACTTGAAGAAGTTATGGATAGGACTAGAAGGACCAATGAGGCTCTGTAGCAACAACTAGCTGCATCCCGAGCCGAAGTCAGGGAACTCCGAGCGCGTCATAGGGCTCATGAATGACATCTTCAAGAGGTTTTACGCCAACTGACTGATCTTAGGGACCGCCCAAGGGATACCCATCGCCAGTAGAAGATGTAAACTCATCTTTCTCTTTGGTTCAAGGAATAACTTTACTTTCCTATACTCAGTAGGGCACTTGTCTGTAAACATTTCTAAGCTTGAAAGCACTCTAACTAGAATTTGAAGTTGCCAACATTTTCCTTAAGGTTTGATGTAAGACCTATTGCTAGGTTGTTTTTTTCCCAAACTTATTTACATCAGTCATACCAGTAATATTGGCAGTTATCTAATCTGTTGGAAAAGTCTATACTCTTATGTTTGCATACTCTGTGTTGTGACTCTATCTGACAATTTGTTTATGATAATTTAATCCATGAAACACTCTCATCATGCTCACAAGTGTTTTTGTCACAACCCCAAACCAAGGATGGTGGAAACGTCCGGGGGTGGAGGACTTCATGTAGAGTATCGTAACAACAATTTCAATAGTAATTTAAGCAAACACAACCAACATATATATAATTGAAAAAGTTACATCACTTATCTGAATTACATGTTTCAAAATCAATTATAATATGTTGAAAAAATATGAAAAGTTTGACGCCTTAACGTCCCATCCTCAAAAGCACTTGATTACATGTTTAGTGATTTCCTGAGAATACAAGTTGTTTGAAAAGTGTCAACACAAAGGTTGGTGAGTTCATAAGCTTTTATTATAAAACTTAGTAAAAGTCTTTCACAAGTAAATGTCGCGTTTGTTTCAGAAAAATCCGATATTTTCCTTAAAATCCGTATAATGTAGCGTTATAACCAAAGACCAAAATGTGTATGAAATCATCCTTACTTAGTAGAAATGTCGTGAGTTTGAAATGATATGGAAAGTAAATTTTAAATCAACCTAAAACCTACTTAGGTTTTATGTAATCCCGTAAACTTTATGAATTGTTATCTCCCTAGGTGAGTCGCTATAATCATACTGTGACTATGTGAACCTGCCACAACGTTTCTCAGGCGTCGCGAAAATGAAATGACATTTGTCACCCGTAGACCTGCAGGTCCCACTGTAGCTAGCAGCAAGGTATGGGGTGTCAAACCCAATATAGATCTATATACAAGTATCACGTTCTCCCTCAAGGAGATTCTGATTATAACTACCAGGAATTATATCCCGCACTCGGACGTACGGGGGGAGAGAGAGTCTCACAATATAGGTTAACAAGTTTACGTGAAATGTGTGCGAATATAAATCTTTCTTGTATGAATGTACCCTTTTTGTACGAGTGTGTTGAGTGATGTATCATAAACTATACCTATTATAGTTTATCTAAAATGTATGTAATATGTATGAACTCTTTTATGAAAATGTATTAGTGTTATGAATTTGTCACACTATACCTTTATAGTTTAATATACGTGTTCTAAAATGAATGATTAATATTTATTATGAATTACTTAGTTTCAGTTCATGATGACAAACTAACAAGGAAACACATTCAATAATTAGAACTTATGATTATACACTTTGCTCAACATAATACAAAGTGTTATGATATTTACATGCTGTTGGCTAACTTTAGCCATTCTGCCCTGTTTTGGAAAAATCATAGAAAAATCATACGAAGTCAAAAACTAGATCCGTAAATTCTGAGAGTTCAAAAAATGTGTCTAGTTTACTCATAATTTTTATCACGATTTTTAATGACCTCCAACTTGGGTGAATAAGTCCAAAATCACAGACTGGTCCGGATTGTTGTTTGAAATGATAGGCAGTTTTGTAAAAATCACCATAAATTGTAGAAAAATCGCATGGAAATGTGAAAGTAGTCATTTTAAAGGTAAAAACTTGAACTATTTTCACCTTGTACAGTTTTGAAAACAAAAATGTTTAAGATGCCCAAAACAGTCCGTGAATGGAGTTGAACTTTTCTGATGAAGGCTGTTAGAAAAATTTAGTTATGTTCTTAGTGTTTTAACTTGTATTCCCCCCCTAAAATCTTGAGAAAACATGAAAATGTAGGGGTATGAACTCACCTTAAGTAATATTAGTAGATGATTTTTGAAGAATGGAAGTGTTTAATTCAAGAACACTTGGAGATGCCTTGAAGATTTTCGAGAATCTAACATTATAGTTATGGAGTTTGTGTAAGCAATCAATGATTTGAGTAGAATGAACTGAAATAATCATAAGGAGGATGAATTTTACTTACTAAGAGTGGAAGAACACTTGAAAATCAGCCTTGAATCTCGAAATTTATGTAGAAAAAGTTTGAGAGAAAAGTGGTGTTTGATACTTAGTGAAATGAGAGCAAATGAGAGAATATGAGGAGAGATGATGTTTGTTCCAGCTCTAAAAACGTGGGAATGAGTGTAATTTGAGTGCAAGGGACATTGAAGTGACCTAGGTAAGGTGGGGAGGTATAGCTGGTCATAGAGTGGGTGTGGGGTGGTTGCTTGTGACATAAGTTAAGGCAAAGTCAACACTCCACCTTAAATAAATCCCCCATTAGATCTTTATTATTTAGATAATGATTTTCATCAAAATATGCTTAAATTATGAATATTTAGGGTTTATTATGTTAAAATATAATTTCTGGAGAAAATACCGCTTTAAAATCACGAAAAACGGGCTTAAAATGTTAAAAATATCAAAAAGGGGCTAAAAGTGACAAAATTCCGAAATCTGGCCGAGGTTCGGCCTTTTGATGCTGAAACCGAGAGAAGAGAGGGTAGAAACCGAGAGGGGAGAAGAGAGAGAGTAGGAACCGAGAGGGGAGAAGAGGGAACAGAGAGGCGCGAGGAGACAGAGAGGAGAGAAAGGAGCAGAGAGGCGCGAAGACAGAGACCGAGAGAAGAGAAGAGACAAAGAGGCAAGAAGACAGAGACCGAGAGAAGAGAAGAGAACAGAGACCGAGAGACCGAGTAGAGACAGAGAGTGAGACGCGACCGAGAGAAGGCGACAGAGACCGAGAGAAGAGAAGAGAACAGAGACCGAGAGACCGAGTAGAGACAGAGAGTGAGAAGCAACTTAGAGAAGGCGACAGAGACCGAGAGAAGAGAAGAGAATAGAGAGGAGAGAAGGAGCAGAGACCGAGGCTCGGTCTCGCATGCCTCAGCCAACAGAGGCTCGGTTCTGGTCCATAAGAGGCCTCTCTTCTTGGTTTTGGTTCCTAAAGCCTATTTTTCTCGTTTTCTCCCCGTTTTAAGCCGTTTTTGACCCGGTTAAGGGTTGGAATGACCCGAATGATTCTAAAAAGTTACGGGAACTTTTGAGAGAGATTTTGGAGAGATTTCACATACTTGGAGAGATTTGGGAGAGATTTGACATTCTTGGAGAGATTTCTCATACAAAGAGATATTTGAGAGAGATTTCACATACTTGGAGAGATTTGGGAGAGATTTGATATTCTTGGAGAGATTTCTCATACAAAGAGATATTTGAGAGAGATTTCAAGTGTGGCATTTGTGAGTGTTTGGCTCCACAATGCAAGGTTCTTGAGCCCCGTTAAGTCATGATTAAGGATCCTACACACCCCGATGAGTATGCAACATGGTTTTTATCAGTTTAGTTCATTGATTAGCACTAAGGCTTAGGAAATTTTAACACAAGACTTTTCCCAAGTGATGTTTTCCCATTAATATAGCAAGTTATACAGTATGAACATAACACAAACCCTAATACACAAGGTTTAAATCGAGTTGACCGGTTTGACTTGATGACTTGACTTGACTCAAGATTGACGATTGTCACATCATCCCCCCGTTAGAGGGAATTTCGTTTCGAAATTTAAATTCGGCTGGGACTTGAAGGGTTTGGGAAAAGATGCGGATACTTTTGCTTCATTTGATCTTCGCGTTCCCAGGTAAACTCAGGCCCTCGTTTCGCGTTCCAACGAACCTTCACTATGGGGATGCGACTATGTTTTGTTCTCTTGATCTCTCGATCCATGATCTCGACGGGTTCCTCCACAAAGTGGAGATTTTCATTAACTTTGATTTCGTCGAGCGGTATTACGAGTGTCTCGTCAGACAGACACTTCTTTAAGTTGGATACGTGGAAGGTAGGGTGTACATTACTAAGTTCTTGTGGTAGTCGGAGTTTGTACGCCACAGGACCAATCCTAGCAAGGATTTCGAACGGTCCGATGTACCTTGGTTTTAATTTCCCTCGTTTACCGAAACGTATCATCCCTTTCCAGGGGGAAACTTTTAGTAGTACCCGGTCTCCGACCTGGAATTCTAAAGGTTTGCGTCGCTTATCCGCGTAACTCTTTTGTCGATCACGAGATGCCTTCAGTCTTTCTCGAATTTGAATGATCTTTTCCGTGGTTTCCCTTATGATTTCAGGCCTAGTAAGGGTGCTATCAGGGATTTTCCCTCTGGCTAGCTGAGTATCCCTGACTTCGGCCCAACACAGAGGTGATCTACACTTTCGACCATAGAGAGCTTCGAATGGAGCGACTCCAATGCTAGTGTGATAGTTGTTATTATAAGAGAATTCGATAAGCGGCAGATGGATATCCCATGCCTTACCAAAATCTATCACACAGGCTCTCAGCATGTCTTCCAATGTCTGGATGGTTCTCTCTCTTTGTCCGTCAGTTTGTGGATGGTAGGCCGTGCTCATGTCAAGCCTAGTTCCCAGAGACTTCTGTAGGGACTGCCAGAATCGCGAGGTGAATCTACTATCTCGATCAGAGATAATGGATGTTGGTACACCATGCAGTCGCACGATCTCTTTAATGTACGTCCTGGTTAATTTCTCCATCTTGTCTGTTTCCTTTATTGGCAGAAAGTGCGCAGACTTGGTCAATCTGTCCACAACAACCCATATGGTATCTATCCCACCTGATGTCTTAGGCAGTTTGGTTATGAAGTCCATGGTTATTCGCTCCCACTTCCACTCGGGTATATCCGATTGTTGAAGTAGTCTTGATGGTTTCTGATATTCCACCTAGACCTTGGCGCAAGTGAGGCACTTGCTTACATAAGTAGCAATTTCAGCCTTCATGTTTGGCCACCAGTATAACCTTTTGAGGTCTAGATACATCTTATCTGACCCAGGGTGAATGGAGTATCGAGTCTTGTGGGCCTCGTTCATTACAACGTCTCGGTACCCACCGAACTTCGGTGTCCAGATTCGATTCATGAGATAACAAGTTCCATCCCCTTTGACTTCCAAGTTCTTGTCCATCCCTCTTAGTGCTTCGCTTGCCACGTTTTCTGGTTTCAAGGCTTCTAATTGGGCATCCTTGATCTGGGTGGCCAGTTGGGAGTGGATGGTCATGGCTAGGGATTTTACTAGGCGACCCGAGTATTCTTTCCTGCTTAAGGCATCGGCTACTACATTGGCCTTGCCCGGGTGGTAGCGAATTTCACATTCATAGTCATTCAGTAATTCCACCCATCTTCTTTGGCGCATGTTAAGTTCTTTCTGATTGAGAATGTGCTGAAGACTTTTGTGATCAGTGAAGATGGTGCACTTGGTGCCGTAGAGGTAGTGCCTCCAGATCTTCAGGGCGAACACCACCACTCCCAGTTCAAGGTCGTGGGTTGTATAATTAACTTCATGTGTCTTCAGTTCCCTTGATGCATAAGCGATGACTTTTCCCCTTTGCATGAGCACACATCCGAGGCCTTGATTCGAAGCATCGCAATACACCACAAAATCATCGGTCCCTTCTGGAAGAGACAAGACTGGTGCGCTGCATAGGGCTTGCTTTAGTGTCTGGAAGGCGGCTTCTTGTTTATCTTCCCATTCGAACACCACACCTTTCTGAGTCAAGGTGGTGAGAGGCTTAGCGATCTTGGAGAAGTTTTGTATGAATCTTCGATAGTAGCCTGCGAGTCCCAGAAACTGTCGGATTTCTGTTGGCGTTGTAGGTGTTGACCAATCTTTGATTGCTTTGATCTTTGAGGGATCCACATGTATTCCTTCCTTGCTTACTACGTGGCCAAGGAATCCTACTTCACGGAGCCAAAATTCACACTTTGAGAACTTGGCGTAAAGCTTCTCGGTTCTTAAAATCTCCAAAACTAGTCGTAGGTGTTGTCTGTGCTCTTCTTCACTTCTCGAATAGACCAAGATATCGTCGATGAATACGATGATGAATTTATCCAAGAAGGGTCGACACACTCGATTCATCAAATCCATGAACACCGCAGGCGCGTTTGTTAACCCGAATGGCATCACTACAAATTCGTAGTGCCCATAGCGAGTTCTGAATGCCATCTTGGGGATATCCTCTTCCTGAACTCGTAGTTGATGATAGCCCGACCTCAGGTCGATTTTTGAAAAGTAGTTGGCTCCTTGGAGCTGGTCGAAGAGGTCATCGATTCGGGGTAGGGGATAACGGTTCTTGATAGTGAGTTTGTTTAGTTCTCGGTAGTCTATGCACATGCGAAAAGATCCATCCTTCTTCTTTACAAATAGGACTGGTGCTCCCCAGGGTGAGAATCTTGGCCTGATGAACCCTTTGCTCAATAGTTCATTCAACTGGCTGGAGAGTTCTTGCATTTATGCCGGTGCTAAGCGATATGGAGCCCTGGCGACGAGGGTAGCTCCTGGGATTAGGTCGATCCGAAATTCGACTTGTCGTGCGAGTGGTACACCTGGCAGATCGTCTGGGAATATATCAGGGAAGTTGCATACTTCTGGAATTTCTATGATGTCCTTCACCTCCTGTTTCTTGTCTACGACGTGGGCTAAGAATGCATGGTATTGCTTTCGGAGGTACTTTTGGGTTTTAACACAAGAGATGATTTGTAGGTTCGCACTAGGTTTATTGCCATAAACGGTGAGAATGTTGCCATTCGGCAGATTGAGGCGAACGGCCCTTTCGTAACATAGAATGTCGGCACGATGAAGGCTTAACCAATCTATACCAATGATTATGTCGAAACTTTTTATGGTGACCAGCATAAGGTCAATTTTGAACAAATGGTTGTCTAGAGTGAGAGTACACCCTATGTAAATATCGTTAGCGCGCTCAACCTTTCCATTTTCCATATCTACGACGTAAGAATCTTCTAGTGGTTGGGAATTTTGCTTAAGTATATGTTTGAATTGGTGACTTATGAAACTTCTTTCTGCCCCACTATCGAAAAGTACGCATGCATAAGAGTTATTGAGGAGGAACGTACCAGTAACCACAGAGGGATCCTTGACTGCTTCGCCCGACCCTAAAGTTAGGACTCTCCCTACACCCCCAGTATTAGGGGCTCGTGCCTTGGGGAAGTTCCTCCTGAAGTGTCCCGTTTCACCACATCCATAACAGGTTTGGCTTGCTCCTGTGTTGGCGGTCGTAGCAACTTGAGCGGCGGGTTGGGTAGTCGCTCTACAGAATCGTGCGGTGTGTCCCTTCTTGTTGCAGTTATTGCAGTGTAACTCTCGACAAGAACCGTTATGGTGGTAGTTACACTTGTTGCACTTGGGAAGAGTTCCCGTGTACTGTTTCAGCGGCGCTGGAGTGACAGCAGTAGTGGTGGCACGGACAGCAACAATCTGTTGCTTTTTGGCGGGGTCCTGCATTGGTTGTTTCTTTTTATTGCCCCAGAACTTCCTCTTGTTGTTCCCTCCTTTTGTTCGGTCGGTGGTGGTTATCACGGTACCACAGCTAGCCCTATGATCTATGAGTTGTTGTGCCAATTCCTTGGCACTCTTAAAGGTAGTGGGTTTCGAGGCCAATACACTATCTTGAATCTGGGATGACAGCCCCCAGAGGTATCGTTCCACCTTCTTCTCTTCTGGAGTGACCATTGTTGGACAGAGAAGTGCTAGGTCGTTGAAACGGGCAGTATAAGTTTCAAGATCAGTGCCTATCATTCTGAGGTTCCAAAGTTCTTCTTCAAGTTTTTGTATTTCGCCCCTCGGGCAGTATTCCTTTAACATTAAGGCTTTCAAATCCTCCCAGCTGATTGCGTTAGCTACTGCAGGAGTAAGTGATTTAACTCGGCCATTCCACCAAGTAAGTGCTTTTCCAGTGAAAGTGAATGCCGCATACTTGACCTTGCTCGCTTCGGGACAAGCGCAGATTTCGAAAACTGCCTCGGTCCTTTCGAACCATTGCACCAGCGTGATGACGCCCCCGCTTCCATTGAAAGCGTCGGGTTTGCCATTCGTGAAGTCTTTGTAAGAGCACTCCCTCGTACGCCCCGTTCTGTCCCCATAAATGGAATTTGTAGCTCCGGATCAAGAACCGCTAGAACCATTGGTACCCATTTGCGACATTGCTGCTGCCATGGCTGCCGTTACTGCAGCCTGAAATATCGCAGGATCAAACTGCGGGGGTGGTGGTGGAGGCGGCACCGTGTTGTCGGAAGGTCTTGGTCTTCTCCTTGGTGGCATGGTTCTGTCATAAAAAAAAATGACCAGTCGGTAAGACTTCAATAGTGATAACGAGTCGAGTGTTACTGGTTTCATCCCTCTTGTATTTTATCAAAACTTTATTATGCGTAAACTGTTTGTGTGATCAGGTTATGATGTCTAGTTCCAAACATTCAATAAATAAAACGCATGCCAAATTTCATTGATAACATTTAGTACATAACGTTTAGAGGGAAAAGTTTGACCACATAAGGGTCTACATTATATCACTACAAAAGATAGACTTGGCATTGCAAAAGCCCTTTGAATAGTGTAATCACTTAGTCGCAGGGTCGAACTACATACCAAGAGTAGCACCAACACGTACTCATAAAATTTTATCACCAAGACGTGAGAATAGTAACGAGTTCTAATCACTACGACCCTTCTTTGACGGAGGCTGCGATGATGTCGATGCGCCCTGTAGTTCCGCCAATCTGCGTTCGGATGCAACCATTCTCTCTTCGAGTGCCATGTATCTTTCCCGATACTCTCTTGTTTCTGCTTGAGCAGCGAGAAGGTCTTGTATGAGTTGGTCTCTGTGGTGAGAGTCTCGTTCCAGGTCTCTGGTACAATCAGTAGTAGACTGTACGATGGCGCTTAGCTCCTGGACCTGATCGGTCGTCGTCCTACCACGATCATCCATACTTGCTATTCGCTGTATCGTGACGGGGAGAGCTCTGTCAGCCGGTCCACCATGAGTGAGATCATAGTAACCTTGTTGACAGCCATATGGTGACCGCTGGCGTTGTTGTCGGCTCCACCTTTCGATCGTTGTTACCCAAGGGGGTTCAGGTTCGTTGTATCCAAAATGGTGCGCGGGTACCCTCGCGATGTAGGGAGGGTTGAATACTTCTGGTGGTTCCTCCGCTTCGTTCCCAAACATGACTATCTCATCACCTCCCTCTTCTTCCTCTTCGTCTTCCTCTTCTTCTTGGTCGTCTTCCTCTTCTTCTTCTTGTTCGTCTTCCCCCTCGGGCTCCTCCTCGGGATCCTGTTCGGGATCCTCCTCGAGATCCTCTTCGGGATCCTCCTCGGGGTCATCATCGATCCATCCCGCGTTTCCCTGATTGGGAAAATATGGGTCCCCGGGTATATGAAATCCTGCCATGTCGTCTGCACGAGAAACGGGGGTTAAGAATTACATATCGGAAAATAATAACCTGGCGCTATAGAAACATACAAATACTCCTATAGTATTTTTAAATGTTTATACTTGGTTCTTAGCGTGTTCTTTATGGAGTGTAGTTAGGTTATCAGATTTTTCGCTCATTACGACTATTCCTTAATGTGCGTAAGTTACTTCTCGGATGGATATAGTTGATCAGGCTATATCCTTCCCAGAACTGATTACACATGCTAAGGCGTACTAATAATGTTCGACTCCTCCTCTTTCAATTTATGTTCTCCTAAGTTATGACACCATGCGAGTATAGAATGCATGTAAGTATACTTTAAAATAAGAATTTATTTGTTATCTAAAAGTACAACTCGTTAAAGCATTTTAAGAATCAGAACTTTTAGTCCCAAATGTGTTTATATTTTGTATATATTATGTGGTTTGACATACTTAATTCACTATAAACCGCGCTCTGATACCAATCTGTCACAACCCCAAACCAAGGATGGCGGAAACGTCCAGGGGTGGAGTACTTCATGTAGAGTATCATAACCACAATTTCAATAGTAATTTAAGCAAACACAGCCAACATATATATAATTGAAAAAGTTACATCACTTGTATGAATTACATGTTTCAAAATCAATTATAATATGTTGACAAAATTTGAAAAGTTTGACGCCTTAACGTCCCATCTTCAAAAGCACTTGATTACCTGTTTAGTGATTTCCTGAGAATACAAGTTGTTTGTGTCAACACAAAGGTTGGTGAGTTCATAAGCTTTTATTATAAAACTTAGTAAAAGTCTTTCACATGTAAATGTCACGTTTGTTTCAGAAAAATCCGATATTTTCCTTAAAATCCGTATAATGTAGCCTTATAACCAAAGACCAAAATGTGTATGAAATCATCCTTACTTAGTAGAAATGTCGTGAGTTTGAAATGATATGGAAAGTAAATTTTAAATCAACCTAAAACCTACTTAGGTTTTATGTAATCCCGTAAACTTTATGAATTGTTATCTCCCTAGGTGATTCGCTATAATCATACTGTGACTATGTGAACCTGCCACAACGTTTCTCAGGCGTCGCGAAAATGAAATGACATTTGTCACCCGTAGGCCTGCAGGTCCCACTATAGCTAGCAGCAAGGTGTGGGGTGTCAAACCCAATATAGATCTATATACAAGTATCACGTTCTCCTTCAAGGAGATTCTGATTATAACTACCAGGAATTATATCCCGCACTCGGACGTACGGGGAGAGAGAGAGTCTCACAATATAGGTTAACAAATTTACGTGAAATGTGTGTGAATATAAATCTTTATTGTATGAATGTACCCTTTTAGTACGAGTGTGTTGAGTGATGTATCATAAACTATACCTATTATAGTTTATCTAAAATGTATGTAATATGTATGAACTCTTTTATGAAAATGTATTAGTGTTATGAATTTGTCAAACTATACCTTTATAGTTTAATATACGTGTTCTAAAATGAATGATTAATATTTATTATGAATTACTTAGTTTCAGTTCATGATGGCAAACTAACAAGGAAACATATTCAATAATTAGAACTTATTATACACTTTGCTCAACATAATACGAAGTGTTATGATATTTACATGCTGTTGGCTAACTTTAGCCATTCTGCCCTGTTTTGGAAAAATCATAGAAAAATCATACGAAGTCGAAAACTAGATCCGTAAATTCTGAGAGTTCACAAAATGTGTCTAGTTTGCTCATAATTTTTATCACGATTTTTAATGACCTCCAACTTGGGTGAATAAGTCCAAAATCACAGACTGGTCCGGATTTTTGTTTGAAATGATAGGCAGTTTTGTAAAAATCACCATAAATTGTAGGAAAATCTCATGGAGATGTGCAAGTAGTCATTTTAAAGGTACAAACTTGAACTATTTGCACCTTGTACAGTTTTGAAAACAAAAATGTTTAAGATGCCCAAAACAGTCCGTGAATGGAGTTGAACGTTTTTGATGAAGGCTGTTAGAAAAATTTAGTTATGTTCTTAGTGTTTTAACTTGTATTCCCCCCCTGAAATCTTGAGAAAACATGAAAATGTAGGGGTATGAACTCACCTTAAGTGATTTCAGTAGATGATTGTTGAAGAATGGAAGTGTTTAATTCAAGAACACTTGGAGATGCCTTGAAGATTTTCGAGAATCTAACATTATAGTTATGGAGTTTGTGTAAGCAATCAGTGATTTGAGTAGAATGAAGTGAAATAATCATAAGGAAGATGAATTTTACTTACTAAGAGTGGAATAACACTTGAAAATCAGCCTTGAATCTCGAAATTTATGTAGAAAAAGTTTGAGAGAAAAGTGGTGTTTGATACTTAGTGAAATGAGAGCAAATGAGAGAATATGAGGAGAGATGATGTTTGTTCTAGCTATAAAAACGTGGGATTGAGTGTAATTTGAGCACAAGGGACATTGAAGTGACCTAGGTAAGGTGGGGAGGTATGGCTGGTCATAGAGTGGGTGTGGGGTGGTTGCTTGTGACATAAGTTAAGGCAAAGTCAACACTCCACCTTAAATAAATCCCCCATTAGATCTTTATTATTTAGATAATGATTTTCATCAAAATATGTTTAAATTATGAATATTTAGGGTTTATTATGTTAAAATATAATTTCTGGATAAAATCCCGCTTTAAAATCACGAAAAACGGGCTTAAAATGTTAAAAATATCAAAAAGGGGCTAAAAGTGACAAAATTCCGAAATGTGGCCGAGGTTCGGCCTTCTGATGCTGAAACCGAGAGAAGAGAGGGTAGAAACCGAGAGGGGAGAAGAGAGAGAGTAGGAACCGAGAGGGGAGAAGAGGGAACAGAGAGGCGCGAGGAGACAGAGAGGAGAGAAAGGAGCAGAGAGGCACGAAGACAGAGACCGAGAGAAGAGAAGAGACAGAGAGGCGAGAAGACAGAGACCGAGAGAAGAGAAGAGAACAGAGATCGAGAGAACGAGTAGAGACAGAGAGTGAGAAGCGACCGAGAGAAGGCGACAGAGACCGAGAGAAGAGAAGAGAACAAAGACCGAGAGACCGAGTAGAGACAGAGAGTGAGAAGTGACCGAGAGAAGGCGACAGAGACCGAGAGAAGAGAAGAGAACAGAGAGGAGAGAAGGAGCAGAGACCGAGAGGGGCAGAGACCGAGGCTCAGTCTCGCATGCCTCAGCCAACAGAGGCTCGGTTTTGGTCCATAAGAGGCCTCTCTTCTTGGTTTCGGTTCCTAAAGCCTATTTTTCTCGTTTTCGCCCCGTTTTAAGCCGTTTTTGACCCGGTTAAGGGTCGGAATGACCCGAATGATTCTAAAAAGTTATGGGAACTTTTGAGAGAGATTTTACATACTTGGAGAGATTTGGGAGAGATTTGACATTCTTGGAGATTTCTCATACAAAGAGATATTTGAGAGAGATTTCACATACTTGGAGAGATTTGGGAGAGATTTGACATTCTTGGAGAGATTTCTCATACAAAGAGATATTTGAGAGAGATTTCAAGTGTGGCATTTGTGAGTGTTTGGCTCCGCAATGCAAGGTTCTTGAGCCCCGTTAAGTCATGATTAAGGATCCTACACACTCCCGATGAGTATGCAACATGGTTTTTATCAGTTTAGTTCATTGATTAGCACTAAGGCTTAGGAAATTTTAACACAAGACTTTTCCCAAGTGATGTTTTCCCATTAATATAGCAAGTTATATAGTATGAACATAACACAAACCCTAATACACAAGGTTTAAATCGAGTTGACCGGTTTGACTTGATGACTTGACTTGACTCAAGATTGACGATTGTCATAGTTTCTCACTATTGTCATCATCTTTATGAATTTTCAGTAAAAGATGCCTCCTCACAAGAGTGCAACTAGAAGCCCGCCTGCGAATCAAACTCCGCCTCCACCACCTCCTCTTCCACAGTTCGATCCACTAATGTTTCAGACAGTTGTAACCGCAGCTATGGCCCAAATAAATTCTGGTGATGCAAGTGGAGCCAGAATGGGCACCAACTCTAGACATGGTGAAGTCCACTCACATACACAGGGGGTGTACCTATAAGGATATCATGAGCTGCAAACCCACATTCTCCAATGGAACCGGAGCGATCATCGCACTGTCCCAATGGATCGAAAGAATTGAATCCATCTTCGAGATTTGCTCGTGCCCTAAGGAAAGCAAGATTAAGTTCGCTGCTTGCGCCTTCACTGAAAGGGCCCTGACATGGTGGAATGGCCATGTCAAATCACTCTCCTTGGTAACAGCCAACGCCATGGGCTGGGACACACTGAAGGACCTTCTGACAAGGGAGTGTTACACTAGCGGTGAAATACAGAAACTCAAGGAGGAACTCTGGGTCCTCAAGATGAAGGGGACCGATGTAGTGGCTTATACGGCCAGGTTCTGCGACCTGGTAACTATGTGTCCTAACATGATCCCCACTGAGGGCAAGAAGATTGAACGATACATCTGGGGCTTAGTACCCCCATATCGAGGGAACGTTTTAGCATCACGCCCTACGACCTTTGACGGTGCCAAGGATTGGCCCAAAGGTTGATTAATCATGAAGCTCCTTCCACTCCATCAACGACAACAGCAGTGGCCACTGCACCAACCAAGACATCCGATAACAAGAGGAAACGATGGGACCGGAAGAAGAGCAAATCAACACAATCCTCTTCAAAGAATTAACAAGTGGTGGCCGTCCATGCCGCCACTACTCTTGCTGTCCTTGTACCAGCCAAAACATATGCTGGAAACCTACCCAAGTGCACCACGTGCCTTTCCATCATAACGGCCCCTACCGTGAAATGCACTGCACTAACTACGACTGGAAGGGCCATACCGGCCGGTTTTGCAGATCTCAGCCCAAACCCATTTCTCAAGTCCCCAGCTCGGGAGTAAGCCAGGCCTGCTATGGCTGTGGCGAAGTAGAGCATTTCAAAAGAAACTGTCCGAAAGCTGGGAATACGGGAGGAACAGGAAGACTACTTGCTATTGGCCACAATGAAGTAGTAGCAGACCCCACAGTAGTCACTGGTACGTTCCTTCTTGATAACTCTTATGCTTGTATCCTATTCGATAGTGGGGGAGAAAGAATCTTTGTAAACCAAAACTTTAAACACTTACTTAAACAATCCCCGCAACCATTAAAAGAAACCTTCATCGTAGAAATGACTAACGGAAAGACAGAGAGTTCTAACGAGATCTACATGGGTTGTACCGTCACTCTAAATAATCACTCATTCCTAATCGACCATATACCAGTATCGATCAAGAGTTTCAATGTCATTGTGTGCATGGACTGGTTGAGTCTCCATCATGCCGATATCCTGTGTTTCAACAAAGCCATCCGCATAAACCTACCGAATAACGAAACCGTGATTATCTACGGAGACAAACCCAGTACGAGCGTTCGTATCATCTCAAGTATTCAAGCCTAGAAGTACTTACGTAAGGAATATCCTGCATTCCTTGCACATGTCGTCGATACGAGCCAGAAAACAAAAGACCTAAAAGACTTCCCCGACGTTTTTCCAAAAGAGCTACCAGGTTTACCTCCCCAACGTCAGGTCGAGTTTAGGGTCGACTTAATTCCAGGAGCTACCCATGTAGCTGAATCGCCCTATCGTATAGCACCTGCTGAGATGCAAGAACCGTCTGGTCAACTTAACAAGCTGCTCAGCAAGGGATTTATAAGACCAAGCTTCTCACCCTGGGGAGAACCGGTCTTGTTCGTAAAGAAGAAAGATGGATCATTCCGTATGTGCATCGATTACTAAGAACTCAACAAGCTGACAGTCAAAATTTGTTACCCTCTTCCTCGTATAGATGATTTATTTGACCAACTGCAAGGGGCGAGTTACTTCTCCAAGATTCATCTGAGGTCTGGGTATCACCGATTACGAGTACTTGTGGAGTATGTCCCGAAAACAGCCTTCCGAACTCGTTACGGACACTACGAGTTTGTAGTGATGCCGTTCGGACTGACCAACGCACCCATAATATTCATGGAATTAATGAATAAGGCGTGTCGTCCTTACTTGGATCAGTTCGTTATCGTCTTCATTGATGACATACTTATCTACTCTCGAAGTAAGGAGGGGGATAGCGATCATCTACGACAAGTCCTGGAAACCCTACGATCGGAGAAGCTATACGTGAAGTTCTCTAAGTGCGAATTTTTGATCTAAAGAGTCGAATTCTTAGGACATGTGGTTAGCGAAGAAGGAATCCACGTGGACCATCCAAAGTTAAAGCTATTGAGAACTGGTCAGCACCAAAGACGCCTACAGAAATTCGTCAATTTCTAAACCTTGCTGGCTACTATCGAAGTTTCATACAAAAATTCTCTCGGATCGCGAAACCCCTTAGAACATTGACCCAGAAAGGCGTGGCCTTTGACTGGGGAGAGAAACAAGAGAAGACATTCCAAACCCTGAAACGAGCCTTATGCACCGCACCGATACTATCCCTCCCTAAAGGGACATAATATTTCGTGGTTTACTACGATGCATCCAATCAAGGGCTCTGTTATGTTCTGATGCAACGCGGAAAGGTCATCACCTACGCCTCAAGATACCTGAAGGTACATGAGGTCAACTACACCACACACGACCTCGAACTAGGGGCGGTTGTGTTCGCCCTAAAGATCTGGAGACACTACCTCTACGGTACAAAGAGCACGATATACGTTAACACAAAAGCCTCCAACACATATTCAACCAGAAGGAGCTCAATATGAGACAACGATGGTGGGTTAAGCTACTCAATGACTACGAATGCGAAATTTTGTATCATCCAGGTAAAGCCAATGTAGTAGCAGACGCCCTAAGCCGGAAAGAATATTCTGGACGAAGGGTCAAGTCATTAACAATGACTTTCCATTCACATTTATCCGCAAAGATTAAGGAGGCTCAGCTGAAAGCCTTGAAACCTAAAAATGTGGCTGGAGAATCCCTGCGAGGAATGGATAACAACTTGGAAGTCAAGGGTAACGGAGCCTTATATCTCATGGACCGAATCTAGACACCGCGACATGGTGGCTTCAGAGACTTGGTCATGAAGGAAGCTCACAACACTCGATACTCCGTTCACCTATGTTCAGATAAGATGTATCTAGATCTTAAAAAGTCATACTGGTGGCCTAACATGAAAGCAGAAATCGCTACCTTCGTGAGTAAATGCCTTACTTGCGCCAAGGTCAAGGTCTAATACTAGAAACCATCAGGTCTACTCCAACAACCAGAGATACCTGAATGGAAGTGGGAGCGGATCACTATGGACTTCATAACCAAGCTACCCAAGACAACGGGTGGGCTTGATACCATATGGGTCATCGTCGATAGATAGACCAAGTTCTCGCACTTCCTACCCATCAAGGAAACAGACAAGATGGAGAAGCTCGCACGAACATAAATTAGAGAGATCATAAGACTGCATGGTGTTTCCATATCTATTATCTCCGATAGGGATAGCAGATTCACTTCGAGATTCTAGCAGTCACTGCAAAGCTCCTTAGGAACGAGGCTGGACATGAGTACAACCCACCATTCGCACACCGATAGACAAAGTGAGAGAACTATCCATACTCTGGAAGATATGCTGCGAGCCTGTGTGATCGACTTTGGTAAGACATGGGATACCCACTTACCCCTTGTCGAGTTTTCCTACAATAACGGTTATCACACGAGCAACAAGGCTGCTCCATTTGAAGCCCTCTACGACCGAAAGTGTAGGTCCCCTCTTAAAAATGTTGTTAGAATTAGAGGGGATTTTATCGACCGTGAACAAAATTTGTATCCCAAACAGTTTCCTAATTTGTGGAAACCAATTTAATTATGTAATAGGTTGTGAGATATTCCTTTAATAAAACAATTTCCATTTTATAAAACCTTACCTTATATTACAATGCACTTTATTTTTTTAAGTTATATTTATATAAATGCAACACGTACCTTTTTTTTAACAAAAATTAACATGTTCAAGAAAAAGTAGTTGTAAAAAAATATAGGCTCAAAACTGCAAACAATATTTTTGTGTAAGTTATATGACAATTGACTACTCTTTGACATTATTTAACTATGGTTTTTTAGTTTTGACTACTACTTTCTATCCTGTATAATGTATTGTCATTTCAAATAGTAGATTTGTCATTTCAAATAGTATTTTTGTGTAAGTTATATGACAATTTGACTACTTGTTGACATTATTTGTCATTTCAAACATTATTTGCCTACGTTCTTTTATTTATAATGTATTGGTATTTCGAAATGACTACTCTAAAAACAAATAATTACCCCCGCATTCAATTTGAAATTAAATCGATTTATATTGGATAACTTATTCATTGAAACATACCAATTGTTAAAACGAATGGATTCAATGAGGTATACAAGAAAAGTTTTTCCAACCTACCGATATTCTTTCATAATCTTGAAAGAACAAATCGTAACTCTTTCACTCATTAAGAAAGATATGAGAGACATGTTTCAATTTTGTTTTGTTGCATTGGGATGTGTGAGAAGTCCTTCTCTATAGTAAGTTATTATTTATTTCAACTTCATATTTGCCTAATGTTGGTATCGTTTCTTGCAGATTATTACCTTTCTCACATCCATGATACCAACACTATTTGTTGCTCATGTACCCCTAATTGAGGAAAACATAATGACAATGTATGTTGCTCTTGCTCTTGCTTTGGATGGTAATCATGAACCCCTGATCATAACATTCGCTTTGGGAAGCATTGATTGTGACGAGGCTTAGACTTGGTTCATGAGAAGGTTGAAAGAATGCTTAGCTGACACTACTGAAGTTGGTTTTATAAGCCATATATCTGACTCCATAGACTACGCCATTAGGCAAGTATACGCATATTCGTATCATGGGTATTGTTGTAAAAATATAGCCGATAAAGTTCAGGCTTCTACACGAAGTACCATTATCGAACAGTTGTTCTGGAAGACATGCAAAACGTATAGTGTGTCTGAACTTTACGTTTGTATGAACAAATTAAGAAATGAGGTTAATGGGAATGATCTTCACTGTCTTGAAAATATTGCAATTGCAAAATGGGCTCAAGCCTTTTTTCCTAAAGTTCGTTTCAATGTGAAATACATCAGCATTCCGATTGGATTGAATTGGCTAAGAACAAACACACACAAGTTACCAATAACGACAATTATTGGAGTGGTCCATTAGTCAATACAAATAGTGTACACCCAACGAGCTGAATTCGAAGGTAATAAATATTTTTTATTTAACTTTTCCCTTAATATACCCCCTTTTGAATTGTAACTCAATTAATTTTACAGAGGGAATGCATGGTCATCTTACCCCTTACGCATAACACGTGCTTGAAAGAAGAATGAATCAGGCTAATGGTTATGAGGTTACATATATTGGTAGTTACAAATTTGAAGTGAGTTTAAATTTAACCATAGAAAAGGTACAAGTTGAATGTGGTATTTGTACTTGCAGCAAATGGCAAAAATGCGGCATACCCAGTGAACATGGTATAACATCACTAAGCATGCTTACAGTTGAAGAAATACAAAAAATGGTAAATTATAAGTTGACTTCTGCGCTTTATCAAAATGCATTACGAGCTGAGACGGTCAATCCTATTCCAATCCTTCTACATTGCGAAATACCAGTTGAAAATATGGTCGTCTTACCACCATTTGCACGTTAGTAGAATATTAAGTTATATTTATTATTAATGTTATATTTAATTGTTATGTTTATTTGTAATTCTAATTTCCTTTCAGTTTTATGTAATGTTTATTAGTAATGTTATGTGTACTTGTAATTCTAATTTCTTTTTAGTTTTATGTTATGTTTATTTGTAATGTGTCTGACGTGCACGAAACATACTTTGGAGGGTAATACCAATGAGGTAACGATATCAGATTTGAAATCCGTACATTTTCCGACGAACAACTATGTACAAAGAATGTAATCAACATATAAAACACGAAAATCAGACTTAAAAAAAAATACTTAAATGGTAAGCTAAAAATGAGAATTTATATTATTTTATATCGATTTTAACAACACGAAGCATACTTTGGAGGGTAAAACCAATGATGTAACGATATCGGATTTGAAATCTGGATATTTTCTGACAAACAACTATGTACAAAGAACATAATAAACATATAAAACATGAAAATCAGACTTAAAAGCATACTTTTTTGGTAAGCTAAAAATGACAATTTATGTTATTTTATATCGATTTTAACAGCAAGAAACATTTTTGGAGGGTAAAACCAATGAGGTAATGATATCAGATTTGAAATCCAGATTTCCCACAAACTAATATGTACAAAGAACGTAATCAACATATAAAACATGAAAATCAAACTTAAAAACATACTTTTATGGTAAGCTAAAAATGACAATTTATGTTATTTTATATCGATTTTAACAGCACGAAACATACTTTGGAGGGTAAAACCAATGAGGTAACGATATCGGATTTGAAATCCGGATATTTTTTAGAGGAACAACTATGTACAAAGAATGTAGTCAACATATAAAATATGAAAATCAGACTTAAAAGTATACTTTTATGGTAAGCTAAAAATGACAATGTATGTTATTTTATTTCGATTTTAACAGTACGAATCATACTTTGGAGGGTAAAACCAATGAGGTAACGATATCGGATATAAAATCCGGATATTTTACGACGAACAACTATATACAAAGAACGTAATCAACATATAAAACATGAAAATCAGACTTAAAAACATACTTTTACGGTAAGCTAAAAATGACAATTTATGTTATTTTATGTCGATTTTAACAACAGAAACATACTTTGGAGGGTAAGACCAATGAGGTAACGATATCGGATTTGAAATCCGGATATTTTCTGACGAAAAACTATGTACAAAGAACGTAATCAACATTTAAAACGTGAAAATCAGACTTAAAAACATACTTTTATGGTAAGCTAAAAATGTCCAATTATGTTATTTTATATCGATTATAACAACACGAAGCATACTTTGGAGGGTAATACCAATGAGGTAACGATATCGGATTTGAAATCCTGATATTTTTCGAAGAATAACTATGTACAAAGAACGTAATCAACATATACAACATGAAAATCAAACTTAAAAACACACTTTTATGGTATGCTAAAAATGACAATTTATGTTGTACAAAAAACAAGGTAGATCTTTTAATTATAATTATAAAAACGAGGAAGATATTTTAGAAATTGTTAAAGATCATTATATTTTCGAGCACGAGGGAAGTTACTTCGAGTATGAGGATACTTGGTTCTAGTTAAAAATAATAAATATTTCATGTATAAGGCTCTTTTATGTGAAATGTCTTATGTAATGTTTGCTACGGGTGTATCTCATTTTCTATAATGTTTTATGTTTGTGTTTTATTTTTCATGGAATAAACTAAATAATAATTAGGGTACTAGATTTAATTAATAATGTCAGTAGTGCAGTTTAATACATGCAATACAAATTACAAATACGGGAATTCATTACTTTCCTACATTAATCTAAAGACAATTTAAATCAAATGTACTGTCGAAATCAAAAGTAAGGTACACGCTTTCGTTATGTGACTCGCTCCTAGATGCCAATTCATCAGTTATTATCCCATTTTGTGTCGATTTTCTCATCCCCCTAGATCCGCTCCCCGAACCCTTACCCATACAATCGTTCATCGTGTGTCCAAACTGACCGCATGTAGAACATTCTTGTCGTATGGGACGCTCACCTTGCGACAGAATACGTCCAGTGTTTCGTGGCCTACTCGAATGATGTCTCTCCATTATGGGTGGCTTCACAATCATCAAATCTCTAGGGATCTCCTACTCAGATGGACTTGGAAAAGGGTTCACACACTCCTCATAGGTTTTCCTCAGTGTCTCTGTAAAGTAAGCTTTTAAAGAAAATTCCAAACAGTCTTCATAATGGTTCATTGTGAGCACTTTTATGACATGGCCACTGTTGGATTTTGAGCACTATAACAACCCTATGGTGTACATACAACACTAATGCTTTGGATATATGTTTTCTCTAGTTATACATGCGACATTCTTTTTCTAAAGCATTAAGCCTATCTAGCATACAAACTTGGTATTTGATACATACAAAACTAGTTAGATGATTACCTCTTGTTGTAGCTTGTAGAAGTTGGCCTTTCAAGAGCTTAGCACCTAAAATGTGATGCCTCTAAAAAGTCACAAACACCACCAACAATTGGATGACAATGAGAGAGAGCTTGGAGCACCAAAATCGGCTATATCCTCTTAGAATACTTGTGTGTTTCATTTTGGGACTAAGGGGATACATTTATAGTGTAGAATTCCAAAAGTCAAATATAAACCCTAATTCATACACTTAGGGTTATGATCCAATAACATATTTGGACTAACACTTCATGGACTTTCACATAAGCTTAGCCCATCACAAATCAATCATGGATCATTAGCCCAAACTTAATGTATCACTGATTTACATAATCAATCCCCGTTAATTTAATCAGTCTCTTTTGATCACTAAATTAATTCCAAATTAATTCTTGATCAATACCAATTAAATAATATGATTTCTCAATTAATATATTATACTTATAATATATTAATAAATCACAAATAACCTCTCTCTCTCTCAAATATCCGTCCTATCAGATTGTTTTGGTGAAGGAAACCAAAAAAGACCATGCTACTATCAGGTCATGTACATACCAATTATAGTTATGGGCTTAGACATCTAATCCAACAGTCTCCTACTTGGATAAGTCTAATAAGTATAACTGTAAGTGAAACTGATTAGCAACCGTAGCGCTCAAAAGTCGTTGTCAAACTATGACATGTCCTTTAGATAAGGGATCATATAGTCCTCTGTTCTTCAAGATATCATGTGGACAAATACATGGAACACAACCATACTTAATTTCCAAAAGTTTGTTTCCCGATTTCCGATTTGTTTGAGATAGAACATAATTGAACACATCAATTGAGTCTTTACTGGGCCCGACACATAATGATGAGATTAAAGTTTCTTTTAATCTATGAAGATCGATAAGATCTTGAACAAGTTATGAAAACAATGACGATATAAACACAGTAAAATTATAGAACAAGAATGAATCAAACGTGTTGAATGATTAAAACAAAATCCTCAGAAGAGCTCGATTAAGAACATCAACTGTAGAGGATTGGAAGGTTACAAGTATGATCAAAGAAACCTTTAGTCGTCTGGAAAATATTGTATTCTTAGATCTCTAAAAACCTTAACCTAATATGCATGCAAGCATAAGCTTATATACAAAGCATAAAAGACACACGGTTGGACAGGCCCTAACCGTAATACAAAGAATTATAAACAAACGAGCCCAAAAGACGCAATCTTCTAAGCCCAACAACCTCCCCCTTTGCGTCAATTTGGGGCGAGATCTTCACTCTGTATTCAAAGCAGATGGCTTCTTTACCGTTTGAAAAATTTTCGGTATCAAAGCCAGAATATGATGCCTGAAGGTAATATACCAACGAAGCATATCTGTAAAGTTCTTCTTATCTGCTGTTGTGTTCTGTTTGCATCGGTGAATGATATTGATGATGTGCTCCAGACACTCTGTAGAGAACAGATGCTTGTCTACCAACGCAAACAGAAACTTGTGCTTATCCCCCCTTGTGAACATAACTGTCAGATTGGAAGAATCAATCTGCCCCAACTTCATTTTATGGACATCTCCGTTTTGGAAGTGGGCTTGACAGTCGGTTTCTTGTTCATCACCTTTGCTATTTCCTGATCCATAGTGGCTAGCTCATGGACATAGGAAGCCAACATTCTTTTAAGATGAGAAAGAATTGGTTCATATTCTCTCTGGTTGGAGAGAAGAATGTTGTATAGCAAGATCCAATCGTGGGGGTTCAGACTGGGAAGATCTGCCAGAGAAATAAGATGTTCGGTGTTGGCAGTTCCTCTGTTGATTTTGAAATTGACGTTTACAAATTTCCCAGCCTGGGTTGGTTTCAGTACCTTGACTCTAATAATTTTCTGGGCACTCCAAGTCAAGTACTGAGGTTGACCGAATTTCAGATAGAAATCGATAAGCTCCCTGTCAACCTTCGGGTTCGGATGAGGGACGTTTGCAGTGACATCAAAGTAGTGAAAAGTGAAGGCTTTACGCGTAATGGGCATGTCGAACTGCGAGTCTTTGGAATTTTCACACTCAAAAGATGCAATCGGTTCCAACCAATAAATAGAAGGAAACTCAATTGCTTGAGTGATGAGTGTGTCTCTGTCCCAATCTGGGAACAGAGTCTTTTTAGCTTGAATAGCCTCCTCATCCTCCCGGATTTTCCTTTCTCTGGCTTCTGCCTCACGAGCTATTTTCAATGTTTCATCAAGCTCTTTGTCCCGTTTATTGCGTTGAAGAGCTTCAGTAATGGTTTCATCTGATTCTGATTCGCTCTCAACTTGGACATGTTTACCAGAACCCGAAGCTACATTACCCTTCGGTTCTGTTTTGGACATACCTTCCTCTCCCCCTTGTCTCGGAAGAACAGGCTTCTCCGAGACACCCTTCATTTCACTTAGGATAGTGATTGCCGGAAGGAGTTTCGCCTGGAGATGCTGACGAATAGTGAGGGTTAGGAAGGGATCATGGGAGTTAAGAACACCGGTTAACAGATTTTTAACATCACCAGCGCAACTCTGAAGAACTGCCCGTTGAGTTTGAAGCAAAGTGATTTCTTGTTGTGCCTGGGCCAGTTGAACCTTCTGTAAGTCAATAGTTTCCTGGTGCTTGATAACTTCTTCCTTCAGGGTGCTCTCGGCTGCCAAGGAGGCAAAACGTGAATCCAAAAATTTGAGAAGTGAAGTGGATTCAGTTTTGAGGTCAGCACGCAGAGCCTCAAATTTCCTGGTTTCTCCCTGAAGAGTGGCTGTGAACGAGTCTACTGACGCTTGAAATTTGGAAGCATTTGAGTCAGCATGAGCCTTGAGAGAATCAAGAAAGATCTGAGTGGTATGAACAACCTCAGAAACTTCCTTAGTAGCTTTGGAGCATGAGGCCGCTGAATTCTCTACGGCGTCAGTAGAACGATCCAAAGCTTCGGTGTAAGTCTGGATCGCTGACTCGATAAAAGCCTTCAGCACAGCACCCCCATATGCTTTACTGTCAGCCAGCAGACTGTCGAGTTTTGCGTGAATCTCTTGAAGTTGCTGACTTGACACAGGGGTATCTATATCGGTGTCGGTAGGGATCCGGTAAGGGCTGTAATAGATGGAATCAAATTCTTCATCATCACCCCCTAGGGTAGCACCGGAGTTGGAAGATGGAGAAGGGGAGGATTGAAGATTGATGACCGGGGTTTCAACCACAGAAGCAGCCCCTGTATCAGATACGTTGACCGTTACTGGTGGTTGGGTTGTGGTTATAGTGATAGATTCTGTGATAATAGGTTGGGAGATAGAAGATGAAGGTTGAGAAACGGTGAAGGGAATAGTGGTTTCGGTTGAGGTTTGGGGAATTAATGTTGGAACAGAACTTGAGATGTTCTGTTTGGGTGATTGGGTTGGGGTTGGAAATTTTGGGGAAGTAGGAGGAGAAGGAGATTTGGTAATTTGGGGAGATTTAGGTGGGGTAGGTGAGTTTTGTGGAGACGAAACGGGTGTAGTTTCGGGTTTAGGATTAACGGCTGGTGGGGTAGGTGAGTTTTGTGGAGACGAAACGGGTGTAGTTTCGGGTTGAGGATCAACATCTTCTGTTTCGGATGGTGCATTCTGTTTTGATTTAGAAGGAGATCCTTTGGCTCTTTTAGCCATCTTCTTGACCTTTTTCGTTATGGGCTGAGAAGGTTCCTCTGCCTCGGATTTGCGTTTGGAGGACCTTCTCTTTTTCTCCGTTTGGGGTGCGGGTTCCTTCATCTCAGCCTTCTCCTTTTTGCTCACTCTTTTGCCCCGGTTAGCAGGCTGATCCAGAGCCTCAAGAGTTGCACGTTGTTCCTCGGAAAGAACCCTAGGAGGCAGGGGGTTCTGGAGCTGTAGTCCGCCATAATCTTGCTGTGGGGCGTGACGCATCTGTACATGGACTCAGGGATTAGTCCATAGTGGAGGAACTTACTTGGATCTGAGAGAATGATTTTCTTGGTGTGATATGTGGCAATTGAAGCCATAAGAACATCCTTCATGACAGGGATGTCAAGAGAATCAATGGCTCTCCTGGTGATGAGGGTCCAAAACCTGGCGCATGAAATTTCTGAGTGCCTTGCGGTAGTGTTGAGACTCTGAAACACTTGAGACCAGAGAATCGACCCATAGTCAAGATTGATGCCGTTGTAAAGCCCGTACAGCATTGTAAGAAATCCTTTGCTGGTGGTGTCGGAACCACCACATCGCTCCGCTAAACCCTTAATTAAAAGGGTAAGCAATCCATTCCACTGAGATGGAAGACATGATTTCTTGACTTTGGCAATAGATGTTAGAACATCTGTATACCCCATCTCGTACATCATCTTAAAGATCTGGGCGGTTGTGATGAAGTCTGGTGAGATGACAGAAGCATCCACGGCAAGCCCTAGAAGAGAGCAAAACCGTGTTTTGGAAACGGAAGTCTTCTTGTCGTGAATAGAGAAGTAGATACGGTCTTTGTTTCTGTCGTAGCTAGCGGTGGTGTAGACTTGAGATAGCAGGGACATAGGAACGGCCTCCACCTGCGTTAGTGCCAATACCAATGGGGAATATTTGAGGCATTCCACCACGTAGAGCATATATGAGTCATAGACGAATGGAGACAACTCTATGATCATGTTCTGATTTGGTTTGATTGTAAGAAAAGAAGAAGAAGCAGATTGATCGTGAGCAGAAGAAGAAGTCGCCATTGTTGAGTTTTTGGAAGAAGATGAACAATGGCAACTTTATCAGAGAGATAATGCTTTGAGAGGTAACTGCCAAAGAACACGATCACGTCTTATTTATACCGTTCTCAGGAGAGAGAAAATCGTGATGATGAGGAACCCAAAACGTCGCCTGAAAAAGCGCGATTAGAAGTTATGGTGTATTCAATGAAGACGTCAGCACACGTGGGGTTGAAATGAATCCTTTGCACGCACCCAAATCTTTTTCGTACCATTTGAAATCCCTTGTGCCCTTGTTTGGTTACAACTGAAACTTAGAACCATGTGCCAAACAGCAATTAGAATGTGGAAAAAAAATTCCGTGCATAAGAGTGTGAAAGACAAGGAAATAAATCAAATGTGTTTGGAAGTGCGTGTTGTCTAAATAAAAGACAGAAGGCAGAAGATTCCGGGCAAGAATCGCGTCCTTCAGAGTCAAGAGAGACCTGAAGTGTTTGTGTGGTTTCCCGAGAAATACGATCAGTTGTCTTTAGAGAAACAATGAAAGGCGTCTTCTGTTGATGGCTAAGAGGTGGCTGAACTCAAACCAAACATTAAGTCTTGACATAAAACTAAGTGTTGGTAGAGTTACCTGTGAGACCGATGTGATCTGTTGAACAGTGTGACATCCCGGAATTTAGGTCATAGATTTCAAACGACTAAACTACGACAAATCTATTTGTAATTAATTCATTTAGCTTTAACTGCATCTAAGGAAATATAAATGAGTTAATTTCAATTATTATATAATATTTGATGATATTTTTATGCCCAAACGTGTAAACTGGTAACCCAATCAAACCGCTCAACTGCAGCGCTGACTAATGCGTCTGAAAATTGAAATTTAACATTTTTCATTTTTGAGCAAAATAAACACAAAAATATGATAGTACATGTTCCCCCATTTCCAAAAATATAAAGAACGTCCAAAACGGAGTTTGTATGCAAAAGATATAACCGCTTTAAGAAAAACGGACAGTAAAACACTTTTATTCTTTAATCGCGTAAATAAAAACGTTCCGTTGAGGCACTTACGCTTTGCCGACGGGATTTTTGAGAGCATTTTTGGACTCAGGATATAGAATATTATTTAATTTCACACTCAAAATAATTCTTACGAAAATATTTATGAAAGTCGCAAAAACGGACACCGCCAACCGTTAAGACGCAAAACTTCAAACGCCATTTCCCGGAGATCCGTAACTCCAAAAATTAATCCGTTTGATGTTCTGGAATCCTTGAATTATACTCTATCTAAAAGTCCTTTCGAAAAAAAATATTCGATGCACGAATCCCAAGGAACCCATTTTCGCATGTTTTGGATATGAAATGGAGGTATAACTCCATGTGGGGCCCCCATGGTGTGATGGACTCCAAAAATCTGATCTCCTTCCAGCTTCCCACGTGCTTCTCCTCTACCTCACTCTTCATCTTGGTTTGCAAGTATCACCAAAAGTACATAAACAGTTGAAGGTATGGCCATTAGTAAGCATGTGTGTGTAGACTTATACTATAAATAGAGGGTTTACTTCACCTGAATCCTCACAAACTAATCGGTTCTTCTTCTCTCTATCACTCCCTCTCTTAATCTCTCCCTCTCTTCCTCTTTCCTTACACCACCACCCACTGCCACTAATATCAAACACCTCCTTCAACCATGGTTTGTTCCTGATTTCAACCACCGAGAGTCTCTCCACCCTCCCCTCTCTTTTTCTCGGGAAGAAGACGCAACAGAAGGCACCAGGAGGCTGTCGGGGACCCTCCTGCCACCACCGACGAACAAACCACCTTCTCTTTTTGTGCTGCTGTGTTGCTGCCACTGTAAGTCCCTACCGTCACCACCTTGTATATTTATTTCCTTCTCATTGTCGATCATAATAAACAACCAAAGAACCATAAAATCATGCGTAATTCTTTTCCTTTGTTTATGCATGGAATTCGAGTGAACACAGGAGGTTAACACCTCCTGTGTAATTGATCGACACTATACAAACATGCATTCCATTTAAATAGATATGATCCCTCAACTTTGAAATTGTCCATTATTAGTCCCTCCATATTTAGAATTATCTCAAATCTAGTTGTTAAACAATGAAAGTTTAATCAAAATATTTAAAACATACCCTAAACTGAACAAATCTTTTCAAAACAAATCAAACTTTAAATACAAAATTAAATGAACAATGTTTATACGTATATATTAGAAATTTTAAAGTTGATTTCAAATAAATTAATTTTGGTTATTTAAAAACTTGCGGAAAAATAATAAATTAAATTTTAAAATTTATTTAAAATAATTATAAATTTTAAATTGGCAAAAGTTAGGGAATTATTCAAGAAATTGTTATAATACTTAATCACGTCCAAATATTAATATATATCGAATTTCTAGGAAATCGAACTAATCCCGGAGATCACGACCTCACGGCAATACATTCTGGTCTTAAGAACTACTCGTTTACCACTCGATAAGGTGAGAGTTACGGCCCCTCTTTTTGTACTTATTTGTTTTGGGGGAGAATACATGTGCTATATATTATTTATGATACAAATATATAAGTCTTATATGATATGCATGCTACAAATTTAAGTTATAAATACTTTCATCATGCATAAGACTTTACACACTTATACAAGATCGTTATGTTAAAATACATATCTCTATAAAAGCGAGTAATTTATACTTTTATAAATACGTCAACCATACTCGACTTTACAAATACTATACTACGAGTTTCATTGTGCCCGGTACTTATCTATAATTAAGTTAGGGCTGAGAGTTATTCACAAACTTTGCGTTAATGGTTTTTGAGTGAGACGCTACTATTCATTAGCTGAGTTTAATCACTTAGCCTGCCCCACACTGCTATAATCGTTAATCTTCGGAGCGAGTTACATATATATAGATCTATATAGGGTTGACAACCCCACCTGCGGTTGCTAGCTACAACCATCGATTGATCAATCGAAGCAGGTGATATGTGTCTACGATCGTTACTACGATGTCCAATGAAGCGTCGTAGGGAGGGGTACCTTTCGTCTATAGCTCGATTATAGAACTCACTAAAAACATTAACATGAATCTCTCTCACTTTTTCACTACAACCACATGTTTGGTTACTTTTAGAAATGTTTTTAAGTATGGTGGTTACTTATACAATGGATATGTTTAAACCTTCATGAAGTTATTACAAACACATTTTCTTCAAAAGCATAAAATTATTTATAAAATTAATTTTTAGCTTTTAAAGACTCATGACAAGCATTGTTTCAACTATCATTATACAAAATATATACATATATATATACATATATATATACTCTTGGACTTTTGAAAGTATTATTACTGCGGCTAGCAGAAAACCTGTGACTCTCACCAACCTCGTGTTGACTTTCAAAATACATGTATTCTCAGGAAATCAGTGAAATTTCGGGTACACTCAGACGATGGAAAACTTGGCTCGCAAGTACTTTAATTTTCTACTTTTGAACTGTTATGCCTAACTGTTAAGGCAAACTCGTATTATTATTTTATTACTATCTGTAAGAACTTTGTATGAAAACATAAACATGTAATGAAATGTTGTTTTGTTTATTGTTGTACTTGTGCTGTATATTCAATTTACCTGTGATCCATGAACTTAGTCGCACAGCCCGGCATGTTCCGCCGCCTCGGCCGGGGGTGTGACAGAATGGTATCAGAGCTAAATTGGCTATAGAGAACTCGTATCCTCGAAAGAGGAATACAACTATAGCAACTAGCTTCTTATAAAAGTATTATCAATAATAAAACTACTTCCCGACTACTTACGGTATGGTAGTTGGGAAGTACAAAACAAAGATTAATAATACTACAAACCCCACCAACCTTAATATGTAAGAGTTGATATATATACCCTGACCCACGATGAGAACACTTAATAAAAATTCTAAACATCCCTTCAACTAAAACTACCAACTCAACCCTTTAGGTCAAACGCCTCAATTAAAGGTTAGTATCGTACATAAGCCATACCACAAATAAACCTGGAACGCGCGCCTATGTTATTTATGGTCGGGCCGGTGCACAACCAACCTTGAGCAAGGAGTTTGACAAGCTACAACGGTTGAGAGTTTTAGAAGTTGAAGAATATCCATCAGATTCGTTGCTGAAGCTTAATACCTTAGACTCCTTTTATCAACCTTAAAACTCTTATAAAAAAAAAATAATAAAATAAAAAAAAAAAATAAAAAAAAAAAATAAAAAAAAAAATTAAAAAAAAAAAAAATAAAATAAAATAAAAAAATAAATAAATAAAAAAATAATAATAATAAAAATAAAATAAAAACTTATACAAATTTACTAAACCGCTTGAAACCCTTCTATGTAGATGGCTGGACTACCAGATAACCCTGATGACTGGTTTCAACTTGAGGATCCTGATGAGCCATTTGGAGTTCCTTTGCATCCACATCCACTACACTTAGCGGGGGATCCGTACTTTCCCCATGACGGTCTTGAGGAGGATCCCGAAGAGGATCCTGAGGAGGATCCCGATGAGGAGGAGCTCGAGAATGAGGGCATATTTCAGGATGCCCAAGAGACTGATGATGATGGTCCTGCAGAGGATGAGGGAGACCTCTCCGAAGAGGAACCTACTCCCCTTACCCCACCAGACTCACCACCGAGACCCTACTACCAGCCGTACCTTCTGCGCGGCAAGGGCCCTTGTATGATGAGGACCCCAGGAACTACTATATCTCCTATTTACCACTTGGACCCAGCTGCTCAGGTTTCCCGACCCACTAGTGGTCTATTAGGGAAACGTAATCGACCCAGTGAGCCATCTTGGCTCACAGACCTCCTTAGCAGGAGGGATGCTACTGATCTACCACCACGGTTTGAGGTTGGTGAATCTTCACGAGCACCACTCAGGTTTAATCCTGAGGATGATCCGATACCTCGCTTGATGACTCAGATTGATCAGACCGGGGATAGGATTAGATCCTTGGAGCAGTTTGTGAGAGGTCCAGGCTCTACTTCCCTCGACCATCGAGTTGAGACACTCGAGGAAGAGGAGAAGGAGAATTCTGATGCGATCCAGATATTATATCATCTCTCGGGTGCTGATCATGATGCAGTGAATGCCTTGAGTGCTCAGGTAAGAGCACAGAACTACCGGATTTAGATCATGGAGAGCGAGCTTGCTGCGCAGCGAAATCAGTTGGTTATCTCTGCGCAGGAACAACGCTACATCTTGGACCAGTTCGAGGACTTTGTCCTCTATGTGATGACTCGATTTGGGAGGTAGATATCTAGGGCAACTTGTGTCCTAGGATAAGGTTAGGACTTTTGAGGAATAGCTTTTGTATTGCAAGTGTTTATCACTGCCTGGTTTGTAATAGCTCTTTTGAAAAGCTTTTCTATTTCTAACCTTATATGGTTAAAACTTTGTAACCAAAACAAGCAGTTCTGATGACAATGTTTCTGTGTTTTATTAAATGTTTGTATTTATTATGTATTACTTGCAAAACTCTATATATCAGGAAAAGCTTTCATTTTCTGGTTTCGCAAGAAAAACAAATTGAACAAATACAAAATACACACACATTATAACTATATGGTTTAAAAAAAAAATTAACTTACTTATCTAACGTATTAGGATAATGCCTCGACGAAAAGAACCACGAGTTCGTCCACCACCGACTCCCCGAACTAACAGGAGAAGTGCTCCAGAGATAACTCAAACAACAGAAGAAACTCCAGACCCTGAAGAAACCCCAAGTGCTACAAATAACCACCAAAATTTCCAGATGGATCCCACCATGATGCAGAACATGCTTGCACAAGGGATTGCTACGGCCTTGGCGACTTATGAGGCAGCTCGAAACGGGAATACTGGAAATAGCGGAAGTGGTACTCCTGTAGTTGCCCAAAGAAATCCCAAACACTGCTCATACAAAGAATTCATGGGTTGTAAACCCCGATCCTTCTACGGAACTGAAGGAGCTGTTGGCCTATCCCGATGGATAGAGAAGATTGAAGCTGTCTTCCACATCAGCTCTTGCCCGGATGACTGCAGGGTTAAGTACGCTACCTGCACACTGATGGATGCTGCCTTAACTTGGTGGAACAACCATGCCAAGACCGTGGGAATTGCGGAAGCCTATGCCATGGGATGGGAACAGCTGAAACTAATGATGACTAAAGTGTATTGCCCACGACAGGAGATTCAGGCATTAGAACAAGAACTCTGGAACCTAACCATGCAAGGATCAGAGGTAGCTGCTTATACCTCCCGATTCGAAGACCTTGCAACTCTTTGTCCCGGAATGGTACCTTCAGAAGACAAGAAGATGGAGAGATACATTTGGGGATTAGCATCGCCAGTCCAAGGTCTGGTTACTGCATCCAGACCCTCAACTTTTGATAGTGCCAAGCAGCTGGCCTATGAGTTGACTGAACAATGTATCCGACAAGGCACCATGGCCCCTGCAAAAGAAAAGAACCAAACTGGGAAATCTAAGAGAAACTTCCAGGGAAAGCCAAAAGGGAACTTCAAACACCGTAAGCGAAACCCAGAGCCTGTAACGGTGTATGCTGCAGTCACAACCACTCCCACTCCAGTAAAACCCTACGCTGGAACTCTACCTCGCTGCCCTAAGTGCAATTATCATCATGTTGGAGACTGCAGGATATGTAGCAACTGCAAATTAAGCGGTCATACCACCAAATTTTGCAAAAAGAACCCAAGCAACACAGTCTCAACTACTACCGCAAGAGAAAGTCGAACCTGCTTCGAGTGCAACCAACATGGACATTTCAGGAAAGATTGTCCTAAGCTGAAGAGACAGGGTGGTCAAGGAAGGGCATTTGTGATAGGTGCGGGAGACGCACGCCAGGAACCAACTGTGGTTACTGGTACGTTTCCTATCAACAATATTTATGCCTCTGTATTATTTGACACTGGTGCTGATAAGAGTTTTATTTCCCACAAATTTAGAAAAATGATTAATCATGAATCATGCAAACTCAATAATGCTTACACGGTAGAAGTAGCCAATGGTCAAATAGAAAGCACCTTAGAAATACTCACCAACTGCCTTCTCACCCTGAATAATCACGTGTTCCCTGTCGACTTAATGCCCATAACCATTGGAAGTTTCGATGTAATCATCGGAATGGATTGGTTATCAGCCCATCGAGCGGAGATTTTATGTTACGAAAAAGCTGTACGATTACCCTTACCAAACGATGAAGTCCTTGTGATTTATGGAGACAAGGCGGGGAAGAACCTACGAGTCATTACTTGCATGAAGGCAAGGAAGTATTTGCAGAAGAGATGCTACGCTTTCTTGGCCCACGTGGTGGATACGCAAGGCAAGGGTAAGGAAATCAAAGACATACCACAAGTGTGTGACTACCCAGACGTATTTCCAGAAGACCTACCTGGAGTACCTCCTATCAGACAGGTTGAATTTCGAATCGACCTTATCCCGGGTGCAGCACCAGTGGCACGGTCTCCTTATCGCCTGGCTCCATCGGAAATGCAAGAACTATCCAGTCAACTTCAAGAACTTCTCGACAAAGGCTTTATTCGGCCAAGCTTCTCTCCATGGGGAGCCCCGGTATTGTTTGTCAAAAAGAAGGATGGTTCTTTTAGGATGTGCATCGATTATCGAGAGTTGAATAAGCTCACTATCAAAAACCGGTATCCACTCCCGAGGATCGATGACCTGTTCGACCAATTACAAGGATCCTGCTACTACTCAAAGATCGACCTACGATCCGGCTATCATCAACTTAGAGTTCAAGAAGCGGATATTCCAAAGACGGCATTCCGAACTAGATACGGTCACTATGAGTTTCTAGTGATGCCATTTGGACTGACCAACGCACCTGCCGTATTCATGGACCTTATGAATCGGGTGTGTAAACCCTACTTGGACAAATTTGTGATTGTCTTTATCGATGACATATTAATATACTCACGAACCAAGGAAGAACATGACCAGCACTTGCGTTTAATCCTAGAACTACTAAGAAAAGAAAAACTTTATGCAAAGTTTTCTAAGTGTGAGTTCTGGATTAACGAAGTTCATTTCCTCGGTCATGTGGTCAGCAATAAAGGGATTCATGTCGATCCGGTGAAGATTGAAGCTGTCAAGAATTGGAAAGCACCAACAACACCAACCGAAGTACGTCAGTTCTTAGGGCTTGCAGGCTATTATCGGAGATTTATTGAGAACTTCTCCAAAATAGCCAAGCCTCTCACCGCACTAACCCAGAAAGACAAAAAGTTCAACTGGGGAGACAGTCAAGAGTCTGCCTTCCGAAAATTGAAGCAATTGTTATGCAGTGCACCAATTTTGTCTCTTCCCGAGGGAACAGAAGACTTTGTAGTATACTGTGATGCCTCACGTCAAGGGTTAGGGTGTGTACTAATGCAGAGGAATAAGGTTATTGCATATGCATCCCGACAACTAAAGCCAAATGAGACAAACTACACTACCCATGACTTAGAGTTGGGAGCCGTAATATTTGCTCTGAAGATTTGGAGACACTATCTATACGGGACAAAGTGCATTGTATTCACAGACCACAAGAGCCTCCAACACATTTTTGATCAAAAAGAGCTCAATATGAGACAACGGAGATGGGTCGAATTACTAAATGATTATGAATGCGAGATTCGTTATCATCCCGGTAAAGCAAACGTTGTGGCAGATGCCTTAAGCAGGAAGGAACGAGCAAAACCTCTTCGTGTAAAGGCTCTAACCCTAACCATCCACTCGAACCTTACTATTCAAATTCGTGATGCTCAGCTAGAAGCACTTAAACCTGAAAACATCATGGAAGAAAACCTACGAGGCATGGACAAACAGTTCGACCTCAGAGATGATGGAACGCGATACTTCATGAACCGAATTTGGACTCCAAGATTTGGAGAAGTCAGAGATTTGGTTTTAAACGAAGCTCACAAGTCAAGATACTCAATACATCCCGGATCAGACAAGATGTATCTCGATCTCAAGAAGCATTATTGGTGGCCCAATATGAAGGCAGAAATTGCCACTTATGTTGGTAAGTGTTTGACCTGCTCCAAGGTCAAGGCGGAGTACCAGAAGCCGTCTGGCCTGCTACAACAACCATCAATTCCAGAATGGAAGTGGGAACAAATAACAATGGACTTTATAACAAAGTTGCCCAAGACATCAAGCGGTTACGATACCATATGGGTAGTGGTTGACCGTTTGACCAAGTCCGCTCACTTCTTAGCCATCAAGGAAACTGATAAGATGGAAAAACTCACCAGAACTTATCTCAAGGAGATAGTCAAACTACACGGTGTGCCAATATCTATCATCTCGGACCGAGATAGTAGATTCACTTCCAGATTTTGGCAATCACTGCAAAGATCCCTAGGCACAAAACTCGACATGAGTACAGCATATCATCCCCAAACGGATGGCCAGAGCGAAAGGACAATACAAACTCTGGAAGATATGCTCCGCGCTTGTGTGATAGACTTTGGTAACGCATGGGATACTCACTTGCCATTAGTTGAGTTCTCTTACAACAACAGCTATCACAGTAGTATAAAGGCCGCTCCATTCGAGGCCTTGTATGGGCGCAAATGTCGTTCACCATTATGTTGGGCAGAGATTGGAGATACCCAACTAGCAGGAAAACATATTAGAGATACACTATTCACTGGACCTGAAATCATTCAGGAGACAACAGAAAAGATTGTTCAGATAAAAGAACGGCTAAAAGCCGCACGTAGTCGGCAGAAGAGTTATGCTGACAACAGACGCAAACCATTGGAATTCAAAGTAGGAGACCGAGTCCTACTAAAAGTTGCCCCATGGAAGGGTGTCATTAGATTCGGAAAAAGAGGAAAGCTAAACCCACGTTACATCGGACCCTTTGAGATCCTAGCAAGAGTTGGTCTGGTAGCTTATAAGCTCAACCTACCTCAAGAGCTTAACAAGGTTCACGATACCTTCCACGTGTCTAATCTCAAAAAGTGCCTAGCCGATGAAAATTTGATCGTACCACTCGATGAAATTCAGGTCAACACAAAGCTTCACTTCATGGAGGAACCAATGGAGATTATGGATCGGGAAATTAAAAGACTTAAACAAAACCGCATACCTATAGTAAAAGTCCGATGGAACTCTCGTAGAGGGCCAGAGTTTACCTGGGAACGCGAGGACCAAATGAAGCAAAAGTACCCACACTTATTCAATGATGCCCCCTCCACTAGTGAAAGAACTAACTACTAGTGTAAAGTAGCCAAGAATGTAATAATTTCGGGACGAAATTCCCTTAACGGGGAGGTAATGTGACATCCCGGAATTTAGGTCATAGATTTCAAACGACTAAACTACGACAAATCTATTTGTAATTAATTCATTTAGCTTTAACTGCATCTAAGGAAATATAAATGAGTTAATTTCAATTATTATATAATATTTGATGATATTTTTATGCCCAAACGTGTAAACTGGTAACCCAATCAAACCGCTCAACTGCAGCGCTGACTAATGCGTCTGAAAATTGAAATTTAACATTTTTCATTTTTGAGCAAAATAAACACAAAAATATGATAGTACATGTTCCCCCATTTCCAAAAATATAAAGAACGTCCAAAACGGAGTTTGTATGCAAAAGATATAACCGCTTTAAGAAAAACGGACAGTAAAACACTTTTATTCTTTAATCGCGTAAATAAAAACGTTCCGTTGAGGCACTTACGCTTTGCCGACGGGATTTTTGAGAGCATTTTTGGACTCAGGATATAGAATATTATTTAATTTCACACTCAAAATAATTCTTACGAAAATATTTATGAAAGTCGCAAAAACGGACACCGCCAACCGTTAAGACGCAAAACTTCAAACGCCATTTCCCGGAGATCCGTAACTCCAAAAATTAATCCGTTTGATGTTCTGGAATCCTTGAATTATACTCTATCTAAAAGTCCTTTCGAAAAAAAATATTCGATGCACGAATCCCAAGGAACCCATTTTCGCATGTTTTGGATATGAAATGGAGGTATAACTCCATGTGGGGCCCCCATGGTGTGATGGACTCCAAAAATCTGATCTCCTTCCAGCTTCCCACGTGCTTCTCCTCTACCTCACTCTTCATCTTGGTTTGCAAGTATCACCAAAAGTACATAAACAGTTGAAGGTATGGCCATTAGTAAGCATGTGTGTGTAGACTTATACTATAAATAGAGGGTTTACTTCACCTGAATCCTCACAAACTAATCGGTTCTTCTTCTCTCTATCACTCCCTCTCTTAATCTCTCCCTCTCTTCCTCTTTCCTTACACCACCACCCACTGCCACTAATATCAAACACCTCCTTCAACCATGGTTTGTTCCTGATTTCAACCACCGAGAGTCTCTCCACCCTCCCCTCTCTTTTTCTTGGGAAGAAGACGCAACAGAAGGCACCAGGAGGCTGTCGGGGACCCTCCTGCCACCACCGACGAACAAACCACCTTCTCTTTTTGTGCTGCTGTGTTGCTGCCACTGTAAGTCCCTACCGTCACCACCTTGTATATTTATTTCCTTCTCATTGTCGATCATAATAAACAACCAAAGAACCATAAAATCATGCGTAATTCTTTTCCTTTGTTTATGCATGGAATTCGAGTGAACACAGGAGGTTAACACCTCCTGTGTAATTGATCGACACTATACAAACATGCATTCCATTTAAATAGATATGATCCCTCAACTTTGAAATTGTCCATTATTAGTCCCTCCATATTTAGAATTATCTCAAATCTAGTTGTTAAACAATGAAAGTTTAATCAAAATATTTAAAACATACCCTAAACTGAACAAATCTTTTCAAAACAAATCAAACTTTAAATACAAAATTAAATGAACAATGTTTATACGTATATATTAGAAATTTTAAAGTTGATTTCAAATAAATTAATTTTGGTTATTTAAAAACTTGCGGAAAAATAATAAATTAAATTTTAAAATTTATTTAAAATAATTATAAATTTTAAATTGGCAAAAGTTAGGGAATTATTCAAGAAATTGTTATAATACTTAATCACGTCCAAATATTAATATATATCGAATTTCTAGGAAATCGAACTAATCCCGGAGATCACGACCTCACGGCAATACATTCTGGTCTTAAGAACTACTCGTTTACCACTCGATAAGGTGAGAGTTACGGCCCCTCTTTTTGTACTTATTTGTTTTGGGGGAGAATACATGTGCTATATATTATTTATGATACAAATATATAAGTCTTATATGATATGCATGCTACAAATTTAAGTTATAAATACTTTCATCATGCATAAGACTTTACACACTTATACAAGATCGTTATGTTAAAATACATATCTCTATAAAAGCGAGTAATTTATACTTTTATAAATACATCAACCATACTCGACTTTACAAATACTATACTACGAGTTTCATTGTGCCCGGTACTTATCTATAATTAAGTTAGGGCTGAGAGTTATTCACAAACTTTGCGTTAATGGTTTTTGAGTGAGACGCTACTATTCATTAGCTGAGTTTAATCACTTAGCCTGCCCCACACTGCTATAATCGTTAATCTTCGGAGCGAGTTACATATATATAGATCTATATAGGGTTGACAACCCCACCTGCGGTTGCTAGCTACAACCATCGATTGATCAATCGAAGCAGGTGATATGTGTCTACGATCGTTACTACGATGTCCAATGAAGCGTCGTAGGGAGGGGTACCTTTCGTCTATAGCTCGATTATAGAACTCACTAAAAACATTAACATGAATCTCTCTCACTTTTTCACTACAACCACATGTTTGGTTACTTTTAGAAATGTTTTTAAGTATGGTGGTTACTTATACAATGGATATGTTTAAACCTTCATGAAGTTATTACAAACACATTTTCTTCAAAAGCATAAAATTATTTATAAAATTAATTTTTAGCTTTTAAAGACTCATGACAAGCATTGTTTCAACTATCATTATACAAAATATATACATATATATATACATATATATATACTCTTGGACTTTTGAAAGTATTATTACTGCGGCTAGCAGAAAACCTGTGACTCTCACCAACCTCGTGTTGACTTTCAAAATACATGTATTCTCAGGAAATCAGTGAAATTTCGGGTACACTCAGACGATGGAAAACTTGGCTCGCAAGTACTTTAATTTTCTACTTTTGAACTGTTATGCCTAACTGTTAAGGCAAACTCGTATTATTATTTTATTACTATCTGTAAGAACTTTGTATGAAAACATAAACATGTAATGAAATGTTGTTTTGTTTATTGTTGTACTTGTGCTGTATATTCAATTTACCTGTGATCCATGAACTTAGTCGCACAGCCCGGCATGTTCCGCCGCCTCGGCCGGGGGTGTGACAAACAGGTAGGAGGGAAGTATTTCGTGATGGGAATGATATAGACAGAAATCTCAAAATAAATTAAACTGGACCTCTTTGGGAAGAAATGTCTTAGGACGAGACAGTTTCATAAGAGATCACTCATAAAAAAAAATTTCCAAGTAAAAGCTTGAGTTAATTACTCACCGTCAATTCATTTTAGGTGTTGGATTTTGGGTTTCACTCAGAACGTGGTAATCGAATCTAAGATCATGAACTCAGATGTTGTGCAACCATAAGCCTCAGTGGTAAAGACCGAGAGCATCAAGGGTTACTTTGGGGAGCGAATGTAAGTGAAGAAGTTGAAGAGATGGTTAAGAGACCGAACGTACCTTCTGCTACATAAATGGGACAAAGCAGAGAAACTCATGTTTCAGATGAGTAAAAGAAGGTAGCTCTAGACCAAATATGAGAGAATAGCCTGATTGGGAAGAAACGATAGGTATTGATCGAATCATTAAGGCATGCTCGAGGTCATAGAGGCTTGAGACAACATACAGCAGCATGCTTCTAGGGACGTCTAACTAGTCTTATAAGAGAAAAACATACCTGGATGAACGTTCCATAAGGAGATACTTGTATTCACTTGAGCAAGAAGTACATATACTAGAAATATAAAATATTTTTTGAAATTTTGAAATTTACTTAGAGATAAATAAATACTGAAAGACAAAATATTTTTGTTAATTTTTAATTTTATGAAAATGAAATAAAAACAGAAAGATAAAATATTTTTGTTAAATTTGAATTTTCTGAAAAAGAAATAAAAAAAACAGAAAGATAAAATTTAGACAAAGAAAAGAAGCAGAGATTTGGAAGAACCGAGCGGTTTGTTTGAATAAGCACCTATATTGTAGAGGCAGAGAGAGACCGAGCGATCTGGTTGATTTGGTTCCGTTATGTTACTAGAGCAGAGAGTAACCGAGCGGTCTGGTTGATTCGGTTTCTTGATTTTACCAGAGCAGAGAGCAACAGAGCGTTCTGTTAGGTTCGGTTCTTTGATTTTACCAGAGCAGAGAGTAACCGAGCGGTCTGGTTGATTCGGTTCCTTGATTTTACCAGAGCAGAGAGCAACAGAGCGTTCTGTTAGGTTCAGTTCTTTGATTTTACCAGAGCAGAGAGTAACCGAGCGGTCTGGTTGATTCGGTTCCTTGATTTTACCAGAGCAGAGAGTAACCGAGCGTTCTGTTAGGTTCGGTTCTTTAATTTTTTTTTTTTTTTTTTTTTTTTTTTTTAAATAGAGACATGAGGATTTGGGACCGATTCTGCAACCATCATGCCTAAGCCTTGCAATATCTGATTGAATGATGCTTCAGGAAGAGCTTTTGTAAAAATGTCAGCCAGCTGATCAGTGGTTCTTACGAAGTAAACTTCGACATTTCCATCTTCCACATGATCTTTGATGAAGTGATACCTTAGTGCTATGTGTTTGGTTTTGGAGTGTTGCACTGGGTTATGACAGATCCTAATTGCACTTTCAGAGTCACAATATAGTGGGATCTTCTTCATATTGAGTCCATAGTCTCGAAGTTGACTTTGGATCCAAATCACTTGTGATGTGCATGATGCAGCTGCAATGTATTCTGCTTCGGCTGTGGATAGCGACACGCATGTCTGTTTCTTGGATTGCCAGCTAACTAACTTCCCGTCAAGAAATTGACATCCACCGGTCGTGCTTTTTCGGTCGAGTCCACATCCTCCAAGGTCAGCATCAGAATAGGCTTGAACGAAGAAGCCTGAGTTGGATGGATACCAAAGACCTAAGGAGGTGGTTCGCTTGAGATATCGTAGGATGTTCTTCACTGCAAGCATGTGAGGTTCACGAGGGTTTGCCTGAAATCGAGCACAATAACACACAGAAAACATGATATCAGGTCTGCTAGTAGTAAGATACATTAACGATCCAATCATTTGACGATAGAGCGTGATATCAACAGCTGGTTTGTCTAGAGATGGGGTAAGCTTAGTGTCGAATGCCATTGGGACTTTGACTTTTGAGTCTCCCATCATACCGAACTTTGCTAGGAGAGTCTTCGTGTAAGCTTCCTGATTAATAAAGATGCCTTCGGGTCCCTGTCTTATGTTTAAACCAAGGAAAAAGTTAATAGGACCCATTGAGCTCATTTCAAACTTAGTCTCCATCAGCTTTCTGAATTCAGCCGTTAAGCTTGGATTCGTGGAGCCAAAGATAATATCATCGACATAAATTTGAACTATCATAAGGTGGTTACCTTCCTTTTTGCGAAAGAAGGTTGGGTCAACCGAACCTTGTTTGAATTTAGACATCTTTAAAAATTTTGTAAGCGTTTCATACCAGGCTCTCGGAGCTTGTTTAAGGCCGTACACAGCTTTATCCAGAATATAGCAATGATTTGGATGCTTTTCGTTCACGAATCCAGGAGGTTGCTCTACGTACACCGTCTCTTCAAGTTCTCCATTGAGAAATGCACACTTGACGTCCATTTGGAAAACTTCAAAGTTCTTGTGAGCAGCATAAGCTAGAAATATTCTAACAGATTCTAGCCGAGCTACTGGAGCGAAAGTCTCTTCGTAGTCTATCCCTTCCTCCTGACAATATCCCTTTACCACCAGACGAGCCTTGTTCCGTATAACATTACCTTCCTTGTCCATTTTGTTCCTAAAAACCCATTTGAGAACAACAACCGAAGCATCTGGAGGAGTTGGAATTAGGCGCCAGACTTTGTTTCTTTCAAATTCGTTAAACTCGTCTTGCATTGCTTGAACCCAATCAGAGTGGTCGAGAGCAGTGTTAACTGTCTTTGGTTCAACTTTTGATACGAAAGAATTGAACATGCAAAACTCTACCTTTGAAAATAAGGAAGTTTGTTTTTCCTTCAGTTGGGATCGGGTCAGAACCTTTTCAGATACATCCCCAACTACTTGAGAGACAGGATGATCTCTGGTCCATTTGATAAGAGGAGGGTAATTTGGATCAACGGTTGGGTCTAATTCAGCATTGATTATTTCTTCTAGTTCAGATTGGCTATCATAACCGAGTGTCACATCATCATGTTCTACCTCAGTTGGTGTACTTTGGAAGATATGAGGTTCGTGTGATTCTAGTGAACCTGAGCTTGCTGGTGTTGAGATCCCTTCGGTTGAAGTTGTGGAATTTGGCTCCCCCTGGACTTGAGCGTTTGGCTCCCCCTCGACTTGTGTGCATGGCTCCCCCTCGACTTGAGCACTTGGCTCCCCCTCGATTTGAGCTTCGTTGGAAGGAGAGTCGTTACAGATTGATTCTTCTTCATACATTCTCCTTGCAGCATCTTCAACAATCTGCTCCATGTGATCAACTTTGTTATCTGCTGCACCAGCTTCAGAAAGTGAAGCATTCTCTGGTTCGTCAAAGAGCTCCAGAAATGTCTCGAATAGATTAGCAACCGAGACTGTAATCATGCCATTTGGAGGAAAGATTTCCCCAGTGATATTTTCTTTATCCTGCAGCTTCTTGACATAGTTGTCGTCAAAGGTCACATAATACGTCTCTTCAATTTTTCTTGAACGCTTGTTTAGGACCCTGTATGCCTTGGATGTGAGAGAGTAACCCAGGAAAATTCCTTCGTCGGCTTTGATATCAAACTTGTTGCGGTGTTCTTTAGAGTTGAAGATGAAACACCTTGAGCCGAACACATGGAAAAATTTCACATTTGGCTTCCTGTTGTTCAATATCTCATATGGGGTGAGTGCGAACCTTTTGTTGAGATATGACCTGTTCTGTGTAAAACAAGCAGCACAAATAGCATCAGCCCAAAAATAAAGAGGTAAAGAAGCGAAACTTAGCATAGTTTGGGCAGCTTCACACAAGGATCGGTTTCGACTTTCAACTATTCCGTTCTGTTGTGGTGTGTAGGGAGCTGAGAAATTATGACTAATTCCCTTCTCTGCAAGAAACTCTTCAAACTCCCTGTTCTTGAATTCGAGACCATTGTCGCTTCTGATGTTGCGAACAACCTTTTTGAGTTGTACTTCAATTTGCGTAATAAACGTTTTCAGCTTTTGAGTCGCTTCAGATTTGAGCTTTAGAAAGAACACCCATGTAAATCGAGAAAAGTCATCAACGATAACAAGAATGTACTTGCTACCACCGATGCTTTCGATAGATGAAGGACCACATAAATCAATATGAATTAATTCGAGTGGTTCAACAACTTTTGTGTTGAGAATTGATGGATGACTTTGACGACTCTGCTTTCCCATTTCGCATGCAGCACATAGATGATCCCTGTCGAACTTGAGTAATGGAAGGCCCCTTACATGACCTCCTGTAACAAGACGATTGATATCTTTGAAGTTAAGATGAGATAATCTTCGGTGCCACAACCAGCTTTCATCGGATTGCGCTTTTGACAATAAGCATACAGCTGGGTTTCCTTTGATGGGTTTCATGTTTAAGGGAAACATTTCACCCTTTCGCTCTGACTTGAGAATTATTTTATTTGACTTTTTCTCTATAATTTCTGAACCTTCATCATCGAATGAGACTTTGAGACCTGTACCTCCAACCAGTTGAGATACACTAATGAGGTTGTGTTGGAGTCCTTCCACATAAGCCACCTTCCTTATAGAGAAGTCCCCATTGGTTATCATCCCGTATCCCTTTATGGTGCCGAAAGAATTGTTTCCGAACTTGACGTTGCCACCATTTGCAAGCGATCAGTACTCCCTAAGCTTTTCTTTCCTCCCTGTCATGTGACGTGAGCAGCCACTATCAATGTACCATTCTTCGTCGAACTGCTCGTCACTTATAACCTGCAAAATTTAGAGAGATTTAGGAACCCAAAGTTTCTTGGGTCCACGTGAGCTTTGCATGGAAACAGGAGCAATGAGAGAGATATCAACAAGATAAGTTCTTTTTACGAGAGTTGTTTTATCTTTCCTTTTAATGGTGTACACTTTTATTTTGTTAAGATTAGTAGTGTTAGATTCGGTCTTTGGTGTGGATTTATTGACCTTCTGCTTCCACTTTTGCTCAGTTGATGAATGAGATTTAGAACGAGATCGATATGAAACAGAGGGTGAAGAAGAATTAGAAGAATGAGAAGAATTAGACTTAGAAGGAGACTCTAGGTGACCCTTTTGTTTTTGATCATTGGAGGGACCGACCTTAGAGTTTTGTACTCTTTTGTCTTCAGAACCGAACCTTTGTGTTCGGTTGGAGCCACCTTTGGAACCGAACCTTTGGTTCTGGTTGATATCCTTTTCAGAACCGAACTTCTGCTTTCGGTTGTTATCCTTTTGTGAACCGAACCTCGGCTTTCGGTTTTTGGGACTTTCAAGCTTTTCTGCAGGAATGTTTTCATACTTTAGATTCTTGTCTTGATGAGTGAAGTATGCATTCTGGGAACGCCAGAATTGTTTCCTTTCAGAAAGGTTCTTCCGGTATCTATTGTTCCTTTCTATCTTCCTGTTCCGCATCTGAGAAGGTTGATGATGAACATTTGCTTTCGTTTTTGCTGACTCCTTGACCGGTTCCATTTGAACTGCGGTAGAATTACTTTGAGCTGAAGAAGCCGAAGGAATGGTTTCTTTTGGTGAGTGAACATCCTTCTGAGGAGTATCTTTTGTACCACTAGTGCTCGGCTCACTGAAGTTATTTGGCTTATTCAATGGTTCAGGTATGTATCTTCCTTTGCTCTTCCAGGAAGTTCATTCAGATAAACCAATGGTTTCGTCTGCATTATCAATAGGAGCTTCCCAGAAGTATTCATCACAGCCATCAACATTGTCTTTGTTTACAATGGCTGCAAGTTCAGCTGTTTGATGTTCAGTTACTCCTGTTACCTTGTATACTTGATTTGGAGTAGTCCTGACCTTTTGATACACAACAGCTTTCTCAACTAATTTCGGGGACTTTTGATGGGACAACCGAGCGAACTCTACTGAATTTTCAGAAATAAGATTCTTATGATTTTCTGGCTCGGTTTTAATAAATTCTGAGCAGTCAACCATGTCCTCTACAGAAATTTCACTCATATTGCCGTCCTCGTTAAGCTCAGATGCATTTTCAACATCAATTTTGTTTTCTGAGCTTACTTTGGCGTTTAAAGAGTCAAATTTTTGCATGGTTTCGGTCCTCAGTTTAAGTCTGTCATTTTCATCCAAAAGATTTTTAAGCATGAGCTTGTGGTCTTTAGATTTAATGAAGGACTCAATTTTGTCCAGTCCATACATGTAGGTGGGATTTATGTCATCAGACGATATCACACTTTCACAGTTATAGGCTTCGGCATCGATTTCATCTTCCTTAAATTCTAGGAAGGGCAAAATCATGCGGTGAATTCTTTGGCCTAGTTCACAATCCAAGTGGAGCTGAGTAATATTAGAATACAGACGTTTAGCAATTAAACAAAAAACATTTCGTTGTTTTAACAATTTCAAATTGTCTCTTTGCAAATAAATGTTTTCATCTTTAACTCTGACTAATTCCGATTCCTTTAACTCTATCCACATTCTCCGCTCCTCACTCTTCGATGCTGCCCTGCTCAATTGATCAGTTAGATTAGAATTTGTGACCCGAGTTTGAGTTAAGCTACTATCTAGATGAGATATTCTTGAATTGACACTTTTTAGTTCTTTCTCATAAGAGGATGATGGTACTTTACATGAAATAAAAACAGATTGTACCTTCTTTATCAGTTCATCCAGCTCATTGAACTGCTGGCTGAGTGGTTTGGCTGTGAAGCACATGTCCTCCTTTGCATTCTGTCCATCATTGCCTCCATCGGTGTTGTATCCCCTCAATTGAGATACACCAGAAACCATAAGGCATTTACCACCACTGCCTTCTTCCTTTGACACAAAGGCCTTTCCATGAGTAGGCTGCCTCACTTCCTCGTCTTCTGAGTCGGTAGACCAAACTTCCGTGCTACCGAACTCATCACCTGGAACAGAACCCTGCACAATAAGAGCATTACTAGGCGGGTTAGCAGCAGACTTCTTCTTTCTTAACTCATCTAGTCTTTTCTGCAACACAACTTCCTCATCGTTCCCATCATCTTTCTCAGCCATTTTCTTGAGAACACAGTCCTTAGCATAATGATTTTTCCCACCACAGTAGAAACAGCTCACTCCAGAGTCGCCGTCAACCTTCGGTTCCTTCTTGTGCTCCTCAACTTTCGGTTCATTAACCACCTTTTCAGAGCTGTAACTTCCCTGCCAGTTTCGGTTTTTGTTGCTGGGAAATTTCTTCTTTATGAACCTTTTGGGATTGGATACCATCAAGGCATAATCTTCTGATGTGAGATCATATTCTTCCAGGCTGAGGTCTTCATCCTCCATAACGGCTTTACTTTTTGACAAGAGAGCCAACGAACCGAGACCGGAAACGACATTCTTCTCTTGCACCACGTTTTTCTCTTGAGACTTGAGAATTCCCACTAGTTTCGCCAAAGAGTATGATTTAAATTGCTCATGGGCTTTAACTGTGGAAACTACTGCTCTCCACTCAGACCTTAGACCATTCAGGAATGTAACCTTCTGCTCGATGAGCTTCCTTTCGATATCATGTTTGATCATCTTGCTGAGAAGATGATTGAAGCGATCGAATGTCTGGGTCACAGATTCTTCAGCCCCTTGTCTGAATTCACCAAACTCAGATAGAAGCAGAGTTTGAATAGAATGTTCGAGATCTTCGTCTGTAGAATACAATTCACGAAGTCTGTCCCAAACATCCTTCGTCGTCGTGCATGAGCTAACCAATCTGAATGTATCGGACTGAAGGGCGAACCGGATCAATCTTAGTGCTTTGATATTGCATTGGAACTTGTCCTTTTCATCTTGTGCAATGTCTTTCACGTCCTTAAGCAGATCATTGTATTCTTTTTGAGTTTTAATGATTCTGGACGTTGCAGAATGAGAGAACGGTCTGTTTGTGATGGCTTCCCAAATCAAATACCCATTTCCCTCCGACCCAATAACGTAGTCTTCGAAATGATGTGCCCATACTTCATAATCGTTGGTGTATAAGATCGGAATCCTTGTCGTCGAACCAATGTTGTTTGAAATATTAATAACGTTTGATTGTGTCGCGTCCATTATGATCGTAAAAACCTGTTCAAAGATCAGACTTGTAATAAAGCAGATCAGGGCAAAATAATAAATATCAAGATACGTCAATAAAGAGATGATGTGTCAATAAATATTGATGATTGCGGAAAAACCCTAATGAAAATCTTTTTCACAGAAAAGATGTGTATTAATTACACAGCCTCTTGCTCTGATACCAATTGATGAGATTAAAGTTTCTTTTAATCTATGAAGATCGATAAGATCTTGAACAAGTTATGAAAACAATGACGATATAAACACAGTAAAATTATAGAACAAGAATGAATCAAACGTGTTGAATGATTAAAACAAAATCCTCAGAAGAGCTCGATTAAGAACATCAACTGTAGAGGATTGGAAGGTTACAAGTATGATCAAAGAAACCTTTAGTCGTCTGGAAAATATTGTATTCTCAGATCTCTAAAAACCTTAACCTAATATGCATGCAAGCATAAGCTTATATACAAAGCATAAAAGACACACGGTTGGACAGGCCCTAACCGTAATACAAAGAATTATAAACAAACGAGCCCAAAAGACGCAATCTTCTAAGCCCAACACATAAGTCAAGACAAAATCATCGAGGGGCCCAATATATCACTTTTAATCCTCTTAGGATCAAAGGAACAAATAAACTTCGACTTATCTGCTTGTAATAATCACTTGTTAAATCATACACAACAACACATTTTATAACATCAAGTCATTGATGCGTTTTCGCACTATCAATGTATAACCAACTCATAATCAACAACTCATATATATTGGTTTGAAGATTATACGATATTATTGTTTCACAATCACTCGTGATAAATTCCATGAAGTGATTCATGTGAACGTGGGTTTAACCCAATACTCAAATCTTATTTCAGGAGCACTCATATATGTTGTAGCAAACTTTTTGCTATGTCTAAACACTTTATACAATCTACAACCTAATTAATGACAATCTTGCCTCAATACCTACTTCCAATGTATAATCGACTGTGGATAGTTTGAATAATCTTATTATTCTGGAAGTCAAAACATACAAAATGAAACAATAGTAAACAACTAACACAAGATAGTAACTTTACTAATAAATAAAACTCCTTATATTTAATCATCAAATGTCAATTACATTTTATCTATTACAAGTGTCTAAACAACTATCTAATCACTAAAACTAAAATCGTCTTTCAGCCCAATGCTTCTACCATGCTGCAGGTGCTTAACGCTACTCTGTCCCTTCATAAGGGGATCTACTGGGTTCTCCTCTGACGATACCCTCTTTAATACGAGGAGTCATTCGTCTACCTGATATCTTATAGTGATATTTTATGTCGATGTGCCTGGATCTTGTCACAACCAACATTTTAGCTAGGAAATTCCATTCTCATGTAAACAACATCTATTGTAAGACATATACTCTAAGTGAATATCATACTCTATGCTTAATCAAAAACCATCCATTGAATCAAACTTCACTCAAGAAGCCCATAACCTAATTCAATACATCTCATACAATCAACTATGAGTTCCTGGAAACCCTAAAAATCCCGGTTCAAGTTAATATGAACTAGGATTCTCTCATTGGGCTTAATGAATCAATAAACCTTCAACTTGACTATTTTGGGCCTAGGAACCCTAATTTGGCTCTAATTGGATCCACATCCACAAGATTTTAGCATTTGGGCCTTGTTGGGCCATAAATGATTCTATTTGCCCTAATGGGCCATAAACCATTTTAATTGGGCTTCATAGATTTGAACAAGTCAAGTATAGGCCCAAATTTCTTCAATCCCTTCTTCCAAGACCAATTCTCGGCCCAAACTAATAAAAAAAGATTTGCATGGAACTATATGATGACACCTCAACATTATTTATCATACATCTAGGGTAATTAACCCACAAACATCCATGCATTAATCTAATGTCCATCAAGTAATAACCAAAAATCAAAACCCCTTACTTGAGCTCGACTGATTGCATGTACTACACCCTTTTTCTCTTGTTTAAAACCCTTTACTTTTTCTAAAAATTCTTTTCTTTACTCAAAATCCTTTTATTAAATGTTTTTTTTTCTTTTGAAAAATTCTATACCAATTCCTTAGTTTGAGTTCAGACACACTCGAAAGTGTGCCTGATTCCCTCAAACCAAGGCTCTGATACCAACTTGAAACATCCCAAAAATACAACCCAAAAAAATTGTTTTAAATAATTATCAAAACCATGAATATCAAACTTCACATCAAAACATAAGTCATGTAACTCGAAACATCATAAAAGTCTGTCAATGTATCAAATATCAGAGTAAATATCCCAGGCTAGAAACTATGGTGTGTGCCATGCATCACCCCGAGCCCTTCTCTTTGCTAGTTGAAGTACCTGAAACCAAACTAAAAACTATAAGCACGAAGCTTAGTGAGCTTCCCCAAACTACAACATACCATACACATATATATCATATAACAAATAATACAACTATGGGACACTGCTCAACTGCATCGGGACGAACCCGACATCGGCTTACCCGACATCAGACTCCTTCCTAGCTTCGGGCTCACCTCGGCATCAGACCACGTCTGGCATCGGGCACGCTTGCCCCGTCATCGGGCTTACCCCGACACATACACAACATATCATATATCATATACACATAACATAACATATAACATATAACTAACAAACATCGGGCTTTCACCGGAACACATAACACATAACATAACATATAACATATAACTAACATGCATCGGGCTTGCCCCGGAACACTTAACACATAACATGCATGAACCACAAAGACATCAAGCATACATATACTCTTCTCGGGAATGCTACAACATCAGACCGAAGTTCGGAAACAAATAATCTGCATCGGGCTAACCCGGTCATCAGACAGAAGTCCGACATACTCTAAATACATAAATGGGTTGGCATTGGCACCTTCGACCCGTTCCTACTGGAGGAAAACTCACCTTGCAAAGCTGTCTGTGAAATCTTGCGGTGACGAATACCTGATAGCTGCTCCAATGTCTCCCCGGCTATCAAAATCACAATAATACTTAGTCAAGATCTAAAAATCCTTCTCAGGGTAAAATGACAATTTTACCCTAGGTTAAAGTCCATACTCTGGTCAAAGTCGAAGCTAAGATAAACTCCTAGTCAACCCAACCTGCCAAGTTATCTGATAACTCGTCGAGTTCTATGCCATCGGACCCATGATAAACTGAGTCAACTCATCGAGTCCCTTCGCAGACTCACCGAATTCTATCTAGTATAAACTCAGGACAAAACGAGTCAACTCGTCGAGTCCCCTCACAGACTCGCTAAGTTCTTCAGCTTCTTAGTCTAGACCTCATCCATCTAGCTGATTTACTCCCTAACTCAATGAGCTCACTCGAAAACAGAAAAGATGTGGGGACCAGAACTCGACTCGTCGAGTCACAAGAACAACTCGTCGAGTCCCTTGCATGCCAAAACCATATAGTCGAATCTAATCGATTCTAATGCTCCCAAATCACAGATCTAGACTCCCTAGGTTAGCATAACATGTAATGTTACTAAGTTTACGTGCATGCATGGTGTTATGAAGCTAAAACACCAAAACCTAACTAGAATGAAGACCTAATGCATGGAATTGGGACATGGATGAATAAAGGTGGCAATTATGAGCTTCTAGAACTCAAGAGTGCCCAAATCTAAAGTCGTTACATCCCCAAAAGCAAACAACTCGGAAATGGCCTTGTAAATGGCCCAAAATGCCAACAAGCAAGCTAAAACGAAGATCAAAGTGAAAAGGAGCCAATGTATAAGCTTTATACCTTCAAAAAGTCTAAAGTTCAACCCAAGATCTAGATCTTCTGCCTTCTCTACGCATCTTCCATCCTTTCCTTCTTTCCTCTAGCTTCAAATCACAAAATGGCAAGAAACTAGCTCAATAATGCACAAGGTTGATTAGGGTTTCGATAATGGTCTGTGGAAGTGATGGAGGCTGGGGTGGAGGCCTGACATGATGGTTAAATAGGGTGCAAACCCTAAAGATTAGGGTTTCCTCCTAACGGATTTACTCATCAAGTCATGGATTTTGACTCGTCTAGTAGACCACTTAAATCCCAACTCGAAACGGGCTTCAACTCGACGAGTTAGGGCTACCAACTCGTCGAGTAGCTCTTACAAAATAAATACTTAAATAAGTTAGATGCGTAGCAGAAATGGGACGTTACACATCTTGTTTAGCAAAGAGATACTTAATGGCAGAATGGTTGGTAAATACAATTGTTTTTGACAAAACTAGATATGGGCAGAAATTTATCAAAATCATAAACCACCGCGAGTAACTCCTTCTCTGTAGTAGTGTAGTTTTCTTGAGTTGGGTTTAAAGTCTTACTTGCATAGTAGATATGTTGAAAATGTTTGTCAATTCTTTGTCCCAAAACAACTCCCACCGCATAGTCACTAGCATCACACATTAGTTCAAAAGGAAGACTACAATTTGGGGCTATTCCCCCAAGCTTAACTTTTCCTTGTCCTCAAGGAAAACAATACAGAAAAGTCAAACCGAAGAAAAACAACAAAAATAAAAATACGACTAATGCAAATCAAGACTAATAAAAAATGTTTTTTTTCAAATACTTAATATAAAATAAAGCTTGACCAAGATTATGTAAGTTGCAGTTAAGATACCGGCTTAATGAACATGCAAAAAAAAAATCCAACTTATACCCAATTGTTGAAACAAAAAAACGAAAATTAGAAATTTCAACAAAATTGAGATAAGCAACGTAACCACTAAGCTTAACATGTGAAATTTCAACAAACATACATTAACTAAATAAACATAAAGTACATTCTAAAAACAAATTATCATACTAATGCAACATGAGAATGTTAAAAAAAAATGTTTTTTTTTGACATATAAATACATGAAATTAACTAAATACAATGCATAAAAAAAATTCCTAAATGAAAAAAAATGAAATGATGAAAAATAAAACAAATAAAGCATCCTCCCCTAAGCTTTGAACATTTCCTTGTCCTCAAGGAAAACAAGAATGGGAGAAAACGGGAATGACAAAACAAGCAAAATAAAAAGAATGAACATCTTCGGTAGCAAATCAAAACAACATCATTCAGAAATAAAAACCATCATTTTAGATTTAAAAATCACTTTAAGGGACGAACATTTGTTACACTTCTAGAAAATGGACACATATGAAAGAGATACAAAGCTATTTATTCATACTTCACTAATATGGCGCACATGAGACAATTTGTGTTCCGATCTAGCCTTCACATCACAAGAGGGCAACGCCTCCAGTAAATGCATTAAAAAGAAAATTATAGAACAAATACAATACAAGCTAGAAGGAAAGACCGACTAGCAAAGAGTTAGTCCTTTTGTTGTACCCCAAATAGCGAAATAAGTAAGAAAATTACAAAGAAAAATATTGATACTCATGAAGCCCACAAGTTACAAGATAAGACCGTCGGGAATAAACCACGACCCATCAACCAAATAAAGTACCATGACCATTTTCATAGATTCGCGGTCGATTGCTAGGCCTAGGGATTTTCCATCTTTTGTACACCTCTTCCATAGGAGCCGACCATTTGAAAGGGAGACTACACAATCGAGTTTTCAGAGAGTTGAGAATTTGATGCACCATTTTAGCTTGGGAAGCAGTGCTTCCATTGTGATGACGAGAATTCCTTTCTCTCCAAATGAAATAGATCGTGGTAGCCAAAGCAAGTTTCTCAATTTCAGTTTGTATGTGATTCCTTTGAAGGCAGGGTATTAGGTACTCAATAATTTGTTTCAACCTGGGATCCAGGAATTGGATATTACTCATATCACACACTTTAGTCCACACCTCATGCATATACTGACAATCGAAGAATAAGTGTGTCGTCGAGTCAAGCACCATCTTACAAAACATACAACTGAGGTTCACCGAGTTTTGCCATTTTTGCATTCGATCATGTGTCATCAGCCTATCATGAATGACAACCCAAAGAATGAAAGCATGGCTTGGAATGTTGAGCTTACACCAAACCACCTTATATCAAGGAACGACTGGACTAGCTATCCTGATATCTTTCCACACTTGAGTAGGGGAAACTCAACACTCTTTCCCTCCAAGTCCCGACAATAAACCCCATCATATTTATTTATTTCAAGATTAGGAAGACCCTGAAATTGGATATTAGGGAATCGAACTCCCCACTCCCAAGGCCACCCCATGAGGTTATTGAGAAGCCCATGAAGATTCATCTCATCTTCCGTTATGATATTGATCAATGTCCACCTACATGCCAATTGTCATACCAGAAATTTATGCTCTTTCCATCCCCGGGTGCTCTCCAAATATGTTTCCATATTTTGTCTTGCAAAGAGAGCATATTAGACCATGAACATCCTTCAAGATCCTTGCTTTTAACCTCCCAAAAGGTTTGTTTTCTAAGATGATGGATTTTAACCCAATCAACCCATAAAGAGTTTGTTGTAGTAAAAAGTCTCCAAATCTGACGGTGTCACACCCCAAAACCGAGAACGAAGGAATATGTTATGGGGTGGAGGACGTCATGTCAAGTATCACAACATATGCAGTATAGTAATCAAAGTACAAAAACCATTTCATTAATAGTAATAATTTTACATAGGTTACATTTATTCCAACATCAAAGTAAATACAAAACATAACATAGATGTGGCTTGGTTCTAGGCTGACTTCACAAAAGCTCTCGGGATGTACCCGTCTATCGATGAACTGAGAATACAAGTTATTTTGAAAGCAAGTATCAACATTTTTATAATGCTGGTGAGTTCATAAGTATTTAATGACATTAGTATAAATACACATTATTATTCAAAATAACCTGATGAAAGATGGTAGTTTAGAATCTATAGAGTGTTACAGTTCTTTCCAGAAAATCCTATATTTAAACCGAGAAGTATCTTTATCAAAAGCAATCGTCTACCAAGACCCGACAGTTTTATGTTTTAAGGAGGAATTCCCCCAAAATACTATCATTACCAAAATATAGTTTTTACTTTAAAGGGATTGGGAGAAAATTACAAGTAAAAGTAATAGGGGAAAATAATATATACCTCAGCAGTAGTACTGCTGGCTTAAAGCAAATGAAACATAGACTCCAGGAGGGTATTGAATGAACAATATGCCTTGCTCAGTCTAAAGGTGAATAAAACATAGACTCTAGGAGGGTATCGAATGAACGATACGCCTGGCTCAGTCTAAAGGTGAATAAAACATAGACTCCAGGAGGGTATCGAATGAACGATACGCCTCGCTCTGTCTTAAAGTGAAAAACAGGGTTGAATGTGAACTAGTATGTAACCATGTTGATCGACGATAGTGTATCTGATCACCCTCCAGGTCACGCGTAGAGTTAGTGACATTATGTCACCCATGGGCCTTACCGGCTCGGACTGTAGCTAGCAGTCAGGGTGCAGGAGTGTCTGTCCTATATAGAACTATACACATGATGTTCGCTCTCCCTCCAGGAGACTCTGGTTACACGACGATGATGCTATGAAGCGTCGTATCGAGAAATAGTGTGTCACATTCTATTTAAAGTAATATAGTACTAGTATAGACCCAGGAATGAGCTCACTCTTGTGGAATTCTCTGTACTAGAAAGAGTAAATAGAATCTCCTAACTATTCCTATAATACTTACTAGGGTGCTAGAAATATGAATAATGGAAGGATGCCTTTGCTACCCAAAGGATATGAACTGGCTGAGAGAGATTTTATGACCATATACGTATACATGATATATAACTAATATTTAAATGAACTTCGGACGAATAACTGAAACCTTAAACCACATCCAAACGGGGAAAAGGAATTTTAGTGGGTAAGCCTTCCTAAGTCCTTTAAACATTACTTATATAACTCTACATATACACTCATGCATATAACAATATAAAAGTATAAAAGAAGCTTTGGTAAAACCTTTGGAAAACTTTACAATTAAGAATTTATGACTTGATGTCAGTTAATAAAACAAGCCTTGAAACCTTTGGTAAACCTTTGGAAAATCTTTGATCATCTAAAAGATAAATTTATACTTTAAAACAAGATTTGAAAACCTTCAGCTGGATAAAGCAGTTTGACAAGAAAAATCTATTTTGCTATACAGTTATTAATCACATGTGATTTATCTAATAAATGTATAGTTCAACTTGTATTCCTCCCCATAAAAGCAATTAAAATCGTTTAAAAAGGTTAATTCAGGGGTATGAACTCACCTAATGTGGGTGATTCGGATGGACGGACGATATAGGATGATAGATGTCAATTGAGGACTTGAACACACACTCGGATCCTATTTGACAAGTAATGATACATTTAAGTATATAATTAGTCATTTAACAACCAATCATTCAAGTAAGGACATCCTAAAGCATGGAAACACTTTACCACAAGTGCTAGGAGTACCGAGGCTTGCATATAAAAAGAGTATGGCCTCACATTGGAGTTTACCCCTCAAGTGGTGGCCCTTAGGGGTGTTTACGGTTTCTGGACCATAAACCCCATGAGTTTATGGCCGTAAACTCATGGTAGTGGTGTCATGGGGTGTTTAAAGGTCTTATCTCACTCAAGGAATTATGCTAGACTCGAATCAAGGGCTATGGAAGTGACTAGGGCTCAAAATGGACACTTTATAGAGTTTACGATCCTTTGACCACTCATTGGGGAGTTTACGGTCGTAAACACATGATTTTATGGCCGTAAACTCATGTTTGTCCATTTTTCTTGTGTCTTGGTGGTTCTAGGTTAAGAATGCAAAGTTCTAGTCCCATATACAAGCCATATAAGGTGATAAGGGCATTAAAACACCCTTTGGGAGGTGTTTACGGTTTTGGGAGGTCCCGAAACCGTAAACTCATGTTCTTAAGGGATTTTCGGTGTTTTCAAGTGCTAAAATTATCAAGGAATGGATCTATTCTAGTTGTCAAGGCTTAGAATGGACCAAGGCACACTTTGGCACCCATTATAGGGTTTACGGTCCAAGAACACCTTGGACCGTAAACACCTTGTTCTTGGTGTTTCTTGGGTGATTTCTTGATACATTGAAGTATAACAAGTCTTAATGTACGCTAGGATAGAAGAACTTACGTATACGAGGGTTGGGGATGAATGCTTGACGATCCTTGTGAGAGAAATTAGGTTTTCTCTAGCATGGAATGGAAAAAATGAGGGAAAATGGCTAGGTGCCATATATATAGTCTCGGGGGTTTGTGGTCGTATACTCTGAGTTTTCTCCCGTAAACTCCAAATTTTTGGTGTTTCACGACTTACGTTAAACACGGAAACTCTAAATTATACTTCCTTATTTTTGGTTCGCTTAACGAATATTATTCAAAATATTCCAACGGACTTAAAACCGGCCAAAAATATTTTGAGATAAATTTGGCTAATATTTTATGTGCTTGATTGCGGAGTTTATACAAATAAAAATTTCGGGTTGTCACATCATCTCCCCTTTAGAGGGAATTTCGTCCCGAAATTAGAGTTTAGGCAAGGAAGTAGGCATGAACAATCGAGTAAAGTGATGAGGGTACTTCCTATTTGGTTGGTCCTCGCGCTCCCAAGTGAACTCCAATCTTCATTTGGCGTTCCAGCAAACCTTCACTTAATGTGATGCGTATTCGTTACGCTCGCTTGATCTCTTGGTTCGTGATTTCCTACAGGTTCTTCTACGTAAATTTGGGTTCCCAATCATTTCAATCTTGATGATTGGGATTTCGAGAGTCGCATCGGACAAGCACTTTTTCAAGTCTAAGACGTGTATAGGTTTGGGTGGAATCTATGGAACTCCAACTGAAGTTGTGGTATAACGAGGGTTGGACCAATCCTTATCAAGAATCTCGGATGGTCCTACACTCTTGGGAAGATAGAATTTTTCAGTACTTAGAACATAATGTACTTACATGGTTAGATCATCACTCGATGTGATCGCCATTCTGAAGTTCCAAAAGTTCCTCCACACTGGGGAGGGTGTATTCTCCGGTTTGGTTCTTAGAAGGCTCAGATCGTTTTTTCGGATTCGTACTTCTTAATGGTTGGCTTTCAGAGGTTTTCTGGATCATCGGATGGATTGGCTATATACTGGCCTCTATTGGTTATGTGACATCTATCTCGACCTAGTGCAAAATGGACCTGCACTTCTAACTCTTGAGGTGTTTTTAACGGAAACTCTCTCGAAGTCGGTGAGATAGGGTTTTACCAGACGATGTTTGGAAAATTTAAATTTTCATTATCATCATGTAGATGCCTTCACAGCACGATCCCTAAACGAAAAGAATCATGCTCTTACTCACTTCGCTGTTTCATGGATAACAGTCTCTGGTCAGGGCTAACTTAGCCCTTTGAGATTTTGTGAAGTGTTGGACTATTTCAGGAGGTGGTTCTACCATTTCGTTTGAGATAGTATTCTTTGGATCACCTTGTAGTCCCACACATCTCTACGACATGCCCTTATTTTCTAAGGTGTTGGCTCCCTCCAGATCACAGGGAGCGCGTGCTCTTGTATAACCCATTGACTAACACCTCGTCTGGTGTCCAATCTACAATCTCTTTATGATTTGGGTTACAAGGCTTAATGCAACATACCATTCTACTTTATTCAAGTATTCTTGGTTGCAGAGGTGGTTATGTGGTTCTGGACATTCTAGTATTCACTCTGATGAATGCGTTCAATCGTCTAAAGGGTACTAGTGACTTCTGTCGCATGAAGAGGCGGTGTGTCCTACGCACTACTTGTCTGTAACGGGATGGACGAAGTGCCTGAGCAGTGCGAGTATCTTCTGCAACTACTCTTCGGTGTTTCATAGTTTCCTCGATCTAGATTAAATCTAGAGAGTACAGGGTTCCTGATGGGTTTTGAGCATTCTAACACTTCCTAAGTGTACATGCAACCTTAATAACCTTGAATCTATGTTTTCACTATATACATGCAAATTCCTTTTCAAGGTTATTTCCTAACTAGCATGGCATAGGGAATATATAAAACATAAAACTAGTAGAAATATGTACGTAGTTGTTGCTTGGATTCCTTCAAGACTTTGTGAGCCTAGCACCCCAAATGTTGTGCCTCAAATGCTTCACACAACACTACAAAACTTGGAATAACTTGAGAGAATACTTCTTACACTTGAAAATCAGTTATGCCCTCTCTAGAAACACTCTAGTGCCGATTTTGCATGCTATAGGGTTTCTTTTATAGTTTGTCATAATTAGGAGTTACAAGTGTAAACCCTAATTGTCATGACTCTTCATTTCTCATGACCCATGGGTTTGTAACTCCCATGGACTATCCATGGAGCTCCATATGGTTATAACAAAACCCATAAACCATGGATCATTAATCCACCATAAAAGAATTGATGATTGTCATAATCAACCCTATATATTTAATTAGTCTCACTTTAATCACCAAATTAACACTAGATTAATACTTGATCAATACTAATTAAATAATACTCTTATTAATATATTAGAACTTATAATATATTAATAATCACAAGTGCACTTTCTCTCATTTTGTTTATCCAAGTATTGTAATGCCATGCAACCCAAATGGACCATGCCGGGTCGGGTCAAGTACATACCAAATAAAGTTATGGACTTAGACAGTATATCCAACAGTCTCCCACTTGGATAAGTCTAATAACTATATTTGCAAATATGACTTCAAAATCCTACTAGCAATCATAGGTCATTCAAAGTCTCTCGGAACTGAGATGATGATGATACGCCATTTAAGATAAGTGATCATATAATCCTCAGTTCTCATGATATCATCCGGAGAAACACATGGAACGTGGTCTTACTTATTGTCCAACATTTGTTTCTATATCTCTGATTTGTTTCGACATAGAACTAAATTGAACACATCAATTAGGTTCTGACCAGGCCCGGTACATAGGTCAAAACCAAATCATCGAGGGGCCCAGATATCACTTTGTAACAACCCGAAGTTTTCTATCGTCGAAAACTTGTTCTACCCGTGAGATTTCGCCGTTAGTCGATCCGTTTCGTTCTCGCTTTGGGTTAATTAATTAAATTTATATGTTTATTATAATTTAATGAGTGTTCAAATCCCTTGGAACTCATAAAATTAACCCAAAAGTATTCATTTCAAAACGTTAGAAACATTCCCGCCGGGTGACGGTAACTTAATCGGGTGCGATCAAAAGCCCCGTTTAATGCCGGTATCGGGTAGAATTCCACCGTGTCCAAGTTTTGGGAACTATATAATTGTGTTAAACCTTTCATTTGAAGCTTTTTCCTTCTCTCTCTACTCTCTCTCTAACCTCTCTCCAAAAATCCATGATTAAGGGTCCAAAACTCATTTTTAAGGTCTCAAATCCTTAAGGTAACTTCCTAACCTCATTGTATAGCTTATTTGACTTCCAAATTCGAGACTTAATCATGAAATAGGACACAAAATATGAGTTTACGGCCCAGGAAGGTGCCTAGTATGTAAACACCAATAATGAAGGGTTTTGAGCCCTTAAACCCCTCCTTGACAATTTTGGGACCTAGATATGGCTAAATGACTTCAATATATGGACTCTAAACATTTAAAACATGGATTTTGTGAGGTTTGAAGGAGTTTATGGCCAAGGCATGTGCTTCGGCCGTAAACTCATATAAATAGGGTTTTCTTGACCTTAAACCCTTCAAACCACAAACAAGGCTTAGATATGAATTAAAGAATATTGCTATTAGCATTTGGACACTTGAAACATTATTTTTGGGGGATTTGTGTGAGTTTACGGCCAAGGCATGTGCTTGGGCCGTAAACTCCTTAAAAATGGTCATAAATTCAATTCTAAGGTGTTAGAAAGCCATCCAACACCACCAAAAGCCTTGGAATAAATCATAGGACCAACCAAAAATAGTTTAAAGACTTTAAACATATCAAAACCCCTCAAATGAGAGTTTACGGCCATAGAACATGCTCCATGGCCGTAAACTCCCAAAAACATGCCAAATGGTGCCCAAAATTCATTTCTAGGCTTGGGAAATTTTTAGCAATCACATGTGATTTGTTTGGAAACCAAAAACACAATCTTTCTTGAGTAATTAGGAGTTTACGGCCAGGAGCCTATGCTAGGCCGTAAACTCCCTTAAATGGGTCATTTTAATGTTTAAAATCCATTCCAAGACTTTAATCCAAACCTAGAAAAATTCCCTTAAGTGATTCAAGCCATTTTGTGCCATATCTCACCCCACCATGAGTTTACGGCCGTAAACTCATGGGTAGAGGGTCTTGTGGCCGTAAACTCCTTAGGGAGTGTTCCTTTGATGTCCCAACTCATTATCCTAACTATATGTGTCCCTAAACGCCACCCGGGTCCCTCCAAACACTTGTATCGGGATGTTATCGTGACTAGAAACAATTGTCCTTATCAAATAACCAACCTAAGTCCTAATTAGATACAAATGTGTATCTTTACATCATACTTAGGAACCTCGTGTATTTGCAAGCCCCGGACCAACACTTAGCATGCGAATTCGCCACGTTTCTTGTCCGGTGAGTTCATACCCCTACTTGTTTTCAATTGTTTTCACTGTTTTCAGGGGGGAATACAAGAAAAGTACAAGGAAATCTTGTACTCAAACTTATTGTTTTCAGTTTAATCGTTTTCATTATGTATGTTCTAATATCAATAAATGTGTTTATCAAATAGTTCGAATTACGAATTTAGCTTTCAACCTAATTATAGATTTCTCGATAAAATGCTCTAATCTAAACTATGTTTCATAATCTACGAATAACCTATACTAATTTCCAATTATAACCAATTACGAATACAAAAACGAATACGAAGCTATAATTAGGAATAGAACGAAAACGAAACTAAAATCAGGAACAGAACGAATAACGGAACTACATCTAGAAAAAGAACGAATAACACATATATAACTAGGAACAGAATGGATAATGAAACTATAATTAGGAACATAACGAATACGAATACGACTACGAATACGAATACGACTGCGAATACGAATACGACTGCGAATAGTAATAGGAGTAGGAATAGGGAAACGAATACGACTACGAATATGAATACGACTGCGAATACGAATACGAATACAAATAGTAATAGGTGTAGGAATAGGGAAACGAATACAGTAACGAATACGAATATGAACACGAATAAGTACAAGAATATGTATAAGAATAAGAACACGAATAGGAAGATATGTATCTAAGTATGCTCCAAGTTAATACCATTAGATTATCAGAATATCTAGTTAATACAATAGATACGAAAGGAAATAAATCAGTATGTCGAAGTTCAATAACTAAAAATTACTTTTAGGAAAGTACGGGACCTTCCTGGGGAAAACAAAACATTACCTAATCAAGTTACATCTTTACATCTTTAACATCGTTCACATTAGAAACCAACATGCAGGAAAGCATGGGGCTTTCCTGTGTAACAATTATATAACTAGAAAGAGTAACAAACTGAATAACATTACATCTTTCACAATTAGTAATATACAATTAGGAAAGTATGGGACTTTCCTGGGATCATAGTCAAACAATCAGAACCGTATAAACTAACAATCAAACAACCTTCTCTTTTAAGAAAATATGGGATTTTCTTGGATAACAACTTTTGGGTAAACTAAAGGAAACGTGTACATTTTCACAAAGCAAACATCTTATGAACTCACCAGCTTTATGCTGATTTTCAAACTGCTTGTATTCTCAGGTCATCATTAGACAGGTACCTAGCGAATCTTTTGGAGAAGACGGAGCATACAGAAGACTCGTCTCTACTTTTGGTCATATATACTATGTATTACGAATGTACAACTTTACTTTTGAACAAATGTAAAACTTTGATATGTAATGTAATGGTTGTTTACTTTGCTTACTGTGTATATTGGATTTGATACTCAACTTGGAGTCAACCCCGGAGACGTTTCCGCCTTCGGTTTTCGGGGTGTGACAGATTGGTATCAGAGCCCTTGTTTATAGTGAATGGAGTATACCAAACCTTACATGGTATAAAACTATAAGCACTAAAGGGCCTAAATGCTCTGAACTAAAAAGTATACCTCAAATATAAGTATTTTCAAAAGTATACAAGTATACCCGACAATCGAACATCCGTAACTACAAGTAGAACAAAACATAAGTAAATGTGTGTTGTACACTGCGGTTAAACCTGGGAAGTTATGTAGTCGTGTCTAGGATCAATATAGCCTGGCCAACTATATTCATTCGAGACACGGCCAACATGTGCTTGGGAGTGACTGTGGTACGCAACATGCCTAAAACTTACCCAATATCCCAAACAACGAATCGTCGCTGCAGCGAATCATGAAATACTATAGGAGTATTTCTCGAGCCAAATCCGTTATAAAATTCCTCATCCCAACGTTGCTCCTTAATCCTTCATTTAGCGATAATTTATCTGTTTGATAACTCCTTCCTTCTTTATCGCTTAATAAAATTCTATGCATGCCATAAAGAGATATCCTTTGTATCATATCTCTTGATTCAATTCAGAGGGCTTATCATCCTCTCTTCCTGATCTTATTAGATCAAGATTCCTCCAAGAAAGAGACCCAGCTCGCAGAACAACAACAATCCTCCTCAAACACCTCCTTCTCTTCAAATCGAATTGGAAACCCTTCAGTCAGTTTTAACTGCAGCATTTTCAGCAGCCATGTCGCAAACGAACCCCTGTAGTTCGGGAGGTGGTCCCCAACCTCAAAACCAGGAAAATAGCCAGGGACACCGAAAGGAGTGTTCCTACAAAGACTTTATGCATGCGAAACCTACATTCTTCGATGGCACAGGAGGTGTCATTGCTCTAACTCGATGGTTAGAAAGAATCGAATCTATCTTCGAAATCTGTGCTTGTTCAGAATCCGACAAAGTGAAGTTTGCCGCTTGCACTCTTACCAACAAAGCCCTGACTTGGTGGAACATCCGAGTCAAATCTCTAACTCTACCTGTAGCTAATGCTATGGGTTGGGAAGTTATGAAGGAACTTCTACACGCTGAGTATTGCCCTCGGAGTGAAATCCAGAAGTTGGAGCATGAACTATGGAATATGAAGATGAAAGGTTCCGATATCGCCACCTACACATCTAGGTTTGACGACTTAGCGCTTCTTTGTCAAGGGATGGTTACCCTTGAAAGTAAGAAGATAAAGAGGTTTATCTGGGGATTAACCCAGCCAACGAAAGGGAACGTTGTAGCTGCTAGGCCAGATACATACGACAGCGCCAAATGCTTAGCGCAAATCTTGATTGACCATAGTGAGGACATAGAGGAAGCAGCCACCATTCCTGAGCCGACAAAAAATAGTGGTGAGAAAAGAAAGTACTGGGAGGCAGGGGATAAATATCAGCCTTCCCAGGAGTTCTCGAAGAGACAACAAATGGTGACAGTCCACGCTGCCACTACCCCTACTGTTGTACCCGTCATCGGTTCCTCAGCTCAAGCACCTATTACCGGATATGCCGGTTATCTCCCGTGGTGTAACCAGTGCAGTTACCACCACTATATCCCCGGTCCCTGTCGTATAAAACTTTGCAAAAATTGTGGCCAAGAGGGTCACCTTGCGCGGAATTGTAGAACACCAACAAATCAAGCTCCCGGAGCGGGCATCAGTCAGGTCTGTTATGGTTGCGGAAGGGTCGGGCATTATAAGAGAAACTGCCCCAATGCAACAACAACTGGAAACTCTGGAAGAGTCCTAGCTATAGGACAAGGTGAGACAACCACCGATCCTACAGTTGCCCTAGGTATATTCCTTATCGACAACCATTTTACTTGCAATTCTTTTTCAACTCGAACCTAGAAAGATAAACTGTTATCTATTCATTCGAATCTCTCCATAAACGTAGAACTTTTTGAAATCCTCATTAGGATTGATCCCGTAGCCTACAAACTTCGGTTAACCTCGAAACTTAGAAACATTCCTATGGTACTTCACGTTTTAGTCTTTTAGAAATATCTACTCAACGAAACCAAGACACGTCCTGAAAGTGAGGGTTCGCTAGAATATCAAGCGGAGACCCGGTTCCACTTGGGAGCGTAAAAACCCGAAGTAGTAGACTCATCCTCGATTCTCTTTTCAGCTTGCAAATTGAGTTCTAATCTTTGAATTTCGGGACGAAATTCCCTCTAACGGGGGGATAATATAACAACCCGAAGTTTTCTATCGTCGAAAACTTGTTCCACCCGTGAGATTTCGCCGTTAGTCGATCCGTTTCGTTCTCGCTTTGGGTTAATTAATTAAATTTATACGTTTATTATAATTTAATGAGTGTTCAAATCCCTTGGAACTCATAAAATTAACCCAAAAGTATTCATTTCAAAAAGTTAGAAACATTCCCGCCGGGTGACGGTAACTTAATCGGGTGCGATCAAAAGCCCCGTTTAATGCCGTTATCAGGTAGAATTCCACCGTGTCCAAGTTTTGGGAACTATATAAACGTGTTAAACCTTTCATTTGAAGCTTTTTCCTTCTCTCTCTACTCTCTCTCTAACCTCTCTCCAAAAATCCAAGATTAAGGGTCCAAAACTCAATTTTAAGGTCTCAAATCCTTAAGGTAACTTCCTAACCTCATTGTATAGCTCATTTGACTTCCAAATTCGAGACTTAATCATGAAATAGGACACAAAACATGAGTTTACAGCCCAGGAAGGTGCCTAGGCCGTAAACACCAATAATGAAGGCTTTTGAGCCCTTAAACCCCTCCTTGACAATTTTGGGACCTAGATATGGCTAAATGACTTCAAGTTATGGACTCTAAACATTTAAAACATGGATTTTGTGAGGTTTGAAGGAGTTTACGGCCAAGGCATGTGCTTGGGCCGTAAACTCATATAAATAGGGTTTTCTTGACCTTAAACCCTTCCAAACCACAAACAAGGCTTAGATATGAATTATAGAATATTGGTATTAGCATTTGGACACTTGAAACATAATTTTTGGGGGATTTGTGTGAGTTTACGGCCAAGGCATGTGCTTGGGCCGTAAACTCCTTAAAAATGGTCATAAATTCAATTCTAAGGTGTTAGAAAGCCATCCAACACCACCAAAAGCCTTGGAATAAATCATAGGACCAACCAAAAATAGTTTAAGGACTTTAAACATATCAAAACCCGTCAAATGAGAGTTTACGGCCATAGAACATGCTCCATAGCCGTAAACTCCCAAAAACATGCCAAATGGTGCCCAAAATTCATTTCTAGGCTTGGGAAATTTTTAGCAATCACATGTGATTTGTTTGGAAACCAAAAACACAATCTTTCTTGAGTAATTAGGAGTTTATGTCCAGGAGCCTATGCTAGGCCGTAAACTCCCTTAAATGGGTCATTTTAATGTTTAAAATCCATTCCAAGACTTTAATCCAAACCTAGAAAAATTCCTTAAGTGATTCAAGCCATTTTGTGCCATATCTCACCCCGCCATGAGTTTACGGCCGTAAACTCATGGGTAGAGGGTCTTGTGGCCGTAAACTCCTTAGGGAGTGTTCCTTTCATGTCCCAACTCATTATCCTAACTATATGTGTCCCTAAACGCCACCCGGGTCCCTCCAAACACTTGTATCGGGGTGTTATCGTGACTAGAAACAATTGTCCTTATCAAATAACCAACCTAAGTCCTAATTAGATACAAATGTGTATCTTTTAATCATACCTAGGAACCTTGTGTATTTGCAAGCCCCGTACCAACACTTCGCATCCGAATTCGCCACGTTTCTCATCCGGTGAGTTCATACCCCTACTTGTTTTCAACTGTTTTCACTGTTTTCAGGGGGGAATACAAGCAAAAGTACAAGGAAATATTGTACTCAAACTTATTGTTTTCAGTTTAATCGTTTTCATTCTGTATGTTCTAATATCAATAACTGTGTTTATCAAATAGTTCGAATTACGAATTTAGCTTTCAACCTAATTATAGATTTCTTGATAAAATGCTCTAATCTAAACTATGTTTCATAATGTACGAATAACCTACACTAATTTCCAATTATAACCAACTACGAATACGAAAACGAATACGAAGCTATAATTAAGAATAGAACGAATACGAAACTATAATCAGGAACAGAACGAATAACGGAACTACAACTAGAAACAAAACGAATAAGACATCTATAACTAGGAACAGAATGGATAATGAAACTATAATTAGGAACATAACGAATACGAATACGACTACGAATACGAATACGACTGCGAATACGAATACGACTGCGAATAGTAATAGGAGTAGGAATAGGGAAACGAATACGACTACGAATATGAATACGACTGCGAATACGAATACGAATACGAATAGTAATAGGTGTAGGAATAGGGAAACGAATACAGTAACGAATACGAATATGAACACGAATAAGTACAAGAATATGTATAAGAATAAGAACACGAATAGGAAGATATGTATCTAAGTATGCTCCAAGTTAATACCATTAGATTATCAGAATATCTAGTTAATACAATAGATACGAGAGGAAATAAATCAGTATGTCGAAGTTCAATAACTAAAAATTACTTTTAGGAAAGTACGGGACCTTCCTGGGGAAAACAAAACATTACCTAATCAAGTTACATCTTTACATCTTTAACATCGTTCACATTAGAAACCAACATGCAGGAAAGCATGGGGCTTTCCTGGGTAACAATTATATAACTAGAAAGAGTAACAAACTGAATAACATTACATCTTTCACAATTAGTAATATACAATTAGGAAAGTATGGGACTTTCCTGGGATCATAGTCAAACAATCAGAACCGTATAAACTAACAATCAAACAACCTTCTCTTTTAAGAAAATATGGGATTTTCTTGGATAACAACTTTTGGGTAAACTAAAGGAAACGCGTACATTTTCACAAAGCAAACATCTTATGAACTCACCAGCTTTATGCTGATTTTCAAACTGCTTGTATTCTCAGGTCATCATTAGACAGGTACCTAGCGAATCTTTTGGAGAAGACGGAGCATACAGAAGACTCGTCTCTACTTTTGGTCATATATACTATGTATTACGAATGTACAACTTTACTTTTGAACAAATGTAAAACTTTGATATGTAATGTAATGGTTGTTTACTTTGCTTACTGTGTATATTGGATTTGATACTCAACTTGGAGTCAACCCCGGAGACGTTTCCGCCTTCGGTTTTCGGGGTGTGACAGATTGGTATCAGAGCCCTTGTTTATAGTGAATGGAGTATACCAAACCTTACATGGTATAAAACTATAAACACTAAAGGGCCTAAATGCTCTGAACTAAAAAGTATACCTCAAATATAAGTATTTTCAAAAGTATACAAGTATACCCGACAATCGAACATCCGTAACTACAAGTAGAACAAAACATAAGTAAATGTGTGTTGTACACTGCGGTTAAACCTGGGCAGTTATGTAGTCGTGTCTAGGATCAATATAGCCTGGCAAACTATATTCATTCGAGACACGGCCAACATGTGCTTGGGAGTGACTGTGGTACGCAACATGCCTAAAACTTACCCAATATCCCAAACAACGAATCGTCGCTGCAGCGAATCATGAAATACTATAGGAGTATTTCTCGAGCCAAATCCGTTATAAAATTCCTCATCCCAACGTTGCTCCTTAATCCTTCATTTAGCGATAATTTATCTGTTTGATAACTCCTTCCTTCTTTATCGCTTAATAAAATTCTATGCATGCCATAAAGAGATATCCTTTGTATCATATCTCTTGATTCAATTCAGAGGGCTTATCATCCTCTCTTCCTGATCTTATTAGATCAAGATTCCTCCAAGAAAGAGACCCAGCTCGCAGAACAACAACAATCCTCCTCAAACACCTCCTTCTCTTCAAATCGACTTGGAAACCCTTCAGTCAGTTTTAACTGCAGCATTTTCAGCAGCCATGTCGCAAACGAACCCCTGTAGTTCGGGAGGTGGTCCCCAACCTCAAAACCAGGAAAATAGCCAGGGACACCGAAAGGAGTGTTCCTACAAAGACTTTATGCATGCGAAACCTACATTCTTCGATGGCACAGGAGGTGTCATTGCTCTAACTCGATGGTTAGAAAGAATCGAATCTATCTTCGAAATCTGTGCTTGTTCAGAATCCGACAAAGTGAAGTTTGCCGCTTGCACTCTTACCAACAAAGCCCTGACTTGGTGGAACAGCCGAGTCAAATCTCTAACTCTACCTGTAGCTAATGCTATGGGTTGGGAAGTTATGAAGGAACTTCTACACGCTGAGTATTGCCCTCGGAGTGAAATCCAGAAGTTGGAGCATGAACTATGGAATATGAAGATGAAAGGTTCCGATATCGCCACCTACACATCTAGGTTTGACGACTTAGCGCTTCTTTGTCAAGGGATGGTTACCCTTGAAAGTAAGAAGATAAAGAGGTTTATCTGGGGATTAACCCAGCCAACGAAAGGGAACGTTGTAGCTGCTAGGCCAGATACATACGACAGCGCCAAATGCTTAGCGCAAATCTTGATTGACCATAGTGAGGACATAGAGGAAGCAGCCACCATTCCTGAGCCGACAGAAAATAGTGGTGAGAAAAGAAAGTACTGGGAGGCAGGGGATAAATATCAGCCTTCCCAGGAGTTCTCGAAGAGACAACAAATGGTGACAGTCCACGCTGCCACTACCCCTACTGTTGTACCCGTCATCGGTTCCTCAGCTCAAGCACCTATTACCGGATATGCCGGTTATCTCCCGTTGTGTAACCAGTGCAGTTACCACCACTATATCCCCGGTCCCTGTTGTATAAAACTTTGCAAAAATTGTGGCCAAGAGGGTCACCTTGCGCGGAATTGTAGAACACCAACAAATCAAGCTCCCGGAGCGGGCATCAGTCAGGTCTGTTATGGTTGCGGAAGGGTCGGGCATTATAAGAGAAACTGCCCCAATGCAACAACAACTGGAAACTCTGGAAGAGTCCTAGCTATAGGACAAGGTGAGACAACCACCGATCCTACAGTTGCCCTAGGTATATTCCTTATCGACAACCATTTTACTTGAAATTCTTTTTCAACTCGAACCTAGAAAGATAAACTGTTATCTATTCATTCGAATCTCTCCATAAACGTAGAACTTTTTGAAATCCTCATTAGGATTGATCCCGTAGCCTACAAACTTCGGTTAACCTCGAAACTTAGAAACATTCCTATGGTACATCACGTTTTAGTCTTTTAGAAATATCTACTCAACGAAACCAAGACACGTCCTGAAAGTGAGGGTTCGCTAGAATATCAAGCGGAGACCCGGTTCCACTTGGGAGCGTAAAAACCCGAAGTAGTAGACTCATCCTCGATTCTCTTTTCAGCTTGCAAATTGAGTTCGAATCTTTGAATTTCGGGACGAAATTCCCTCTAACGGGGGGATAATATAACAACCCGAAGTTTTCTATCGTCGAAAACTTGTTCCACCCGTGAGATTTCGCCGTTAGTCGATCCGTTTCGTTCTCGCTTTGGGTTAATTAATTAAATTTATACGTTTATTATAATTTAATGAGTGTTCAAATCCCTTGGAACTCATAAAATTAACCCAAAAGTATTCATTTCAAAAAGTTAGAAACATTCCCGCCGGGTGACGGTAACTTAATCGGGTGCGATCAAAAGCCCCGTTTAATGCCGTTATCAGGTAGAATTCCACCGTGTCCAAGTTTTGGGAACTATATAAACGTGTTAAACCTTTCATTTGAAGCTTTTTCCTTCTCTCTCTACTCTCTCTCTAACCTCTCTCCAAAAATCCAAGATTAAGGGTCCAAAACTCAATTTTAAGGTCTCAAATCCTTAAGGTAACTTCCTAACCTCATTGTATAGCTCATTTGACTTCCAAATTCGAGACTTAATCATGAAATAGGACACAAAACATGAGTTTACAGCCCAGGAAGGTGCCTAGGCCGTAAACACCAATAATGAAGGCTTTTGAGCCCTTAAACCCCTCCTTGACAATTTTGGGACCTAGATATGGCTAAATGACTTCAAGTTATGGACTCTAAACATTTAAAACATCGATTTTGTGAGGTTTGAAGGAGTTTACGGCCAAGGCATGTGCTTGGGCCGTAAACTCATATAAATAGGGTTTTCTTGACCTTAAACCCTTCCAAACCACAAACAAGGCTTAGATATGAATTATAGAATATTGGTATTAGCATTTGGACACTTGAAACATAATTTTTGGGGGATTTGTGTGAGTTTACGGCCAAGGCATGTGCTTGGGCCGTAAACTCCTTAAAAATGGTCATAAATTCAATTCTAAGGTGTTAGAAAGCCATCCAACACCACCAAAAGCCTTGGAATAAATCATAGGACCAACCAAAAATAGTTTAAGGACTTTAAACATATCAAAACCCGTCAAATGAGAGTTTACGGCCATAGAACATGCTCCATAGCGGTAAACTCCCAAAAACATGCCAAATGGTGCCCAAAATTCATTTCTAGGCTTGGGAAATTTTTAGCAATCACATGTGATTTGTTTGGAAACCAAAAACACAATCTTTCTTGAGTAATTAGGAGTTTATGTCCAGGAGCCTATGCTAGGCCGTAAACTCCCTTAAATGGGTCATTTTAATGTTTAAAATCCATTCCAAGACTTTAATCCAAACCTAGAAAAATTCCCTTAAGTGATTCAAGCCATTTTGTGCCATATCTCACCCCGCCATGAGTTTACGGCCGTAAACTCATGGGTAGAGGGTCTTGTGGCCGTAAACTCCTTAGGGAGTGTTCCTTTCATGTCCCAACTCATTATCCTAACTATATGTGTCCCTAAACGCCACCCGGGTCCCTCCAAACACTTGTATCGGGGTGTTATCGTGACTAGAAACAATTGTCCTTATCAAATAACCAACCTAAGTCCTAATTAGATACAAATGTGTATCTTTTAATCATACCTAGGAACCTTGTGTATTTGCAAGCCCCGTACCAACACTTAGCATCCGAATTCGCCACGTTTCTCATCCGGTGAGTTCATACCCCTACTTGTTTTCAACTGTTTTCACTGTTTTCGGGGGGGAATACAAGCAAAAGTACAAGGAAATATTGTACTCAAACTTATTGTTTTCAGTTTAATCGTTTTCATTCTGTATGTTCTAATATCAATAACTGTGTTTATCAAATAGTTCGAATTACGAATTTAGCTTTCAACCTAATTATAGATTTCTTGATAAAATGCTCTAATCTAAACTATGTTTCATAATGTACGAATAACCTACACTAATTTCCAATTATAACCAACTACGAATACGAAAACGAATACGAAGCTATAATTAAGAATAGAACGAATACGAAACTATAATCAGGAACAGAACGAATAACGGAACTACAACTAGAAACAAAACGAATAAGACATCTATAACTAGGAACAGAATGGATAATGAAACTATAATTAGGAACATAACGAATACGAATACGACTACGAATACGAATACGACTGCGAATACGAATACGACTGCGAATAGTAATAGGAGTAGGAATAGGGAAACGAATACGACTACGAATATGAATACGACTGCGAATACGGATACGAATACGAATAGTAATAGGTGTAGGAATAGGGAAACGAATACAGTAACGAATACGAATATGAACACGAATAAGTATAAGAATATGTATAAGAATAAGAACACGAATAGGAAGATATGTATCTAAGTATACTCCAAGTTAATAGCATTAAATTATCTGAATATCTAGTTAATACAATAGATACGAAAGGAAATAAATCAGTATGTCGAAGTTCAATAACTAAAAATTACTTTTAGGAAAGTACGGGACCTTCCTGGGGAAAACAAAACATTACCTAATCAAGTTACATCTTTACATCTTTAACATCGTTCACATTAGAAACCAACATGCAGGAAAGCATGGGGCTTTCCTGGGTAACAATTATATAACTAGAAAGAGTAACAAACTGAATAACATTACATCTTTCACAATTAGTAATATACAATTAGGAAAGTATGGGACTTTCCTGGGATCATAGTCAAACAATCAGAACCGTATAAACTAACAATCAAACAACCTTCTCTTTTAAGAAAATATGGGATTTTCTTGGATAGCAACTTTTGGGTAAACTAAAGGAAACGCGTACATTTTCACAAAGCAAACATCTTATGAACTCACCAGCTTTATGCTGATTTTCAAACTGCTTGTATTCTCAGGTCATCATTAGACAGGTACCTAGCGAATCTTTTGGAGAAGACGTTGCATACAGAAGACTCGTCTCTACTTTTGGTCATATATACTATGTATTACGAATGTACAACTTTACTTTTGAACAAATGTAAAACTTTGATATGTAATGTAATGGTTGTTTACTTTGCTTACTGTGTATATTGGATTTGATACTCAACTTGGAGTCAACCCCGGAGACGTTTCCGCCTTCGGTTTTCGGGGTGTGACAGATTGGTATCAGAGCCCTTGTTTATAGTGAATGGAGTATACCAAACCTTACATGGTATAAAACTATAAACACTAAAGGGCCTAAATGCTCTGAACTAAAAAGTATACCTCAAATATAAGTATTTTCAAAAGTATACAAGTATACCCGACAATCGAACATCCGTAACTACAAGTAGAACAAAACATAAGTAAATGTGTGTTGTACACTGCGGTTAAACCTGGGCAGTTATGTAGTCGTGTCTAGGATCAATATAGCCTGGCCAACTATATTCATTCGAGACACGGCCAACATGTGCTTGGGAGTGACTGTGGTACGCAACATGCCTAAAACTTACCCAATATCCCAAACAACGAATCGTCGCTGCAGCGAATCATGAAATACTATAGGAGTATTTCTCGAGCCAAATCCGTTATAAAATTCCTCATCCTAACGTTGCTCCTTAATCCTTCATTTAGCGATAATTTATCTGTTTGATAACTCCTTCCTTCTTTATCGCTTAATAAAATTCTATGCATGCCATAAAGAGATATCCTTTGTATCATATCTCTTGATTCAATTCAGAGGGCTTATCATCCTCTCTTCCTGATCTTATTAGATCAAGATTCCTCCAAGAAAGAGACCCAGCTCGCAGAACAACAACAATCCTCCTCAAACACCTCCTTCTCTTCAAATCGACTTGGAAACCCTTCAGTCAGTTTTAACTGCAGCATTTTCAGCAGCCATGTCGCAAACGAACCCCTGTAGTTCGGGAGGTGGTCCCCAACCTCAAAACCAGGAAAATAGCCAGGGACACCGAAAGGAGTGTTCCTACAAAGACTTTATGCATGCGAAACCTACATTCTTCGATGGCACAGGAGGTGTCATTGCTCTAACTCGATGGTTAGAAAGAATCGAATCTATCTTCGAAATCTGTGCTTGTTCAGAATCCGACAAAGTGAAGTTTGCCGCTTGCACTCTTACCAACAAAGCCCTGACTTGGTGGAACAGCCGAGTCAAATCTCTAACTCTACCTGTAGCTAATGCTATGGGTTGGGAAGTTATGAAGGAACTTCTACACGCTGAGTATTGCCCTCGGAGTGAAATCCAGAAGTTGGAGCATGAACTATGGAATATGAAGATGAAAGGTTCCGATATCGCCACCTACACATCTAGGTTTGACGACTTAGCGCTTCTTTGTCAAGGGATGGTTACCCTTGAAAGTAAGAAGATAAAGAGGTTTATCTGGGGATTAACCCAGCCAACGAAAGGGAACGTTGTAGCTGCTAGGCCAGATACATACGACAGCGCCAAATGCTTAGCGCAAATCTTGATTGACCATAGTGAGGACATAGAGGAAGCAGCCACCATTCCTGAGCCGACAGAAAATAGTGGTGAGAAAAGAAAGTACTGGGAGGCAGGGGATAAATATCAGCCTTCCCAGGAGTTCTCGAAGAGACAACAAATGGTGACAGTCCACGCTGCCACTACCCCTACTGTTGTACCCGTCATCGGTTCCTCAGCTCAAGCACCTATTACCGGATATGCCGGTTATCTCCCGTGGTGTAACCAGTGCAGTTACCACCACTATATCCCCGGTCCCTGTCGTATAAAGCTTTGCAAAAATTGTGGCCAAGAGGGTCACCTTGCGCGGAATTGTAGAACACCAACAAATCAAGCTCCCGGAGCGGGCATCAGTCAGGTCTGTTATGGTTGCGGAAGGGTCGGGCATTATAAGAGAAACTGCCCCAATGCAACAACAACTGGAAACTCTGGAAGAGTCCTAGCTATAGGACAAGGTGAGACAACCACCGATCCTACAGTTGCCCTAGGTATATTCCTTATCGACAACCATTTTACTTGCAATTCTTTTTCAACTCGAACCTAGAAAGATAAACTGTTATCTATTCATTCGAATCTCTCCATAAACGTAGAACTTTTTGAAATCCTCATTAGGATTGATCCCGTAGCCTACAAACTTCGGTTAACCTCGAAACTTAGAAACATTCCTATGGTACTTCACGTTTTAGTCTTTTAGAAATATCTACTCAACGAAACCAAGACACGTCCTGAAAGTGAGGGTTCGCTAGAATATCAAGCGGAGACCCGGTTCCACTTGGGAGCGTAAAAACCCGAAGTAGTAGACTCATCCTCGATTCTCTTTTCAGCTTGCAAATTGAGTTCGAATCTTTGAATTTCGGGACGAAATTCCCTCTAACGGGGGGATAATATAACAACCCGAAGTTTTCTATCGTCGAAAACTTGTTCCACCCGTGAGATTTCGCCGTTAGTCGATCCGTTTCGTTCTCGCTTTGGGTTAATTAATTAAATTTATACGTTTATTATAATTTAATGAGTGTTCAAATCCCTTGGAACTCATAAATTTAACCCAAAAGTATTCATTTCAAAAAGTTAGAAACATTCCCGCCGGGTGACGGTAACTTAATCGGGTGCGATCAAAAGCCCCGTTTAATGCCGTTATCAGGTAGAATTCCACCGTGTCCAAGTTTTGGGAACTATATAAACGTGTTAAACCTTTCATTTGAAGCTTTTTCCTTCTCTCTCTACTCTCTCTCTAACCTCTCTCCAAAAATCCAAGATTAAGGGTCCAAAACTCAATTTTAAGGTCTCAAATCCTTAAGGTAACTTCCTAACCTCATTGTATAGCTCATTTGACTTCCAAATTCGAGACTTAATCATGAAATAGGACACAAAACATGAGTTTACAGCCCAGGAAGGTGCCTAGGCCGTAAACACCAATAATGAAGGCTTTTGAGCCCTTAAACCCCTCCTTGACAATTTTGGGACCTAGATATGGCTAAATGACTTCAAGTTATGGACTCTAAACATTTAAAACATGGATTTTGTGAGGTTTGAAGGAGTTTACGGCCAAGGCATGTGCTTGGGCCGTAAACTCATATAAATAGGGTTTTCTTGACCTTAAACCCTTCCAAACCACAAACAAGGCTTAGATATGAATTATAGAATATTGGTATTAGCATTTGGACACTTGAAACATAATTTTTGGGGGATTTGTGTGAGTTTACGGCCAAGGCATGTGCTTGGGCCGTAAACTCCTTAAAAATGGTCATAAATTCAATTCTAAGGTGTTAGAAAGCCATCCAACACCACCAAAAGCCTTGGAATAAATCATAGGACCAACCAAAAATAGTTTAAGGACTTTAAACATATCAAAACCCGTCAAATGAGAGTTTACGGCCATAGAACATGCTCCATAGCCGTAAACTCCCAAAAACATGCCAAATGGTGCCCAAAATTCATTTCTAGGCTTGGGAAATTTTTAGCAATCACATGTGATTTGTTTGGAAACCAAAAACACAATCTTTCTTGAGTAATTAGGAGTTTATGTCCAGGAGCCTATGCTAGGCCGTAAACTCCCTTAAATGGGTCATTTTAATGTTTAAAATCCATTCCAAGACTTTAATCCAAACCTAGAAAAATTCCCTTAAGTGATTCAAGCCATTTTGTGCCATATCTCACCCCGCCATGAGTTTACGGCCGTAAACTCATGGGTAGAGGGTCTTGTGGCCGTAAACTCCTTAGGGAGTGTTCCTTTCATGTCCCAACTCATTATCCTAACTATATGTGTCCCTAAACGCCACCCGGGTCCCTCCAAACACTTGTATCGGGGTGTTATCGTGACTAGAAACAATTGTCCTTATCAAATAACCAACCTAAGTCCTAATTAGATACAAATGTGTATCTTTTAATCATACCTAGGAACCTTGTGTATTTGCAAGCCCCGTACCAACACTTAGCATCCGAATTCGCCACGTTTCTCATCCGGTGAGTTCATACCCCTACTTGTTTTCAACTGTTTTCACTGTTTTCAGGGGGGAATACAAGCAAAAGTACAAGGAAATATTGTACTCAAACTTATTGTTTTCAGTTTAATCGTTTTCATTCTGTATGTTCTAATATCAATAACTGTGTTTATCAAATAGTTCGAATTACGAATTTAGCTTTCAACCTAATTATAGATTTCTTGATAAAATGCTCTAATCTAAACTATGTTTCATAATGTACGAATAACCTACACTAATTTCCAATTATAACCAACTACGAATACGAAAACGACTACGAAGCTATAATTAAGAATAGAACGAATACGAAACTATAATCAGGAACAGAACGAATAACGGAACTACAACTAGAAACAAAACGAATAAGACATCTATAACTAGGAACAGAATGGATAATGAAACTATAATTAGGAACATAACGAATACGAATACGACTACGAATACGAATACGACTGCGAATACGAATACGACTGCGAATAGTAATAGGAGTAGGAATAGGGAAACGAATACGACTACGAATATGAATACGACTGCGAATACGAATACGAATACGAATAGTAATAGGTGTAGGAATAGGGAAACGAATACAGTAACGAATACGAATATGAACACGAATAAGTACAAGAATATGTATAAGAATAAGAACACGAATAGGAAGATATGTATCTAAGTATGCTCCAAGTTAATACCATTAGATTATCAGAATATCTAGTTAATACAATAGATACGAAAGGAAATAAATCAGTATGTCGAAGTTCAATAACTAAAAATTACTTTTAGGAAAGTACGGGACCTTCCTGGGGAAAACAAAACATTACCTAATCAAGTTACATCTTTACATCTTTAACATCGTTCACATTAGAAACCAACATGCAGGAAAGCATGGGGCTTTCCTGGGTAACAATTATATAACTAGAAAGAGTAACAAACTGAATAACATTACATCTTTCACAATTAGTAATATACAATTAGGAAAGTATGGGACTTTCCTGGGATCATAGTCAAACAATCAGAACCGTATAAACTAACAATCAAACAACCTTCTCTTTTAAGAAAATATGGGATTTTCTTGGATAACAACTTTTGGGTAAACTAAAGGAAACGCGTACATTTTCACAAAGCAAACATCTTATGAACTCACCAGCTTTATGCTGATTTTCAAACTGCTTGTATTCTCAGGTCATCATTAGACAGGTACCTAGCGAATCTTTTGGAGAAGACGGAGCATACAGAAGACTCGTCTCTACTTTTGGTCATATATACTATGTATTACGAATGTACAACTTTACTTTTGAACAAATGTAAAACTTTGATATGTAATGTAATGGTTGTTTACTTTGCTTACTGTGTATATTGGATTTGATACTCAACTTGGAGTCAACCCCGGAGACGTTTCCGCCTTCGGTTTTCGGGGTGTGACAGATTGGTATCAGAGCCCTTGTTTATAGTGAATGGAGTATACCAAACCTTACATGGTATAAAACTATAAACACTAAAGGGCCTAAATGCTCTGAACTAAAAAGTATACCTCAAATATAAGTATTTTCAAAAGTATACAAGTATACCCGACAATCGAACATCCGTAACTACAAGTAGAACAAAACATAAGTAAATGTGTGTTGTACACTGCGGTTAAACCTGGGCAGTTATGTAGTCGTGTCTAGGATCAATATAGCCTGGCCAACTATATTCATTCGAGACACGGCCAACATGTGCTTGGGAGTGACTGTGGTACGCAACATGCCTAAAACTTACCCAATATCCCAAACAACGAATCGTCGCTGCAGTGAATCATGAAATACTATAGGAGTATTTCTCGAGCCAAATCCGTTATAAAATTCCTCATCCCAACGTTGCTCCTTAATCCTTCATTTAGCGATAATTTATTTGTTTGATAACTCCTTCCTTCTTTATCGCTTAATAAAATTCTATGCATGCCATAAAGAGATATCCTTTGTATCATATCTCTTGATTCAATTCAGAGGGCTTATCATCCTCTCTTCCTGATCTTATTAGATCAAGATTCCTCCAAGAAAGAGACACAGCTCGCAGAACAACAACAATCCTCCTCAAACACCTCCTTCTCTTCAAATCGACTTGGAAACCCTTCAGTCAGTTTTAACTGCAGCATTTTCAGCAGCCATGTCGCAAACGAACCCCTGTAGTTCGGGAGGTGGTCCCCAACCTCAAAACCAGGAAAATAGCCAGGGACACCGAAAGGAGTGTTCCTACAAAGACTTTATGCATGCGAAACCTACATTCTTCGATGGCACAGGAGGTGTCATTGCTCTAACTCGATGGTTAGAAAGAATCGAATCTATCTTCGAAATCTGTGCTTGTTCAGAATCCGACAAAGTGAAGTTTGCCGCTTGCACTCTTACCAACAAAGCCCTGACTTGGTGGAACAGCCGAGTCAAATCTCTAACTCTACCTGTAGCTAATGCTATGGGTTGGGAAGTTATGAAGGAACTTCTACACGCTGAGTATTGCCCTCGGAGTGAAATCCAGAAGTTGGAGCATGAACTATGGAATATGAAGATGAAAGGTTCCGATATCGCCACCTACACATCTAGGTTTGACGACTTAGCGCTTCTTTGTCAAGGGATGGTTACCCTTGAAAGTAAGAAGATAAAGAGGTTTATCTGGGGATTAACCCAGCCAATGAAAGGGAACGTTGTAGCTGCTAGGCCAGATACATACGACAGCGCCAAATGCTTAGCGCAAATCTTGATTGACCATAGTGAGGACATAGAGGAAGCAGCCACCACTCCTGAGCCGACAGAAAATAGTGGTGAGAAAAGAAAGTACTGGGAGGCAGGGGATAAATATCAGCCTTCCCAGGAGTTCTCGAAGAGACAACAAATGATGACAGTCCACGCTGCCACTACCCCTGCTGTTGTACCCGTCATCGGTTCCTCAGCTCAAGCACCTATTACCGGATATGCCGGTTATCTCCCGTGGTGTAACCAGTGCAGTTACCACCACTATATCCCCGGTCCCTGTCGTATAAAACTTTGCAAAAATTGTGGCCAAGAGGGTCACCTTGCGCGGAATTGTAGAACACCAACAAATCAAGCTCCCGGAGCGGGCATCAGTCAGGTCTGTTATGGTTGCGGAAGGGTCGGGCATTATAAGAGAAACTGCCCCAATGCAACAACAACTGGAAACTCTGGAAGAGTCCTAGCTATAGGACAAGGTGAGACAACCACCGATCCCACAGTTTCCCTAGGTATATTCCTTATCGACAACCATTTTACTTGCAATTCTTTTTCAACTCGAACCTAGAAAGATAAACTGTTATCTATTCATTCGAATCTCTCCATAAACGTAGAACTTTTTGAAATCCTCATTAGGATTGATCCCGTAGCCTACAAACTTCGGTTAACCTCGAAACTTAGAAACATTCCTATGGTACTTCACGTTTTAGTCTTTTAGAAATATCTACTCAACGAAACCAAGACACGTCCTGAAAGTGAGGGTTCGCTAGAATATCAAGCGGAGACCCGGTTCCACTTGGGAGCGTAAAAACCCGAAGTAGTAGACTCATCCTCGATTCTCTTTTCAGCTTGCAAATTGAGTTCGAATCTTTGAATTTCGGGACGAAATTCCCTCTAACGGGGGGATAATATAACAACCCGAAGTTTTCTATCGTCGAAAACTTGTTCCACCCGTGAGATTTCGCCGTTAGTCGATCCGTTTCGTTCTCGCTTTGGGTTAATTAATTAAATTTATACGTTTATTATAATTTAATGAGTGTTCAAATCCCTTGGAACTCATAAAATTAACCCAAAAGTATTCATTTCAAAAAGTTAGAAACATTCCCGCCGGGTGACGGTAACTTAATCGGGTGCGATCAAAAGCCCCGTTTAATGCCGTTATCAGGTAGAATTCCACCGTGTCCAAGTTTTGGGAACTATATAAACATGTTAAACCTTTCATTTGAAGCTTTTTCCTTCTCTCTCTACTCTCTCTCTAACCTCTCTCCAAAAATCCAAGATTAAGGGTCCAAAACTCAATTTTAAGGTCTCAAATCCTTAAGGTAACTTCCTAACCTCATTGTATAGCTCATTTGACTTCCAAATTCGAGACTTAATCATGAAATAGGACACAAAACATGAGTTTACAGCCCAGGAAGGTGCCTAGGCCGTAAACACCAATAATGAAGGCTTTTGAGCCCTTAAACCCCTCCTTGACAATTTTGGGACCTAGATATGGCTAAATGACTTCAGGTTATGGACTCTAAACATTTAAAACATGGATTTTGTGAGGTTTGAAGGAGTTTACGGCCAAGGCATGTGCTTGGGCCGTAAACTCATATAAATAGGGTTTTCTTGACCTTAAACCCTTCCAAACCACAAACAAGGCTTAGATATGAATTATAGAATATTGGTATTAGCATTTGGACACTTGAAACATAATTTTTGGGGGATTTGTGTGAGTTTACGGCCAAGGCATGTGCTTGGGCCGTAAACTCCTTAAAAATGGTCATAAATTCAATTCTAAGGTGTTAGAAAGCCATCCAACACCACCAAAAGCCTTGGAATAAATCATAGGACCAACCAAAAATAGTTTAAGGACTTTAAACATATCAAAACCCGTCAAATGAGAGTTTACGGCCATAGAACATGCTCCATGGCCGTAAACTCCCAAAAACATGCCAAATGGTGCCCAAAATTCATTTCTAGGCTTGGGAAATTTTTAGCAATCACATGTGATTTGTTTGGAAACCAAAAACACAATCTTTCTTGAGTAATTATGAGTTTATGTCCAGGAGCCTATGCTAGGCCGTAAACTCCCTTAAATGGGTCATTTTAATGTTTAAAATCCATTCCAAGACTTTAATCCAAACCTAGAAAAATTCCCTTAAGTGATTCAAGCCATTTTGTGCCATATCTCACCCCACCATGAGTTTACGGCCATAAACTCATGGGTAAAGGGTCTTGTGGCCGTAAACTCCTTAGGGAGTGTTCCTTTGATGTGCCAACTCATTATCCTAACTATATGTGTCCCTAAACGCCACCCGGGTCCCTCCAAACACTTGTATCGGGGTGTTATCGTGACTAGAAACAATTGTCCTTATAAAATAACCAACCTAAGTCCTAATTAGATACAAATGTGTATCTTTACATCATACCTATGAACCTCGTGTATTTGCAAGCCCCGTACCAACACTTAGCATCCGAATTCGCCACGTTTCTCGTCCGGTGAGTTCATACCCCTACTTGTTTTCAACTATTTTCACTGTTTTCAGGGGGGAATACAAGCAAAAGTACAAGGAAATCTTGTACTCAAACTTATTGTTTTCAGTTTAATCGTTTTCATTATGTATGCTCTAATATCAATAACTGTGTTTATCAAATAGTTCGAATTACGAATTTAGCTTTCAACCTAATTATAGATTTCTCGATAAAATGCTCTAATCTAAACTATGTTTCATAATGTACGAATAACCTACACTAATTTTCCAATTATAACCAACTATGAATACGAAAACGAATACGAAGCTATAATTAAGAATAGAACGAATACGAAACTATAATCAGGAATAGAACGAATAGCGGAACTACAACTAGAAACATAACGAATAACACATCTATAACGAAGTTCAATAACTAAAAATTACTATAAGAATAAGAACACGAATAGGAAGATATGTATTTAAGTATACTCCAAGTTAATACCATTAGATTATCAGAATATCTAGTTAATACAATAGATACGAAAGGAAATAAATCAGTATGTCGAAGTTTAATAACTAAAAATTACTTTTAGGAAAGTACGGGACTTTCCTGGGGAAAACAAAACATTACCTAATCAAGTTACTGATGGGTTTTAGCCATAAGAACTTTCCTATGTGCGCATGCAAAACCCTAATGCTTGGATCTAGGCTTTCTAATAAACATGCTTTTGAATCCAAGACTTCTAATGGCTAATTAGGTTAAACAACAATATTAAAACAGATCTAGAATCATACCTTTGAATCCCTTGTTGATCTTGTTTGTCTTGGAGCTTCTAGATTCACAATTGTCACTCCTCTAATGGCTTACAAACACCAATAGCAAGCAAGATGATTTAGGAGAGAGGATAGGGGAGGAATTCAGCCAGGGGTTCCTTGCTTAAGGTTGTGTGTCGAATTCCCTCACCCATAGGGGCTATTTATACTATTAGACTCCTTAAGGGTTTCACCCTAAACCCTAATTGGATAATCTTCTCTTAAGTCTATCCAAATCCATTCCATAGATAACCCTATGGACGATTTGAGCTATCCTAAAGCTCTTAGAATCCGTCCAAGGTATATCCTAATGGATTTAGAGTCTAAAGTCTAACTATCAAACAATTGACAGTTTATACCCTCTTATTTAATTAATCTCTTTAAGTCACCAAATTAATACCAATTAATTTATGACTTATATTAATCAAATAGTTAAATATTATTCCTTATAATATTTACTCTCTCTTAATAATCATCCTTCAAGTTGCTATGGTGAAGGCAACTCAAAAGGACCATGCACAACCAAATATAGTTATAGCCTTAGACACTATTCCAACAGTCTCCCACTTGGATAAGTCTAGTAACTATACAAGTACAATTCGGTTTGCAATCGTAGCTCTCAAAGACGCTGTCAACTCTGATCTAATCAATCTTGTCCTTTAGATAAGGGATCGTACAGTCCTCTGTTAGATATCATGTTGACAATCCTATGGAATGGTTAGTCTAGCATTTAGATTTCTCGATCTTCGATTTATTTGACATAGAACTTAATCGAACACATCAATTCAGTTCTGACCGGGCCCGGCACATAAGTCAAATCAAATCATCGAGTGGCCAAGATATCTCTTCTATCCTCTTAGGATAAAATTACAGATAAACTTCGACTTATATGCATTTGCTTATTCATTAACCAACCATACACAACAATGCGTTTCATAACATCAAGTTACTGATGCGTTTTCGCATTATCAATGCACAATCAATTAACAAATAATAAACCATATATCTAGGTTTTAAGACCATATGATATTATCGTCTTGCGATCACCTTTTATATCGTATTCCATAAAGTGATTCCAGCAAGCACGGGTTTATTCCAATGCTCAAAACCAGTTCATAAGCACTCATGAACGTTGCAGCAACCCTTGCTATGTCTAACACCATTTAGACATTCTACACACCAATTCATGACAATCTTCATTCATATCTACTCCCAACATATGAACGATTGTGGACCATTTGAATAATTCGATTATTCCTAATAAACTCAATTATTCTGGAAGTCAAAACATGCAAAGTGAAACAATAGTTAAAAAACTAACATGTGACAGTAACTTTACTCATAAATAAAACTCCTTTATTTAATCATCAAATGTTAATTACATTTATCTATTTTACGTTTCTAATACTATCTAATCTACACTAATATCATCCTTCAGCCCAATACTCCTAGCATGCTGCAAGTGCTTAACCCTACTCAGTCCCTTCGTAAGCGGATCTGCTGGGTTATCTTCTGATGATATCCTCTTCACTACGAGTTGTCCTTCTTCTACGCGATGTCTAATGAAGTGATATTTTCTGTCGATATGTCGAGATCTACCATGATCCCTCGGTTCCTTGGTCAAGGCAACCGCACCTTCGTTATCACAGAAAATCTCCATGGGCTCCTTTATGGCCGGCACAACTCCAAGATCACCGATGAAGTTCTTCAGCCATATTGCCTCCTTCGACGCTTCGCTCGCTACGATGTACTCTGATTCGCACGTTGAATCAGCTACAGTTTCTTGTTTGGAACTTTTCCATGTCACTGCTCCCCCATTTAGGGTAAAGACCCAGCCCGACTGTGAATGGTAGTTGTCCCTGTCGGTCTGAAAGCTGGCGTCACTATACCCTCGCACCTTCAAGTCATCACTCCCTCCAAGGACTAAGAACCATTCTTTCGTCCTCCGAAGGTACTTAAGGATGTTCTTCACCGCAATCCAATGTGCTTTGCCAGGGTTCCCTTGATATCTGCTAACCATGCTCAAAGCGAAGGCTACATCAGGGCGAGTACAAGTCATAGCGTACATGATTGAGCCAACTGCGGAAGCGTATGGTACTCGGCTCATTTCTGCTATCTCAGCTTCGGTACTCGGACTTTGAGTCTTACTCAACTTGGCATTTCCTTGTATCGGTAGTTCTCCCTTCTTTGAGTTTTCCATACTAAAACGTTTTAGTACCTTCTCCAAGTAAGTATTCTGACTAAGTCCAATTAGTTTCTTACTTCTTTCTCTTACTATCCTTATTCCCAAAATGTAAGAAGCCTCTCCGAGGTCCTTCATAGCGAAGCACTTCCCGAGCCAGGACTTAACCTCCTGCAGAGTCGGGATGTCGTTTCCTATGAGTAATCTGTCATCGACATATAGAATGAGGAAGCTTACTATACTCCCACTGGCTTTGACATATACACAAGATTCGTCTTCGCTTCGTACAAATCCAAACTCTTTGACTTTCTCATCGAAGCAAAGATTCCATCTGCGAGACACTTGCTTAAGTCCATAAATGGACTTCTCAAGCTTAGACACTTTATTCGGATGCTTCGGATCCACAAACCCCTCTGGCTGAGCCATGTAAACATCCTCAGCCAACTTTCCGTTAAGGAAAGCGGTCTTGACATCCATTTGCCAAATCTCATAATCATGAAATGCGGCAATTGCTAGCATCACTCTAATAGATTTAATCTTCGCAACTGGTGAGAAGGTCTCATCATAGTCAACTCCGGGAGTTTGAGTAAAGCCCTTCGCAACCAATCGCGCTTTATATGTGTGTACGTTCCCATCCACGTCGGTCTTCTTCTTGAAGATCCACTTGCACCCTACGGTCTTACGTTCGGGCACGTAATCAACCAAATTCCAAACTTGGTTATCGTACATGGATTGGATCTCGCTATCCATCGCCTATTTCCATTTCGCAGACTTCGGGCCTGCCATGGCTTCCTTATAGCTATTAGGTTCATCAAGATTTACTAGTGTACCATCACTAATATACGTGTCCCCTTCGGTGGTAATATGAAAACCATAAAACTGGGGTTGAACTCTAACTCTATCGGAACGTCTAAGAGGTAAGGATTCGTCAATCGGTTCAACCGGAGTTTCCTCCTCGGGTTGAATGCCAGCGGTAGAGGTTCCATCATCTATCGATTCTTGAATCTCTTCAAGTTCGATTTGCCTCCCACTGTCTCCTTGGCTTATGAGTTCTCGCTCTCAGAAAACTCCTCTCCTCGCAACAAAGATAACATTATCTTTCGGTCTATAGAAGAGATATCCGAAGGAAGTTTGCGGGTAGCCGATGAAAATACATCGCTCACTTCGAGGTTCAAGCTTGTCGTGAGTATCTCGTCTTACGAAAGCCTCGCAACCCCAAACCTTGATATGTGCCAACGAGGGAGCTTTCCCTATCCACATCTCGTGAGGTGTTTTGGCAACCTTCTTAGTTGGGACTCGGTTAAGGATATGGGCGGCAGTCTCTAAGGCATACCCCCAAAAGAAGATAGGTAGTGAAGCACGACTCATCATAGAGCGAACCATATCCAATAAGGTTCGATTGCGCCTTTCTGCCACACCATTTAACTGCGGTGTCCTAGGAGGCGTCAACTGCGAAACTATTCCACACTCCTTTAGATAATCATGGAATTCAAGACTTAGGTACTCTCCTCCTCGATCGGATCGAAGCATCTTGATTTTCCTGCCCAATTGATTCTCTACTTCATTCTTGAACTCTTTGAACTTTTCAAAGGTTTCTGACTTTTGCTTGATTAAATAGATATACCCATATCTACTATAATCATCGGTAAAAGTTACATAGAAGTGGTTCCCATCCTTCGTGGTTGATCTAAAGGGTCCACATACATCGGTATGTATTAGGTCCAATAGTCCCTCACCCCTTTCACAAGTACTCGTGAAGGGTGACTTAGTCATCTTTCCAAGTAAACAAGACTCGCATGTGTCATCTTCCCTAAGGTCGAATGACTCCAACACTCCATCCTTTTGGAGTTGGGCTATGCGTTTCTTGTTGACATGTCCAAGACGACAATGCCACGAGGATGCTTTATCCATACTAGTGGAAGAATCAATATTCAAAACATCATTTCCTAAGTTATCAACAATCATAACAGTTTCATATATTCCATTACATGGTATAGCTTCAAAGTAAAAAACACCATTTAGATAAGCCAAAATAGAACCATTCTCATTATTAAAAGAAAATCTAAATCCTTGTCTATATAAACCATGAAATGAAATGATGTTTCTAGCCATTTCTGGCGAATAGCAATAATTTTTCAAATCCAAAACTAAACTATTCTTAAGCACTAAAGAATACACTCCAATCTTGGTCACAGGCGACGATCTTCTGTTCCCCATGATTAGATTGATCCTTCCTTGCTCCACATCCCTACTTCTTCTTAGTCCCTGCACATTAGAACAAATGTGATAACCACAACCGGTGTCAAGAACCCAAGAAATAGCATGATTAGAATCGTTAGATTTGATTGCATATATATACCTGCGAAAGATGGCTTGATCTTTCCTTCCTTGATGGCTTGCAGGTAATCCGGGCAGCTTCTCTTCCAATGTCCTATCTTGTGACAGTGGTGGCACTCTGCCTCCTTCGGGTTAGAGCAGGGATTAGAGGGATCAACTTTGGTCCCACTAGAAGAGGAACCATCTCGGGCTTTCACCTTGCGATAGTTGTTCGAAGAAGCTTTCCTCTTCTTTCCCTTCCCTTGACCAATAGCCAAGACAGGAGCAGCGGATGGATTGGGAGTTGGTGCAACAGACTTGTCCTTGAAATTGCTCTTATCAACCCTCAAGAGACCTTGGAGTTTACTTAGAGTGATCTCCTCTTTGTTCATGTGGTAGGTCATCCTAAATTGATTGTACATTGGAGGCAAAGAGTGAAGCACCATGTCGATCGCCAAGTCTTCACCGAAGTCAACATTCAACTTGCGAAGGCGGTCGACATACCTTTGCATCTTTTGCAAGTGCACGGCAAGAGATTCTCCATGACCCATCTTGGCGGAAATCATGTTAGTGAAGATCTCATAACGCTCTTGTCTCGCGTTTTGGTTGTACCTCTCCAACAAGTCTTGATGCATCTCGTATGGATACATGTCCTCGTAGGACTTTTGGAACTCGGAGCTCATGGTGGCGATCATGATGCAATGTGCCTTCGTTGCATCTCGCTCATGAGTTTCAAAGGCGGTGATTTCTTCGGGAGTAGCAACTTCGGGGTTGATTTTCTCGAGCTTCTCGTCGAGGACATACTCTTTATCCTCATAGCGAGAAATGGTGCGAATGTATCTTATCCATTCGCTAAAGTTCGTTCCATCGAAGGTGACCTTTTGGCAAAGACTCATCAACGTGAAAGAACTAGCAGCAGCGTTGTTTGCGTTTGACATCTATAGAAAGGACAAAGATAGATTAGAACAAGAATCCCTAATTATCACCCAATAAGAAAAATTAGGGCTAGGATCCAACAATAACATTTACATACTAGAAAAGGGATGCCGTAATCCAATATGCAAATAAATTGAAGGTAAGTGAATGACGATTCACTAATTCTCCATTACAAAACTTAAACTTTTAGTCCTAAGTGTTTTTGAGAATTCCTAGATTCGGATGAGATTCATTGAACTATTCAATGACATGTTTAAATCTCGGTATGCCCCTCTTGTTTGTGACTGGGATGCCGAGGATCACAAAGCGGGTGTGAATTATCATGCAAATTCACATGGCGCCTTCATTGTAACGATCACCTATTCGATGTGCCGGTAAACCACACACGCTCCATCGAACTATGATGAACAATGAATCACCCTTTGCCACCTTCGCTTAGAACCAATTAGTGTGCCGGTAAACCACACACGCTCCACTAACATCTTAGCAAGGTGCAAAGTGTAATTTCATGGGATTGCATCAATTCACTTTTCCTAAAGTAACTAAGATTGGGAAATTTAAAAAAAATTTAGTTACTTCGTATTTCTTATTATACTTTTAATGCGAGGATGAGGTTGCCCTATCCTACCCGTTCGGCTAACGACCCTCCACCAATCAAGCAAGCGGTGGGTGTGAGTGTACACCCATTAAGCGCCATTTTATAGGCCGCAACCTTATACCCACCTTATAGATCGGCTTCGTGAATGAGGCCTACTAGCGGTAAGACTAGCATTTAGTTATACATATATATATATATATATATATATATATATATATATATATATATATATATATATATATATTAATCTAGTAATATCATATAAGTATAGGGTTGCATTTTAAACTTTTCAAAATCTAGGGTTTGAAATTTAAGTTATCTAAATTAAAACTTCTAATCACAAATATAAATTTCAAAACTTTAGGGTAGGTTTTAAATATTTAAAAACATAGAGGATCAAATAACAAATAATTCCAATTAACAATTAATATTCTAATTATCTTTATTTGATTTATCTTGATTTCTTTGAAGATAATTACCAAAATAATTAATCATTATCATATAAGGAAATTAAATATTTTATTAGATGATAAATCTCTTTAATTAGATCAAGATAACAGTCATATTTATCAAAAAATCGGATTTACATTGATCTAATATGATTAAGGTAAGTTTCCATAAGATAATTATGAAAAAATCCCGAATCTGGCCATTCCTGACTCCTGGACTCGCCGAGTCACAAGGGGACTCGCCGAGTCAGGCCTACTCGACGAGTCAGTGACTCAAAAACCCAAAAAATCGAATTTGCAGGTTTGTTTCAGTTAATCAAGCAACAATTTAAAGAAAACCAAGCTAGGCTCTGATACCACTGATGGGTTTTAGCCATAAGAACTTTCCTATGTGCGCATGCAAAACCCTAATGCTTGGATCTAGGCTTTCTAATAAACATGCTTTTGAATCCAAGACTTCTAATGGCTAATTAGGTTAAACAACAATATTAAAACAGATCTAGAATCATACCTTTGAATCCCTTGTTGATCTTGTTTGTCTTGGAGCTTCTAGAGTCACAATTGTCACTCCTCTAATGGCTTACAAACACCAATAGCAAGCAAGATGATTTAGGAGAGAGGAGAGGGGAGGAATTCGGCCAGGGGTTCCTTGCTTAAGGTTGTGTGTCGAATTCCCTCACCCATAGGGGCTATTTATACTATTAGACTCCTTAAGGGTTTCACACTAAACCCTAATTGGATAATCTTCTCTTAAGGCTATCCAAATCCATTCCATAGATAACCCTATGGACGATTTGAGCTATCCTAAAGCTTTTAGAATCCGTCCAAGGTATATCCTAATGGATTTAGAGTCTAAAGTCTAACTATCAAACAATTGACAGTTTATACCCTCTTATTTAATTAATCTCTTTAAGTCACCAAATTAATACCAATTAATTTATGACTTATATTAATCAAATAGTTAAATATTATTCCTTATAATATTTACTCTCTCTTAATAAATCATCCTTCAAGTTGCTATGGTGAAGGCAACCCAAAAGGACCATGCACAACCAAATATAGTTATAGCCTTAGACACTATTCCAACAGTTACATCTTTACATCTTTAACATCGTTCACATTAGAAACCAACATGCAGGAAAGCATGGGGCTTTCCTGGGTAACAATTATATAACTAGAAAGAGTAACAAACTGAATAACATTACATCTTTCACAATTAGTAATATACAATTAGGAAAGTATGGGACTTTCCTGGGATCATAGTTAAACAATCAGAACCGTATAAACTAACAATCAACCAACCTTCTCTTTTAAGAAAATATGGGATTTTCATGGATAACAACTTTTTGGTAAACTAAAGGAAACTCGTACATTTTCACAAAGCAAACATCTTATGAACTCACCAGCTTTATGCTGATTTTCAAACTGCTTGTATTCTCAGGTCATCATTAGACAGGTACCTAGCGAATCTTTTGGAGAAGACGGAGCGTACAGAAGACTCATCTCTACTTTTGTTCATATATACTATGTATTATGAATGTAAAACTTTACTTTTGAACAAATGTAAAACTTTGATATGTAATGTAATGGTTGTTTACTTTGCTTAGTGTGTACATTGGATTTGATACTCAACTTGGAGTCAACCCCGGAGACGTTTCCGCCTTCGGTTTTCGGGGTGTGACACGCTTCTATTTCTAGAAGGAACAGATAAACTTCGACTGATATGATTATACTAACTACTTGTTGAATTATTCACAAAGGCACGTTTTATAACATCGAGTTACCAATGTGTTTTCCTACAATCAATGAATAACCAACTCATAGTCAACAACTCATATCTCTAGGTTTGAAGATTTATATGATATTACCGTCTCACGATCACTCGAGATAAATTCCATGAAGTGATGCAAGTGAGCATGGGTTGAATCCAATACTCAGCCCTTATGAGTACTCATCAATGTTGTAGCAACCATTGCATTTTCTAAAGCACTTTAGACAAATCATACAAGCCAAATTCATGACAGTCTTGATTCATATCTACTTCCAGCATATGACTGACTTTGGATGGTTTAAATAATATGATATATACCATAACATAATTATTCTGTAAGTAAAAACATGCAAAGTGAAACATAAAAATAATACTAATTCTATATGGCCCCAAACTCTTGAGTGTAAAAAAACCCTTTTATCTATGCACCATATTGATTACTCGTTATTCATGTTTCAATTAATCAACTTAATACTTGAATTAAAACATTAGTTGTGCCATGCTCCAAGCATGTACACTATGCTTTTCCAAACAACAATTATGCTACACACCAAGTATGCATACTATGTTTACATATGATCCTATCTTCGCGTCGGAACCGGCACGACGTCAGGAAGCGTAAAATAGTAAATTTATGATAGAGAGAGATTTAGCCTTAGCTCTCTAAACGAAAGTCGTAGAATATGTTAAACTAAGAACATCGATAAAAAGAACGCCCAAATCTGACTTCGTATGAAGAAGTTATGATTTTTTGAAGTTTTGGATTAGCGGTGTACAGCCCGAAATTCGAATTTTAGATCGATTGATTTTTAGCCGACACAACCTAAACAAGAATCGAAGATCTCGTTATTAGTAGCATAACGATAAAAAGACAGACGAAAATGGACATCGGATAAAGAAGTTATGAGATTTTAACGGACCAATCCTGTCCCGGCCTGTTAAAAATATAACTTTAAAAATAAAGTCAAAATTAGCCGACGGAGTCTAAACGAAAGTTGTAGAGTACGTCTCCACCTACACGTGGATATAAAGAACGTCAAAAACGGAGTTCGTATGAACGAGTTACAAATTATAATAACATATTTACGTATTAAAATAAAGTATAAATCATGTATACGTACACATATATATACATATGTATATATCATTAAGAAGGTATCGACGATGCGGTTATTATAAGACTAATGTTGAGTTCTTTCGATATTAGTTTAGTACAAATATCATTAAATCCATTTAAAATAGTATTATAGAGGGGTGTTTAGTTGTTTATATAACTAAAAGGTCATTAAGTAATTATGGAGGGTAGTTTTTGAAAATTCAATTAGTATAAATAAGAGCCTTGGGCTCTCATATTTCTTGCACCATTCTCTTGATTCAAGAGTCTTTCTCTCCTTATCCCCCGAGCATTTCGGTCCCTCGTGATTCGACTTCTCTTTCTATAGTTTTAGTATAGTAAGGTGAGCGCTGAAACGCTGCACGAATCTTTCTTAGAAAGATTCAGCAATGAAGTTTTGCCCCTGCAGAGCCCGACTCCTAGCTAAAATCCCCTTGAAAGTAAGTTATGCTTACCCTATTTTAAATATAGTTTATATTTAAAATTAGTATTGTTATTATAAATTTATAATAAATATTTGAGCTATTATTATGACTTATATAAGTGTCGTTATAATATCTTTTAACTACTCGCGGTACGGGGAATCTGGTTTAAAGGGCCGCATAGGGTTGTTGGATTTCAGAAGTGCTATACGCCAAAATGGTCCTGCTCTCCGGTGTTTTATGTCTGGCCCCTGTCTGTACATAGTAGTTGGAAAGTATTGTTTAAACGCTTATATAATATTAATAATAATAATAATAATAATAATAATAATAATAATAATAATAATAATAATAATAATAATAATAATAATAATAATAATAATAATAATAAGACTAATAATTAGTCACGGTAATATTAGACAAAAATCTACTGGTGATAATACTAGGTTTCGTCAAAGGAAATTATTTTAAAGTATTGTTTTATGTCTGGCCCCTGTCTGTACATAGTAGTTGGAAAGTATTGTTTAAACGCTTATATAATAATAATAATAATAATAATAATAATAATAATAATAATAATAATTAGTCACGGTAATATTAGACTAAAATCTACTGGTGATAATACTAGGTTTCGTCAAAGGAAATTATTTTAAAGTAAACGAAGCGCTGTCCGAGTACCGAGTCACCACCTTCTCAGGTGAGTGCATAGTCCCTTTCATCTTACACATAGATATGAAGTATTTTATATAAACTACGTGCTATGTGTGCATATTATCTGAATACTTGCTGTCTATGCTGGATGAACGTTTTATACATGTTTTAAAGGATTTAAACTCTATACGTATTTTATATATACGAATATGTTGGGTATGATGATGGGTAGATGAATGATGAGAGATAGAAGATGACGTGAGTATACGTTGGCAGCTATAGACTTAGTGCCTATGGGACAAACAACGGTAGCTATGGACTTAGTACCTGTTAAACGTTGGTAGCTATGGATTTAGTACCTGTTGGGAATTGGTAGCTATGGACTTAGTACCTGTTGAACATTGGTAGCTATGGACTTAGTACCTATTAGATAAAGACTGGTAGCTATGGATTTAGTACCTGATGAATAGACCATAGCAGCTATGGAATTAGTGCTTTATGAACGAACATTGGCAGCTATGGATTTAGTGTCAGTCCTATAACCCTGGAGGTAAGGGACTTCGGAATAAACGAATGTAGGATAGATGACTCTTAGGTTAAATCCTTAAAGAGTAAAGAAGATAATAGGGATGGGTAATTGGGTTGATTGTTTGATTGAACATAGTAATTATATTATTGTGGGTTGAAAACCCTATGTACTCACCAGGTTTCCCAACCTGACCCACTCAGTTTATGTATATCACAGGTGACGAAGTGAAGTGACATTACACTGAGAGATTTAAAAGAGATGTAGATCACTAGTGTAAATCATTGTAAGTTCTGTTTATGCTTATGTTTCGGTATTAACGATGAGATGCCAAACATTTTAAAATGAAATAAATACATTTCTTCGAAAATGTTTTAATAACGTATTTACCATGTTTTTCTGGGAACAAATTCAGCAACCTTTTTATAAAATGAAGTACTCTGATTTTTATAAAGCATAAACAAAAATCGGTCTTTTCTGGCCGTGATTTTGGGGATGTCACAGTTGGTATCAGAGCATTAGTTTAAGCGAACTAGGAATATGGATTTATTTCTAGACTTAAACTTAGAATGCTAAGCGATGATTGTGAGGTGTGAGCACTAGATTATTTTAGGAATTGTGCCTAAAATGCTTTTATGTGCTAAATACTTGTGCCTGATATGCTATTATTTGTTCGGATCTATGGTCTGTTGCCGACCGGATCTGGAAACCTTATGTGTTTAGGATTCTAAGCGTTTAACTACGATATTAGAACTAGCATATAAATGTTTCGGAGTGATAAGGATGATTTAAACGTCAATCCTAAGTAAAGATCTAGATTCACCATAATCGGTGTAGAGATCAAGATGGCAAGAACCCGTAGCGGAAACGTAAATTGGAATGGGAACCGAAACCAACCCCCAGTGGTTCAGCAAATACCTGTTGTTGAAGAAGTTGCGCCTGAGCCAGTCACCATGGCTGGAGTTCAAGCCATGATTCGGGCTATGTTAGCTGAACAAAGGGAAGAAATGAGATAGATGTTGAATAGGGACGAACCTACCGTACATGTTGAACCGACGGAGCCAGTTCCCGAGCAATCTGAGGAAGGGAACTACAGCCGCCAAGTGAGTCAAGTAGGGACTCAAGGTGAGCAAAGGGATGGCCCAGAAAGGATAAACAACAAGGATGGGCGGATGTACAAGAATTTCTTGGGTGTGAAACCACCAAGACTCTCAGGAAGCCCGAAGCCGGTTGAGATTATGGATTGGATCTCTGAGATGGAGATGGTGTTTGAGAGCTGCAGCTGTAACAAGAAATAGAAGACTGTCTTCGCAGTAAGACAACTGAAAACTGGAGTCTTGAGATGGTGGAAGCTATTGGCAGATACGATGCCACAAGGAGAAGCCTTATGGATGTCGTGGGAAGAGTTTTTGGAATAGTTGAAAATGCAATACTGCTCGGAGATAGATCTGATATACTTAAACAACGAGTTTCAGAACCTGAGGAAAGGGAAAATGAGTGTTGATGAGTATGCCACCGCATTCACCGAGAGGATGAAGCTATTTCCCTACTTGGTGCCTACCGAACTCTACAAGATTGATAGGTTTGCTAACGGATTGCCCACTGACTTTGGCCTAATGATCAAAATGGCAACTACTTTGAAAGCAGGTGTTAAGGCAGCTAAGAACGTAGAGGCCCAGATAAGAGAAAAGGGTCAAAGATAAGGTAGGAGAGAAGCGGAAGTTTGAAGGATCTTCGAGACCGAACAAGGAAAGAAAATTCTCAAAGCTTGGAGGAGCAAATGGAGGTGAAGCAAGATGGTGTGATAGATGCAAGAAGAAGCATGGTGGAAAGTGCAACGAAGAAGTGACTTTTTACAAGTGTGGGAGGACTGGTCACTATTCCAAAGACTGCACGCATAATGACAAAGTATGCTATGGATGTGGAGGCAAGGGGCACATGTCCAGAGACTGCCCAAGGAAAAATAAAGCAGCAAGACCAGAAACGCCACCAAGGCCAAGGGCATTTCACATGATCCTCGACGAAGCAGAGAACCATGCGAGGAATCAAGAATGAGGACTTCTTACCCGAGGATCGGATTATGCAGTAGTCATAGTTTCGTATGATGTAGCCTAGTAGAGGCATAGTCTAGGGTGAACTTGAACACCTATGTAATCGTTTCAAGAAATGATATAAAACCTTCGTTTTGTTATCTGATGTGTTGAATGATTGTATGAATTGCTGCATGGTGACTTGGGAAACTGCGAGACAATACTTGGGACGAGTATGAGTAGGTGTGAATGGTAGTAGAGGCCTATACTACCGGAAGCACAGGACTCACACTTGGATCAGGGAAAGTCACAAGGTTACCAAGAAGCCAGTAATTGATTTCGTTTTATTCAAGTATGCCGTTACCATTGTTTCGGTAATGACTAAGAAGATTGTTGTTATCCCAACCCTAGTGGTCATGTCACATTGAGTCCGACTACGATGAGTAGGTTACGTGGTTTAGAGAACCAAGTTTGATGTAGCGTCCGATTTTAACCAAACAACTGAAATCAAAGCGACCAATAGAAGTATCAGCTCGACGCTAAAGAAGTTGGTAGCCAGAAACGCTACATGTTAAAGTGTGATTATATCACATTAGAACATGAAGGAAGGCATAGTCTATTTTAGAATTTAACTCTAAGAGACCTAAGTATAAACGTGCATCACATGATGATAGGTCATAATTTGAAGTCTAGCGTGAGGTAGAGAGCAGGTGCACGATCGAGTACTGCTTACAGTCAATGAGTCTAAGAGATAGACTTGAAGGAATATAGAAGTTATAATTATTACCTAGGATGAAGAGATGACGTATGGAGTCATTATACGAGCCCTGTTTCGTTAATTATTCCGGGACGTAATCATCCTAAGGGGGAGATAATTGTAACGCCCGCAGATCCGTGCTAGTCAATTTAGAGGCAATAGGGGTCGAAAATGACTTTTCTACAAAAAGATTATTTAGAATAAATAATCTTAACCAAGTTGTAGAATATGTCACAAGGTTTCCGTACATATAAAGAACGCCGAAATCCGAGTTATAACGAAGAAGTTATGACCCGTCGAAGTTTCGCGTCGGAACCGGCACGGCGTCGGGAAGCGTAAAATAATAAATTTATGATAGAGAGAGAGATTTAGCCTTAGCGCTCTAAACGAAAGTCTTAGAATATGTTAAACTAAGAACATCGATAAAAAGAACGCCCAAATTTGACTTCGTATGAAGAAGTTATGATTTTTCGAAGTTTCGAATTAGCGGTGTACAGCCCGAAATTCGAATTTTAGATCGATTGATTTTTAGCCGACACAACCTAAACAAGAATCGAAGATCTTGTTATTAGTAGCATAACGATAAAAAGACAGACGAAAATGGACATCGGATAAAGAAGTTATGAGATTTTAACAGACCAATCCTGTCCCGGCCTGTTAAAAATATAACTTTAAAAATAAAGTCAAAATTAGCCGACGGAGTCTAAACGAAAGTTGTAGAGTACGTCTCCACCTACGCGTGGATATAAAGAACGTCAAAAACGGAGTTCGTATGAACGAGTTACAAATTATAATAGCATATTTACGTATTACAATAAAGTATAAATCATGTATACGTACACATATATATACATATGTATATATCATTAGAAAGGTATCGACGATGCGGTCATTATAAGACTAATGTTGAGTTCTTTCGACATTAGTTTAGTACAAATATCATTAAATCCATTTAAAATAGTATTATAGAGGGGTGTTTAGTTGTTTATATAACTAAAAGGTCATTAAGTAATTATGGAGGGTAGTTTTTGAAAATTCAATTAGTATAAATAAGAGCCTTGGGCTCTCATATTTCGTGCACCATTCTCTTGATTCAAGAGTCTTTCTCTCCTTATACCCCGAGCATTTCGGTCCCTCGTGATTCGACTTCTCTTTCTGTAGTTTTAGTATAGTAAGGTGAGCGCTGAAGCGCTGCACGAATCTTTCTTAGAAAGATTCAGCAACGAAGTTCTGCCCCTGCAGAGCCCGACTCCTAGCTAAAATCCCCTTGAAAGTAAGTTATGCTTACCCTATTTTAAATATAGTTTATATTTAAAATTAGTATTGTTATTATAAATTTATAATAAATATTTGAGCTATTATTATGACTTATATAAGTGTCGTTATAATATCTTTTAACTACTCGCGGTACAGGGAATCTAGTTTAAAGGGCCGCATAGCGTTGTTGGATTTCAGAAGTGCTATACGCCAAAATGGTCCTGCCCTCCGGTGTTTTATGTCTGGCCCCTGTCTGTACATAGTAGTTGGAAAGTATTGTTTAAACGCTTATATAATAATAATAATAATAATAATAATAATAATAATAATAATAATAATAATAATAATAATTAGTCACGGTAATATTAGACTAAAATCTACTGGTGATAATACTAGGTTTCGTCAAAGGAAATTATTTTAAAGTAAACGAAGCGCTGTCCGAGTACCGAGTCACCACCTTCTCAGGTGAGTGCATAGTCCCTTTCATCTTACACATAGATATGAAGTATTTTATATAAACTACGTGCTATGTGTGCATATTATCTGAATACTTGCTGTCTATGCTGGATGAACGTTTTATACATGTTTTAAAGGATTTAAACTCTATACGTATTTTATATATACGAATATGTTGGGTATGATGATGGGTAGATGAATGATGAGAGATAGAAGATGACGTGAGTATACGTTGGCAGCTATAGACTTAGTGCCTATGGGACAAACAACGGTAGCTATGGACTTAGTACCTGTTAAACGTTGGTAGCTATGGATTTAGTACCTGTTGGGAATTGGTAGCTATGGACTTAGTACCTGTTGAACATTGGTAGCTATGGACTTAGTACCTATTAGATAAAGACTGGTAGCTATGGATTTAGTACCTGATGAATAGACCATAGCAGCTATGGAATTAGTGCTTTATGAACGAACATTGGCAGCTATGGATTTAGTGTCAGTCCTATAACCCTGGAGGTAAGGGACTTCGGAATAAACGAATGTAGGATAGATGACTCTTAGGTTAAATCCTTAAAGAGTAAAGAAGATAATAGGGATGGGTAATTGGGTTGATTGTTTGATTGAACATAGTAATTATATTATTGTGGGTTGAAAACCCTATGTACTCACCAGGTTTCCCAACCTGACCCACTCAGTTTATGTATATCACAGGTGACGAAGTGAAGTGACATTACACTGAGAGATTTAAAAGAGATGTAGATCACTAGTGTAAATCATTGTAAGTTCTGTTTATGCTTATGTTTCGGTATTAACGATGAGATGCCAAACATTTTAAAATGAAATAAATACATTTCTTCGAAAATGTTTTAATAACGTATTTACCATGTTTTTCTGGGAACAAATTCAGCAACCTTTTTATAAAATGAAGTACTCTGATTTTTATAAAGCATAAACAAAAATCGGTCTTTTCTGGCCGTGATTTTGGGGATGTCACAATCACCTTGTAATGACTATGCACAGAAGTCACAAAGACTTGGCAACAGACATTACAAAGCATTCAAATGGAAAACAATTCCATGGAAATGAAGTCTCAAATTCAAAGTACATTCATTTGAACATCCTTCTTAGCATTAAGTTCTTTAATCTTACACAGATTCAAAGAATAACTTCCACATATGGAGACAATTCCATATTACCATTTTGACCATCACTTCTGAACAAGAGTTGCCTCTTTTCAAAATATGTCAATATGGTCCTTACTATATACTTCTAATTGTCCATGAGCAACCAATCTTTGGTAAACCTCAGATTGTCCTCGACAATTTGCTTAATCATTTTAGTCATTTCCAGTTCTATTCCTTTTTCCATCTTAATGCCCTAGGCATTTGGAAAATTTAGAATGAATGAATATTATAGCACATGTAATCAAACCTATACCCAAAGCATATGGGACGTGATTTATGCTATAAAATTTTTATTTGCCATGTTTTCATAATTCGAACTATGAAGAGGGATGCCGTAGTCATAATCGAATTTTGAGAATGCAACATATATAGAATTTCCTTATGTTGAACCATTCCAACATAACATTCATATATATTCTTGACTAAAGTAGATTAAAATATCAATATAAGCTTGTAGAATTGGAGTGAAGTATAAAATCCTCTCCCTTAATTATAGCAATACAACTTTTCAAAGCAAATTGAAACTTTTGTTTTCTATAATTAACATTGCTAACTTGCAATACTTAACATAATCATCATGCTTCCACTAGCATAATGATTACCAGCATAACACTTTATGCTCCCACTAGCTTTGACATGTACTCAGAAATCAACCGGACTTCTAGAAATCAATACTTTATTGACTTTCTTACCAAAGTTCATATTTCTGATACTAGATTGCTTTGATAAGACTTTATCAAAAAACATACACCTTTCCTTAGATAGTTCACATGTTTGTCTAGACCTTTTGCAATTCTCACTAGTTAGTGTGTCAGTTAATCACACACGCTCCACTAACTATATGAGAATGCAAATAACACAACCGCTATCTACTTAAAATCTTCTTAGTGGAAGTGTTTCCTCACCATCATTTTCATGAATTGAAGAGAAACCTTATGACACTTAGATTTTATGGTGTATGTTTTCTTTTCCATGTGAATTTTGTCAACCATAATCATAGGACTAGGTTAGTGACACTTCCAAATTCATATGGACCGAACTTGTGCAATCTTAATTTCTTGCCACCCGGCAGCACAAGGGCCTACCATTGCTTCCAGGTTGTTATGCAAACAGTCGAGAACTCTCAGAACTCCAATGCAAAGCCAACCTTAACTGGGATGAGCACAGAATATGTCAACACGATAGGTTACAAACGTCAAGTCGTGGGCTAGTGATTAACAAAACTCTTGATTAGTTCTTGAACCTATCTTAAGATCTTTTTAAGACTCCCACTGACCTCTTGACATATATGATTCTCTTTGTCAAGAACCATTCCTTGACAAAACAAATATTCAATAGTTAATGTGGATTCTTATCAAGTTAAACACTTCCCATAATTGGACTTAGTTGGTCTTTGTTTTATCCAAAACATCACAACTAACCAACCTCAAATGTACAAGGGTAGGACACATCTTACTCTAGATTTGATAAGTGTTATAAACTTTTTAAAGATTATGTCACTCAATGGCTCAATCTTAGAGTATGACTCTAAGATTTTATTTTAATGTATGAATTATCTTTTGATTTAACCATTTCAACAACTCATGATTTCTCTCCTTAGCCAAACAAATGAACTAAGGTGTCCTTAGAGGATCAATTGTGATATGCTTTCATAATCACTAAGATAATCATAAAACAAAATACTCAAGTACTCTCCCATATCTTCAGATTGGAGAAACTTTTATCTTTTTTCCATATTTGATTCTTCTTATTCATTCTGCCATACATTGAAACTTTTACAATGTTTCAGAATTACACTTAAACTCGTAAGCATAGCCATATTCACTAAACTTTAGTAAATCATAATGAATAATCTTATCAACCTTTGTGGTGGACTTGACCAGCACACAACCAAGTGTACCCAATCTCTTAGTCCCTCGCTTGACTCACATGCGAATGTGAACAAGGAATTAGTCTTAATTTACCAAAGATGAAAATTCTCATTCATCACACAATACAACTCGCATGATTCCAAGTTTCTATCCAACTGAAACTTGGGTGATGAGAATCTTTCCTTATTTGGTAAATTATGACACTACCACTAATGAAAGAATCAAATCCATTTACCCATATTGCTTATCAATGGAAACATATAAGCAACAACCTTTTTCACAAATGCCATTGTAAGGATACTTAAAATAAATAAAATCAAAACCATTTTCTTTTGTTTTAAAACTTTTCAGAAAACTTATCCTTACAATCCATATGGAAAACTTGTTGTTATCTATTCCTAAGCAATATATCTAACTCTTAAGTAACAACTCAAAATTCTGATCACTGAACCATGTGATCGAAATCCATCTTCATGATCAGAATCAACATATACTTCCTTTAAGTTTATTCACACTTCTTTGATTCTTAAACATCAATATGTGACCCAGTCACATCATGCAACAAGAATCTCAGAATAGAAACTTAATAAAGTTAGATAATGGACTTTACCTAAAGCAGAGTCAAACATTTGACTTTACTATCTTTATGGACTTTTAGGTAAATTTGGCAGCTTCACAACCAATTCCCTTCCTTTGGTAACAGAAACATATGGACTTTTTGGAAATGGTACACAAGACTATCACAGACTTAGCCTTTCTCTTTACCATTTGGTCAACCGAGTTGACTATGGCCAATCCCTTTCAATTGGGAAGAGAACGGTTTTCTGGACTTCCAATGTTACAATTGTTAATGTCCATGGAAGTTTGGGAAGTTGATATTCCAATCAAATTTTGCTTTACCAATGCTCCAAATCATTGTTTATTCAACATCATCAAGCAAATAGGTAAGATCATTAAGGGTCATGTCGTGATCCGTCATCAGGGAGTAACTGAAGAACCAAGTCAACAGCCAGCTACCTCGAGACTTCGACACCCGACTCTCCCGGCTTGTCAGTATGTTACTTAATCTCCAAGACCTAAGCACATATAGACTTTGTTTGCTAATAGGGATTGAGTGACTTAGAACTTATCAAGTCTTGAAACTTATGGGATAGGGAGATTTATTGAAGTAGGTGAAGGAAGTGAAGTATGATTTCCAGTCCCACTAATACACAACAAAGGGATTGATCTTTCACCTTGATTGCCATTCGGGATATCATCTTCATTTGGAAGCTTCTTCCTAAAGATTTGGGAAGTCCATAGTTATCCACTAAGAAGATTTTAAGTAGATAGCGGTTGTGTTATTTGCATTCTCATATAGTTAGTGGAGCGTGTGTGGTTAACCGGCACACTAACTAGTGAGAATTGCAAAAGGTCTAGACAAACATGTGAGCTATATAAGGAAAGGTGTATGTTTTTTGATAAAGTCTTATCAAAGCAATCTAGTATCAGAAATATGGACTTTCGTAAGAAAGTAAAAAAAGTATTGATTTCTAGAAGTCCAGTTGATTTAAAGTCCTTAATATAACACCCAATATGAAATATTAAGGCTAGGACCCAATAACCTCTTTATAACTGGAAGAGGGATGCTGCAATCCAAATTATAAAATAGTTAAAGGTAGATAAATGATGATTTACCAATTTCCACCATTAAAACGAAATATAATTAAGTTTTAATTGGATTTGAAACTCCTAGATCTTTTGAGATACATTGAACTTTCAATGGCATGTTTGAATCTCGATTGTGCCCTCTCAAGTTTGTGACTGGGATGTCGATGATCACAAACAAGGTGTGAATAACCATACAAATTGACTTGGTACCCTCAACAATATTACCTAATCGATGTGCCGGTTAACCACACACGCTCCACCGATCTATAATAAAGTCGAGTTACCCTTCGCCACTCTTACTAGTCCAAGTTAGTGTGTCGATTAACCATACACGCTCCACTAACGACTTGGTAAGGTACAAAGTGTAATTTTATGGGCTAGCACCAATTTCACATTTTCCTAAAGTAACTAAGATTGGGATTTATAATGTATAGTTACTTTATAATTCATTATACTTTTAATGAGAATTTAAAGTCGTATCCTACCCGTTCGGCTAACGACCCTCCACCGATCAAGGAAGCGGTGGGTGAGAGTGGACACCCATACGTCACCATTTTATAGGCAACAACCTTATACCCCCTTATAGATTGGCTTCGTGAATGAGGCCTACTAACAGTAAGAATGACATATTTTTATACATATCTATATAATAAAATTATAATAATAGTATAAGGGTGTATTCTAAACATTTAAAATACTTGGTGGTTTAAACTATTAATTAAACTATACTCTTAATTTAATTAAACTTAAACCATGTCTTTATGGAATTATTAACTCTTTTAATTAAACACTTTAATTAATTTAATGAAGTCCATAAAGTTTGAATTTTTTTTAACTTTTAAAACAAGATTTAATTTGGAATTAAAGTGTAAGACTTTACAAAATCCAAAACTTGAAGGTAAGTATTGAAACTATTTCAAGACTCTTCAAATTTGTAACTTATGAGTTTTAATGGTTCATAAAGTTGAAGACTCTTCATTTTATGAAACCTACTATTCTTTAATGACAACTTTTAAAGAAGTGACTTTTGGTTATCCATGACTTGAGGACAAGTTATGGACACCATCATTAACATTAAGATCATGAATTAAACAAGCATGTAGGTTACACACAATTCCTATGATTTTCTAAAACTCATAAGAACAAATATTAATATCAAACAATTTCAAGAAATCATATTAACACATATAAAACTTGAAAATTGATAATAGTCATTTAAAATGGGTTAACATAATCATTACCACTTTGAAAAACAATTTTTTTACAAGTCCAAAACAGTTTGGGATAATGATTTTAATCCATTTCCAACAACAAAACTTGAAAAACTACCCAACACGCTCCTACTCGTCGAGTAGGATGAATTTGTTCATGGACTCGGTGAGTCCTCCCCATGAACTCGGCGAGTCCAATTGTCAGTGAGCAAATTTTTCGATTTTCAAGCAGTTTTGCATCAAGTATACAGAAAACAATCCTAGGCTCTGATACCACTGATGGGTTTTGAGCATTCTAACACTTCCTAAGTGTACATGCAACCCTAATAACCTTGAATCTATGTTTTCACTATATACATGAAAATTCCTTTTCAAGGTTATTTCCTAACTAGCATGGCATAGGGAATATATAAAACATAAAGCTAGTAGAAATACATACCTTGTTGTTGCTTGGATTCCTTCAAGAGTTTGTGAGCCTAGCATCCTAAATTTTGTGCCTCAAATGCTTCACACAACACTACAAAACTTGGAATAACTTGAGAGAATACTTCTTACACTTGACAATCGGTTATGCCCTCTCTAGAAACACTCTAGTGCCGATTTTGCATGCTATAGGGTTTCTTTTATAGTGTGTCATAATTAGGAGTTACAAGTGTAAACCCTAATTGTCATGACTCTTCATTTCTCATGACCCATGGGTTTGTAACTCCCATGGACTATCCATGGAGCTCCATATGGTTATAACAAAACCCATAAACCATGGATCATTAATCCACCATAAAAGAATTGATGATTGTCATAATCAACCCTATATATTTAATTAGTCTCACTTTAATCACCAAATTAACACTAGATTAATACTTGATCAATACTAATTAAATAATACTCTTATTAATATATTAGAACTTATAATATATTAATAATCACAAGTGCACTTTCTCTCATTTTGTCTATCCAAGTATTGTAATGCTATGCAACCCAAATGGACCATGCCGGGTCGGGTCAAGTATATACCAAATAAAGTTATGGACTTAGACAGTATATCCAATAGTTCCGCCACTCGGAACTTCTAATTTCCTCATCCACTCTTCTCAGAGTTTAACCTGTCATAACTTTCAGGATTTCTAGGATCTCTGCTGAGATGCTTAACTTGTGGGGTTTACGCATGAATGGATGGTCGTAGTCAATGTTTGACTCTTACGACTCGAGTTACTTTTCCTAGTCGAGGGTGTTAGCTACTATGTTGGCTCAATTGGGATGACGAAAAATTTCCCATTTGTGGTCATTTTAGTAGCTCGACCCGTAGTGGTTCTCTTGACTCAAGCTCCTTTTCTATGGGATAGGATGAAGGGTCTTACTATAAGGTTCGTGGTAATCCTCATATTCGGCTTAATCACTAATACTCAATGTATGCAAGTCGTATATAATTGAGATTTATGGGATGTTCAGTTGTGTGGCACCATCCCAAACCCACAACCCAACGAGGAACATGGAGTAGGGAGGAAGCACACATCTTAAATCTTATTGATCTAAATTATATACCACTCTAATGCATATACTCATTAGTAGCAATTTAATCCCATGAATTCCTTCTCTTGATTCACGAATCTGATTATGAGGTGCTAAGTCTCTTTCTGGGGGATCTACGGAGTAGGTTTCGAGTGGTTATCGTCTTCTAGAATACCTGCAGTGCCTTTCGCTTCGGGTTCTATCTGTCTAAGGAGGGGTTGGTTAACAGCGCGCGACACCCTTCTCCTGGGTATTTCGGAAGGTTTTAGATAAGAGAGACGACCGACAGATTCCGTTAGGTTTTATTATTAAGTTCGGAAGAACCTTTATTTGAAGAACTGGATATGGTGAAAGTTCTCTTTACATTGCACTAGGAATTTACACATGGTTGCACTAAGCCGAACCATGATTGATAAATGCGTCAAAGTTAACATACATCAACATGATACGGAATGAAGGTCGATAGGACCATGTGCTGAACGGGCACACATGTTCTTGGCGTCTCGGGTTTCGTCCATGGTATCACTGTTGCTGATACTTGGACCGATAGAATCGACGCGGAAGTCTAGGGGGGTCCTGATGTTTCGGAATAATGTACTTTTCATGAATGGATTTCCCACGAGGCCTCTCTATAATCGCCTAGTATACACTAGTTATGTATAATTAAGGTGGAAAGGATTGTTGACTAAGCGGCTCCGCCCTATATCCACAACCCAGCGAGGAACATGAAATAAGGCAACATCACTCACTCGAGGTCTATCAATCTTAATTATACATGGCCTTAACGTATATATCGAGCCATTATAGCTTTACCTGATGGATTTTTGAATTTTACAACAGTGCTGCGACTTTTGCCTTAACGAGAGAGTAATTACAATTATAATTAATCATTTAATGTTTTTGGTTTGTTATTTGGGATTGAGAGATGTACCAACATTCTACCGGGTTCCTTGATGCTTCTCCCTAGGCATTAGGGTTAGACTCCCCCTACGCCCTTGTCGTTTCTTTCAGTTGGGCAGTCCTGTTTGAAGTGCCCAATCTCATCACATAGATGGCATACTGGACTGGTCGCCGCATTGGTGGTTGATGTAATGAACTCAACCGGGGCTCTGCAGGTACGAGAGGTATGCCCCCTTCATATTACATCGAACACAAAAGAGTTCTCGATAGATACCAAGATGATTGTAGCTATACTTACTGCAACGGGGAAGGTTTCCTAAGTATGGTCTTCTTGAAGTCGGGATGGAAGGGTCGACGGGGGAATTGACTACCTCAGCTCGTTGCCATTTGGAAGGAATTTGAGTCAAGGTACTTCGTTCTTCGCTCTTGAACTTTCTTTTCAGTGGATCTAGTTGAGGTTCTTGGGTGGCTAGATACGCAGGTGTTGGTTGCTGCTGTCCATTGCTTTGATCGGAAATCCCGATAAGGCTCCTGCTAACATTGGCGTTGCTAGCGTTCAGGTGAACCATGATAGCTGCTATGGCTGCTGAAACTGTAGCTTGAAACGTAGCTTCATCGATTAAGAGATTCGGTGCTTTGCCAGCGGGCTGGTTACGCTTTTTTGGAGGCATGGTTTTCCTACACGAAAAAGGAACACAAGCTGACGGGAGACGATGATTAACTCTAGACGTATATATCCTTACTATAATAGGCATAAATTTTTCCTGCGCCTCGGATATTAGTTATCTGAGTGTCGACCTACATCCCTATGATGCAGTCCGTGTATCAAGGTAGGAGTAAGAGTATCGGAAAGACATAAGATGAGAGTCGTTCCTACTAAGTTATCTTTGTACTGGAGAGATTCGCTCTCCGGCTTTTGAAAGATTTGAGGACAGTTCGGAACGAAGATCATGGAAGAAAAGGCTCATGAAGACTTATGGCTAGACACTCTCAATCGAGGTTTTGGGATCCGATCTAATCGTATTACTTGCGATGGGGAAAGGCGATTTGCCTAGCACATAGTGTGAGTAGTGTAATCACTAACTCACTAAATTGTATTATTTTATGGGTGTATTAGCACGACGATAACGAGGAAAAGACACTTCTCGGGTTCCATGGATTGGCTCCTTCTGTCTACCTTTTATCCCTGACTGGAACAGGCATTGGCTTTCATCGGGTACTTACCTAGGGTTCTCTTATCTTGTAGACATACTGAATCTCTACTCCGCCTTACCTCTGATTATGTCCCTGAGTGTCATCACTTCATGATGGATGACTGGAATCTCGGAAGTTCAGGCGAATTCCCCACTGATGTCTCAAAAAGGTATAGGCACATGGGGGCTTCAATAGTCTCGACCCTGTTCATTAATTTCCAAATTCGAAACCTTCTCAATGAGCCTTTTCTCGGTCTGAATCAACTCTCCTGCCGACCACTGAAGTGGATAAAGTTTTCTAAAAGGTTTCGCACGAGAATGGAAATGTCTAAAGATCCTAAAGATTATTAACATTTCACTGGGTGATCCATATCAAATCCTGCTACAATTCCATAGTGTATACAAATCATATATAACTTAGATCTATGTGATACTACTCTATATCCACATCCAAACAAGGAAAAGGAAGTAGAGCGAAACCACACATTCTTAGCCTATGAGATCCTCACTATATATAACCTTGGGAGTACACACTTTGTAATCGTAGGTATATCAATAAGGATCTTTTTAGTTCTTCACACAGGGTTATTTATGGTTCCTAAAATACCCCTACGGTATTTTAATTACTGTTTGATTCTTAACTTCTGAATATGATTATGGGATTAATGTGAGTCTTTTAGTATCCTAAAATACTCCCATATTATTTTAATCTTTATGTTTGGATCTATCATTCCTATTTGGTAAGTTTCGGATTTGTTGCAACACCACCTTCACTCCCAAGCACGCGTTAGTCGCATATCGAATAAATGTAGTTGATCAGGTTACATTTATTCCGGCTTACGATTACATAACTGCCCAGGTTTGACGGTAATGGTCAACATCCAAAGCCTTTTATTCTGATTCTTCTTGTGAGACGTTGCTCGGGTATTTAGATTCTAGATGTTCTTATACATTTGTAAAACATGGTTATATTTTAAAGTATAATTCTTGGTAAGAGTGTTTTATCCCAATGTATTTATAGGATGTATATCTTTTATGATTTGATATACTGAGTTCACTATAAACAATGCTCTGATACCAATCTGTCACACCCTAAAACCGAGAACGGTGGAATACGTTCTGGGGTGGAGGACCTCATGTCAACTATCACAACATATGCAATATTGTAATCAAAGTACAACAACCATTGCATTAATAGTAATAACTTTACATAGGTTACATTTATTCCAACATCAAAGTAAATATAGAACATAACATAAATGCAGCTTGGTTCTAGGCTGACTTCGCAAAAGCTCCCGCGATGTACCTGTCTATCGATGACCTGAGAATACAAGTTATTTTGAAAGTGAGTATCAGCATTTTTATAATGCTGGTGAGTTCATAAGTATTTAATGACATTAGAATAAATACACATTTTTATTCAAAATAACCTCATGAAAGATGGTAGTTTAGAATCTACAAAGTGTTAGAGTTCTATCCAGAAAATCCTATATTTTCTAAATAAAAGCAGACTTCTACCAAGACTCAATCATCCTATGTTTAAACCGAGAAGTATCTTTATAAAAAGCAGTCTTCTACCAAGACCCGACAGTTTTATGTTTTAAGGAGTCATTTCCCCAAAATACTATCATAACCAAAATATAGTTTTTTTACTTTAAAGGGATTGGGATAAAATCTCAAGTAAAAGTAGTAGGGGAAAATAATATATACCTCAGCAGTAATACTGCTGGCTTAAAGCAAATGAAACATAGACTCCAAGAGAGTGTTGAATGAACAATATGCTTGGCTTAGTCTAAAGGTGAATAAAACATAGACTACATGAGGGTATCGAATGTACGATACGCCTGGATCAGTCTAAAGGTGAATAAAACATAGACTCCAGGAGAAATCGAATGAATGATACGCTTGGCTCAGTCTAAAGGTGAATAAAAGGGTTGAATGTGAACTCGTATGTAACTATGCTGATCGACGATAGAGTATCTAATGACCCTCCAGGTCACGCATAGAGTTAGTGACATTATGTCACCCATGGGCATTACTGGCTCGAACTGTAGCGGGAGTACGATACGCGATGTTCGCTCTCCCTCCAAGAGACTCTGGTTACATGGCGATGGCGCTATGAAGGGTCGTATCGAGAAATAGTGCGTCACATTCTATTTAAAGTAATATAGTACTAGTATAGACTCACGAATGAACTCACTCTTGTGGAATTCTTCGTACTAGAAAGAGTAAATAAAATCTCCTAACTATTCCTATAATTGTTACTAGGGTGCTAGAAATATGAATAATGGAAGGATGCCTTTGCTACCCAAAGGATATGAACTGGCTGAGAGAGATTCTATGACCATATACGTATACATGATATATAACTAATATTTAAACGACCTTTGGATGAATAAACGAAACCTTAAACCACATCCAAACGAGGAAAAGGAACTTCAGCGGGTAAGCCTTCCTAAGTCCTTTAAACATTAGTTATATAACTATACATATACACTCATGCATATAACAATATAAAAGTATAAAAGAAGCTTTGGTAAAACCTTTGGAAAACTTTACAATTAAGAATTTATGACTTGATGTCAGTTTATAAAACAAGCCTTGAAACCTTTAGAAAACCTTTGGAAAATCTTTGATCATCTAAAAGATAAATTTATACTTTCAAAACAGGATTTGAAAACCTTCAACAAGATAAAGCAGTTTGACAAGAAAAATCTATTTTGCTATACAATTATTAATCACATGTGATTTATCTAATAAATGTATAGTTCAACTTGTATTCCTCCCCATAAAAGCAATTAAAATCATTTAAAAAGGTTAATTCAGGGGTATGAACTCACCTAATGTGGGTGATTCGGATGGATGGACGATATAGGATGATAGGTGTCAATTGAGGACTTGAACACACACTCGGATCCTATTTGACATGTAATGATACATTTAAGTATCTAATTAGTCATTTAACAACCAATTATTCAAGTAAGGACATCCTAAAGCATGGAAACACTTTACCACAGGTGCTAGGAATACCGAGGGTTGCATATAAAAAGAGTATGGCCTCACATTGGAGTTTACTCCTCAAGTGGTGGCCCTTAGGGGTGTTTACGGTTTCTGGACCATAAACCCCATGATTTTATGGCTGTAAACTCATGGTAGTGGTGTCATGGGGTGTTTAAAGGTCTTATCTCACTCAAGGAATTATGCTAGACTTGAATGAAGGGCTATGGAAGTGACTAGGGCTCAAAATGGACACTTTATAGAGTTTACGGTCCTTAGACCACTCCTTGGGGAGTTTACGGTGGTAAACACATGAGTTTATGGCCGTAAACTCATGTTTGTCCATTTTTCTTGTGTCTTGGTGATTCTAGGTTAAGAATGCAAAGTTCTAGTCCCATATACAAGCCATATAAGGTGATAAGGGCATCAAAACACCCTTTGGGAGGTGTTTACGATTTTGGGAGGTCCCCAAACTGTAAACTCATGTTCTTGAGGGATTTTTGGTGTTTTCAAGTGCTAAAATTATCAAGGAATGGATCTATTCTAGTTGTCAAGGATTAGAATGGACCAAGGCACACTTTGGCACCCATTATAGGGTTTACGGTCCAAGAACACCTTGGACCGTAAACACCTTGTTCTTGGTGTTTCTTGGGTGATTTCTTGATACATGGAAGTATAACAAGCCTTAATGTACGCTAGGATAGAAGAACTTACGTATACGAGTGTTGGGGATGAAAGCTTGACGATCCTTGTGAGAGAAATTAGGTTTTCTCTAGCTTGGAATGGAAAAAATGAGGGAAAATGGCTAAGTGCCATATATATAGTCTCGGGGGTTTGTGGTCGTATACTCCGAGTTTTCTCCCGTAAACTCCAAATTTTTGGTGTTTCACGACTTACGTTAAACACGGAAACTCTAAATTCTACTTCCTTATTTTTGGTTCGCTTAACGAATATTATTCAAAATATTCCAACGGGCTTAAAACCAGCCAAAAATATTTTGAGATAAATTTGGCTAATATTTTATGTGCTTGATTGCGGAGTTTATACAAATAAAAATTTTGGGTTGTCACAGACGGGTAATAAGATCTTCATTCCAAGTCTGTAAGTTACGAATTCCCAATTCTCCTTCTTCTTTATGTCTACACACCATTTTCCAAGCAATCTTAGCACTTCCTTTCTTTAAATCGCCACCATTCCATAAGAAGCCCTTAAATACTTTTTCCAAGTCTTTGATAGTTGTTTTTGGAAGGAGAAGGGCCGAGCACCAGTAACACTGCAGGGATTGGAGCATAGAATTTATGAGTTGAAGCCTCCCAGCAAATGACAGAGCTTTATTCTTCTAATTCTAAACTTGCGCTTTAACTTGATCCACCAGTTTGTTGCAGTCTTTGATAAGTATTCTAGTTCCAATCAACGGAATGCCAAGGTAGCGAACAACGAGTTTTGCTTCCTCAAAACCCAAGATATTTAATATTTGGGCTTTTAAAGCATCATTGATCTTGCCATAAAAAAACGAGCTTTTTTGAGGATTAGGGGTCAAGCCAGATACTACTTGAAACTCCTTTAAAGAATCTTTGACCACCTGGATTGCTTGAATGCTCCCATGGCTGAAGATTATAAAGATCATGTCTTTTTAGTATAAGGTTCAAGACCTCCATGATAAGTGTAAAAAGATAGGGCGACATTGGGTCGTCTTGTCTTAGCCCCCTTTGCCCCATGAAATATCCTTTATTTTCTCCATTAATGCTGATAGAGTAAGAAGTTGTCGAAACACACTTCATTATCCGTTGGATCATTCTATGGTGAAAGCCGAAACCCCATAGAGTTTGCTCCAAAAAATTCCAGTTCACCATATCATATGCTTTTTGGATATCCACTTTAAGAGCACATCTAGGGATACCATGTTTACGGGTATAACCACAAACCAGTTCCTGAGATAGAGGATGTTATCAGTTACAGTTCTTCCCACGATGAACACAGATTGGTTCTCATCAACTAGTTTGTGGAGAAACGGAGCAATCCTGGTCACGATGATTCTTTTAATGCATTTGTAAATGATGTTGCAACAATATATAGGGTGAAAGTCCTTCATCATATTAGGAACTTCCACCTTCGGAAGTAGGGCCAATATCGTATGGTTGATAGCCTGTAACAGCTGACAGTTGAGGAAAAATTCTATTACTGCTTTGATCACTGCAGTCCCCACAATGTGCCAGGCCTTTTTAAATAAGGTAGAAGTATACCCATCAGGACCTGGAGCTTTGTCGTTCCCAATATCGAATATGGCATGTCTGATTTCCTCATCTTCAATTAGCCTAATCATCCAGTTTGCATCCTCATTTGTTAAAGTATTTATGAAAAGGTTACTAGGAGAGATTATAGGTTCAAAAACTCTAGCCTTTCCAAGGAAGTCAAAGAAGTTAGCAATGACAATATCAACGACCTTATCAACTCCATGCACCACACCATCACCATCTATGATGGAGTTAATCTTATTTCTGCTTTGTCTTTCTTTGATGACTTTGTGGTAAAATTTTGTATTCCTGTCTACTTCTTTGAGCCAAATAAGTTTTGCTTTTTGTCTAAGGAGGCTTTCTTATTCACATAAGGCTTTATTGAACTCTTCCATGTACACTGCATGTTCCAAACTAATCTCTTCATTCTTTGGATCACGATCAAGTTGTTCTTGGGCTTTTTCAAGTTCGGTTCTCATAACTTCCACCTTGCGAGATGGGTTTCCAAACTGTTGGCCAAGTTTACGTATGGGGGGTTTAAGCTTCTTTAGTTTTTGAAAAACCGATTACATAGTGTGACCTTCAACCCTTTTGTCCCAAATCGATTGAACAATATCATGGAATTTTGGATGATTGGTTATATTATTAACAAACTTAAAATCATAAGATTTTTTCGGTTTGCCAATAGGAAAGCTTATAAGAGCAGGGAGTGGTCCGAAATGCCATAAGGTTTGTACATAACATGAATTCATGAGAACATAGATAAGATATTAGTATTACCCTTAGTTCTATCAAGTTTCCTTAGGAGCCCACCACTCCCACGAGGCTTCTGGTTCCAGGTATAGTAGAGGCTCGTGGCGTTAATATCAGCTATATTGGTATCATCAATACATCGCTGGAACTCAGTCATTAAACTATCAGAAGAGATTTATCTGGTAGATTCAGTCAGTTTAAGAACTTGGTTAAAGTCACCCACAATTAAACATGGCTCATCTCTGACAAAGGAGTGGTGAATACGTCAGTAGTCCCAAAGTCTTCTTCTATCTCTGTATCCATTTTCACCATAGACGAAAGACCTGAAGAAGGTGTGGTTACAGTTTTTAGGATGAACTCTACAGTGCACAATTTGATCATAGCTATGAATAACATAAACATCCCAAACTCCTAGATCCCATCCAATAGCAATTCTAGTACCTCTATTACACAAGCTAGCATTCGAGCACCATTTCCAACTTCTTTTCATTCTCTGGCAGATTTTTTTAATGTGAGAAATATGAACTCTAGTTTCTAAGAGAGGATACATAGAAACCCCATTTCAATCCATCATTGACACCACTTCTTGTTGAGTAGAGGAGTTACACAATCCTCTAACATTCCATACCATGAATTTCATCATTGAGAAATTGGATTGGTTTTGACAACAGTCTCCATGGTTGCCTCATGATTCATCATTTGTGTGTGTTCTACTATTTTTCCTCCCATACAGTTCTCATGTGCTACATCCCTTTGAAACTCGTATCATCGTCAAGTACTGAAGAAGCAAACCTGTTTTGAGTATGGAGTTTCTCCATCATGTCACTGTCATTTTCGAAGACTTCAGCTTCCACTTCATTATCAGTGGTTCGATATTCATTATGTCTTCATAGGTAACATTATTTACTATTTTGAAACTACTTGTGCCCTCTTCGGAAGCCACTGATTTAACTTGATCTGTTACTGGTGTATTCCCGTTCTTGATATTATTCACCATATTGGATGATGTATGCTGAGTATCATTTTCTGTAGGTTTAGGGTTGTTATGAACAACTTTTTGTGGCCCTCTGCTTCTTCCTCTAGTTCTATATGTGTTTCCTTTTCTTTTAGGTACCATTGTGAATCCATCCGTGTCAACTTTAGCATCAAAGATTGGGGTGGGAATACTTGTATTGGATTGTGTAGCTGTAGGTTTCTCCGTGATTTGTAGAGGGCGTGTGCTTTTGGAATGGTCATAAACTTTGCATTTGTCACATATTGTTGGAACCCAGGAGTATTCTAATTTTAACGAGTGATTGACTCCAATTTTAGTAGTCAAGTCCCATCTTTGAACTTCTATGTATTCCTCCTAAGGTTTGTTAGTTGAGATTTCAATAAGAACCCTAGTATATGCATATCTCCCCTTACCTTCCACGCATATATCTTCAGTGTAAGTATCCATATCTAAGGGAATTATGATTCTACTAGCAATCCTCCCTATACCTTCCACACTCCAAACTTCAAGAGGGATGTCATGAATTTTGACCCATACAGGTAGTTTGTCATCTTTGGATGAAGATTGGAATTTCCTTATTCATCCAGTGATCACTTTGTACAACATTCCTCATTCCTTGCTCAGTGCTGAACTTGAATAAGTAGAAGCTCTTTCCATTTCTTTTTATATCAGTAATACCACATGCTACCCACTTCTCTTTCACATGATCTCGCACTGTATTGAATGAGGGGTTTGCTCCTATAAAATAACCAAATAATGTGTTGGCATGCTTTTCTTTTGCTTGTTCACATAATTATATCAGAATTACCATAGGGCTTGTATGATTTTCACTCAATGAGGGAGGGAAGTATTGTAATTTTACTTTTGATCTTCGAGATACAACGGATGTAACATTAACATAGGATCGATAGTTTTTTACTTGGTTAGGGTCATGGTGGTTTGTTGTAAATGTAGGGCTGGTCTGTGTATTTGGGTTTGTATAGGTGTTTTGTGCATGTCCATTAATTTCATTAGATTTAGCATGGGATACTGCATCCTTTATGATCCCATTGTACAGTAGGTTTCTTGTGTTCATTGAGTTCATGGGGTCTAACTCAAACCATGTTCCATCAGAAACTTCAGTGGCGTTCATGACTGTTGATTGAGTGGTGTTTAATGGATTCTTATGATTAGGGTTAGCCATAAAAGGTGTATGTGTTACCAGTTGTTCAGTAGAACTGGGTAGAATTCCAAGTTTCATTAGGGGATGAATTTGTGGTGCAATTATATTTCTTGTATCTGTTTCATTGTCGGCTTGTAAGGCTGGTTCAGGGTTCTTAAGCAACCCTCTGGAGTCAAGTTTTTGAACCAACGAAGGGGGGATATTTTTTGTTTCTTGACTTCCACTATTGCGGTGCACTCTGGAAGACACAGTCGGTCTTTGCTCATGTGTATGTGGGCTTTTCGATCGTCTATTACGTTGCATCATAGAAGGTTTTGGGATTGACGACGATGATAGTTGAACGTTTGGGTCCGGAGGTTTCTTTGGTTGCAAAACTTTTCTTGTTGGCGGTTCAGCCGTCATAGGGTTGTCGGAGATTGAACAAATCGATCGGAGACGAAGTTTGGCTTCAGCGGCGGTAGAGAGAAAAAACCTAGGTAAATTCTTGTCCCCCCTTTGCATACTACTCACCATTCATAACTTTCTTCCAAATCAAGGAACAAGAACAAAAAAAAATAACTCGAATCTAAAAGACAAGTGAGAAACGAGCTATATAAAAAGGCTGAAAAACTACACTCATCTAAAGATACAAATGCTCATACCAAAATGAGATCCATGTAAAGAGGATTGTCACACCCCAAAACCAAGAACGACGGAAACGTTCTGGGGCGGAGGACGTCATGTACAATATCACAACACAGTATAATAGTAAACAAGTAAACAACATCATCCATTGCACTAAATGGATAATTTTAATACAAGTGTGTTCTGTAGTATATAAGACACCAAAACATAAATAAAAATATAAGATGAGTCTTGAATGTGCTCCATCATCCCAAAAGCTGTCATCAATACCTGTCTACTGATGACCTGAGAATACAAGTTATTTTGAAAGAGTTTATCAGCATAAAGCTGGTGAGTTTATAAGTATTTAGTGTCTATGTTTGTATCAAAATGTTTGAACCATTTTTTGAAGTGCGAGTTTGTAAACGTTTGTAGTAAAAGTATGTGAATGTTTTTAAGTGTTTGTAAAAGTTTGTAACTCCTAGAAAATCCTATATTTTCTACTAGTATAAAAAGTAGCCTTCTACCAAGGCACAATTGTTTTGTACGTTTGTTTCTTGTAAAAGTGTGTAATGTTCCCAAGTGTAACTATCATTATCAAAATATAGTTTCTACATTAGTGTTTAAGTGAAGTAATCACCAAATAAATGTAAAGGGTAAATTAATGTAGTACTGTAGTGTTGTATTATAGGATCTACTGTTGTACTATCTACCTTAAACTGGATTTATATCAAGGTATTATGTGATTAATTGTACCATACTATCGACTGAAAAACACGACAATGTAAGTTGTCAAAAGGTATGACATTTGGCACCCGAAGACCTACAGGTCCCACTGTAGCTAGCAGCAAGGTGTAGGATAGTCAATCCAGTATAGATTTATACACAAACTCATGCTCTCCCTCCAGGAGATTCTGGTTACTACTCAGGCCATGGCAATGAAGGCATGCTCCGATACAGTGGATCACATTTATGTTATCGTATACTTGTATGTTCTCATCATAGTATCATTGTATATGTTCTCATCCTAGTATAGTTGTATATGTTCTCATAGTAATAAGTAATGATTCATGAATGAACTGACTCCTGTATGCTTCATTAAACTAGAAGTAGTAAGTAGTATAACGCTAAACTATACCTATTACAGTTTATTAGTAAACTTGTTTGTATGACTGAATGTACTGAACTGACATAAAAGTCTTTATATCTGTACATATATACATAATATGTAACTAAGGATTCAACACACTCGGACAAACAACCGGGTACTTTAAGACCACAACCAAACAAGGACAGGAAGTAAAGTGGGTTATCTCTCCTAAGTCCTTCAAACCTTATTTATATAACTATATATGTAGTAGATATGGTTTTAACAATATATAAATTTGGAAACTGTAAAAGAAAGGTTTAGTATACAAAAGTGAATTTGATAAAGAGTTTGATATGTAAAATAGTTTGATAGACAGTTTGAAGTCATTTGTTTGGTAAAACAGTTTATAGTATCAAAAATTACATTGGTATACTAGTTATTAATCACATGTGATTGATCTAATAACTAACCTGGTTCAACTTGTATCCCCCCATAAAGCATTTAAAAACATTTAAAAGAATTTCAAAGGTTGATTAAGGGGTATGAACTCACTTGATTGAAATGGTTGTTTTGAGGTAGTCGAGAGAAGAATCGAGCAGAACTTATACTAGAGAGAGTTAAAATCTTGGGATTTTCGGGGATCTCGGGAGTGTAGGACTTCCTTCGGGACTCGATTATGAAAAACTGGGGCTTCTGAAAGGCTTATCCAGGTAATCACGCAGAGTAACGACACTTAGATGGAAAGATATGAGCACCAAACCCGACACCCTTAAACTTCTATTTATAGCGGCTGATTTGAGGTCTCACGTCATGAGTTTTGGATTGCTCACGTCGTGAGGCTTAGTTAGCATGATCTTCTTCGACGAGTTAACGTGTCTGATACTGTGGAACCCATCAATCACGAGCTCACGTCATGAGGTTGAGTCAGCCTCGGGTTTTGTGTCCCGAACTTGTAAATTCCATATCTTTCTTGTATGAGCTTCGATTTCAACGTTCTTTAGATGCACGCGTAGGTGTGAAAAGGCTCTATAACTCTCGTTTAGACTTCGTAGGCTAATTTTGACTTTATTTTTATTATATTATTTTTAACAGTCCGGGCCTGGAAAAGTTTGTTTAAATCCCATAACTCCTTCATATGATGTCTGTTTTCGTCAGACTTTTTACTGTTCTACTTCTATTGTTGGGGTCTTCAACTTTCGTTTAGGTTGTGTCGGCTAAAGACCGCTCGATTTCTATTTCGAGTTTTTAGTTGTCTACTGCTAGGTCAGAAACTTTGAAAATTCATGACTTCTTCATACGAAGTCAGATTTGGGTGTTCTTTTTATGTATGTTCGCGGTTTAATGATATCTACGACTTTCATTTAGATAACTAAGGATAAAAAGTATTTTATTGAAATATCTCGTTTTATGCTTAACAGTGCTTTACCGGTAGCGTTATGAATCTTAGATTGATCATAAATTCTTTGTTATAGGTCGGATTGTAGTGTTATTTATATTTTTGGAAACCTTATCACGATATCTTCCACATAGTGTACCGAAGCAAAGATTTTTGAAAATTTCATTTCCGATGATATTCTTATTACTTTACAAAGAGGTTACAAGACTCAACTTTTAGTCATTACATTGACCTGAATAACGGGTTGTCACATCATCCCTCCGTTAGAAGGAATTTTGTCCCGAAAGAAATTAAGTAGTTACAAATAACTAAGCGAATAGATTAGGATATTTCAGTTTCATCTGATCCTCTTGCTCCCAAGTGAATTCAGGTCCTCGCTTGGCGTTCCAGCGAACCTTCACTATTGGGATGCAGCTTTGCTTCGTCTGCTTGACCTCACGGTCCATGATCTCTACAGTTTCTTCCACGAAGTTAAGGCTCTCGTTGACGTTGATCTCGTCGAGTGGAATTACAAGAGTCTCATCGAACAGACGCTTTTTCAAGTTTGAGACGTGGAATGTAGAATGTATGTTACTGAGCTCGCGAGGTAGGTTGAGTTTGTAAGCTATAGGGCCGATTCTAGAGAGAATCTCGAAAGGCCCTATGTATAATGGATTGAGCTTCCTATGCTTTCCGAAGTGTATCAAGCCCTTCCAGGGCAAGACTTTCAAAAGAACGCGGTCTCCTACCTAGAATTCCAAAGGCTTCATTCGTTTGTCTGTGTAGCTTTTCTATCGGTTTCTAGAGGTCTTCAATCGTTCACGAATCTGAACGATCTTCTCTGTCATTTCCCGTATGTTTTTTGGACCTGTGAGAGTGCTGTCAGGAACTTGTCCTTTAGCTAGCCGGGTGTCACCCACCTTAGCCCAACACAGAGGGGATCTGCCCTTCCGGCCATAAAGGGCTTCAAATGGAGCAGCTTTGATGCTCATGTGATAACTATTATTGTAGGAAAATTTGACAAGGGGTAAGTGAGTATCCCATGCTTTCCCAAAGTCGATCACACAGGCTCTCAACATATCTTCCAGTGTTTGGATAGTCCTCTCACTTTGTCCGTCTGTCTGAGGAAGGTAGGTTGTACTCATGTTTAGCCTTGTTCCTAGGAAACTTTGTAGTGACTGCCAGAACCTTGAAGTGAACCTACTATCTCTATCCGAGATAATCGATATAGGAACACCATGCAGTCTTACGATTTCCCTAAGGTATGTTCTCTTAAGCTTCTCCACCTTGTCTTTGATAGGTAGGAAGTGTGCAGACTTGGTCAATCTATTGACGATGACCCATATGGTATCAAGTCCACCCGTTGTCTTGGGCAACTTGGTTATGAAATCTATAGTGATCCACTCCCACTTCTATTCTGGAATCTCTGGTTGTTGCAGCAAACTGAAGGGTTTCTGGTATTCGACCTTAACCTTTGCACAAGTAAGGCATTTACTCACGAAGGTAGCAATCTCTGCTTTCATGTTAGGCCACCAGTATAACTTTTTAAGATCCAAATACATCTTATCTGAACAAGGGTGAACGAAATACCGTTGTGTGCCTCAGTCATGACCAAGTCTCGGAGGCCACCGTGCTTCGGTGTCCAGATCCGGTCCATGAAATATAAGGCTCCGCCACCCTTAGCTTCTAAGTTCTTATCCATTCCTCAAAGGGATTCACCCGCCACGTTTTCCGGTTTCAAGGCTTCAAGTTGAACCTCCTAAATTTGTGTAGACAAGTGTGAATGGATAGTCATTGTCAACGATTTGACCCTTCGACCATAATAGTCTTTTCGACTTAGGGTGTCTGCTACTACGTTGGCTTTACCCGGATGATAACGAATTTCACATTCGTAGTCATTGAGTAGCTCGACCCACCGTCGTTGTCTAATGTTGAGCTCTTTCTGATCGAATATGTGTTGTAAAATCTTGTGGTCTGTAGAGATCATGCTTTTCGTACCCTACAGATAATGTCTCTAGATCTTCAGGGCAAACACAACTGCCCCCAGCTCAAGATCGTGTGTGGTGTATTTGACTTCGTGTGTCTTCAGCTTTCTCGAGGCATAAGCGATGACCTTACCTCGTTGCATCAGAACACAACCGAGCCCTTGGTTGGATGCATCGCAGTATACAACGAAGTCTTCAATCCCTTTGGGGAAGGATAGTATCGGTGCGGTGCATAAGGCTCGCTTCATTTTTTAAAACGCTTTTTCTTGTTTCTCTTCCCAGTCAAAGGCCACTCCTTTCTGGGTCAGTGTAGTAAGAGGTTTCGCAATCCGAGAGATGTTCTGTATGAAAACCTGGGGTAGTAGCCAGCGAGACCTAGAAATTGACGAATTTCTGTAGGTGTCTTTGGTGCTGACCAGTTCTCAATGGCTTTAATTTTGGATGACTCCACATGGATTCCCTCTTTGCTAACCACGTATCCTAAGAATTCGACTATTTAGATCCAAAATTCACATTTAGAGAACTTTGCATAGAGCTTCTCCGTTCGTAAAGTTCCTAGAACTTGTCGCAGGTGATCACCATGCTCTTCCTTACTTCGAGAGTAGATCAGAATGTCGTCAATGAAGAGAATGACGAACTGATCCTAGTAAGGACGACATACTCTATTCATTAAGTCCATGGAAACTGCGGGCGCATTGGTCAATCCGAATGGGATCACCACGAACTTGTAGTGTCCGTAACGAGTTCGGAAGGCTGTCTTAGGAACATCATCCTCTAGCACTCGTAACTGGTGATATCCGGACCTTAGATCAATTTTGGAAAAGTAAATCGCCCCTTGCAGTTGGTCAAATAAATCGTCTATGCGAGGCAGAGGGTAACGATTTTTTACCGTCAGTTTTTTGAGTTCTCTGTAGTCGATACACATACGGAATGATCCGTCTTTCTTCTTAACGAAGAAGACTGGTGCTCCCCAGGGTGAGAAGTTTGGTCTTATAAAGCCCTTTCTTAGCAGTTCGTTAAGTTGATCAGATATTTCCTGCATCTCTGCTGGTGCTAATCGGTAGGGCGATTTGGCTATTGGGGTAGCTCCTGGGACTAAGTCTATTCTGAACTTGACTTGTCGTTGCGGAGGTAATCTTGGTAGTTCTTCATGAAAGATGTAGGGAAAGTCGCTCACTACCTGGAATGTTCTTTAGTTCCTTCGTTTCTACTCTCGTATCGAAAATGTGAGAAAGGAATGCACAATATTCCTTATGTAGATACTTCCGTGCTTGAATACTTGAGGTTATACGAAGACTCGTGTCGGGTTTGTCGCCATAGATAATGAGAGTTTCGTTAGATGGAAGATTAAGGCGTACAAATTTTTTGTAACACATAATGTCGGCACGATGAAGACTCAACCAATCCATGTTGATTATGACGTTGAAACTTTTAATCGAGACCGGCATGAGGTCGATTGAAAATGAATGGCTATTTAGTGTTAGGGTACATCCTATGTATATGCTATTAGTGCTCTCAGTTTTCCCATTAGCCATTTCTACAGTGAATGGTTCCTTAAGTGTGCATTGTTGTTGTTTAAGTAAGCAAGAAAATTTATGATTTACGAAGCTTCTCTCCACTCCACTATCAAACAGTATGCATGCATAAGGGTTATTGAGGAGAAACGTACCGGTCACCACCATAGGGTCAGCAACTGCTTCCCCGTGGAATATAGCCAAAACTCTTCCCACTCCACCAGTATTTCTTGCTTTGGGGCAGTCCATTTTGTTGTGGCCCACTTCGCCACATCTGTAGCAAGCCTGACCCACACCAGCACCGGGAACTTGGGTGATCGGCCTTGCTGGAGACTTGCATAAACGGACAATGTGTCCTTTCTTGTTGCAGTTAGAGCACTGCATTTCACGGCAAGGTCCAATGTGGTAGAAGTTACATTTGTTGCATTTTGGCAAACTTCCCGCATACTGCCTTATTGGAGTAGCAGCAGTAGGTTCGATCGCAGCATGAACCATCACGACTCTCTGCTTTTTAGCAGCTCTTTGTTTCTTCTTATCATCCCAGAACTTCCGCTTATTGTTAGCAGATTTGGAGGCATCTGAGATGGTCAGGGTTGTTGTTGATGATGGGGATTGGACACCATGGTCGATGAGTCGCTGTGCCAATCATTTGACATTATCAATGGTAGCAGGCTCTGAAGCTAAGACATTTCCCTGATACGGAGGCACCAGCCCCCAGATGTAACTTTTGATCTATTTCCCTTCGGTGGGAACCATGTTGGGACAGAGGGCCACCAGTTCACTAAACCTGGCGGTATACACAACTATGTTGGAGCCCTCATGGTTAGGCTTGACAGCTCCTGTTCCAACTTCTGGATTTCTCCCCTCAGGCAATACTCCTCAATCATGAGGTCTTTCATAGTTTCCCAGCCCATGTCGTTTGCCACTACAAGAGTGAGTGACTTGACATGACTGTTCCACCATGTCAGGGCTTTCTCCTCAAAGGTGCAAGCGGCAAACTTGACCTTACTCGCGATCGGGTAGGAACAAATCTCGAAGACCGACTCCGTCTTCTCGAACCATTGCGAGACGACAATGACTCTGCCAGTCCCCTTGAAGGACTTTGGCTTGCAGTTAGTGAAGTCCTTGTAGGAGCACTCTCTTGAGCGCACAATGAGTTCACCTTGAGTAGATTTAACAGGGTTTCCACCTCTGCTGGCATCAGTGGAGTGATATTGAGCCATGGTCGTAGCCACATCTGCAGCCACTGCAGCATTCAGAGCTGCCGCACCGAATTGTGGAGGAGGTGGTATTGGAGTTGGGGTACTCGGAGGATTACGCCTTGTTGATTTGCGAGGAGGCATCCTTCAACTATAAGTTTAAAGGAAAGATGTACATGGTGGCTAGAATCAATTGTAAGCATGGTGAGAGTGTTCCATGGACTAAATTGCCATATTCCAACAGTTGAATGAGTGTATGTTTTGGAATAGTATTTTAGTAGAAGAGTAGGAAAAACACAAGAGTACAAATTTTTTCAATAGATTAAATAACTGACAATATTATTGGTATTACCGATGTAAATGAGTTTTGGAAAAACGTCCTAACAGTAGGTCTTACATCAAACCATATGAGGGAAAATGTTTAGCAACTTAGAAATCTAGATAGTGTACTGAAAGATAGAAATATTTTACAGAAAAGTGCTTCATAGAGCACAGATACGAAAGGATATTCCTTAATCAAAAGAAAAGATGTGCTAGACATCTTTTAACGGCAATGGGAATTCCTCGGGCGAACCCTAAGGTCTTCCATCTGACGAACCACTTCTTGGAGGTGTCGTTCATGAGCCCTCTGGTGAACTCGATGTTCTATGAATTCAGCTCGGGAGGCAGCTAACTGTTGCTGCAGAGTCTGATTGGTCCTTCTGGTCCTTTCCATTGTCTCTTCGAGATGGCGAATGCGGACCGTGTTGACACCAGTGTTGGCATCAATCTCGACTACTCAGCCGATGGCTGCCCGACCTTGCTCCACATTCCGAGCAATCCTATGGACCAAGATGGGTAGGGATCAATCAGCCAAGCCACCCTCTCTTATGTTGTAGAAGCTTCGGTCCCCGTTGTAGGGTAAGGGTTGACCTTCTTCATCGCTCCAGCGATCCAAGTTTGTTGCCCAAAAGGGTGTGGGACCCTGAAACGTTGGTCGTGGGTTGTTAATTGGGACTTGACCTACTTGGGGTAGGCTGTTGACTTTTGGTTCGGAGTCAGATCCATCCGAGAAGCCTTCTGCGTGATGATCATCCAAAGGGATTTGATGCTCATCATCGGACTCTGCTTCAAGCCATCCAGCATTGTCGTGGGGTGGAAAGGATGGGTCGTCATGATGATGGAATTCAGCCATGATATCTATGCGAGAAAAAGGGGTATAAGAATCTTATATAAATAGACGTACTACCTAAGATAATTATAATATGATGTTTATCAGTTATGTCAATACTTGTGTAGTGTATACCAGTTATATGAAATCGAAGTAGGATAGACCTTTGAATAGGTTCCTAACTCCAAACCCACAACCAAACAAGGACAGGAAATAAAGAAAAGATCACAGATTCTGAGTCCATAACACCTAATTTTCATATAACCTTAGTGTATGCACTTAACGACTATTGACCTACTTAATAGAGACATTTTTATATTCCCAAATAAGTGATTATAGTAACACAAAATACTCTTATAGTATTTTACACTTATGTTCTGTTCTAGTGCTTTCATTATGGTAGTGTTGGTAAATTTTTAGACTTGTTGTCATATCACAACCATTCTAGGGTATATGCTACTCATTCCTCGAACCAACATAGTTGATCAGGCTATGCCACTCCCAGAATTGACCATACATCCCCGAGCTTACTTGTGATATTCAACAATCGTAATACTTTTGTATTTGTCATTATGACACTGATTTTAGTATGAATGCAAACTTGTATACTTAGTTAAATATTTTATTATTTAAAAGTATAGACTCTTGGTCAGAGTGTTTTAATCCCAATGTGTTTATAGTTAGTATATCTTTTATGGGTTGATATAATAGATTCACTACAAACGATGCTCCGATACCAATCTCTCACACCCCAAAACCAGGAACGGCGGAAACGTTCTGGGACAGAGGACGTCATGTACAGTATCACAACACAGTATAATAGTAAACAAGTAAACAACATCATCCATTGCATTAAATAGATAATTTTAATACAAGTGTGTTCTGTAGTATATAAGACACCAAAACATAAATAAAAATATAAGATGAGTCTTGAATGCGCTCCATCTTCCCAAAAGCTGTCATCAATACCTGTCTACTGATGACCTGAGAATACAAGATATTTTGAAAGAGTTTATCAACATAAAGCTGGTGAGTTTATAAGTATTTAGTGTCTATGTTTGTATCAAAATGCTTGAACCATTGTTTGAATTGCGAGTTTGTAAACATTTGTAGTAAAAGTATGTGAATGTTTGTAAGTGTTTGTAAAAGTTTGTAACTCCTAGAAAATCCTATATTTTCTACTAGTATAAAATGTAGCCTTCTACCACGGCACAACTGTTTTGTATGTTTGTTTCTTGTAAAAGTGTGTAATGTTCCCAAGTGTAACTATCATTATCAAACTATAGTTTCTACATTAATGTTTAAGTGAAGTAATCACCAAATAAATGTAAAGGGTAAATTAATGTAGTATTGTAGTGTTGTATTATAGGAACTACTGTTGTACTATATACCTTAAACCGGATTTATATCAAGGTATTATGTGATTAATTGTACCATACTATCGACTGAAAAACACGACAATGTAAGTTGTCAAAAGGTATGACATTTGGCACCCGAAGACCTGCAGGTCCCGCTGTAGCTAGCAGCAAGGTGTAGGATTGTCAATCCAATATAGATTTATACGCAAACTCACGCTCTCCCTCCAGGAGATTCTGGTTACAACTCGGGCCATGACAATGAAGGCATGCTCCGATATAGTGGATCACATTTATGTTATCGTATACTTGTATGTTGTCATCATAGTATCATTGTATAGGTTCTCATCCTAGTATAGTTGTATATGTTCTCATAGTAATAAAGTAATGACTCATGAATGAACTGACTCTTGTATGCTTCATTAAACTAGAAGTAGTAAGTAGTATAACTCTAAACTATACCTATTATAGTTTATTAGTAAACTTGTTTGTATGACTGAATGTACTGAACTCATATAAAAGTCTTTATATCTATACATATATACATAATATGTAACTAAGGATTCAACACACTTGGACAAACAACCGGGTACTTTAAGACCACAACCAAACAAGGACAGGAAGTAAAGTGGGTTATCTCTCCTAAGTCCTTCAAACCTTATTTATATAACTATATATGTAGTAGATATGGTTTTAACAATATATAAATTTGGAAACTGTAAAAGAAAGGTTTAGTATACAAAAGTGAATTTGATAAAGAGTTTGATATGTAAAATAGTTTGATAGACAGTTTGAAGTAATTTGTTTGGTAAAACAGTTTATAGTATCAAAAATTACATTGGTATACTAGTTATTAATCACATGTGATTGATCTAATAACTAACCTGGTTCAACTTGTATCCCCCCATAAAGCATTTAAAAACATTTAAAAGAATTTCAAAGGTTGATTAAGGGGTATGAAATCACTTGATTGAAATGGTTGTTTTGAAGTAGTCGAGAGAAGAATCGAGCAGAACTTATACTAGAGAGAGTTAAAATCATGGGATTTTCGGGGATCTCGGGAGTGTAGGACTTCCTTCGGGAATCGATTATGAAAAACTGGGGCTTCCAAAAGGCTTATCGAGGTAATCACGCAGAGTAATGACACTTAGATGGAAAGATATGAGCACCAAACCCGACACCCTTAAACTTCTATTTATAGCGGCTGATTTGGGGTCTCACGTCATGAGTTTTGGATTGCTCACGTCGTGAGGCTTAGTTAGCATGATCCTCTTCGACGAGTTAACGTGTCTGATACTGTGGAACCCATCAATCACGAGCTCACGTCATGAGGCTGAGTCAGCCTCGGGTTTTGTGTCCCGAACTTGTAAATTCCATATCTTTCTTGTATGAGCTTCGATTTCAACGTTCTTTATATGCACGCGTAGGTGTGAAAAGGCTCTATAACTCTCGTTTAGACTTCGTCGGCTAATTTTGACTTTATTTTTATTATATTATTTTTAACAGTCCGGGCCCGAAAAAGTCCGTTTAAATCCCATAACTCCTTCATATGATGTCTGTTTTCGTCAGACTTTTTACTGTTGTACTTCTATTGTTGGGGTCTTCAACTTTCGTTTAGGTTGTGTCGGCTAAAGACCGCTCGATTTCTATTTCGAGTTTTTAGCTGTCTACTGCTAGGTCAGAAACTTTGAAAATTCATGACTTCTTCATACGAAGTCAGATTTGGGAGTTCTTTTTATGTATGTTCGCGGTTTAATGATATCTATGACTTTCATTTAGATACCTAAGGCTAAAAAGTATTTTATTGAAATTTCCTTTTTTTATGCTTAACAACGCTTTACCGGTAGCGTTATGAATCTTAGATTGTGTTGGTGATTTGCTATCATCAATGTTATTTAAGTGTAATATGGATTACTTTGTTGACTAAAAATGATCTTGATAAATATTAAACAAGTAAGGAAGGTGTGGAGTACACACTTGTTTAAGTTTGATCAAGTATTAAAGTATATTGTCATTTAGGGGCGAAGCCCCTGAACGAACGGGGGTCCGGGGGCAGCGCCCCTAGGAGCGGGGTCTAAGGGGCGGTAGCCCCTGGCGGGGTCGACAGTTTTTACTGTTGAGAAAAATTGTTTTGACTTTGAATTAATCCTGTATATTGCTGTATTAAATCTTCAAATATTTGGGTTATATTGCTGTATTAAAAATGCATGAGAAAATCCAAAATTTGAATATTTGACCCAGTTTTGAATTTGAATTAATCCTTATACAAAACCCGGATTTATGACAGTTTTTACTGTTGAGAAAACTGTTATATGATAGTTTTGACAGTTTTTCAGATAAGGAAGGTTTATAACCAATTTTAGTCAATTTTCTGGTACTCACGAAATTACAGCATTTTCATTCTCTCTTTCTTTTCTCTCTGATTTTATCTGAGTCTTATACAATTGAGTATTTGGGAGTACCACCCAAATACTTCGATTTGAAAGTGATTATCACGATTCTTAGATTTCCAAGTGCCACTAAACCATATTTCTAACAAAAATCGAAGTATATTGTGATCATGGCAAGTGTTGATTCTGTGAAGGAAATGAAAAGTAAGTTTGAAAAAGTGAACAAGTTTGAAGGGCAAGATTTTCGTAGATGGCAAAAGAAGATGAAGTTTCTCCTTACCACTCTGAAAGTGGTGTATGTTCTGAGTACACCCATGCCAGTCTTACCAGAATCTGTTGAAGATGAAACTTTCGAGGCAACAAGAAGAAGATCAAAGTGGGAAAATGATGATTACATATGTCGTGGTCATATTCTCAATGGTATGTCTGACTCTCTTTTTTGATATCTATCAAAATTTCGAATCTGCAAAAGAACTATGGGATTCTCTTAAATCTAAGTATATGGCTGAAGATGCTTCTAGCAAGAACTTTCTTGTCAGTAAATTTATGGGTTACAAGATGATTGACTCCAGGCCTTTTATGGAACAATACCATGAAGTGTTAAGGATCCTGGGACAGTTTACTCAACACAATCTGAAAATGGATGAAGCCATTGTTGTGGCTGTGATCATTAACAAAGAGGAATTGACTTTAACTCAACTTGGAAGCCATTTACGGATTGAAGAGTATTTAAGGACTCAAGAACTTGATAACAATCCAAAAGGCAAGAACCAAGTTGGTTCCTCTTCTGTGAACATGGTGGATGGAGAAGGATCAAAGAATCAAAAGAAGTCTAATGGAAAAAGGAAGTTTAAAGGAAAGGATGACAAGTCTTCCAAAAAGAAGGCTAAAGTGGTGTGCTGGAATTGTAACAAACCGGGTCACTTCAAGAAAGATTGTCGTTTGCGTAAAGTGAACAAGGATGGTGCAGGACCAAGTGGATCCAAGGATCCAGAAAAGCAACAAGGTCAGAATTCTGTTTTCATGCAGAAGTCTAATTATATTCAAAATTATACTTCTGTGATTTCTGAAGCATTTTATGTGCAGGATGATAATGTTGCATGGTGGGTTGATTCGGGAGCAACAATTCATGTTTGCAAATATCAATATTGGTTCAAGGACTTTCAACCAATTGATGATGGATCTGTTGTGAAAATGGGAAATGTTGCAATTGAACCAATCAAGGGCATAGGATCTGTTTTAACTACTTTTACTTATGGGAAATGTTTGTGTTTGAACAATGTTTTATATGTTCTAGGGATTCGTAAGAATCTCATGTCTAAAATTGTATTAATTAATTGTGGTTACAAACAAGTATTAGAAAGTGACAAGTATATCTTGTCAAGACATGGTTCTTTTATGGGATTTGGCTATATATGTAATGGAAGGATTAGGCTTAATATTAATTATCCTTCTAGTGATAATTCTGTTTGCATGGCTTCTAGTAGTACTAGCAATAATTTTCATAAATCTGAATTATGGTATGCTAGACTAGGACACATTCATTACAAGAGATTAAAAGACATGTCTAAAATGAGTTTAATTCCTGCTTTTGGTATGCAAAATAATGAAAAATGTAAAACATGCATGCTAACTAAAATCACTAGACAACCTTTCAAAGATGTTGTTAGGGAAACCAAGGTGTTGGATCTTATACATAGTGATTTATGTGATTTCCATGCAACACCTTCCCTTGGAAACAAGAAGTATGTTATTACTTTTATTGATGATGCATCTATATATTGTTATATCTATTTGCTACATTCTAAGGATGAAGCACTTGATAAATTTAAAATTTATAAACAACAAGTTGAGCTTCATAAAAATGAATTAATAAAAGTATTGCGTACTGATAAAGGTGGTGAGTATTATGATCCAGTTTATTTTGAATCAACTAGAATAATACAGCAAACCACATCTCCATATACACCACAACAAAATGGTGTAGCTGAAAGGAAGAATAGGACTTTGAAAGAAATGGTTAATTCCATGTTGTCATATTCTGGTTTAAGTGAAGGGTTTTGGGGTGAGGCAATGTTAACTGCTTGTTACATATTGAATAGAACTCCAAATAAAAGGAGTAAGAATACTCCTTATGAACTTTGGTATAAAAAGGTACCAAATTTGAGTTATCTCAAAGTTTGGGGTTGTAGAGCAGTTGTAAGGCTTACTGAACCCAAAAGGAAAACATTAGGTGAGAGAGGTATAGATTGTATCTTTATTGGATATGCTGAGCATTCCAAAGCATATAGATTCTATGTTTTAGAATCTAATGACTCTGTGTCTGTAAACACAGTGATAGAGTCAAGAGATGCTATCTTTGATGAAGAAAGATTTACTTCTATACGTAGATCAAGGGACATGATTCATCAATCTTCCAGCAAGAGTACTACTCAAGCTGAAGATGTTTCTGGTGGTGCAAGTTCTGTACCCGAACCTAGGAAAAGCACAAGAGCTAGAAAAGCTAAGTCTTTCGGATCTGATTTTCAACTATATTTAGTTGAAGGAACAAGGAATGAGACTATTTCTCAACCTCAATATTGTTTTAATATTGAAGAGGATCCAAAGACTTTCAGTGAAGCTATGACTTCTAGGGATGTTCGTTTCTGGAAAGAGGCAATTCATGATGAGATTGATTCTATCATGCATAACAATACTTGGGTATTGGCTGATTTACCTCCTGGTTGCAAGGCATTAGGATGTAAATGGATCCTCAAAAGAAAAATGAAGGTGGATGGCACAATTGATAAGTATAAAGCCAGATTGGTTATCCAAGGCTTTAGACAAAAGGAAGGCATTGATTTCTTTGATACTTATGCTCCTGCTGCCAAAATTTCTACTATTAGATTATTATTAGCTCTTGCAGCTATACATAATCTTGTGATTCACCAAATGGATGTGAAAACTGCATTCTTGAATGGTGACTTGGATGAGGAAATATACATGAAACAACCTGAGGGGTTTGTGATGCCTGGAAATGAGCACAAAGTGTGCAAGTTGAAGAAATCATTATATGGTTTGAAACAAGCACCAAAACAATGGCATCAAAGTTTGATGATGTTGTCATGTCTAATGGCTTTGCATTAAACCAAGCTGACAAGTATGTATATAGCAAATTTGATACTTCTGGTAAAGGAGTCATGATTTGCTTATAGGTAGATGATATGTTGATTTTTGGTACTGATTTAGAAGAAGTTGATAAAGCCAAGAAATTCTTATCATCTAGTTTTGATATGAAAGACATGGGGGAGGCTGAGGTAATTCTTAGTATAAGAATTAGAAAAGGAAACAATGGGATTTCAATTTCTCAATCTCATTATATTGAGAAGATCTTGGAAAAGTTTAACTTTGAGAATTGTTCTTCTATTAGCACTCCTATAGATCCTAGTCTTAAGCTTCTACCTAATAAAGGATCTCCAGTGTCTCAACTTGAATACTCAAGGGCTATTAGTTGTCTAATGTATGCCATGATTAGTACTAGGCCTGATATAGCATATGCCGTGGGAAGACATAGTAGATATACTAGTAATCCTAGTTCACATCATTGGAAAGCTGTGAGTAGAGTATTCAAGTACTTGAAAGGGACCATTAATTATGGTTTAACTTATAGTTGATATCCTTCTGTTTTGGAAGGTTATTCAGATGCCAGCTGGATTAACAATGTAACATCCGGATTTTTCAGGTATAGTGTAAGTTTAATTATGTTATTTTGTAAGAGGGACTCGGCGAGTCGGGGCTCAGACTCGCCGAGTAGAGACGCGGGATTGAGCGAAGGTGCGCGCTTGGACTCGGCGAGTCCAGGGTATGGACTCGGCGAGTCTGCGCTGTGTTATGAAACCCTAAATCCCCGGGTTTGTGGCCTATTTAAGGGGCCTTATGGTCGTCATTTGCGCTCATCCAACCCCCATAGTGTGTCCCTAGAGTTCTTGAGCGTTTGGTGAAGGATTGAGAGCAAATCTTGACCTTGTGAGTGTTGTTTAGCAAGAAGAAGGAGGCTCTAGGCAAGAGGAAGCAAAGGAGGTTGCTATTTCGTGGATTTGGAGCTTGGATCATCACTCTAGAGGTATTATTTTCGGACCATTTCCTGTTTGATGAAACTTGATGCAAGTTAGGGCTTAATATGATCATTTTTGGGGTGATTTGGTGCCCTTTTCGTTCCCTCTTTGAGTTGAGACCATGGATCTGGATCCATAGAGGTCCAGAGGGCCTCACTCATCAAGCTTTATGGGTGAAAATGGAGTCCTTGGCCTTGTGTTGAAGTAATAGAGTCAAAATCATCATTTGTGATCATGTAGAGGATATTTATGCATCAAGATTGTGACTTTACGTGCTAAATAAGCATGGGGGGACTGGATCTATGGATTAGTGGACTGGATCTGGCCTTTTGAGCAAGATTAAGTCAGTGCATGGCACGGACTCGCCGAGTCCGAAGAACAGACTCGGCGAGTAGCTTGAATGTTGCACGACCACTCAGCGAGTGGCCTCGCCGAGTTGGGATGAGTGAACTCAGTGGGTCAAGGGGGGAGTCAGGATGGACAGGTGGACCGAGTCAAACCGGACTCGCCGAGTCGTTCTTGAGACTCGACGAGTTGAGTCGTGGTGGCCCCACAACTCGTGCCAGGTGGAGCTCGTCGAGTTGGGAAGGGATGCTCGACGTGTCAAGAGAGGGTTTCAGGGAAATTGGTGATTGCGCTCAGACTCGCCGAGTCGCTATAGTGCACTCGCCGAGTTCGGTCAAGTTGATCGTTGAACAGCGTTGACCTAGATTGTCCTGTTATGGTATGGTCAACCCTAGTTGAGAAAGTGTTAATTGGAGATATATTGTGCTATAGGGGGACTTCAGCTCGGCGGATCGAGTGTTTAGTGATTTCAGGGTTATGGTTTACCGAGACACACGAGGTGAGTCTTCTCACTATACTTTACCTTGAGTAGGTAACTAGAGTTATGTGTTAGAGTATTTGTATGCCATGTATATTATGTGTTGTACTGCATTACTTTTATGTGTTTGATGCTGTGCATGTTTACAGAGCTAGAACCGGAAGGTTCACAGAGTTAGAACCTGAGGGTTCACAGAGTTTGGGTGCACGGACCCACAGAGTTATAGCCTCGAGTGACTAATATGTGTTATATGTAGTATTTTGGGAACTCACTAAGCCTTGTGCTTACAGTGTTGATGTTATTTGTTTCAGGTACTAGTGACGACCGTGGGAAGGCGCCGGCTTGATCCGTACACACACGTTTGGAGCTTGACATTTTGATCTTGGGATTTTGTAATATAATGTTGAACAATTAAAAAGGGGTTGTTTCTATGAATATTGATGGAATTATGCTTTTATAAAAATCGAAAATTTTGTTTGAAAAATTCAGTGTTACAAATTGGTATCAGAGCCTTGGTTTGAGGGATTCGGGTACACCTTCGGGGGTATTTGAACTCAAACTGAGGAAATGAAGAGATATTTTCAAAATAAAAACCAAAATTTTCTAAGAATAAAGGGTTTACCAGGAAGAAACGTGTGTACGATCAGTCAGCGCCCGAACGGTGAATTCCCAAAATATCTTTTGTCGTGTAATAACTATTATTGTGATGTGTGTGCATGCTAGAATAGGCTAGGTATTGCTGATAGGGCTAGAGCGGCCTGTTTTGTGATGCCTTAGATTAGGGAATGGTGAGCTGCTATGAGACGCTGAGAGTAATTAGGTAGCAGCTAGGGTTTGTGTGAGATCTGTTCAGAGAGATTTAAGTATAATAGAGTACTTGGGGACTGGGATCCGAAGAGGACGATTTGGAGTGTGTACTGAGACGGTGTGGACAGTAGTATTGGGCCCGTACTACTAAAAGCACCGGAGCGGTACACAGTTCAAATAAGAATCTGGGGATGCCAAGAATCAAGGAGGGGTGGATTGTTGAATGTAAGAGTATTCGAGTAAATTCTAATTATCGCATGTTGTATTTCAGAGGTTGATCATGGTGAGGACACGAAACATGCCGGAGGATGCCGGATCTAGTGATGAGGACATTCGGCAGATCATTCATGAGGAGGTGGCTGCGGTCATCAGAGCCAAGATACCAGAGATGTTCGGGTCTATTAAGACCGCTTTGATTGAGACATTTGACGAGCGCTATGCCGCTCTTTCTGAGGCTGCGGTCGCAGCAGCTTCCGCAGCGATTGCTGCGGCGAGACCCCAGGGAGGTGATGCGATGTTGTTCAGGGAGTTCAGCAACACCAAGCCACCAGATTTTGATGGTACACAGGACCCGGTGGCAGCTATGAGGTGGATATCTGATATGGAGGGATGCTTCTTCACTTGCTCGTCCCCTGAGCATTTGAAGGTTCGGTTCGCATTGAACCAGCTTCGCTTGGGAGCGAAGGACTGGTGGAAGTTTGTGACTGCGCATTTCACACCGGCTGAGCTTTCGGCAGTGACCTGGGAGAGGTTCACTTCCATGTTCCGGGATGAGTATGTCCCTCAGGTGCAGAGGGAACGTCTGGCGCAGGAGTTTCTGACCCTCAAGCAGGGTACCGAGTCGGTTACAGCGATTACGAGGATGTTCCAGGAGAGGGCGATGTTTTGCCCTGAGCACGTGTCCACCGAGCAGGCACGTATGAGCCGTTATCTGAGCATTTTGAGGCGGGATATTCGGGAGTTCGCTGCGAACTCCTCGTACCGGACATTTGCCGAGCTTCAGGCAAATGCTCGGAAGAGGGAGATTGAGCTTGAGACTCAGGCCAGGGAGGAGGCGGAGTCTATGGGGAGGGATCGGCGACCGGCACAGTCCCAGCCGGCAGCCAAGCGGGCCAAGCCCGCTGATCCCAGACCCGGGAGCCAGAAGGGCCGCACTTGTGGGAAGTGCGGCAAGGGTCACGATGGCGCCTGTCGGGCAGGGTCTTGCTACAAATGTGGCAACGAGGGGCACATGGCTAAGGACTGCCCCAAGGGATTTGCAGTGTGCTTCCACTGCAACCAGACTGGACACCGGAAGGAGGAGTGTCCGCTGCTGCGCGGAGCATCTCAGGGGTCTGCTCCCACCGCCATCAGAGCTACTGCTGCAGAGAGTCGGCCCGTGAAGGCCGAGGCACCGAGGGCTCGGGGGAGAGCCTTCCAGCTGACTGCGGAAGAGGTCCGCGCCGCGCCCGACGTTGTGGCTGGTATGTTTCCTTTTCATTATTGTTTATGGTGTTGAGATATTATGCTTATATCATGCTATGCTTAGGTACCTTCCTTGTGAATTCTGTACCTGCTTTAGTGTTATTTGACTCGGGTGCGAGTCGATCTTTTGTATCCTTGGCATTTAGTCAGCGTATCAGTGTTAGACGTGGAGTATTGAGTCGGCCTCTGCGGGTTTCCATAGCCGCCGACAGGGTGATTTGTGCTACAGAGGTCTTCCGGGGATGTGTATTGGAGATATTCGGGGTCGAGTTTCCGATCGACCTGATTCCGATTGCGATGGGTGATGTTTGTGTTATAGTGGGCATGGATTGGTTGAGCCGATTCGGTGCGGTTATCGATTGTGAGCGACAGCTGGTGACTATACGAGATCCTAGTGGGGGAGTTCTTTCAGTGTACGGCGAGGGTACACGTTCTGGATCAGCCTTTTGTTCGGCTGCTAGGGCGAGGTAGTGTTTACAGCAGGGCTGTAAGGGTTATGTAGCGTATGTGATGGATACGCGAGTGATCTCTGAGAGACCAAGCTCTGTGGAGGAAGTTCCGGTGGTGCGGGAGTTTCCTGATGTATTTCCCGAAGAGTTACCAGGAGTGCCTCCCGCGAGGCAAGTGGAGTTTGGCATCGATTTGGTTCCGGGGGCCGCACCTATTGCTAAGGTGCCGTATCGCCTTGCGCCTCCAGAAATGCAGGAGTTATCCTCGCAACTTCAGGAGTTGCTGGGGAAGGGGTTTATTCGGCCGAGTAGCTCGCCATGGGGAGCACCCATCTTGTTTGTGAAGAAGAAGGATGGCTCGCATCGCATGTGTATTGATTACCGGGAATTGAATAAGTTGACGGTCAAGAACCGTTACCCGCTGCCGAGGATCGACGATTTATTCGATCAGCTACAGGGAGCATCTTGGTTCTCCAAGATTGATTTGAGGTCGGGCTATCATCAGGTGAGAGTGCGGGACGAGGACGTCCAGAAGACAGCATTCAGGACACGTTATGGGCATTATGAGTTTGTGGTGATGCCTTTCGGGCTCACTAATGCCCCGGCTGTGTTCATGGACCTCATGAACAGGGTATGTCGGCTGATGTTGGATCGGTCGGTGATTGTTTTCATTGATGATATTCTGGTATATTCGAGATCTAGTGAGCAGCACGAGGAGCATCTGAGGGAGGTGCTTGGGGTTTTGAGAGCGGAGAAGCTTTACGCAAAGTTCTCCAAGTGCGATTTCTGGTTACGGGAGGTCCAGTTTCTGGGACATCTCGTTAACCAGAAGGGGATATTGGTCGATCCGGCCAAGGTTGACGCAGTGATAAGGTGGGAGGTGCCGAGGTCACCTTCTGAGATACGGAGTTTTCTCGGGTTGGCAGGGTATTATCGGAGATTTATTAAGGATTTCTCCAAGATTGCGGTTCCACTCACCAGATTGACCCGGAAGGGTGTGGCATTTGCATGGGGTCCCGAGCAGCAGACCTCCTTTGAGACGCTTCGCCAAAGGTTGTGTGAAGCTCCAGTATTAGCCCTTCCGGAAGGTATGGAAGGTTTTGTGGTATTCTGTGATGCGTCGATCCTAGGATTGGGAGCGGTATTGATGCAGAAGGGTCATGTGATAGCTTATGCATCGAGGCAGTTGAAGCCTCACGAGACGAGGTACCCCACACATGATTTGGAATTGGGGGCAGTGGTGTTCGCCCTCAAGATTTGGCGGCACTACTTGTATGGGGTTCGATGTACGATTTACACGGACCATAAGAGTTTGAAGTACTTGATGGATCAGCCTAACCTAAATATGCGGCAGAGGAGATGGTTAGATGTGGTCAAGGACTATGATTGTGAGATCTTGTACCACCCGGGCAAGGCTAATGTGGTAGCCGACGCGTTGAGCCGCAGGGCGGAGAGCACTCCCCTGCGAGATGTATGTTTGAGATTGACCGTGATGACTCCAGTTCTGGATGCCATTCGTGGGGCTCAGGCCGAGGCCGTGCGTCCGGAGATGCAGAGGAGAGAGCGGGTTGTTGGGATGGTTTCTGAGTTTGTATCGGATAGTCGAGGCCTTATGACTTATCAGGGCAGGATCTGGGTACCATTTGTGGGCGGTACCCGTGCTACATTGATGGAGGAGGCTCATAGATCGAAATTTTCGATCCACCCCGGGGCCACGAAGATGTATTTGGATCTAAGGAAGGAGCATTGGTGGCCCTGTATGAAGAGGGATGTAGCATGGTTTGTCGAGAGGTGTTTGACCTGTCGAAGGGTAAAGGCCGAACACCAGAGACCGCATGGCAAGTTGCAGCCATTGGAGGTTCCCGAGTGGAAGTGGGAACAGATCACTATGGACTTTATCACCAAATTGCCGAGGACTGCCAGAGGAGTTGATGCAATTTGGGTGATTGTGGATAGGTTGACAAAGAGCGCTCACTTTCTTGCCATCAGTGAGAGTTCTTCAGCAGAGAAGTTGGCGGAGGTTTACGTGAGGGAGGTTGTATCTCGGCATGGGGTGCCGATCTCGATTGTTTCAGACCGCGATGTGCGTTTCACTTCCCGTTTTTGGAAGAAATTTCATGAGGAATTGGGTACTAAGTTGCATTTTAGTACCGCATACCACCCCCAGACCGACGGTCAGAGTGAACGGACGATACAGACACTCGAGGACATGCTTCGAGCTTGTGTATTGGATTTTGGGGGTAGTTGGGACTCGTATTTGCCTCTAGCGGAGTTTTCCTACAATAACAGCTATCATTCGAGCATTGGTATGCCGCCCTTTGAGATGTTATATGGTAGGAGGTGTCGGATTCCCATATGTTGGGGAGAGGTTGGGCAAAGGGTAATGGGCAGTACAGAGATCGTGAATCAGACGACAGAGCAGATACAGCTGGTCAGGCAGAGGTTATTGACCGCTCAGAGCCGGCAGAAGAGTTACGCGGATAGGCGCCGGTCCGAGTTGGAATTTCAAGTCGGCGACTTTGTTCTCCTGAAGGTCTCTCCTTGGAAAGGAGTGATCCGGTTCAGGAAGAGGGGCAAATTGGGACCCCGGTTCATTGGCCCGTTTCGGGTGATCGCCAGGGTGGGCCGGGTAGCCTATCGGCTGGAGTTACCAGCAGAGTTGGGACAGATTCACAACACTTTTCATGTATCGCAGTTGAGGAAATGTATAGCCGATGAGTCGGCAGTGGTTCCACTTGAGGATATTCAGGTTGATGCAAGCCTGAACTATGCGGAGAGACCAGTGGCTATTAGGGATCGGAAGATCAAGGTTTTGAGGAACAAGGAGGTACCTCTGGTATTGGTTCAGTGGCAACATCGGAAGGGATCAGAGATGACCTGGGAGCCGGAGGATATGATGCGGGAGCAGCATCCGGAGCTGTTTTGGAGCGGGACTTCGAGGGCGAAGTCCAGTTCTAGTGGGGGAGAGTTGTAACATCCGGATTTTTCAGGTATAGTGTAAGTTTAATTATGTTATTTTGTAAGAGGGACTCGGCGAGTCGGGGCTCAGACTCGCCGAGTAGAGACGCGGGATTGAGCGAAGGTGCGCGCTTGGACTCGGCGAGTCCAGGGTATGGACTCGGCGAGTCTGCGCTGTGTTATGAAACCCTAAATCCCCGGGTTTGTGGCCTATTTAAGGGGCCTTATGGCCGTCATTTGCGCTCATCCAACCCCCAGAGTGTGTCCCTAGAGTTCTTGAGCGTTTGGTGAAGGATTGAGAGCAAATCTTGACCTTGTGAGTGTTGTTTAGCAAGAAGAAGGAGGCTCTAGGCAAGAGGAAGCAAAGGAGGTTGCTATTTCGTGGATTTGGAGCTTGGATCATCACTCTAGAGGTATTATTTTCGGACCATTTCCTGTTTGATGAAACTTGATGCAAGTTAGGGCTTAATATGATCATTTTTGGGGTGATTTGGTGCCCTTTTCGTTCCCTCTTTGAGTTGAGACCATGGATCTGGATCCATAGAGGTCCAGAGGGCCTCACTCATCAAGCTTTATGGGTGAAAATGGAGTCCTTGGCCTTGTGTTGAAGTAATAGAGTCAAAATCATCATTTGTGATCATGTAGAGGATATTTATGCATCAAGATTGTGACTTTACGTGCTAAATAAGCATGGGGGGACTGGATCTATGGATTAGTGGACTGGATCTGGCCTTTTGAGCAAGATTGAGTCAGTGCATGGCACGGACTCGCCGAGTCCGAAGAACAGACTCGGCGAGTAGCTTGAATGTTGCACGACCACTCAGCGAGTGGCCTCGCCGAGTTGGGATGAGTGAACTCAGTGGGTCAAGGGGGAGTCAGGATGGACAGGTGGACCGAGTCAAACCGGACTCGCCGAGTCGTTCTTGAGACTCGACGAGTTGAGTCGTGGTGGCCCCACAACTCGTGCCAGGTGGAGCTCGTCGAGTTGGGAAGGGATGCTCGACGTGTCAAGAGAGGGTTTCAGGGAAATTGGTGATTGCGCTCAGACTCGCCGAGTCGCTATAGTGCACTCGCCGAGTCCGGTCAAGTTGATCGTTGAACAGCGTTGACCTAGATTGTCCTGTTATGGTATGGTCAACCCTAGTTGAGAAAGTGTTAATTGGAGATATATTGTGCTATAGGGGGACTTCAGCTCGGCGGATCGAGTGTTTAGTGATTTCAGGGTTATGGTTTACCGAGACACACGAGGTGAGTCTTCTCACTATACTTTACCTTGAGTAGGTAACTAGAGTTATGTGTTAGAGTATTTGTATGCCATGTATATTATGTGTTGTACTGCATTACTTTTATGTGTTTGATGCTGTGCATGTTTACAGAGCTAGAACCGGAAGGTTCACAGAGTTAGAACCTGAGGGTTCACAGAGTTTGGGTGCACGGACCCACAGAGTTATAGCCTCGAGTGGCTAATATGTGTTATATATAGTATTTTGGGAACTCACTAAGCCTTGTGCTTACAGTGTTGATGTTATTTGTTTCAGGTACTAGTGACGACCGTGGGAAGGCGCCGGCTTGATCCGTACACACACGTTTGGAGCTTGACATTTTGATCTTGGGATTTTGTAATATAATGTTGAACAATTAAAAAGGGGTTGTTTCTATGAATATTGATGGAATTATGCTTTTATAAAAATCGAAAATTTTGTTTGAAAAATTCAGTGTTACAAACAACTTAGAGGATCACTCCTCTACAAGTGGTTGGGTGTTTCTTCTTGGAGGAGTTGTCATTTCTTGGGCATCTAAGAAACAGACTTGTATTACTAACTCAACCATGGAGTTTGAGTTTGTTGCATTGTCTGCTGTTGGTAAAGAAGCTGAATAGCTAAGGAATTTGATTTATGAAATTCCATTGTGGCCGAAACCGATATCTACCATTTCTATCAGATGTGATATTGCTGCTACCTTGCTAAGTCTTATAGTCAAGTGTACAATGGGAAATCTAGACATTTAGGTGTTAGACATAGCATGATTCGTGAGCTCATCATGACTGGTGTGATATCTGTGGAGTTTGTAAGAACTCAATTTAATTTAGCCGATCATCTAACAAAAGGCTTAGCAAGAGATCTTGTGCACAAGGCGGTTGTAGGGATGGGTTTAAAGTCCACTTAAAATATTTTATATTGAGATACCTAATTCCCATCTAATGTAATATTAGATGTTGAATTCAATGTGGAAAGCATGATATTTGAAGATTGGAACACATTATTATCATCATCCCAAGGTATGTGTTCAATACTGCAAGTTAAGGAGGTTGGATTTATATTCTTAATAGTTCTTTTGAAAAATTGCATTTGTAGGTGCAAGAATAAAAGAACTACCTATATAAGCATGAAGTTTAGCTGCTTCAAGAAGATAAGACTTGGCTTTGATATGCTTATTGAAGGATGGGACACAAGCTAGTAAAATATAGTGTCAACTTAGAACTTATGAGAATGTAAACAGTTGTGTGTATTATCTTCATGTATTCACTATGGATAGAAAGGGTTCAATCCTTAGTGATACCCTGATATTCGAATATTTGGATTATATAATATACTAATGTGAAATTCAATCGTCACGATATTTCATTTATGCATTAGTTTTGTTGGTGTTATGTTTCATTTTAAGTTAATCAAGATTACACTTAAATGGGGGAGGTTTGTTGGTGATTTGGTATCATCAATGTTATTTAAGTGTAATAGGGATTACTTTGTTGACTAAAAATGATCTTGATAAATATTAAACAAGTAACGAAGGTGTGGTGTACACACTTGTTTAAGTTTGATCAAGTATTAAAGTATACTGTCATTTAGGGGCGAAGCCCCTGAACGAACGGGGGTCCGGGGGCAACGCCCCTGGGAGCGGGGTCCAAGGGGCAGAGCCCTTGGCTGGGGTCGACAATTTTTACTGTTGAGAAAAAACTGTTTTGACTTTGAATTAATCCTGTATATTGCTGTATTAAATCTTCAAATATTTGGGTTATATTGTTGTATTAAAAATGCATCAGAAAATCCAAAATTTGAATATTTGACCCAGTTTTGACTTTGAATTAATCCTTATACAAAACCCGGATTTATGATAATTTTTACTGTTGAGAAAAACTGTTATATGACAGTTTTTTAGATAAGGAAGGTTTATAACCAATTTTAGTCAATTTTCTGGTACTCACGAAATTACACCATTTTCATTCTCTCTTTCTTTTCTCTCTGATTTTATCTGAGTCTGATTCAATTGTAGATTTAGGAGTACCACCCAAATACTTCGATTTGAAAGTGATTATCACGATTCTCAGATTTCCAAGTGCCACTAAACCATATTTCTAACAGATTGGTCATAACTCCTTCGTTATAGTTCGGATTTTAGTGTTCTTTAGATTTTTGGAAACCTTATCACGATATCTACCACATAGTTACCCAAACAGAGCTTTTTGAAAATTTTATTTTTGATGATATTCTTATTACTTTACAAAGAGGTTACAAGACTCGACTTTTAGTCATTACATTGACTTGAAATAACGGGTTGTCACAAAGATACTCGAGCAAAAGATGATAATGGAACACTATGGTACTTGTCAACAAAAAACGAATTCTAGCATAACAAATATCAAAACGGAAAGGAAATAGATAAGAAGAAATCTAATCTAAACATCTATTGAACAAAAAAGAGAGACAACTCCCTGGCCCACCACTTTTTTTTGTTTTTTTGTTTCTTTGTTTCTTTCTTTTTTTAATTTTTTTTTGTTTACATTTTTTTGTTACTTTTTTTTAGACAACAAAACCCCAAATATACCATTAAAAATAAAAATACAAAGACTTAATACTCACATAAAATATATAGATACATAATGAGAGAAATATTAAAAAAAATCTAACTATATTCGTATTGTATGATTGCGATAATATCCAACTTTTCTAAACGTTTTTTAAAGACTTATACAGACTAAAATAAATAAATAAAAAAAACAAATTTCAAACTTTATCTAGAAAGATAGGATCAAAACTTGATTTTTCTAACAATAAAAACACATGACACTTCATATAACACATACTAATTATTAGGCTTCTACTAAAATTTGTCGAAAATTAGTACAAAATTTTCTGAACGACTTTTTAAAACAACTAGCCTTTGATTTACAATACAAAAAAAATAACTACAAAGACATTTAAATAAACAAAATGAACAATACTATAAAGGGGTAGTTGCCTCTTTCTTTCTTTTTTTTTTTTTTTTTCATTTTTTTCATTTTTTTTTTGTTTTGTTTTCATTTTTTTTGGCTCACTTTTTCGGTTTACCAAGGGGTTATACAAATATTACATCGAATAAAAATACAAAGCACAACTATATACAACTACAACTAGCAAAACAAAAACTAAGTAAAAACTAAATTGAGATCAAATGAGAAAATATGTCTATATCATTAAGTAGAATGACATGGAATGTAATAACTAGACATAAAAGATCTCAGAATAGCAAGTTCTAGTTCTTGTTCCCTTCTTTGGAAGAACGGTATGGTTAACAAATAATATGCTTGTGGGGATAGTTTCTAAGAATTTAGGGCTAACTTGTCTCACGTGTCATGTCATGCTTTCAATAAGTTGATTCTTTTGTATAAATAACTTGTACTCTACTTTATGTGTGTTATAAGAAGATGTGACAAATGAAGGTCCCTATGAACAATTCTATTGTTTTAAAAAGATTTGCACATTTGGCGTGTTAAGACTTGCAATTAAAGATGTTTGGATATAAGAATAAAGAGAAAAAAAAATGCATGAGAATGAACCTAAACTAAATATTATGCTAAAAAAATTTTGAAAAGAAGAAACTAAAATCTTTTTGGGTTTTAGATAAAAATGAGAAAAATGAATAAATAAAAAAAAATGCATGCAAAACTTAAGTTAAACGCAACGCTAAAATGAAAACTTTAAAAATAATAAACCTTTTTTTTGGAATTTTCGATAAAATAGGATCTAAAATGCAAACTAAAATGCAACTATATATACAACTTAAAAATGCATGAAACAAAAACAATAACTAAAGTAAGACATAAAAAATATATGCATACATAAACTTTAGCCTAGAAAAAAAAATCGATCAAAATAACGAATCCCCGACAATGGCGCCAAAAATTTGGTGGGTGTCGAAACCACCAAATATAAAAAAAACCTAAACACGACAACATACAAAAGTGAATTGTAGTAGCGGTAATAGGGATCGAATCCACAGGGATTGGTTCGAATGAAATCTATGCATTTAGTTTCTATAAAATAACATTATAAAATGAAGGGGGGGGGGGGGGGTTCTTATAATAATAAATGCGATAAAAACTATTTTGCAAAAATAACTAAAATGGAAAAGTACAAAATCTATAAAATAAAACGTTTCAATATTTGGATAAATCACAAGTTCAACTATTTGACTAATCATCATAATTTTGTGGTGCAATGAGTTTAATGGATACTAATTTGGCTATAGCAATCCAAGAAGCTTGAGATCACCAAAACTTTTCTTAGTTGATACAATGGTTAGAGAAGTTCATAACACATTTTCTTAGTTAAAATCATAATTTCCATGAAGCATGTAATTAATGAAAATTAACTAGCATGAAAAATCAAAAAGTCACCAAATCCAAGGGGGATCAAAATGCTTTCACTAACATGTTGGAGAAAATATTTTTATGATTGTGTGAAAGAAAAACAATCACAAGAACCATTTGTTGCTTATTAATTTGAAGATCTATTACGTAATCAAGAAATTAACCAACTAATTAAACATTCACATATTTAAACTCATTATTAAAGACATATGAACATAAATAGATGTTTTACTAGAAAATATTTTCATAGCATACCATCAAAACCACATAAAACTACTCTTAATCAATTAATTATTCCATATATTCACCCAGTATTAAAAATAAAAACTAACTACACAGAATAATAATAATAATGACAATAAAAGAACATAAATTATCAATAACGATTACAAAATGAAAATGATAAAGCTCCTTGAAATCGTCATTTCTTATTGCTCTAAAAAAAACTCCATTCATAATCCAAGTATTAATACAAAAATTAACCTAACCTAATCTAATGTAAATAACTATTTACAAGATAATAAAATCAATGATAAATATATCAATGATAATATTATTTGAATTCCAAAAATAAGAAAGGAAAAGAAAGGAGGAGACACCAAAGGCACTGTCACTCCCTTTACTCCTACCGCCGGCGAAATGAATGAGATGCCCTACTGCATCTTTTGATTGTTGTGCATTCAATTTCCACCACAAGTTGAAAATGGGCTCCATACTCAACTTATAAATTGGGCTGTTGAAGTATTAAGTAAGGGGCTGTACAATTTCTCTATTGGGTTGCCATAAATTACTAACGTGGGCTGCATATTGGACTTCATGTATTGGGCTGCCAAAACTAAATATGGCAGCAATCTGCATTGTTGCTCCTCAGACCAAAAACCCGACCAAAAGATGTCCGAATCAGCTTATTTTCTTGTGAGATTGAAGATCAACGAGTTGGCAAGATGTTCGTAAAATTCCAGCTAAATCGGACAACATTTGCCCCTCTGTCTGATCACTTGAAGAAAGCCGCTCAAAGCTGTCAAAATCCGAAAAATTAATTTATATCGCTTTGTTTTTCTTTTCGCTCCCGGATTTTGCTACGATATTTCAATCTTGGTTGCAAGGCATTCAATGTAGCTTTAACAATGCTCCAAAATATCATCTTGCTCGTACAAATTTGCACAAAAATAGCTTAAACGAGTAAAAATATTCAAAACAATAAATCTAACGATTTAGTGCAAAAAGAATATTAAAAATGCTAAAAGTAAAAGAAAACAATTACTAAAATATATACAAAAAATCAAGTTATCAGCTATCATGATAGGAGTACTAGTCAACTTTCTTTTAACAATTGAAATGCTTCATTACATTCCTTAGAAAAGTCAAATGGGGCATCCTTCAAAAGAAGTTGAGTTAATGGCCTTGTGATCTTAGAAAAGTCTTTAATGAAATGGCGGTAAAATCCCGCATGGCCTAGAAAGCTCATGATGATGGGTTTTGAGTATTCTAACACTCCTATGATGTACATGCAACCCTAGAAACCTTTGATCTATGTTTGACTTGTAGTTGTAGTTGATTGCTTGGAGTTTTAGAGCCTAGCACCAATACTGTGGATGCCTCAAATGGAAATCACAAATCACCACAATCTTTGGAACTCCAAGAGAATAGTAACCCTTCGTGAAATCAGCCCTCTTACTTCACTCACCACAACTAGTGTGATTTCAAGAACCAAAGCCTCCTTTATATAGTGTGATGGATTAGGGTTACATCCATGTAAACCCTAATACCCATGTCTTTTCGTTTCCATGAGATCCATGGGTTAAAGCTCCATGGAGTATCCATGGACTTTCCAAGCAAGCCTAACCCATTTCAAATTAGCATTAGCCCAGACTATATAAATATAAGAGCCCATATTTAATTAGTAATACTTTTGATCTCTAAATTAATTCTAGATTAATTATAGATCAATACTAATTAAACGAGATGATTTAATATTAATATATTAGAACTTATAATATATTAATAAATCATAACTTATACTATTCTCAAGAGATTATCCATAAATTGTTCGGGTGAAGTGCAACCCAAATGGACCATGCCGGGTCGGGTCAAGTGCATACCAAATATAGTTATGGACTTAGACACTATATCCAACAGTCTCACACTTAGATAACTCTAATAACTATAGTTGCAAGTATGACTTCAGGAACCGATCAACAATCGTAGCTCTTTAAACTCTGTTGAACTATGAAGCGCCATTTTAGATAAGTGATCATATAATCCTCTGTTCTAGATATCAGCCGGACAAATACATGGAACATGGTTTTGCTTATTGTCCAGCATTCGTTTCCCGATTTCTGATTTGTTTGACATAGAACTTAACAGAACACATCAATTTAGTTCTGATCGGGCCCGATACATTGGTCAAAACAAAATCATCGAGGGGCTCAGATATCGCTTCTAATCCAAGAAGGAACAGATAAACTTCGACTCATATGATTGCCCTACTACTTGTTGAATTACACACAAAAGCACAGTTTATAACATCGAGTTACCAATGCGTTTTTATGCAATCAATGCATAACCAACTCATAGGCAACAAATCATATATCTCTAGGTTTGAAGACTTATATGATATTACCATCTCATGATCACTCGAGATAAATTCCATGAAGTGATACAAGTGAGCGTGGGTTGAATCCAATACTCAGAACTTATGAGTACTCATGAGTGTTGTATCCCCGCTTTGTCTAACATCTTAGACCTCTACAAGCCAACCCATGACAGTCTTGATTCATATCCACTTCCAACATATGACCGACTGTGGAGAGTTTGAATAATATGATATAAACCATAACATAGTTATTCTGAAAGTCAAAACATGCAAAAAGAAATAATAGTAAACGATTGACAAGAGATAGAAACACTTTGTGACAACCTGAAATTTATCCCATCACACTAAACCCATTTTCCGCTAATAAAACTCGCTTTATTAAATTGTTCCGTTAACCTTATGGATTAGGTTAATTAAATTGGGACTTCTATTATGACTTCATGAGTGTCCAAACGAATTAGAAACACGTGAAACATCCTCAGTATCCCTTTGAAAAGTTTTTAGATTACGACCACGTCGAGTTACGACCACTTAATCGGGTACGACCATAAGCCCCGTTTAACGTCGGTATCGGGTAGATTTCCTCCGGGCCACAAACTCAACCCCTATATAAGGGTGAGTGGACCTCCATTTGAAACTTTTCCACCCTCATAACACACACACACTCTCTCTCCACTCTCTCTCTACAAAGCTGATTTCGATCCAAAAACGACCCTTTCGAGCTCCATAATCGTAAGTAATCTATCTCAGCTTGTTGTTTAGCTTGATATACATGCAAATTCGTGTTTAAATCACCCAAAACCCTCAAAATCATGTGTTTACGGCCCAAGAACATTCTTGGACCGCAAACACTCATAAATGGGGTTTTAAAGCCCCAAAACCCTTCCACATCACTCCTAGTGCTTAGGTATGACTTAGGGACTTACATGTATGAACTTAGAACACCAAAATCTTGTCTTTTGGGGAGTAAACATGAGTTTATGGCCCAAGAACACTCTTGGACCGTAAAACCCTCTTCATGGGTCGTGAACACCATTTAAGGTGTTAAATTTTCCCTTAAACACCTCCTATGGCTTGGGTTAATGTTTAGAATCAACCACCATCGAAGTAGAGACCTTAAACATCAAAGAAACCATGCCCTCATAGAGTTTACGGCCGTAAACCCCTAAGGAAATGGTCCTTGGGCTATAAACTCCATAAAATGGTCATATGATGCCTCTAACACCCCCTTATGACTTGTATAATTGACTAGAAACAAGTATGCTTAAACTAGAACCATCAAAACACAAAAGGAAGGGACAAGTAAGTGTTTATGGCTGTAAACTCTATGTTTACAGCTGTAAACTCCCATGAATGGTCTATTTGAGGACTTAACCACTTCCTATGCCCTAGAATTGAACCTAGCCTAATTCCAAAAGTGTTGTAAGACCTTTAAGCATCCAAGAACACACCATCCATGAGTTTACGGTCGTAAACTCATGGGGATATGGTCTTTGGGATGAAATCTCCATAAAGAGTTTACTCTTGAAGAGTAAACTCCCTAACTAGGCCATACACTCCCTTATTGCAACCCAATAGCCTTCTAGCACTTGACCAAAGTGTTTTCCACACATTATGATGATTATATGTGTTTAATTAGTATTATAATCACTGTTTGTATGTATACATATGTCTTCATATGTTACTAGGTCATTAAGTGTGTTCAAGCCTTCACTTGACACCGAGCACTCGACCAACACTTCTATCCGATCCACTCGCCACAGGTGAGTTCATACCCCTGAATTAACCTTTTAAATGATTTTAACTGCTTTTAAAGGGGGGAATACAAGTTGAACTGTATACTTATTAGATAAATCACATGTGATTAATAACTGTATAGCAAATTAGACTTTTGCATGTTAAACTGTTTTATCCAGATTAAGATTTCCAAATCATGTTTTCGAATCTCGTTAAATTATGAATATCCCTTTTTAGATCATTAAAGGTTATCCAAAGTTTTCCAAAGTTCATTTACTAAAGAGAAATCCAGTTTTAATGTCTTATTAAAGGTTTTCTTCACTTAAACTGTTTTATAAAAACCCTTTTCAAAGCTGTTTATGAAAGGTTTTTCAAAGGATTTCCAAAGGTTTTCAAAGCTTGTTTTACAAAATGACATCAAGTCGTAAATTTCTTAAGTGTAAAGGTTTTACCAAAGTTTTATTCTGCGCTTTTATTTCATTAAATGCATGCCTATATTTGTATAATTATATAAATAATGTTTAAAGGACTTAGGAAGGCTAGTTCGCCCTATTTCCTTTTCCTCGTTGGGATGTGGTCTGGTGGGTATTGGATATCTGTCCGAAGGTCGTTTAAACATTAATTATATATCATGTATACATATGTGGACATAAAAGCTCTCTCTCTTAGCCAGTTCATCGCCTTTGGGTAGTAAAGGCATCTTTCTATTATTCATGTTTGCGGAACCCTAGTAACTATTATAGGAATAGTTAGGAGACTCTATCTCTCTATCTCTCTCTATCCCTCTCTCTATCTCTCTCTCTCTCTCTCTCTCTTTATTTCTCTCTCTCTCTCTCTCTTTCTCTCTCTCTCTCTCTTTTACTTTAGAAGTGACACACTATTTCCCTTTACGACGCCTCATAGCACCATCGTTGTGTAACCATAGTCTCCAGGTAGGAGAACGAACATCATGTGTATAGATCTATACGGGACTGACACTCCCACACCCAGACTACTAGCTACAGTCTGCGCCAGTAAGGCCCATGGTGACATAATTCCACTACCTCTATGCGTGACCTGGAAGGTCATTGGATACTCTATTGTCAATCAGCATGGTTACATACGAGTTCACATTCACTTTTTGTTTTAGACTTTGCTAGTTGTATCGTTCATTCACTACTGTATGGAGTCTGTGTTTCTTTGTGTTAGACTGAGCCAGGCGTATCATTCATATGATACTTTCCTGGAGTCTATATTTTCTTTTGTATTAGTCAACAATATTACTGCTGAGGTATCTATTATTTTCCCCTAGTATTTTTACTTGTGACATCCTCATTATTCCTTTAAAGTCAATACTGTATTTTGGAAATGATAGTATTTTTGGGTAAAATTACTCCTTAAAACGTAAATCCGTCGGGTCTTGGTAGAAGACTTCTTTTATTTAGAAAATATAGGATTTTCTGGAAAGATCACTAATACATCGTAGATTCTAGATTACTATTTTTTATAAAGTCATTTTGAATAAAATGTGTAATTATACTAACGATACTAAATACTTATGAACTCACCAGCATTATAAAAATGTTGATACTCGCTTTCAAATAACTTGTATTCTCAGGTCATCGATAGATAGGTACATCCGGGGAGCTTTTGCGAAGACAGCCTAGTACCAAGCTGCATCTTGTTATGTTCTGTATTTACTTTGATATTTCTATGAAATGCAACTTATGTAAACTTATTACTATTAATGCAATGGTTTTTGTACTTCGATTACTATACTGCATATGTTGTGATACTTGACATGACATCATCCACCCCAGAACGTCTCCGCCATTTCGGTTTTGGGGTGTGACAAACATGTGCTTGGGAGTGATGGTGGTGTTGCAACGAATCTAAAACTTACCAAACAGGAATTCTAGAGCCAAACGTAAAGTTTAAAAATACTATGGGAGTATGTTGGAATACTAAAAGACTCACATTAATCCCAGAATCATATTCAGAAGTTAAGAGCCAATCAAGTAATTAAAATACCATAGGTGTATTTTAGGATCTGTAGATAACCTTGTGTGAAAAACTAAAAAGATCCCTTATTGATATACCTATGATTACAGAGGGTATACTTCCAAGATTACGCATAGTAAGGATCCCATAGGCGAAGAATGTGTGGTTTCGCTCTACTTCCTTTTCCTCGTTAGGATGTGGATATAGAGTAGTATCATATATTCGAAGGCCTATCGGATCTAAGTTATATATAATTTGTGTACCCTATGAAATTGTAGCAGGACTCGATATGGATCACCCAGTGAAATGTTTTAATAATCTCTTAGGATTCTTTAGACATTTCCATTCTCGCACAAACCCTGTAGAAAACCTTATCCACTTCAGTGTTCGACAGAAGAGTTGATTCAGATCCAGGAAAAGTTCATTGAGAAGATTTCCAGTTCGGAAATAAATAAACTAGGACGAGACTATTGAAACCACCAAGTTCCTATACCTTTTAGGGACATCGGTGGAAGATTTTCCTGAATTTCCGAGATTTCCAGTCATCTATTATGAAGTGATGACACTCAGAGTCAGAATCAGAAGTAAGACAGAGTAGAAATTCAATATGTCTATACGAGAAGAGAACCCTAGGTAACTACCTAAAGAAAACCAACACCGGTCCCAGTCAAGGATAAGAGGTAGACAGAGGGAGCCAATACATGGATCCCGAGAAGTATCTTTTCCCCGTTATTGTCGCGCTAATACACCCATAAAATAATACAATTTAGTGAGTTAGTGATTACACTGCTCACACTATGTGTTAGGTAAATCGCCTTTTCCTATCGCAAGTAATACGATTAGATCGTATCCCAAAACCTCGATTGAGAGTGTTTAGCCATAAGTTTTCATGAGCCTTTTCTCCCGTGGTCTTCGTTCCGAACTGTCTTCAAATCTTTCCAAAACCAGAGAGCGAATCTCTCCCATATAAAGATAAATTAGTAGGGACGACCCCCAATCTTATGGCTTTCCGATACTCATACCCCTACCTTGATACCCGGACTGCATCATAGGGATGTAGGTCAAACATTCGAGAACATACTTCTACTCCATAGGTGAACGATTGAAATACACCTAGGTCCAAAGGTATTCTTTACTAGGAATCCTAGTTCAATTATGAAGGGTTAGTAAGAAGGTTATTAGTATGATTTCCTCACTCATACATTCCCAAGTTATATATAACAAAGACCTGGTAGACAGTAGAATGTGAGGTTGCTGACTTAGTTTCTTTTCCTCATCGGGATGTGAAACTAAAGTAGAATCACACATTTTACTATCCGCCCAGTCTTGATTATATCATAACGTGTATAAGCTAAGTTCTCATGTATAATAACTCATCTCTTCGTTAGAATCAAATAACCTAAGGCTAACCTTGGTCACTCATGAACCCCTTGCCTTTCGTGTTACAGAATCATGTCATCATCCGAAGATAGTCAGCCGAACAACAAAGCCCCTATCCTTCATATCAATGCTGCCACTTTCCAAGTCGCGGTAATAGTTGTCGTGCCAGCTTCCCTTGCAAGCCTCAACGCTAGTAATGCAATCACTGGCAAAGGAATGGAAAATTTTGATCGTCGTACCGATCCAGGAAGCCAACAAATGGCAACAATCACGGACATGAAAAGCTGTAAAACCGAGAAGAGGAAACGAAATCGCCAAGCTTGAAAGGAGCGCCAACGACTCCAAAGACTTGCCACGCAACAGCAGCAAGTGGTAACCCCCGCCCCTTCAGCACCAGCACGACCCATTTCACAAGTCCCTGGCACCGGGACCAACCCTACACACAAAGGTGGTGATAAAGCTGGACTCTTTAAAGGGAAATTTTCAAAGTGGAGGAATGAGGAGGGCACCCGTGTCCACGTAACTCTGACTAAGCACCTCACTCCTACCACCAATACTAGTACGAACCAGACATGTCACCAGTGTGGCGAGATGGGATCCCTCAAAAAGGACTGTCCAATAATAAAGAACTCCAGCGCAGACGGGAAGATACTAAGGATCACTGTTGCAGGAGAAACTATTCCAGACCCTCGTTAAAACATTTAAAGCGTTCGTTGTATCAGACTCGTAAACTGTTTAAAACTAGTGCAACCAGAGCCTTATCTTTTGTGAGATCCCGTTAATAAAGGGCCCCTCGTACTGCGTATACTTGCTTTTGTAGTATACCTAGTTCACAACATTAATCTTATAGTAAATCTAGTACTTTAACTCTGTTAAAAGTCGCAGCACTGTTGTAAAATTTAAAATTTCATCAGGTAAGCTATAGTGGCTCGGTATGTACGTTAAATCCATGTATAATTAAGATGGATAGAACTCAAGTGAGTGATGCTGCCTCATTTCCTGTTCCTCGTTTTGTTGTGGATTTAGGGCGGAGTCGCTCACTCAACAGTCCTTCCCACCTTAATTATACATGACTAGTGTATGCTAGGCGATTATAGAAAGGCCTCGTGAGAATCCATTCATGAAAACTACACTATTCCGAAACACTCAAGACCTTCTATAGTTCCGCGTCGACTCTATCGGTCCAAGTATCCACGACAGTGATACACGAGATGAAACCCGAGACACCAATAACTTGTGTGCCCGTTCAACACATCGCCCTATCGACCCTGATTCTATGTCAGGTCAATGTACGCCAACTTCTACGCTTATATCAATCATGGTTCGAGTTAGTGCAACCATGTGTAAATTCCAAGTGTTGTGTAAAAAGAACTTTCACCATAGCCATTTCGGCAAATAAAGGTTCTTCCGAACCTAATAATAAAACCTAATGCGATCCGCCAGTCTTCTCTCTTATCTAAAACCTTCCGAAATACCCCTGAGTAGGGTATCACTCACTGTTAACCAACCCTTCTTAGACAGATAGAAACCAAAGCGAAAGACGTTTCAGGTATTCCAAAAGGTGATAACCATTCGAAACCTACTCCGTAGATCCCCCGGAAAGACCCTTAGCACCTCACAATCAGGTTCGTGAATCAAGAGGAAAGAACTCATGGGATTAACTACTATTAAATGAGTATATGCATAAGAGTGGTATATAATTTAGATCAAAAAGATTTAAGATGTGTGCTTCCTCCCTACTCCTTGTTCCTCGTTGGGTTGTGGGTTTGGGGTGGAGTTGCACAACTGAACATCCCATCGGTCTTAATTATATACGGCTTGCATACACCAAGTATTAGTGGTTAAGCTAAGTATGAGCTCTACCATGAACCCCATAGTAAAACCCTTCATCCTATCCCATAGATTAGGAACTAGAGTCAAGAGAACCACTACGGGTTGAGCTATTAAAATGACCACAAATCCGAAATTTGTTGTCATCCAAGTTAAGCCAATATAGTAGCTAACACCCTCAATTGGTAAAATAACTCCAGTCGTAAGAGTCAAGAACATTGACTACGACCATCCATTCACGCTTAATCCCACGAGTTAAGCATCTCAGCAGATATCCCGGAAACCTAGAAGTTGCGATAAGTTCAAGTCTGAGAAGAGTGGATAAGGAAATTATAAGTTCCGGGTAACTGAACCCTATACTCTCTAGATTTGACCTAGATCGAGAAAACTCAGAACCATCAGAAGAGTAGTTGCAGAAGATGCTCGCACTACCCAGTCAGTTCGTCCACCCCATTACTGACGAATAGTGCCTAGGACACTCCGCCTCCTCACGTGGAAGAAGTCACTGTTGCCCTGTAGACGATAGACTGCATTCTACGAAGTGAATACTAGAATGTCAAGAACCACAGGATAACCTCCACAGCCAAGAATGCTTGAATAAAGTCCGAAAGTAGGTTGCATTAAATCTTGTAACCCAGATTCCGAAAAGACTTTAGACTCAACACCAGTCTAGGTGTTAATTGATGGGTTATACAAGAAAAGCGCTTTTTGCAATCGGAATAAACCGACACCTTAAAGAAAAGGGCATGTCTTAGAGATCCACTGGACTACTAGGTGTTTCAAGAATAATATCTCACACAAAAATAGTAGAACCACCTCCCAAGATAGTCCAACACTTCAGAAAATCTCTAAGGACTGAGTTAGCCCTAAGCAGAGATTGCTATTCATGAAACAACGAAGCAAGAAAGAGCATGATTCTTTATTGTTGGGAATCATATTGTGAGAGCGTCAACTAGACAATGATGTAAAGTTTAGAAACTTTCTAAACAGTCGTCAGGTAAAACCCTATCTCCCCGACCCTGATAGTTCTGTTAGAAACATCTCAAGAACCAGAAGTGTAGGTTCATTTTGCACTAGGCTGAGATAGACGCCCTGCAGCAAATAGATACTCGTAGACATCCAATTCATCCAATGATCCAGAAAACCTCTGAAAGCCAATTAGTAGGTGATATTGCCATATTTATACCTATTTTTAGGTAATATTTAAGTACATTTTTATTAATAAATTGATAATATGTTTAGAATAATGATACTTACGACTTTAAATTGTTATTTTCAGTCAATATAAAGGATTTTCGAAGAGAGGGACCAAAAGTGACAATATATGGAACATGGGAGGCTTGAAAGACAAGAAAAGAATAAAATCATGATAAATACTTAATTCACGACGTGGCGATGAAGCCCACGATGTGGCATGGGGTTTCCAGAAGGTAGACATCACGACTTGGAGGATACGGATTACTTGAAGCCCACGACGTGGCACAGCTGGCCACGACGTGGCGCGGGTTTTTGAAGATTATTTAAGTGCTCCTGATTATTACGAAAGAGAACTTTTTGGGCAAAAAGAAAGGAGTTCTAGAAGGCGATTCAGAGCAGAAGAAAGGTTCTGGAAGAGGCTTTTAAACACCAAAAAGAATAGACGTCTATATTCTAGTTAATTAAGAACATGTCTTTCATTATTTTTAGCTGTGTTGGTTTAGTTGCTATGATGAGCAGCTGAATCTAGCTACTCTTGTTTAGCTAGATGAAGCTTTAAACTTATGAATAATTCAATGTTTATGGATTAATTTCAGTTGGTAAAAATTGCTTGTGTTTGATTTGTATAACCTAGAATGCTATTGTTTGTTTCTCTAATTACTTGATTGCATATTCTGTGTAGCTTAGTGACCATTAAACTGCATGAACTTGTTTACCTAATGATTTAGTGAACATTGAATTGTTATAGCTAGGATTGACCAGTCTTAGTTAGTAATTAGAATAAATAGAGCTTAGCTGTGTTAGAGAGCGTGTATTGTGACTATAATTGCGTTTATATTACAAATCTTACATAGCATATTTACATTCAGAATTAGTTCTGTGTTTAATTATGTGTGAACATACATGGTTTGACATGAATTAGTTAATTATTGTTAAAATTAGAACTAAATTACTAATACAACTAAAAACCAACTTAATAATCTGTAATCATTAGTTAGCCATAAGGGAGAAGTGGATTAAAACTAAACAAGAGCGTGTTTTTATTTATTGAATTCGATTTAAGTTCATCTGATCTTGTAAAACCAGATAAAACCCCTTTTAAACTTGTTAATAATTAGATTGATTTAATAGTAAGTAAATTAACTAGTAACACCGTTCCCTGTGATCGACACCCAACTTACCCAAGCTATATTGTAATCTGACTAGGTACACTGCCTATAAGTGCATAGTTAGTTAAGTTTGTTAGGTTATAAATACTAAAATTAGTGAGTACTTTTGTGCACATCAAGTTTTTGGCACCGTTGCCGGGGAACGACTTAGTTTTTAGCTTATTTATTTGCATTAAATTAATCGATCCTTCTTGTGGAGTAAAAAACCACAAAAAGTTAATTTTTCGGCAAAATAAATTTTTTTCTGTTAATCACAGAGTCCACGACGTGGCCATATACTGGCCACGACGTGGAAAGTTAAAAAAATTAAAATTGTAGTTTTTAGTTAGTTTTTCTTATTTTAGTTCAGCTTTACGTTTTTAGTTTAGCAAGTTGCAGGAGTTCATGACCAAAAGCTCAAACACACACTTGGTGCCACCACTTGCAGATCCCGAGTCTGCACTTCACAAGAAAAAGACGCCCTTACAAGAATTGAAGTCAGCCTTTTCTAGGAAGTTGGGAAAGAAGACAGGAGAGTCAAGTTCATCCGCGAGGCACAAGAGCAATCTTGAGCTATGGATGATACACGCGTCCAAACCGAGCCCGAAAGCGATACCGAGCCGAAATTTGAAGAACACACGAGCAAACCCGAGAACCAGCCAAGGAACGAGATGGCAGCAATTGAAGAAATGTCCATGGGAGCTTACAAGAAGCGGATCCGAGAATATGTGGGTCCCGGTTTAGTCCAACCCGCAATACCTGCCAATGCCACATTCGAGTTGAAGGGACACATATTGACTGCACTGAAGGATATCCCAATTTTTGGGAAAGATCATGAGAATGGTTTTAAGCATCTAGATGAAGTCAATAACATTGCAGATTACTTCAATGTCCCAAATGTCAACAGAAACACAGTCTTGCTTAGGATGCTTCCCGTCACTTTCAAAGGAGTTGCTAAGGAGTGGTTAAAATCACTTCCACCGGGTACAATCACCACTTGGGCTCAAATGCGTGAGCAATTCATGGACCAATTTTGCCCGCCATCCAAGATAGCCAAACTCAAGAAGGCAATAGCCAACTTTGAGCAACAGACGGGGGAGTCATTAGACGAAGCATGGGGGTGGTACAAGGGCTTGCTCAGAAATTGCCCTTAGCATGATCTAAATGTGCAACAAGAGATCTCAATCTTCTATGATGGGTCAACGTTATGACGAGACAACTCCTTGACTCTCAAGGACCATTAACAAAGAAAAATCCAAGGGAGGTCAAGGAGTTGATTGAAGAATTCGCGAAGCACTCTTGCGAATACCACAACCCTGGGCAAGATGGAATCAAAGGCAGTGGAGGGGCCCAAACTGAAGAAATAGCAGCTGTAATGGCCATGCTGAATAATATGGATCGAAGGATAACACAAATGGACCAGTCAATACATGCCATAAGAGTGGGTTGCAAGAGATTTAGTGGTCCACACTTGACCAAGGACTGCAATGTAGATGAGTTTGGGAACAGGAAAGCTCAGGTGTGCTACTCTAGTGGGAATAAGTATGATGAGGACTAGAGGAAACCGAAGAAGGAGTGGCTACCATATGAAGAGTATAAGAAGCAAAAAGAAGAGAAGTATAGGAAGACAGATCGAGGCTTTTATCAAAAGGAGCAGCCACCAGCCGAGAAGAAACTCGACCTAGAGACCATTTTGATGAAGTTTATGGAAGCTTCGAAAAAGAGACACGATGCCACTGATTCTGCCATTATGGAACAACAAACTTTGATAAAGAATCAGCAAGCCTCCATCTATAACCTTGAAGTACAATTTGATCAATTAGCCACTCTAGTTCATGAACAATTGTCCCCGAAGAATCCCGAAGTAAAGACCCAATCTCACGTAATGGCCATCGATATTGATGAAGAAGCAATCTCTGAGTTCCTGGAGGCATTGGAAGAAGAACCATAGCAGCCCAATCCAAAACCAAAGAAGTTAAAGTTCGAAAGTGAAGAAGTTGCTGAACCAGCTTCGCCAGGACGTGGCACTCTAATGGCCACGATGTGGCGCATGTCTGATCAAAAATCCTTTGAGTCCGTTCCAGCTTATCAGCCACCTTTGCCATTTCCCACCCGGGCTGCACTTAGTCTACTGGAGAAGGAGCATTTAGAGTTTGTAAAGCATGTAAAGGGGATCCCAATTAATACTCCCTTTGTCAAGTCCATATCCAAAGCTCCCGAGAACCAGAAATTACTGCAAGATTTGATAGACACTCGAAGGCAATTAAAGAAGCAATCTACAGTGATTCTAAGTGAACAAACATCAAAAGCTGTGTTGGGGGAAACACCAGAAAAGATGGCGGATCCTGGATGCCTCACCCTTCCAAGTGAGTTTGGGAATAAAATGAAGGTTAATGCTTTAGCCGATTCTGGGGCTAGCATTAATTTGATGCCTTTTTCATTTTATCAAAAATTGGAGAATCAGAAGATGAAGGCTACAAAAATGAAGATTCACATGGCGAATCGTTCGGTGACACAACCCCGGGGCATAGTGGAGGATATTTTGGTAAAAATTGGAAAATTTGTTTTTCCAATAGACTTTGTAGTCTTGGACATGAAAGAAGATCCGGATGTTCCAATAATCCTTGGGCGTCCATTGCTTAACACTGCCGGAGCTCTTGTAGATATCCGCGAGTCTAAGCTCACTTTGAGGGTTGGAGATGAACAAGAAGTTTTTGGGATAAAAGATGACCTTCAAGAAGATAAAGAAGAGGTGTTCACAATTAATGAAGAGAATGATCTAGAAGAACTGGAAAAGCGTATGGAAGAAGAGATAAAGGTCGTTCATTAAGTCAACAGGACAAAACCGAGGGCATCTGTTCCATACTTGATTGAAGTCATAGCTTACAAGAGCCCGCCTTCTTGGGTGAGCAAAGAGGATGAGGAAATGACAAGTGATGAAGAAGAGGTCACTTCAAGAGTAACAAAGCTAGTGATGAAAGAAGAAGAGGATGCTATGGAGTGCAAGGAACAAACTAAGGGCACAAAACGCAAGCTTGAAGAAGCGGGCAAAGCTAAAAAGGAGAATTCAAAGAAGGCATATAAAAGGCGAGTTCAAGCTTACAAGCGGCGGTTCAAGGAACAAAAGATCTTAATGGTGGATTCTTCAGAAGATTCGTAGAAGGCACGGAGTCCAGCTCAAGACTCCAAGAAAAAGAAGCGTTTCTCGGGAGGCAACCCGAGTTTGGTTTGCAATTTCTTTTCTTTTAAATTTTTTTTCTTTTTAATTAAGAAAGACATCAACTCATCATCTAATAACTGATAATTAGTAAAGAATTAGCTATGGGGAATGTTAATTAATGAATGAGATGCAAAGTAGTTAGTTAAATAGTGAGATTTTATAACATTTTGCAATCAGGCAGTTTCCACAACGTGGGCATAGCCAGCCACGTCGTGGGTCAAAATGAAAACACGGGATTAAATTATAGTTTTAAAGTCCACGACGTGGGCATAGCAAGCCACGGCGTGGCCTTTAAAAAGTCAGGGGGGGCCATTTCCTTAAAACCCTTTGACCAACATCCTCATTCCCCACTTGATACTGCCGCACGAACGGGAACAACAAAACCCCACAGCCAATTTCTTAAGCTACTTCCAATTTCCTTGCAAGATCTTGTCAATTAATCTACTTGGTATGTGTTTTACTCATTATTTGTAGTTATTTCTTCCAATTTTAAATTTTCATGGCTAGGGTTTATTTGATTCACGAAATTGGTTGAATCTAGTTGGTAATTCTAGTTGCATGTCCCTTAAATATCCATGGGAACAAACCCCAAACACTAATTTTGGTAGAAATCACATATAGAATAACCAATCCACAAACTGGGTGTGACTACGATCCACAACGTGGCGTAGCCTGGCCACATCGTGAATTCTAGCAGACAGCTTAAATTGTTTTAATATTTTGGATGTTTGCTGCTTTGGTTTGATTGTGTATGCAGAAATGGGACCACGGAGCTATTCCACAGGAGGAAAACCCGATAGATGTAGCAAGTATACATCCCTTATACCAGTTTCCTCAAAACATTCCCCGACCGTTGTTAACTACTTACGAGAATCGGCTTGGATGGCTCTATAATAGGGAGTTTGCAATAGCCCCAATTATCGATTGGGGATGGCTTGGTGGAGTGGGAATAGTAGCTGAGTTGGAAAGTTATTAGCCGAAGACATATGTTGGAGATCAATTTTCTTTCACTTGTCACGGGTGGAGGAATTTATTTGCGATTCAAGAACCCGTGTACCGGGAATTATCGGTAGAGTTTTTCTCTACCGTATGCTTCGAGGAACGCACCCTTGATTTCACCTACAACCGGGCACTTGTGTTTCGTTTGGGTGGTGTTTATAGAGAGTGTAGTCTTCGGGAATTCGCTTGGCGTATGGGCCTTTATACCGAAGTGGAGACGCAATCTCCGTTTTTCATACCGTTCTTGCTTGGATGTGTTCATGATTATAATCCCAACATTATGGATGTGCAGTTCTGACGGGGCATTTCTAGCCATGAGTACAACACTCGCGACTCGAGTGAGTCACAAATTCGGAATCCTAGTTTCCGATTTTTACACCGCCTTATCACCTTTTCAATAAATCACAAGCATCATGGTGATAATGTCCCCATTCAGAATCTGTTTTATTTATGGACTCATATTACTCCGGGAGTTTGTTGTGATTTACCTTATATGTTGGCAAGGTTCATGGGAAAGAAAGCAGCCAATTCAAGGCTCGGGAGCCCGATTACAGGGGGCATTTGGTTACTCGCCTTGCTAGGTCATATCATATTTTGACCCATGACTTTGTGAGGAATCTTACTTGATTCCCGGACACAGATTTGACCATTCAAGTCTTAGGAGTTATGCGTGAATATCGGGGGTCGTTTTGTTATACCACCGATAGATGACGAGCAAGAGGAGGCGCAGCCAGGACAGGAACCACCAGCCAGACCGCGGCATCGGAATGTGCGAGCTAGAGGTGAAGTCGAGAGAGAGCGTGCTGCTTCGCAGTATGTGCAGGGAGTGCCCACCGACCCTTTTCAGAGCCGGGTGGGAACTTATTTGGATTATTTCCGGGGGCATGCCATTTACCATACCCAGCTTACTGAGGGTATTTATTCGCATTTGGGTGTGACCCGACCACCTTCTATGCCACCACAGTATCCTTATTTTCCGACATGGGAGGAGCTATGGTGTTCGCAGAATGATGGGGCAGGGCCAAGTGGAGCGCAAGATCAAGATGATGATTGATTTTATTTTCTTTTTATTTTGCTTTGTTTTTGGCTAGTTTTTAGTTTTTTTTTATGTTTGAATTTGGTGTGTAATGTACAACATTATTTAACTATGATGTTACTCTTTCTTTTGGGTTGTTCCATTTTTCAGATTAGCATTGGAATTCTAAGGAGCATATAAGGCTAACTTTCGAGTCATGTCAAGGAAGCTTAGAGTCGTGAGTTGGAACCCACAATTCAAGATAAGTGTGGGGTATATTAGTAGGAGAGAGGTTACAGTTGGAAAATATATTTGCATACAAGCGTCTTAAACCATTTAGCCATTGGTCAAGTTGCTAGAGTAAATGAAAAAAACAAGGCGTTTTCTGCTGATATCCAGTTTCCACGACGTGGAATCCTTACGCCATGTCGTGGCGCTCATGCAATTTGAAGAAATTAATCAGTTTGGTGTTCGCGCTTTCATCCCATATCACGATGTGGCCAGTTACCTGCCACGACGTGTCCCAGTTTATCATTGCCCATATTTTTACTTACAAACACCCACTTTGAAGAATTGAAGTTTCGAGTCATGTTCGTGGTTTATTTACATATTCACCCAGTTCTACACCAAGTTTCTATTTTTGGAAGTCCATATTAAAGATGCACGTTTTCCACACTTTGGGAGATGTTCACGCCACTATCCCAGGGGAGTCTGTTCCTTTTTCTCCCTTTTCTTTAATTTTGATTCATTTTTATGCATACAATGAGGGCATTGTATGAAATAAGTGTGGGGTAGGGGTAGAAAAAGTAAATTGCTAGATAATCATAGAACTTGATAGTAAAAATTGGAAATTTTAAAAAATTGAAATTTTTAATAATTGGAATCTAGTAATAATAATTTGAGTTAATTGCTAGTGTTATGTGGGATGATCCGATGAAAGTTCAAATGTTTAGATGAGTCAATACACGTTATAGCGCATTTGTGGCCTCCCTTATTTTAGTGAAATCATGGAACAAAAACATAACCCTGCTTGATTTGAGGGGTGCAATATGTTTAGCAGCCTAAACCTGAAATGTATCCAGGAAAATTATTATCATTAACCAATAAAGGTTGAGGTTGAGCGCCTCTGCTTAAGCATGTAGGTTTTGAGTGACAAAAAAGTGAGGTACATGTAATATAAAAAAAAGAGAGAATTACGAAAAAAGTTTGAAGAATTTTTGGAGCATCAAAGTTAAAGTATGAAGTTCAAAAGATCAAAATTCCAAGAAATTCAAAAGTTGAAGATACCAGAAATCAAATCAAATAAGGTGGTGAATTCAAAAAAATTAAAGATCAAATGTCAAGAAAGTGAAGAATTTAAAAGAGCTGCATATTGGTATCATAAATTGTAATTCTAGATTATGTATGCTTAGGTTGCTCAACTAAAAATACCTTGAGGATAAGGAGGTTTTCTGCGGATGGATTTGGAGGGTTGCATAAAATGAGCATTGTTCGGAAAAAGTGGGCGAGTGTTTATGAAGATTATGAGTATTTAAAGTATGGGGGTACTTTAGGAAAATTTTAGACACAAATGCATGCATTGAGGTCTTGGCATAATGGTTGAGTGAGAATCGGATTGTTCTATGTGGTGTTAGTAATTAAGAGTTAAGTTTAAATTTGCTTGAGGGCAAGCAAAGCCTAAGTGTGGGGTATTTTGATATTGCCATATTTATACCTATTTTTAGGCAATATTTAAGTACATTTTTATTAATAAATTGATAATATGTTTAGAATAATGATACTTATCACTTTAAATTGTTATTTTCAGTCAATATAAAGGATTTTCGAAGAGAGGGACCAAAAGTGACAATATGTGGAACATGGGAGGCTTGAAAGACAAGAAAAGAATAAAATCATGATAAATACTTAATTCACGACGTGGCGATGAAGCCCATGATGTGGCATGGGGTTTCCAGAAGAAGACATCGCGACTTGGAGGATACGAATTACTTGAAGCCCACGATGTGGCACAGCTAGCTACGACGTGGCACGGGTTTTTGAAGATTATTTAAGTGCTCCTGATTATTACGAAAGAGAACTTTTTGGGCAAAAATAAAGGATTTCCAGAAGGCGATTCAGAGCAGAAGAAAGGTTCTGGAAGAGGCTTTGAAACACCAGAAAGAATAGAAGTCTATATTCTAGTTAATTAAGAACATGTCTTTCATTATTTTTAGCTGTGTTGGTTTAGTTGCTATGATAAGCAGCTGAATCTAGCTACTCTTGTTTAGCTAGATGAAGCTTTAAACTTATGAATAGTTCAATGTTTATGGATTACTTTTAGTTGGTAAAACTTGCTTGTGTTTGATTTGTATAACTTAGCATGCTATTGGTTGTTTCTCTAATTGCTTGATTGCATGTTCTGTGTAGCTTAGTGACCATTAAACTGCATGAACTTGTTTACCTAATGATTTAGTGAACATTGAATTGTTAGAGCTAGGATTGACCAATCTTAGTTAGTAATTAGAATAAATAGAGCTTAGTTGTGTTAGAGAGCGTGTATTGTGACTATAATTGCGTTTATATTACAAATCTTACATAACATATTTACATTCATAATTAGTTATGTGTTTAATTATGTGTAAACATACATGGTTTGACATGAATTAGTTAATTATTGGTAAAATTAGAACTAAATTACTAATACAACTAAAAACCAACTTAATAATCCGTAATCATTAGCTAGCCATAAGGGAGAAGTGGATTCAAACTAAACAAGAGCGTGTTTTTATTTATTGAATTCGATTTAAGTTCATATGATCTTGTAAAACCAGATAAAACCCCTTTTAAACTTGTTAATAATTAGATTAATTTAATAGTAAGTAAATTAACTAGTAACACCGTTTCCTATGATCGACACCCAACTTACCCAAGCTATATTGTAATCTGACTAGGTACACTGCCTATAAGTGCATAGTTAGTTAAGTTTGTTAGGTTATAAATATTAAAATTAGTGAGTACTTTTGTGCACATCAGCAGGACACACGAATCCAAGGATAACCGGAGCTCTCTAAGAACTAACCTGAAGAACTATACCCCCATATGAGAGAACGTTTGGAACTTCAAAATGGCGATCACACCAGTGATGATCTCACCATAGAAGTATGTTATGCTCTAAGTACTGACGAGCTCTATCTCTCCGAGAGCTTTGGACCATCCGAGATTTTTTTTTACAAAAACTGGTCAAACCCTCGTCAGACCACAACTACTTTCAGAACTCCATAAAGTTTCTCCCCAAAATCAATGCACGCCCTAGACTTGAAGAGTGCTTACCCGACGTAACTCTCTAAATCCCACTAGTCTTGATAGAAATAATTGGGAACCCTAACTTCTTATAAGAACCTATAGGAATCGCGAACTGCACGATCAAATGAACGAAACGAAATTCGCATCCTGTTAAGTGAAGGTTGTTGGAACGCCAAGCGAAGGCCGGAGTTCACTTGGGAGCGCGAAGACCAACCGAATAGGAAGTACCCTCGTCTCTCTACCCGATTGTTCATGCCTACTACCTTGCCAAAACCCTAATTTCGGGACGAAATTCCCTCTAATGGGGGAGATAATGTGACAAGCTGAAATTTATCCCATCACAGTAAACCTTTTTTGTTAATGTATATTGTAAAAGTCGAATAGAGTGTTTTGTATAGTTTCGCATTTTATGTTATTTTACTAAGTCATCTTTTGTGCGAAGTTAAAATGTATAGACTTAGTATATTTTTTGTTGTTCCCTATAAATAGGGACTTATGCTAGAAGTTGTAGTAAGATGCGAGAACTCACTTCTGCTTAACTTTGTAATCAGTCTTTATCAATATAAGATCTGATTAATATTTACTCTCTGTGTTCTTCATCTTAAATCGTTCAAATCTATCTTTTCTTTTCTAAATTCTCGATAACAATTCTCATCAATTGGTATCAGAGCAGGATTCAAACTGTTTAGATCTGATTTTCGTATAAGAATCATTTGTTTTTGAGTTACGAATTTACTCAAAATTTTCCGCACATTTTTGGTTTTGAAAATCACTTTGGATCTTCAGATTTGAATTGATTCTGCATTTGAATTGTTAAGTCGAGTACTCGATTAGTGATTTGTGATCAATTCGTTTGATAAAATTCTGAAATTCATCAAGGTTTCAAGTTTTCAGATATTTTATGTGTTCATCAATGGCGAAATTCAACATGAATTCAATGACTTCTTTCTCTCACTTGCTTGGTTCCTCAACCAAAATTCCGATGTTAATTCCAGAATACTATGATCAGTGGGCTGATAGAATGGAAGATTACTTAAATGGAATTGATGAAGAACTTTGGAAGTGTATCGATGGAACAGTACTAGCTCCTGCTAATGTTCAATCAATTGGATCATCCAATGCATCTACTGATGTTGAAGAACAATGAAATCGATTGAAGAAAAATGAAAAGAGATGCATGAGAGAACTAAGAGGTGCTCTACCTCCTGTAGTTTACAATTACATTCGTAGTTGTAAAACAGCAAAAGAGATTTGGAATACTTTAAAAGAAAAATATCAAGGTAGTGAAAAGACGAAGATCAACTCTGTGAAGCAGTGCCTAGTTGAACTGAAGGAATTCAGACAAAAGGATACAGAAACTCTCGAAAGTTGTTATGATCATCTGAATGAACTTATGTTTCGCTGCAATAGGTATGGTATTACTAGATCTACCATGGAGTTCAATTTAACTTTCATTATGAGTCTTCTCAAGGAATGGCGAGGTGTGAGCATGATGATTAAGAATCAACAATGTTTTGATGGAACTACATTGAATGATCTTTACAATCAACTGAAAACACATGAATGTGAGGTCACAGAAATGTATGAAGAATCAAAACAAGCTAGTGGTGGTCCTTTGGCTCTTGTTTCAAAAGTATCAGAAACTGATGAAAAAGATGGTTCAGATGTAGAAGGATTTTTGATGAACTCTGATGATGAAGCAGTAGCATACTGTTCAAACAACAGAGTTAAAAAGTTTTTCAAAAAGCCTTTTAATCCAAAAGGAAAGAATAGTGATGTGAAAAATGATGTAACAAGAACTGGAGGAGAAGAGAAGAAGAAAATGGAGAAAACAGATGGAAAACAGAAAAATGTGAATGAAGAGAAAAAGTTGAAGGGTGATTCAGGAATTTACTGTCACTATTGCAATGGTACGAATCATTTCGTAGCTGATTGCATGTTGCGAAAGAAAGAAGAAAAGAAAGAAAAAGTCAAAGATGAAGCTTACTATTCTGAAAAGATTGAAGAATTACGTGCAAAGAACAAAGGAGTGTCTTTGGTTGCTAAGGGAGAATCTGATGAAGAAGAAAGTGGAACTTATCAGATCTGGTCTTCAGGATCTGATGATGAAGAAATGAGGCATCCCACACATGGAGCAATGTTCGCAAGCTTTGAGGATTGCGAAGAGAACATATCAGGGAAATGTTTTATGTCGAAATCCACTGACAAGTCTCCCATGACAACCAAGGTACGTGCAATTCTTGAATCTTTTAATATTCCTTTATCTACTTATGATGCTGAAATTGTTTCGTTTGATAATACTGTGGCTTTTTTGATTCTGTTATTGTGTCTGCTAGCAATGAAGCTAAGAAATTAAATGAGCAACTTAGTGAGACATAAAGGGATTTAGAAATAAAGAAGAACAGAGTTGAAAAATTAGAAATCCAAGTCAAAAATATAGATTGTGATAGGAATAATCTTTCTAATGATGTTAGATTGTTACTAGCACAAAGAAACATCTATTGTAATTCAGCAAAACAATTGTATGCAAAATTAACAGTTTTACATCATTCTTCTGATATTAGCAAAGAACAACATAGGAAACTTTTACCTTTTCTTGAGTATGAGCGTCAAAAAGTTGATGTTGTTTCTTATGATTGCGAAAGTACAATTGCTCAGTTTGACAAAATACCTGATGATAGATATTCATATGGTATTGTCAAAATTGATGAATTTCTGAATGTTGATGAGTTGGTTGACATTGTAAATGAAAGTTTGACAAAAAGTGAACAAGTGAAAATCTTAAAGAAAACCGAAAGTTCAACTCTTACTTCACAATTCAATTATGCTGATATTGATGAAAATTTTGATAATGTGAGTGAAATCAGTGAAATAGAAGAAGAAGAAGAAATTGATTGTTCTCAATTGTCGATCATTAATATCACATCTAAGATCAAAGGTAAAGAAATAATAGTTGATTCAATAGTAGAGGATGAAGTTGATAAATCTTCAACTTCGTAACATTGTAAGTTTGATAATGTGGAAGTTGAAAGCTGGAAATCTGATGATACTAATGAAAATAAAGAAGAAAAGAAAAATTCAACTAAAACACATCAAAGGGTTGTGGTTGATCAAGTGTTTGAAAATACAAAAGAATTTGACAAAGTTTTAAATGACAAAGGCGCACATTATTTGGAAACCAACACAGTGGTATATCCAAATTTTGTATGTACTGATAAAACTATTTTTCCAAATCAAGTTTTTGTCACTACTGGAAATGCTGAGAAAGTTCATCCTGAGTTCAATAAAATGATTGAAAAAGATAATCAAAAGTCTACACCTGAAGGTTTCTTCGCAAATCAAAACACAGTAGAAAACAATTTAACTCAAAATTCTTATGTATTTCAAAATCAAAAATCATTACAAAAATGGGTGGTTAAAGGTGAAGAATCAAACAAACCTTTTGAAAAAGCTGAAAAACCAAAGGTTGAAGTGAAATTAAATTCTCAAGAATTCAAATTGATGGTTGGAAATTATTCAACAGAAAATAATGTTTCAAAAAGACAAGCAAGAAAAGCAATATTCTGGCAAGTTGTGAATAATGAAAAAGAACAAATTTCAAAAACATCGTCAAAAATTCAAAATAAAAACACTCACACAACTTCGAGTTTTCATAAACAAATAAATTCTGTTGACAAAGTTCCATATATTCGCAAATATGACAACAATAGAAAATTTGAGAATTCGCAAAAAATTGCAAATAATCAAAAGTTTCCAAATGTTGACAAATTCACGAATAATTCATCAAGTTTGAAGAACTCAAATCAAGTCAAAGCGAAATTTTCACCACAACAACCAAATTTTCCAAATCCTTCAATATCAACACAAACCAAAGTTTCATACATCAAAGGAAAGTCAGATGTAAGTATGATCAATCATTGGTTTGAAGGGAAAGGAAAGAAATATCAAAGTGCAAAGTTTTCAGAACAACAAATTAAAAGTGCATTTGATAAGTTTACAAATAATTCTTCAACTGCTAGTACATCATCCCATAATTCGCAAGTTCTAGTTCAAAAATGGAAACCAGTTATCAAAAATGCGAATGTTGTGAAGGATAAGATTACAATCAATGAGAATCCAAAATTATTGAATGACTATATTTCAATGTCTAGAACTGATGATGCTGATATAATGAATTCTGATACAAGCAAAGTGAAAACATGGTTTTTAAGTTCCAAAAAGTTGTTTAATTCTACTAATGATGGACCCAATAAGTCTTGGGTTCCTAAATTTTTTCAATAAATGCAGGTGATGTGTGACGAGCAATATGATACAAAATGGTATATTGATAGTGGTTGCTCTCGTCATATGACTGGAAGAAAGGAAAATTTGTGAGATTATCGAAGCTTGGAAAATGTTCGAGTTGTCAAATTTGGAAATAATCACAAGTGTCAAGTGAAAGGATATGGGAAAGTCGCAAATGGAAACTTCACAGTAAAAAGAGTTGCTTATGTTGAAGGACTTCAACACAATTTGATAAGTGTATCACAACTTGTTGTAGATACTGGAAATCAAGTAGTGTTTAATGAAGAAGGAAGTATCATCTCAAATGCAAAGACAAATGAAATACTTCTGAAATCCAAAAGATATGGTGATATGTTTACACTGGACATCAAACCAATTGTGGGAAAACCAGCTGTGTGTTTACTATCAAAAGCATCCAATGATCTCAGCTGGCTTTGGCATAGAAGATTGTCACATTTGAACTTTCGAAATATGAATAAACTTGTAACTGAAGATTTAGTTCGAGGGTTACCAGTATTAAAATTTGACAATGATTCTTTGTGTGCAGCTTGCGAACAAGGAAAACAACATCGAAAAGGTCATCCGATTGTCATAGATTCAAAGATAGTAGATCCATTGGAACTTCTTCACATTGATCTATGTGGACCATCAACTGTTGCAACAATAAATAAAAAGCGGTATATTTTAGTTGTTGTAGATGATTTCTCTAGATTCACATGGGTGTTTTTTCTCAGGTTGAAATCTGAAGTTGCTCAGACGATGATTGATTTTATCAAAAAGATTGAAATTAGTCTGAAGAAGAATGTACGAAAAATTAAAAGTGATAATGGTTCGGAGTTTAAAAATAAAACTCTTGACAATTTTCTCACAAACAAAGGTATTTCGCATAATTTCTCATCACCATATACTCCACAGCAAAATGGTGTAGTTGAAAGAAGAAATCGATCTCTATGCGAAGCTGTCAGAACCATGCTCACATATGCGAATCTACCTCAATATCTTTGGGCAGAAGCTGTGTCCACAGCATGTTTTACTCAGAACTGATCATACATTCACAGAAGATTCAATGTTACTCCATATGAAATAATCAATAATCGGAAACCTAATGTAAAATTCTTTCATGTTTTTGGTTGCAGGTGCTTTATTATGAATCTCAAAGATAATTTGTCAAAGTTTCAAGAAAAGGCTGATGAAGGCATCTTCTTAGGATATTCACAGAATTCAGTTGCATACAGAGTGCTTAATAAACAAACAAGAAAAATTGAAGAAACTTTCAATTTAACATTTGACGATTACTATCTTAAACAAATTGATAGTAAATTCGATCAGAAACCAATACTTGTGGATTCAAATACTCAAATTGATAATTCTGAAATTAATGATTTTGATTATGACTTAATTTTTGGAATTCCTGACAGGGCAATTGATGCAGAAAATAATGCTCCTGATAATCAAACATCAGAATCCTCAAAACATACTGATGAATCAACAATAACTACAACGTCAATAACTTGTGAAAGCACACCAAATGGTCATATGGAGGAGGAACACACAAGTGTCCATGAAGATTGTATACCAACTTTCGAGGGGGAGCATTCACAAAATCAACAAGAACATCAAGTTGAGGGGGAGCATTCACAAAATCAACAAGAACATCAAGTTGAGGGGGAGCATTCGCAAAATCAACTTGAACATAATTTTGAGGGGGAGTATCCAAATGCAGATCATGTTGAGAGAGAGCATGATGAAACAGAGACAAATAATCTTGATAAAAATGCAGACTTTCATGAATTTAATGATAACTTTTCTGTTGCAGGATCTGAAATTGAAGATATGTATGAAGATGCACCATTAGATTATGATCCAAATTATCCACCACTTGCGAAATGGACAAGAAATCATCCACAAGAATAGGTAATTGGTAATTTACAAGAAGGTGTGTTGACTAGAGCTCAAATTCGTGCGAAAAATGAGGTACTGAATACTAACCAAGAACTTTGTATGTTTAATGTCTTTATTTCGAAAATAGAGCCAAAAACAGTCAAGAATGCTATGGAACACTCAGATTGGGTTGTTGCTATGCAATCTGCATTGGCTGAATTTGAACGAAACAAGGTTTGGAGATTAGTTTCTAAACCTTCTGATGTTTCAATTGTTGGATTAAAATGGATTTTTAAAAACAAAACCGACAAAGATGGTAATATTATTCGAAATAAAGCAAGACTAGTGGTTAAAGGTTATTCGCAACAAGAAGGCATTGATTATGAAGAAACATTTGCACATGTTGCAAGACTTGAAGCAGTTCACATATTATTAGCTTATGCAGCTCACAAAGATTTTGATGTTTATCAAATGGATGTTAAATGTGCATTCTTAAATGGAAAACTCGAAGAAACAGTGTATGTTGAACAACCACTAGGTTTTGTAAACACTGAACTTCCTGATCATGTTTATATTTTAGATAAAGCTGTATATGGGTTAAAACAAGCACCAAGGGCCTGGTACGCAACACTTACAAATTTCTTGAAACAATCTAAATTTAAACAAGGATCAGTCGACCCCACATTATTTCGCAAGAAAGTTGGGTGTCATCTAATGCTTGTTCAAATTTATGTTGATGATATTATCTTTGGTTCAACTGATCTAGCATTGTCACTTGAATTTGAAAATTTAATGAAAAGTCAGTTTGAAATGAGCATGATGGGAAAAATTAATAATTTTCTTGGTTTAAACATAAGACAGAACAGGCAAGGAATCTTCATCAATCAAGAAAAATATACAAAGAACTTGCTTGAAAAGTTTGGAATGCTTAATAGCACGAAGCTCAGAGTCCCTATGGCAGTAGGAACACGACTAACTCCTTCGTTAGACACTCCTGCTGTTGATTTAACATTGTATCGTAGCATGATAGGGTCTTTATTGTACTTAACTGCGAGAAGACCTGATATTATGTTTTCGGTTTGTTGTTGTGCTAGATATCAAGTAAATCCAAGAGAACCACATTTGACGGCAGTGAAAAATATCTTTCGATATCTAAAGGGAACCATTTCTTTAGGACTTTGGTATCCTGCGAAAACAGGATTTTTCATTCAAGCTTTTTCGGATTCTGATTTAGGAGGATGTACCTTGGATAGAAAAAGTACGACTGGTGGGTGTCAATTATTGGATGGAAAGTTGGTGAGCTGGCAATCAAAGAAACAGACTTGTGTGGCTATATCAACTGCTGAGGCAGAATACATTTCTGCGGCTGCTTGCACATCGCAAATTATATGGATTCAGAGTCAACTTCGTGATTATGCAATCAACATGAAAAAGATTCCTTTGTATTGTGACTCACAAAGTGCGATTCGCATTTGTCATAATCCAGTGCAACATTCAAAGACAAAACACATTGCTCTTCGATATCATTTTATCAAAGATCATGTGGAAGATGGGAATATTGAAATTCATTTTGTCAAAACAACTGAACAACTTGCTGATATTTTTACAAAACCTCTTGATGAAAAATCATTTGTTAGAATTTTAGCAGGTTTGGGGATGCTTAATGCGAATTCAATTTCATCCACACAAGAATAAATGTTTTGTTCAGTAGATGCGTCCACATTATTCAGAGGTTACTGTTCATTCAGAGGCCTCACATCCATATCATTTCGCATCTATGGTAATATCAACTTAGGTAAGTTTTACGCACATTACTTTATTTTCCTTTGAAAAATCAAAAATCCAAAAAGATTTTAATTTCTTTTGAAAAATCCAAAATCCAAAAAGATTTTATTTTTCTTTGTTTTTTCAATTGTGTGCTAAGAATTTAATGCAGGGCTAAAATGCGAAGTGGTCATACATTTTGTTTCTATGGGAAGGTATTAAATTTTTTTTAAGACTAGTTAGGATGTCCCTAGAAGCATGCTGATGTATGTAGACCCAAAGCCTCAACATGGCTCTATGTGTGAAAAGAAAACCTTAATGACATTATCACATAATAATTTCTTCCCAAAAAGGCTTATATTCGCATAAGTCAACATGAGCTACCTTACTCTTCTCAAATGAGTTAAGAGTTTTATGTTTTGTCCATTATAACAGAGGTACACTTCGATTCTTATCCAATCTTTTTACACCAAACAATTCTTTCACTTCAAAAAATTTTTTGAAAAGATTTGTCCTTGAGGTTTTTGATCACACCAATCAAAACCTAGACAAATCACAACTCTGTGTTTATGATCTATCATCATGAGTCCGTGATGAAAGTTAAACCCAAAAATCATAAACCTTAAGGAATTGACGGGGAACTTTGTTCCAGATTTTTACGAAACCTTTGTTTCAGTATCAAAAATTTCGAAACTTCAAATCATATTCAATTCGCATGTGTGGTCTTGATCAAATATTCCGAACCCAGAATGTTTGACTACCCAACAAGATCCAGAACAAACATTTCTTTTGAATATGATTTCAGTGTAAGTTTCATTCGCAAATTCTTGTCATGATAAATATTTTCCAAAGCCAACTTGTCACTGACTACACTGGTCAAACAAGTAATTTCATTTACAATTTCTCACCTTATGTTAAGGTTGATATGTAATGAAATTTCAAACCAATCCAAAATGACTTTTAAAAAGAAGCCCTTTGATACTTTTCTACAAGTATTCAATTGTAATTCACGGGAAACTATACAAGCAGTTGATTATCTCTCTTGATAATTAACGAAGCAACCTTTGCCCGGGGTTTTATTGCATTTATGTCAAATTGAATTGTTGACATCACTACATTCCAAATATCTTTGTTTCTTATCTTATTTCGTTTGGCACAATGCACACACGAAATCCTTGAGGTTCTGAGTACAACCAACTCAGACTTATGATTTCGCAAGTCTAGCATATGACTTCACTTTAAATCCCAACAGTGAATGAGCCTTGCTTCCATGCGAAGGGTTTTACCGGTTCGAATTCTATAACGGATACTTGACAGGCTATATACTCAAAATCGTTGGTATTTTGTCCGGTTTTTCAAGGAGATGTGACAGTTACTTTTTGGAATGTTGTTACCTTTTGCAGTCATGATCCGACTTTCAAGGTGCCACGTCGGATAACATTGAATGTATCCCGCTTCAATTTCAAATCAATTTTGAGCAACCTACAAAAAGGGGTTAAAGAACACTGTGTACGGTTACGCAAACAAGAACTCTCACAACACTTCCAAGATTACACCTTGATCCAAACTTCATCTTTCTTTTTCAAAACCCTAACAATGGCAGCCACTACTTCAAACACTGATGAGGTTCTTTCTCAGTCCCTGATGAAGATTCAAAGCACTAACTACCAAGTTGATCTGAAAGTTTTCGCTTATCCAGAAGAGTTGAAAATGCTGATTGTTGCTCTGAAACGCTCATCTTTAGCAACTGCCATGTTCAGTTCTCTTCCGGTTCCAATGGTATGGTTATCGCGTGCTGCTTCAACGGCTTCATACAATCACACGGCGGATGTGATTACTTTCAACCTAACCAACAACAAACGAGTTAAACTGTCAAAGAACTTGTTTGTGGAAATTCTGCAAATTCCAAACAACCCTCCATTTATCAAACCTGTCTCCCAGGTTATTCATATGTTTAATGAAATGGGGCATCAACCGGAGTTGACAAAAATCAGTGATTTCAGAAAGTCTAGGTTGCCGTGTATGTGGAATTTTCTCTTTCGAATCTTTCTCAGATGTCTTACAGGAAGAGTAGTCGGGTTGGATAGAGGAAGAATGGAAGTATATGCTATGGTGATGAGCATATACTATGACATTAATGTCGATTATGCAACACAGTTGTGGAAGGAATTTGTCAAAAGCCTAGAACATACAAATTCGGAGAAGGGAATCTCATGTGCAAGATACTGGAGTTTAATTCTTGAACATGTGTATGCGAAAGAAGAAATTCCGATGCTGACCAATGTTGAAGTTGCTGAATTTTCTTTATATCAATTCCTAAAAGCTGTAGAAGATGATGAAGCGATATTTACTCATGTGGCTCGTATTCCAGATGCGATGCTTCGCAAAGTTTCTCCTACCCACAAAATTTTGGTGAGATATTTGCGAACAGTTAATACAGATGAGCAGACTGGAGTTTTACTCGATGTTGCTACTCCATCTAAAACAAAGAAGGTTAGCAAGAAACCTGCGAAGGGTTCATCTTCATCAACCGTACTAGCTGAAGTCAGTCCAACTGAAGAACCTTCAAAGAAATCAAAGAAGGAACTCTTACCTTCCAAGTCAGGGGTACTGACGCAAATTCGCAAAGCGGAAGTGAGTAGTAAAGGTGTTACTATTCGCAATATTCCAGCGCCAGTATCTCCAACAAAGAAGCGACAAAGAGCTGAAGACGTTGCGAAAAATATGCAACGTACAATGGTGAAACGAAGGAAGATGGTGATTCGCAATGAATCATCTGAAGAAGAAATTGTCCCAGAAACTCCACCTGTCACCACTATGGTACCTATTTCTTTACCTATCATACCAACTTCGCAAATTTCTACCACTGTTTCCCACACCAAACCACTCGAAATAGTTCTTACCAAATCAGTTACTGAGGAGGTTCCTATTTCTGATATGGTTGTCAACGTATCTGATACGGGGGCACCTATCATGAGTGTTGCACCATCAATTCAAACATCCTTACCCATTTCATTACCTGTTACCACTTTATCTACCACTTCAACCATTTTTGATCATGCTCTTCAAAACCCATTCACCACACTTTTCCCTTCGCAATCACCTGAAAGTCCTCAACCTTCGCAACCTTCGCAACCATTGTCTGATCCAGAAGTCGAAGGAGGTGCCTTTGGTGGGATACTTGATGATATTCCTTTTGATTCATATGAAGAAGATATTCCTGATCATATGCTGATGACAGGAAAACAGTTTAAAATACTGAATCAAAAGTTGAAGACCATTATTCAATCACAAGCTAATTCTGGTCGAATGTCTTCAATATCTGACATGGAGGTTGATATCATGATCAAAGGAGCAGAGAAACGAATAATGGAGAAAATTGCTCACTCTGATAAAAACAATGAGCTCAGAATTACGTCACAAAGCAATAATTTTAATTCTGTAGTTCAAGATCTTCACGCAGTTACAAAAGAATGTCATGTTCTTTTTGTACAAGATGTTAACAAGGTTCGTGAGGACGTCAACTTCAAAATTCAGGAGTTGAAGTCTGAACTTGCGAAGGATCTTTAGGATGTCCACATAAAACAAGACGAAGTTCAAAAGAAAATTGTGGATATTTCTTCTCAGCTTCAAAAGCTCAATAATATTTCTGTTCTTGCCGATCACAAAGCAGAAATAATGATGAAGTTTGATCAGCTCATCCAGTTGGTCACTGATCTTAAAACAGCTATTTCACATTCTTCATCCTCACAAATCCTAACTCCTGAATTCTTATCTCTAAAGATTAATACTTTAGAACAAGCTATTCACAAAGCCCTTACTCCACTCACAAATTTCACTTCTTTACTACCGAAGAGTGCTCTGCATGTTTCCACAGGGGCGGAAGGGGGAGAAGAAGGTCAAAGCAAAGAAGAGGATGCGAAAACTGTGGGAAAGGTGATATCAACTCAGCTTGTTGCTACTCTTCCAATTCCTTCAAAACCGATTTCTGCAACAACAATTAACACAAGAACAATTACCAAAGGCATTGTTATTGGAAGAAATGAAGGAGGTTCAAGCTCAGCACCTCAAAAGGATGTTGTAGGAAGAGCAAAAGGAATATTATATGAATAATCAAAAGAAGAGTTGAAAGCAGAGGCTGAGGCTGAGATGGAAAAGATGAGGCAAGTTCAGAGTATTATGAGGCAACGGGCAAGTGATCCTCCCTCCATGAACAAAGGAGATCCTGCAAAACTTTACTCTTATGAAACCATAGAGTCAAAAGTTGTGTGTAGGGAGATGTATGAGTTCGAGAAGAAGCCAAAGAGAAGTTATGATATTGCGAACTCAGATCATTGCCAGTTGGACTTCCCTATAAATGAAATGTTGTTCATCAATGCACAATACAAGATCAGTGAGAAATTTGACAATCCGAATGATTATACTCAAATGAAAATCAGATTTCATGCTATCTTGGGGAAGAATCCTGATGAAGTTTGGTCGTTAATGAAGATCAAAAAGGTGGTGACGATAAAGAAAGATATTTTGTTTGAAGAGATGCTACGGAATTTTAGATACTTTGTTATCAGAGCTGACAACAAACAATATGACTTCACAGTTGCTGACTTTCCTTTGATGAACTGCAATGACTTAATTCAAGTAGCACTGATCTTGAAGCATATGGAAGAAAACAATCTCAAAGGCTCTGATACAGATGTGTTCAAAGCAGGCTTCACACATGTGAAGACTTTCATAGACAATTACTTCGATTGTCTAGCCCTTACAGATGATGAATTAGCACATGTTGTGGGAAGGGAAGTGAAAGTTCCATGGGAGGAGACTTTGACACAATCTGCTTTGTCAAAGTATGTTGTTGGAGAAATCTGCCTAAAACCTTTTGGCATGGTGTTTTCTGGCAGAGACACAAAAGGCAATCCGAAGAAATTTTTGTTTAAGTTCTCAGAGATTGAAAGATATAATTCTTTGCAATATACGCACTTCATTGTACGTATGAACAATTGCAAGAAGAATAACGAAGGAGACAAGAAAGATTTGAAGAAGGTGATCTCCTAGTATGGAGAAGTGCGAAAGGCAATTCACTCTGCAATCAAAAGCTTATGAGTTGAATTGTATCGACTGTTTACAAAGGGGGAGAATGTTAATGTATATTGTAAAAGTCGAATAGAGTGTTTTGTATAGTTTCGCATTTTATGTTATTTTACTAAGTCATCTTTTGTACGAAGTTAAAATGTATAGACTTAGTATATTTTTTGTTGTTCCCTATAAATAGGGACTTAGGCTAGAAGTTGTAGTAAGATGCGAGAACTCACTTCTGCTTAACTTTGTAATCAGTCTTTATCAATATAAGATCTGATTAATATTTACTCTCTGTGTTCTTCATCTTAAATCGTTCAAATCTATCTTTTCTTTTCTAAATTCTCGATAACAATTCTCATCACTTTTTCCGCTAATAAAACTCGCTTTATTAAATTGTTCCGTTAACCTTATGGATTAGGTTAATTAAATTGGGACTTTTATTATGACTTCATGAGTGTCCAAATGAATTAGAAACACGTGAAACACCCAAATGTAATATTAAGGCTAGGACCCAACACAATAGTTTATAACTTAGAAGATGGATGCTGTAATCTAAGCTATAAGGTATTTGAAGGTAGCTGAATGACGATTCACCAACTTCCACCATGAAAAACAAAATATTTAATTAGGTTTTAATTAGTTTAGAAACTCCTAGATACTTTGAGATTCATTGAACTTTCTTCAATGACATGTTTCAATATCGAGTGTGCCCTTCAATTTTTGTGACTAGGATGCCGAGGATCACAAAACAAGGTGTGAAGTAACCACGCAAATTACTTGGTACCCTTAATGTATTACCCCTCAATCGATGTGTTGGTTAACCACACACGATCCATCGATACTATGATAAACATTAAGTCACCCTTTACCTACCCTGTTAAGTTCAAGTTAGTGTGCCGGTTAACCACACACGCTCCAGTAACAACTTAAACAAAGTGTAAAGTGTAATTTCATGGATTAGCACCTTATTCACATTTTCCTAAAATAACTAAGATTGGGAATTTAATAAGGTTTATTTACTTTAGTATCATCATTATACTTTTAATGAGAGTTTATAAGTCCTTGTCCTACCCATTTGGCTAATGACCCTCCATCGATCAAGGAAGCGGTGGGTGAGAGTAGACACCCATTAAGTTGCCATTTTATAGGCAACAACCTTATACCCCATTATATACCGGCTTCGTGAATAAGGCGTACTAGCGGTAAGACGACTTGATCTTATATATATATATATATATATATATATATATATATATATATATATATATATGTATATATATATATATATATATATATATATATATATATATATATATATATATATATAAACTTATAATATTATAAAGTATAAGGGTTGAATTTTAACTTTAAAAATTTTAAGGGTTGGAACTAAAGTTTTAATCATGACTTTACTTATTCCAAAACTTGAGGGCAAGTTTTGTAAACTTTCAAACTTTTCATGTCTTATAACTTATGAATTTAATTGAGTATTAAAAATGAAGACTCTTCATTTTTATAACCCTTGTGTTCTTTTAATGGTTTTTATTAAAGTGTGACCTTTGGATTTCCATAACTTGAGGACAAGTTATGGACTCCATTAAAACACAAAATGATCATGAATTTAAACTACCAAGTAGGTTACAAACAATTCCTATGATCATATAATTTTCATAAGTTCAAGAACATTAATATGAACATTTCAAGAATCATAAATTACTCATAAAACTTGTAATTTTGATAATAGCCGTTGTAAATGGATTAGCATAAACATTACACCATCTAAAATAAATTTTATAACACCAAAACAGTTTAGGGTAATGTTTCTAGTCCATTTATAGCAGCAAAACACGAGAAACTGCATTCTACAAGCTAAACTCGTCGTGTTCCCTAAGGAACTCGTCGAGTTCATGTGTTAACTCATGAACTCTGCGAGTTTTTGGCTAGAACTCATCGAGTTTTGCAATCTGTACAGTTTTAGTTTTTGAAAAACCAACTTTTGCATCAAGTATCATACAAACAAGCCTAGTATCTGATACCACTGATGGGTTTTGAGCATTCTAACACTCTTATGTGTACATGCAACCCTAGAAACCTTGGATCTATGTTTGACTTGTAGTTGTAGTTGATTGCTTGGAGTTTTAGAGCCTAGAACCAATAGTATGGATGCCTCAAATGGAAATCGCAAATCACCACCAACTTTGGAACTCAAAGAGAATAGTAACCCTTCTTGAAATCGGCCCTCTTACTTTACTCACCACAACTAGTGTGATTTCAAGAACCAAAGCCTCCTTTATATAGTGTGATGGATTAGGGTTACATCCATGTAAACCCTAATATCCATGTCTTTTTATTTCCATCGGATCCATGGTTTAAACTCCATGGAGTATCCATGGACTTTTCAAACAAGCCTAGCCCATTCCAAATAAGCAATAGCCCACACTATATAAATATAAGAGCCCATATTTAATTAGTAATACTTTTGATCTCTAAATTAATTCTAGATCAATATTAATTAAATAATATGATTTTATATTAATATATTAGAACTTATAATATATTAATAAATCATAACTTATACTATTCTCAAGAGATTATCCATAAATTGTCCGGGTGAAGTGCAACCCAAATGGAGCACGCCGGGTCGGGTCAAGTGCATACCAAATATAGTTATGGAATTAGACACTATATCCAACACCTTACCCCTTTTACATTAGTTGGGGTGGCAATTTAGCTATGGTATCAATTTTTTCTTTATCCACCTCTATCCCCAACCTTGAAACCTTGTGTCCTAACATAATCCCTTCTTTCACCATGAAGTGACACTTCTCCTAATTTAGGACTAACTTTGTCTTCTCACATCTTGCCTACATTAGGTCTAAGTTAGATAAACAATCTTCAAACGAGGACCCAAAAACCGAGAAGTCATCCATAAAAACCTCCATAAATTTCTCGATTATATCATGGAAGATAGCCATCATGCACATTTGGAATGTACCCGGTGCATTGCATGACCAAAAAAACATGCGTCTATATACAAATGTCCCACTTGGTCAAGTAAAAGTGGTATTTTCTTGGTCTTGTAGGTCAATTGGAATTTGGAAGTACCCCGAGAAACCATCAAGAAAACAATAATAAAGATGATCGGATGATCAATAAATGGTAGCGGAAAGGGATCCTTACATGTAGCATCCTTAAGCTTTCAATAGTTGATGCAAACGTGCCACCCGGTTACGATTCTTGGTGGTAAAAGTCTTTTCTTCTCGTTTATCACAATCGTCATTCCCCCTTTCTTTGGCACCACTTGAACGGGACTAACCCATGGGCTATCGGAAATGGAGTAAATAATCCTTGCATCTAAAAGTTTGACAATTTCTTTCTCGATCACCTCTTGCATGTGTGGGTTTTAACACCATTGGTGTTGCACAACCAGCTTTGCACCTTCTTTAAGAATTATTTTATGGGAGTAATAGGAAGGAGTTATTCCTTTTATATCGGTAGTGTTCCACACGATGGCATTTTTTCTGTTCTTTAGAACTTGTACTAACTCTTCTTTTTCAGTCTTGGTGAGGTCAGAAGCAATGATAACATGTTTTTGATTATGTTTTTTGAGAAATGCGTATTCCAGATGTTCAGGTAAAGTTTTCATCTTTAATTTTGTGTTTTGTACACTGAACATGTCGAGTCCAGAGAGGGGACTCGTCAAGTCCATGCTATAATCCTCTTTTGATCGTGATTTTTTGGATGGACTCGTCGAGCCAGTGCCTTCGACTCGACGAGTCGACTTTTCAAAGCTTCTGATTATTTCTTCGTATTCAGATTCTTCAAGCATTCTCTCTATCTTTTTCAGGTCTCTTTCAACATCAAAGTCATCTTCAAGGGCATATGTTGATTCTCTTGACTTGTATTCTTTCAATTCATCCATTAGCTCGTCAAAAATGTCCACTGAGAAGGCTATGTCATCATTATCCTTGGAATGTTTCATTGCTCGATCAACTCCAAATGTAACTGACTCTTCTCCCACTCGAACGGTAAGCTTGGATTCTCTCATATCTACTATGGAACTTGCAGTATTTAAGAAAGTTCTTCCAAGAATGATTGGTACTTGGTGATCGTCTTCCATATCTAGCACTATGAAATCCGCAGGGAACATAAATTTATCAACTTTTACCAATAAGTCATTGCATATCCCCCTTGGAAATGTCACCATCATTTTTTGCTAAATGTATTGCGATACGAATTGGTTTCGGCTCTGGAAGGTTCAATTTTTTAAAGAAAGATTATGGCATAAGATTGACACTCGCCCCTGAATCCGCCAATGCATAACTAGTAGCTAAGTTTCCGAATTGGCAAGGCAAAGTTAAGCTACCCGGGTCCCCCATCTTCTTTGGTAACTTGTTCAACATTGCAACTTAACAATTCTCATTAAGTACCACCTTGGACACCTCTTCCAACTTCTTCCGATTAGTGAGTAGTTCTTTTAAGAATTTTGCGTACTTGGGCATTTTTGTAACCACTTCTATGAAAGTAATATTGATTTGGAGGTGTTTGATGTGTTCTAGGAACTTTTGATAATCTTCATTCCACTTTTCTTGTCTTGCCTGAATTGGAAATGGTAATCGAGGTTGATAAGGTTTCAAAGGGGGGTCAATCTTCTTTTCTGACTGTGGACTCGTCGAGTCCTTCTCTCCAACTCGACGAGTTGGATCGTCTGTGTCACACCCAAAAACCGATGGTAGAAACGTTCCGGGGCAGAGGACGTCATGTAAAGTCTCACAACCAATGTACATAGTAAGCATAGTAAACACAACCATTACATTACATAGAAGTATTTACATTTGTTTGAAAGTAAAGTTATACATGATTATAGATATATACATCCAAAATGAACAATAAGTAAAGACGAGACTACTAAAATGATCTGTCTTCTCCAAAAGATCGCGAGGTACATGTCTAATGTGGACCTGAGAATACAAGCAGTTTTGAAAATATCAGCATAAAGCTGGTGAGTTCATAAGCAGTTTGTTTTAGTAAAAGAACAAGTTTCCTTTGGTTTTCTAAAAAAGTTGTTATCCAAGAAAATCCCATATTTTCTTATAAGAAGAGTTGAGTTATTCGTTTGTTACCCAATCTGGTTAAGAACAGTTCTGTGATCCCAGGAAAAACTCTTATTTTCCTTAAAAGTTTGTGGTTTGTTATCGATTCGAAATGAAGTGTACAAGTATCTACCATACTTGTAGCGTTTAAGTGGAATATCCTGAAATCCTGGTTATCTTTGAAAGTACATTAGTTTTAACACGTATATAAGACTAATAAATGGGTAGTTTTAATACATAAAACTATAGAAGAAAGACAGAAATCCGTGAATAAAATTAGTTAATTTAATACGTATTGTGAGTCATATAAACATACTAATTTGACTCGTGACCTCCTTGACGTTCTTCAGGCGTCACTAGAATCCAAAATTTGTCACCCCAGGCGTGCCCGCCTAATTGTAGCTAGCAGTTAAGGTGTGGGATTGCAGTCCCGAATAGATCTATCCACAAATTTCACGTTCTCCCCCCTGGAAACTCTGGTTATACTTCCAGATAGGATTTACTGATACCCTGTAGGGAATAATGAAGACGAATCTCACAAGCTAGTATTACCAATTCACATGAAAATAGATCGTTCTCGAGTTTCGAAATAGTTTGGTAAAATGTAAATAATCAAATATGAGATAATTATTTTACAAGATACTGTAGATTAAACATGGATAAACTAAATCAGACATAGTTTTTATTATTGAATTTGTACGAAGTTTGAATCCATAAAACAAGTAATGTCGATCCCAAATTATTCCCTTAATAATTTGAGTGATTAGATAAGTTATAAATTGGATGATTTGATAAGTTCCCAAATTGTTTGAAAGCTATGTAATTACATTCCAAAAATCTCCCTTATGCCCCGCATATTACAAAAGGGATGGAGTATTTAAAGTTTGTCAGGAAATCGTATAATTACATCAGTTTTAAGTTTCAAAAACCTTTATGATTTGCTTGTATCCCCCCCCCCCCTACCCACCTTGAAAACATTGGAAAACACAGAAAAAGGTGTAGGGGTATGAACTCACCATACGAGTGTCAGTTCGGGGCTTGAATACACGTGAGGTTCCTATGTAATATGAAGAGATACATAATTGTATCTAATTAGACTTTGAACTACTAATAAAATATGAATATACACTTCGAGGCGCGAAAACACTTCATTTCAAGCGTTAGGAGTGATCCGGGTTGCATCTAAGGATGTGTAAGGCCTAGATACGGAGTTTGCTCTTCAAGAGTAAACTCCTAAAGGAGATTACGGCCCATAGACCATATCCCCATGAGTTTACGGCCGTAAACTCATGGGTGGTGTGTTCTTGGATGCTTAATGGTCTTATAACACTTGTTGGATGAAACTATGTTCAGATCTAAGGCAAAGGAAGTGATTTAATCAAAATATTTTAACGAGTTTACGACCATAAACTCTCATGTACCCTTTCTTTTTGTTTTTTGGTGGCCCTAGATTAAGCACAAGTGGTTCTAGTCCAAATTACAAGTCATGGAAGGAAATTAGGGTACCATTTGACCACTATAGAGGAGTTTACGGCCCAGGAACCATTCCTTGGGGGGTTTACGGCCGTAATCTCCTAAGGAGGTGGTTTCTTTCATGTTTAAGGTCCCTAACACAATGGTGGTTGATTCTAGACATTATTCCAAGGCTTAGGAGGTGTTTAAAGGGCATTTTAACACCTTAAAAGGTGTTTACAGCCTTAGAAGGGGGTATTTATGGTCCAAGCATGTTCTTGGGCCGTAAACTCATGTTTACTCCCCATATGTTAAGATTTTGGTGTTCTAAGTCCATAAATGTAAGCCCCTAAGTCATATCTAAGCTCCGGAAGTGGTTTGGAAGGGTTTTGGGGCTCCAAAACCCCATTTAAGGGTGTTTACGGTTTGGGATAGTTCTTGGGCTGTAAACACATGTTCTTGGTCCTTTTGAATGATTTAAACATGAATTTGAAAGCTAAACATGCTACACTATCAGCTAGGATGGATTACTTACCAAATTGGAGCTTGAAAGGGGTGGTTTTGGATCAAAGTTTGGATTTGTAGAGAAAGAGTAGAAAGAGAGTGAAAAAGCTTCAAATGAAGTTCTTTCACCTTTATATAGGGTTAATTTTGAGTCTCGGTGGAATTCTACCCGATACCGACGTTAAACGAGGCTTATGGTCGTACCCGATTTAGTTGTCGTAACCCGACGTAGTTATAACTAAAAATTTTCCAAATAAATAACGAGGGTATTTTCACGCATTTCTAATGGGTTTGGACACTCATCAGGTCAAAATAAAAGTCTTAATTTAAATGACCTAATCCAAAATGTTAACGGAAAAATTGAAATACAAATGGGTTTTACTGACGGGAACGGGTTATCGTGACGGAAAATTTTTCGGATTGTCACAGTCTGATTGGGAACTGCGTCTTCTTGTTGCTTCTCCTGCACCTCTTTTGTATCATCATTCATAATAGGTGTCATAGGGACAATTATTTTCCCACTTCTAGTAGTCACACTGTTAATTTGAGCATCTCTCAGATTCTTTTGGTATTGCTTGGAAGTTCACCCGATGCTCTTTGATTGATTTGTAGTGCAAGTTGGCCTAACTGTTTCTCGATGTTTAATATAGATGCCTGCTGATTTCTCATCATTTCCTGTTGCTCTTTCATCATGGCTTGTTGTTCCCTAATTGCAACATCAGTTTCATTGTGTCTTTTTTTGGATGCAGCTGCAAATCTTGTGAGCATATCTTCAAAGTCCATATTTTTATCTTGCACCGGCTCCTTCTTTTGATAAAAACATATTGTCTTCATCTTGTACTTTTCCTCCTTTGCCTTCTTGTATTCATCGTATGGTAGCCACTCCTTTTTCGGTTTTCTCCAATCCTCATCACATCTATCGCCACTTGAATAATATACTTGTGCTTTTCGGTTCCCATTCTCATCTAGATCACAACCCTTAGTAAGGTGAGGCCCGCTACAATTATCACATCCCACCCAGATGACATGGATGGATTGATCCATCTTTATCATTCTTCGGCCCAAACTATCCAATTTCACCATCACTACCGCCATCTTATCAGATACCGAGTTCACTGTCCCACGTGTTGAGTCTCCCATTAGGTTATGGTATTCTTTAGAGTGCTTAGAGAATTCTTTAATTAGCTCCTTTATAACACCTGGATTTTTCTTTGTAAGTGGTCCTTGAGAATCAAGTAGTTTCCTAGTTGTCACGTTTACTCCATCATAGAAAATGCGGACTTCTTGTTGAATGTTAAGATCATTATGGGGGAAAATCCTCAACAAACCCTTATACCTTTCCCACGCTTCATAAAGCAACTCTCCTATTTGTTGTTCAAAGTTTGCAATGGCTTTCTTTAATTTTTCTATTTTTGAGGGAGGATAAAATTGATCAATGATTCTTCATGCAGTTGAGCCCATGTAGTGATGGATCATGGAGGGAGTGCTTTTAGCCAATCTTTCGCGGCTCCCTTTAGTGTAACCGGTAGCACACGAAGCAAAAAATTCTCAGGAGGAACATTAGGGATGTTAAAGTAGTCAACTATATTGTTGACCTTGTCAATGTGCTTGTACGCGTCTTTGTGATCCTTCCTATAGAATGGGATGTCCTTGAGTTGGGCTAGTATGTGGCCTTTAGTTCAAAATTAGCAGTTGTTGGAATTACGGGTTGCACACATCCTGACCCAGTATCATCACACATTCTTCTTTTGTACTCGCCCATGGTAATATTCGTAATGTCAGCCATGGAGTGTTATAGTGCTCAAAACCCAACAATAGGGTGCAAACCCTAAAATTAGGGTTTTTCGTTTGACAATTTGTATGTTAGTTAGGATATATGCTTTGGAAAATTGTAATATGCACGTATAATTAAAGAAAACATAGATCCAAAGCATTTATGGTTGCATGTGCACCATAGGAGTGTCATAGTGCCCAAAACCCAACAATAGGGTGCAAACCCTTAAATTAGGGTTTTTTGATAATAGTACCTACTCATCGAGTTGGCCTTCCAACTCGTCGGGTAGGGCCTAGATCCTGCGTCCTCGAAATGTTCTCTACTCGACGAGTCGGGGCTCCCAACTTGTCGAGTCCCAACATCAAAACCCTAAAACTTAGAAAATTAAATAATACCTGGGACAGGTGTTACCATTTAATTATAGTCATGTTATTAGGAACGTATAATAAATATTTGGGATATTATTATCACTTGTATAAATGTCATTATAATGCATTTTTAACTACTCACGGTATGGTGAATCCGATTTGAAGGGCCGATTGGGTTGTTGGATTTCAGAAGTGCTTTAATGCCAAAATGGTCCTAACCCCCGGTGTTTCATGTTTGGCCCCTGTCTGTACATAGTAGTTGAGAAGCATTGTTTAATGTTTATATAATCATAATAATAATACTAAGACTATTATTTAGTCACAAAAGATATTAGACTAAAATCTAGTGGTAACAACACTAGGTTTCATCGAAGGAAATTGTTTTAAGAAGCGAAGTGTTTTCTGAGTTCATAGTTACTTTCATCTTACACATAGATATGAAGTATTTAATATAAGTTACGTGTTATGTGTGCAAATTATATGTATTCTTGATATCTATGCTAGATGAACACTTTATACATGTTTTTAATGATTTAAGATGTATAAGTATTTTATATCTACGAATATGTTAGGTAATACAACGGTAGATGAATGATGTGAGATGAAAGAGTCACACCCCAAAACCGAGAACAGCGGAATACGTTCTGGGTTGGAGGATGTCATGTACAGTATCATAACAATGCATAATAGTAAAAACAAGCGACAACAAGTCAACAACCATTGCATTAATATAGTAATTGTAAATACAAGTGTGTTCTGTATAGTGTGATAGACACCAAAAGTATAAACAAAAATAAAAGATGGGTCTTGTATAGGCTCCATCTTCTCAAAAGTTGCATCGGTACCTGTCTATTTTTGACCTGAGAATACAAGTTATTTTGAAAACGAGTATCAGCATAAAGCTGGTGAGTTCATAAGAATTTAGTGTCGTTGCTTGTATAAAAGTGCTTACAATCATATAATATAAAAGTTGTGATTAATGTTTGAAAATAGTAAAATCCCTAGAAAATCCTATATTTTCCAAATTTGAATATTTGTAAGTTTGATCCTTTGAGTGTGTAAAAGTTTTTCCCATTGAAAATTTCATTTATAAAAATAAGGTAATAGATTTTGCTCATATAAAGTAGATGAGGAAAGATAATATCTTATTCCAGCAGTTTTACTGCCGGCTGGATGTAGTAGTATTGCAAACTTCAATTAGTAATATATATTTATTCACTTCGGGAAGTTAGCTTAGCCTTTAATTATTAGTGTGTTAATTTGGGTATGGATGTGATCTCTCATGTAACCAAACTAAGTGATAATAGAGTCTAATGACCTTCCCGGTCATACGTAGTGTAGCAATGTTCTGTCACCCCTGGGCCTAGTCGGCTCGGACTGTAGTTAGCAGTCGGGATGTAATAGTGTCCATCCTGTATAGATCTATACATGCAGTGTTTGCTTTCCTTCCGGGAAGCTCTGGCTACACGGTGTTCGCACACTAGAGTGCCGTATAGAGGAATAGTGTGTCACATTCTGGATTAGTGTTTTCTCTTGTATTATAGTATAATGATTTTTTTAGCATAGTGTATAGAGTGTTCTTTAACATGTATTAACTCGTAATAGTAGTAATTATAGTGAGCATCATAGTGATAGGGGTAATGGGTAGTAGCCTTAACTATGCCTATTATAGTTAAATAGAGTGTGGGATTGCATGCCTCTGATTTACAAAGGTGTTGAATTAAGTGAAGACTTTCATATCCAACAAAAATATATATGATATATAACTAAGAATTCAACGACAGTCAGACAGATAACATTATACCCTAAGACCACAATCAAACAAGAACAGGAAGCAAGGCGAGTTATCAGTCCTAAGTCCTTCAAGTCTTACTTATATAAATATATTGGTGTAGATATAGTTTAAAAGAAAAGAAGTTTAAAAACAGTCTGAAAATAGTTTAATAACAATTTGACATAGAAAATGCGTTTGATAATTATTTAAAACCAGTTTTGTTGACAAGTAGCTAAAAGTATAGAAAATCCTTTTTTATTGCAAGTTATAAATCACATGTGATTGATACTATAACTTGTTATATTTCAACTTGTATCCCCCCCCCACCCATAAAACATTTAAAAACAATTGAAAGGTTAATTAAGGGGTATGAACTCACCTGTAGCGAGTGGATCGGGTGGAAGTGTCGGTTGAGTGCTTGGTGTCAAGTGAAGACTTGAACACACTTTATGACCCTAGTAACATATGAAGACATATGTTTACATATATTTAGTGATTAAAACACTAATGAAACACGTATAGACATCCTAATGCGAATAAAAACTCTTTGGTTAAGTGCTAGGAGGCTATTGGGTTGCAAGGAAGGAGTGTACGGCCTCACTATGGAGTTTACTCCTCAAATACTCACCTTAGGTGAGTTTGCGATTGAGGGACCAATTCCCCCATGAGTTTACGGTTATAAAATCATGGGAGGAGTGTATTTGAGTGCTTACGGGTGTCTTACATCACTAGGAAGGGTTCTAAGGTTAAATCCATGGGTTGAGGGGTGATTAGGGTTCAAGAGGGGCACTCCCTTGGAGTTTGCGGTCCTTGGACCACTCTTTGGGAGTTTACAGTCGTAAACACTAGGGTTTATGGCCGTAAACCCTTGGGCACTACATTTCCTTTGTATTTTGTGGTCCTAGGCTCGTTTATACAAGTTTCTAGTCCATTAAACATGCTAAGGAAGTAGTTAAGGACACCAAAACACCCTTTATGGTGTTTATGGTTCATGAATGTTCATGGACCGTAAACTCATGTTTACCCCCCTAAAGGCACGATTTTGGGTTTCTAATTTCATGCATGCAAGTTTCCAAGTCATAAACAAGCATTAGAAGGGTTTTGGTGGGATTTTGGGGCCTTAAAACCCCTTTATGGGAGTTCACGGTTTTGGGAGGTGTTCCCCAATCTTAAACTCTAGTTTTGGGGGTATTTGGGTGATTAAATCCGGAATTTGCATGAATACAAAGCAAAACAACAAGCTAGGAATGATTACTTACGGATTTGGAGCTTGAATGAGGCGTTTCTTGGCCAAAACCCACTTGTAGAGAGAGAGAAAGCTTCTAGGAGTGAGAAAAGGTTCAAGTGAAAGCCACTCAACACTTATATAGGGCTTGAGTTGGCGGCCAGGTGGGGATCCACCCCATACCGACGTTAAACGGAGTCTTAAATTTTACCCGATTAGATGGTCGTAACTCAGCTTAGTCGTAAACTAAATTTTTTCCCAAATAATTTTGAGGGTGTTACAGGTGTTTTTATTTCGTTTCAACACTTATGAAATAAAAGAAAAACATTAATTTATTTGCTTAACCCAAATGTTAACGAAAATAATAATTATTATTATTTTATTAACGCAAATGGGTTACGATGACAGAATAAATTTCGGGTTGTCACATCATCCCCTCGTTAGAGGGAATTTCGTCCCGAAATTAGAGTTTATCAACTAAGTTATTAAACAAACTGAGAAAAAAGGTGGGGATATTTAAGTTTCATTTGATCCTCGTGCTCCCAAGTGTATTCCGATCCTCACTTGGCGTTCCAGCGAACCCTCACAATTGGGATGCGGCTTAGTTTTGTTCTTTTAATCTCTCGGTCCATGATCTTCGTAGGCTCTTCCACGAAGTTGAGGCTCTCGTTGAACTCGATCTCATTGAGTGGGATTACGAGAGTCTCGTCGGATAGGCACTTTCTCAGGTTTGAGACATGGAAGGTTGGATGTATGTTACTGAGCTCGCGGGGCAGGTTGAGTTTGTAAGCTACTGGGCCGATTCTGGCGAGAATCTCGAAAGGCCCTATGTATCTTGGATTTAGCTTTCCACGCTTTCCAAAGCGTATCGTGCCTTCACAAGGTGAGACTTTCAAAAGGACTTGATCTCCCACCTGGAAATCCAAGGGTTTTCTTCGTTTGTCTGCATAGCTTTTCTGTCGATCTCTAGCGGCTTTTAGTTGTTCACGTATCTGTATGATCTTCTCGGTCGTTTCTCGAATGATCTCCGGACCCGTGAGAGTGTTGTTAGGAACGCATCCTTTAGCTAACTGAGTGTCACCCACCTCGGCCCAGCACAGAGGGGATCTGCACTTCCGGCCGTAGAGGGCTTCGAATGGAGCTGCCTTGATGCTCATGTGATAATTGTTGTTGTAGGAAAACTCAACAAGGGGTAAGTGGGTATCCCATGCCTTACCAAAGTTGATCACACAGGCTCGCAACATATCTTCCAGGGTTTGGATAGTCCTCTCACTTTGTCCGTCAGTCTGCGGATGGTAGGCTGTACTCATGTCCAACCTTGTCCCTAATGCGTTTTGCAGTGATTGCCAAATCTCGAAGTAAACCTACTATCTCTATCGGAGATAATAGATATAGGGACACCATGCAGTCGTACAATTTCCTTAATGTATGTTGTTGTGCGTTTCTCCATCTTGTCTGTTTCTTTGATGGGCAGGAAGTGTGCGGACTTGGTCAATCTGTAGATAATGACCCATATGGTATCCAGCCCACCCGTTGTCTTGGGTAGCTTAGTTATGAAATCCATATTGATTCGCTCCCACTTCCACTCCGATATCTATGGTTGCTATAGAAGACCTGATGGTTTCGGGTATTCGACCTAGAGCTTGGCGCAAGTATGTCATTTACTCACGAAGGTAGCAATCTCTGCTTTTATGTTAGGCCACCAGTATGACTTTTTAAGATCCAGATACATTTTATCTGATCCTGGGTGAACGGACTATCGAGTGTTGTGGGCTTCCTTCATGACCAAGTCTCTGAAGCCACCGTGTCGCGGTGTGCAGATTCGGTCGATGAGATATAAGGCTCCGTCACCCTTGACTTCCAAGTTTTTATCCATTCCTCACAGGGATTCTCCCACCACATTTTCTGGCTTCAACGCTTCGAGTTGAGCTTCCTTAATCCGTGCGGAGAGATGCGAATGGCTAGTCATTGTTAATGACTTGACTCTTCGACCAGAATGTTCTTTCCGGATTAGGGCGTCTGCTACTACATTGGCTTTACCCTGATGATAACGAATTTCGCATTCGTAATCATTGAGTAGCTCGACCCACCATCATTGTCTCATATTGAGCTCCTTCTGGTTGAATATGTGTTGTAGACTCTTGTGGTTGGTGTATATCGTGCTCTTCGTACCGTACAAGTAATGTCTCCAGATCTTTAGGGCAAACACAACCGCTCCTAATTCGAGGTCGTGTGTGGTGTAGTTAACTTCATGTGTCTTTAGCTGTCTCGAGGCATAGGCGATGACCTTACCTCATTGCATCAGGACACAACCGAGCCTCTGATTGGACGCATCGCAGTATACTACAAAATCTTCTCTCCCCTCGGGGAGGGACAATATTGGTGCGGTGCATAAGGCTTGTTTCAAGGTCTGGGATGCCTTCTCATGTTTCTCTACCCAGTTATACGTCACGCCTTTCTGAGTCATTGTGGTGACGCGTTTCGCACTCCGAGAGAAGTTCTGAATGAATCTGCAGTAGTAGCCAGCGAGGCCTAGAAATTGACGAATTTCTGTAGGCATCTTCGGTGCTGACCAGTTTTCAATAGCTTTGATTTTGGATGGGTCCACGTGGATTCCCTCTTCACTAACCACATGTCCTAAGAATTCGACTCTTCAGATCCAGAATTCGCACTTCAAGAATTTCGCATATAGCTTCTCTGATCGTAGGGTATCTAGGACTTGTTGTAGGTGATCACTATGCTCCTCCTTACTTCGAGAGTAGATGAGTATGTCATCAATGAAGATGATGACGAACTGATCCAATTAAGGATGGCACACCCTATTCATTAAATCCATGAATACTGTGGGCACGTTGGTCAGTCCGAATGGCATTACTACGAACTCGTAGTGTCTGTAACGAGTTCGGAAGGCTGTTTTCGGAACATCCTCCTCAATCACTCGTAACTGGTGATACCCAGACCTAAGATCAATCTTGGAAAAGTAACTTGCCCCTTACAGTTGGTTGAATAGGTCGTCTATACGGGGAAGAGGGTAATGATTCTTGACTGTCAGCTTGTTGAGTTCTCTATAATCGATGCACATACAGAATGATCCATCCTTCTTCTTTACGAACAAGACCTGTGCTCCCCAGGGTGAGAAGCTTGGTCTTATAAAGCCCTTGCTGAGCAGCTCATTGAGTTGACCGAACAGTTCTTGCATCTCAGCAGGCGCTAGACAATAGGTCCATTTAGCTACGGGGGTAGCCCCTGGGATTATGTCGATTATGAACTCAACCTGACGTTTGGGAGGTAAAGCTGGTAGCTCCTCTGGAAAGACATCGGGGAAATCGCATACGGCGGGGAAGTCTTTTAGATCTTTCATTTTCTGGAAAGACATCGGGGAATGCACGATATTCCTTACGCAAGTACTTTTGGGCTTGAATACTCGAGATGATGCGAAGGCTCGTATTGGGTTTGTCTGCGTAGATTAACAAGGTTTCATTATTCAGTAGATTTAGATGGATTGTTTTGTCGAAGCACAGGATATCAGCATGATGGAGACTCAACCAGTCCATGCCCACAATGACATCAAAACTCTTGATCGAAACTGGTATGAGGTCGATTGGGAATGAATGATCATCTAGCGTGAGGGTGCAACCTATGAAGATTTCGTTAGAGCTCTCTGTCTTTCCGTTAGCCATTTCTACGACGAATGTTTCTTTTAGTGGTTGTGGGGATTGCTTAAGTAAGTGTTTAAATTTTTGGTTTATGAAGCTTCTTTCTGCTCCACTATCGAATAAGATACAAGCATAAGAGTTGTCGAGAAGGAACGTACCCGTGACTATTGTGGGGTCCGCTACTGCTTCATTATGGCCAATAGCGAGTAGTCTTCCTGTTCCTCCCGCATTCTCATCCTTCGGACAGTTTTTCTTGAAATGACCTACCTCGCCGCATCCATAGCATGCCTGGCTCACTCCCCAGTTGGGGACTTGAGAGATAGGTTTGGGTTGGGATCTGTAAAACCGGACAGTATGGCCCTTTCGGTCGCAATTACTGCAGTGCAATTCACGGCAGGGGCCGTTGTGATGGAAGGGGCACTTGGGTAAGTTTCCAGCATAGGATTTAGCTGGTACAGGGGTAGCAGGAGTGGTGGCAGCATGGACGGCCACCATCTATTGGTTTTTGGAGGAGGAATGAGTTTTCTTGCCCTTCTTCTGATCCCAACGCTTCCTCTTGTTGTCGGTTGATTTGGGGGGTGCAGTGGTAATCGTCGTCTTTGTTGATGGGGTGGAGGGAGTTTCATGATCAATCAGCCTTTAGGCTAATTCCTTGGCGCTGTCAAAGGTCGTAGGGCGTGATGCTAACACGTTCCCTCTATACGGGGGAACTAAACCCCAGATGTATTGTTTTATCTTCTTGCTTTCAGAAGGGATCATGTTAGGACACATAGCTACCAGGACGCAGAATCTGGAAGTATAAGCTATTATGTCGGTCCCCTTCATCTTGAGGTTCCAAAGTTCTTCTTCGAGTTTCTGAACTTCGCCCCTAGGGCATTACTCATTCAACAGTAGGTCCTTCAGTGTGTCCCAGCCCATGGCCTTGGCTGTTACCAAGGAGAGTGATTTGACATGGCCATTCTACCATGTCAAGGCCCTTTCAGTGAAAGTGGCAGCATCGAACTTTATTTTGCTTTCTTTGGGGCACGAACACATTTCAAAGCCAGCTTTAGTCCTTTCGATCCATTGGGACGAAGCAAGGATTCCTCCGGTCCCATTGAAAAATATCAGTTTGTAGTTCATGAAATCTTTATAAGTACACCCCTGTGTACGTGAGGGAATCTTACCATGTCTGGAGTTAATGCCCATTCCAGCTCCACTGGCATCACCGGAATTCATTTGAGCCATAGCGACTGTTACAGCTGTTTGAAACATCACAAGATCGAACTGTGGAGGAGGAGGTGGTGGGGGTGGAGTCTGGGGTGCAGGTCTGCCTCTGTTCGGACGCTTGCGGGGAGGCATCTTTTACTGGAAATTTATAAAGATGAAGATAATAGTAAGAACCGATTGTAAATAAGTTGTGAGGGTTTCACAGACCAAGCTGACATAGTTCAGTTATCAGATAGAATCATAGCAACAGAGTAGAAAAACACAAAACTTCAGACTTTCTCACAAAGTGTGTAGCTGCCAATATTACTGGTATTAATGATGTAAAATGAATTCGGGAAAAGCGACCTAACAGTAGGTCTTACATCAAACCATAAGGAAAAATGTTGGCAGCCTAGAGGCTCAATTAGAGTACTTTCAAAGTTAGGAACGTTTACAGACAAGTGCTCTACCGAGCATAGAAAGAGAAAGGCTATTCCTTAAAGAAAAGGGAAAGATAAATAGATATCTTCTACTGGCGACGGGTACTCATTGGGCGAACCCTAAGATCATCCAATTGGTGTACAACTTCCAGAATATGTCTTTCCTGAACCCTCTGACGTGCTCGGAGTTCCCTAATTTCAGCTCGGGATGCAGCTAGTTGTTGCTGCAGAGCCTCCTTGATCCTCCTAGTCCTATTCATGGCTTCTTCCAGTTGGCGGATACGGACAGTGTGACAACTGTCAATTTAGGTCATTCTCGGACTCATGCATCTTTATAAAAACCATTCATGCACAACATGCCATGGCCTAGTAGTACAAATTAGGTCAAAATCTTACATAAACTAGGATCCATCTAAGACCTAGGACTAATATACTTGACACTTACAATTCTAGTAAGTTGCTTAACTACAATAGGAAATGCCAATGCTATAATTTGAATGAAACTTTCAAGCTTTGTTATAATTGAAAAAGGGTATAAAACCCTAAAAATAAATTAAAATATTCTAATTATACTTCATTATGATGATGAACATCAAACAATATTCCAAAAACCCTAAAGAGCTAAAAATCCAAATTTATAAATCTTAAAGCTTAAAAACTTTATAAAATTTGGCTATAAACTTCCAAATATCAAATTTTATTAATCAAATTATGGATTATACCAATGAAATAGAAATATAAATTATCATGCATTAATCATAATTAATTAGTTAAAAACAAGATTTTTAAATAAGTCAAAAATTGCTTAAAGAATTACTTTTATAAAAATTAAGGTTTTTATAAAAATAATGGAGGGAATTTTATAAAATTTGAAATTAAGAGAGAGGAGGCCTAACCCACTCAAAAATCTGGCCATCTCCCCTCTCCCCATGCTCCCTCTTCCCAAAAACTTCAATCATTAACTCATTTCCTACACTCTACCTCTTCTCTCTTCACTCTCTCACACTCCACCCTCCTAACACACACAAACTCTCTTCCTCTCTCTCTCTAACTCACGAAATTTCTCTCATTCCTCTGCAAAATTTCGAGATTTTGAAGACCTTGAAGTGTTCTTACATCCCTCAAGATCATAACCAAGGTAAACAACATCATCTTCTTCCATAGTTTCATGATTCTACTTCCTTTTCTTCTTAGTTTTCTCTTCTTTTCGGATTCTATGCCTTTCCATGGCTAGAAATATTTAATTTTTCCCTAGTGGTTGGTAGATTCTCACCATAACACAATGCATGTGTTTGAAATGGTGAAAATTCGGGATCAAATCCATGCAAGGAGTGAAAATGATACACATATGTTCATGGGACTTCAAAAACAAGTATTACATCTTCTTCTCCATTTCTTTTGTGTTCTTGCATGATCAAAAGCATTTAAACCATTTCTAGTACGTCTTGGATGCTCATTCACTCCATGCATGTGCTAGAAATCGGACCTTATCAAAGGCATGCATGATGTTCATGAACTTCAGCCACATCTACATTTCATGCAACATTGCATTCAACCTTTCATAATTTGTTTAGATTCATTACCCTCATTTCTCTTCTGAATACATTTTTAACATTTTTCCTTTTGAAAGCCCTCACATGCATGAGATAATCTGGAAAATTTCAAGAGCTTTTATTATTTTCTTGATTTATTAAAATTATTGCTACAACCAAGGGCATAAATCACATAAAATACTTTCAGAGGTCAATAAATCATGAATAAATTCATGGATGATCCTTATGGTGAATAATGACCCCTCACCAAATTTCATCAATTTTTAGTACTGTTTAATATGATTTCCGATTTTCTTTTGTTTAGGGCATAATAAATCACAAAACCACTTTAGAGAATGTGAAAATTGGATCTAACAATTTTTGCATACCTTACCTGTGAATGGTGACTCCAGAAAATAATTTCAAGATTTTTCATCATGGCTTACTATTTTTCCCAATTTTTGGTAATTATAATGGTCTAAAAATGGGAAAAATAGTTCTGATTATCCAAAATTCATGAAAATTTACCAGGATATCATATTGTACAGTACGAGGTTACATAAAAATTTTGCGGATTTTTCTCTACCGTAAACTATTTTTCTCTTATTTTCTAAAGTTAGTTGCACTAAAATACACATAAATACCCAAAACCAGTTTATACATTATGAAAACCACTTTTGATAATTTTTCCAAGTTATTTATACTGTAAATGATGTTACAAAAATTTATGGTGATTTATTTTAACTGTTTAATATTATTTCTTTAATTTATGATTATTTAAAGGAATAAAACAAGGAAAAATAGAAATACCCACTGAAAAATATCTTTTATATTTTTCCTAATCTAGTTATGTATAATAACAATTAAATAAAAAGTTTGGGTAATTTTGGAAACTGTTTTCTATTTATTTCAATTTTTATTGGAATAAATGCTCAAAAATTATAAAATATATTTAAACAGCTTGGAATTCCATTTTTATATTTTTCCCAGCTTAGTATTGACTAATAACATTTATATAAAAATTTTGAGAATTTTTATCCCTCGAATGCTATTTTTCGTGAATTTATGTTGTTATAGAGACTTAAAAAATTTGGAAAATTAATATTCCAAAGTTGCAATTAATCACACGACTTGTAAAATTTCAATATTCCAGAAAAAGTGTAACCAATTGATATAAAATACAATACTAAAACATAAATTGGCATTTCCCTATATGTAGAGTTTAGTATATTAGCATTAGATATCGACATGGAAACTCACTAGTATGTGTGTTTGATGACGTAGGATCCCGGTAGTAAGACGTTGGTGCATCCCGAAGTACCGCTTGTGCCTACACGAAACATCGTGAGTATTCACGCACTCCCCTATTTTCGGTTTTTATGTTTTGGAGTGGAAAAGCATCTCCAGAAAAACGACTGTTTGCATGTTGTATTTAAATTGATTATTATCAAACATGATTGCTATTGTATTGCTATGTTTCTTTATGTATGTCTATGCAACACGGAACATGAGAACTTATCGTACTAAGGCCCTTCCCTTATCTCTAACCATTAACTCTTTGAGCCAATGGTCATTATGGATAGCGCTATTAGGAATTGATAATTCCTCACTCGCCCAAATCGCTGGAGTGCATGATACCATATTCATCTATGGAACGATAAGCATAGATCTCGATAGGGCTTCAGTCATAGGTTTGGTTGAGACTCATTGTTTGCTCATACACATACAAACTCATTTCTCGTTATAGCAATAAACTTGTATTCATTAATAGCGATCAACTTGTTTATCATTGAAGCAATGTACTTGTATTTACGAAAAGCATTATTGTACCCTCGATTTTATAAACTTGTGAACTCACCAACTATTTTCATAGTTGACGCTCGTTTTACATGCTTTTTCAGGAAATAATTAGTAAGTGAATGTAAAGATTCATCATCATAGAGCATGCTGCATCGTGTTGAAGCTATTATGAAGTTATATTTTGAACAATGTTATTTTAAAAAACTTGTATTTTGTTTCTTTTGAAGCTATGGGTTTTAAACTTTTAAATACTGCTATGGTGATGTATCTTTATCTTTTGCAATGAAACCGTTATCGTTGTCATATCTTGCGTTTCCGCTTTAGCGAGGTGTGACAGAAGTGGTATCAAAGCTAAAGTTATAGAGAACATCGGTTTTTCTTTAAGAAAACACAACCTATAACTAAAACTTACAAAGAAATTCTTTTTACATCAAACATATTACTAGTATAATTAGGTCGGGAGTTGTATCATTGGACCTCGATTAAACATAGCCTGATCACCTATGTTTAATTACAAAGCCTGAGCTAATTATAATGGGAATGTGTTCAACAAAAATATTTGCGAAAACTTTATTTCAAAAATTCAAAATGGTTAATTTTGGTGTGTGTAAGCATTGCATATTATAGGCATGCATTGTCATTTATTTCATATCTCATTGAAACTATGTCACAGTCCACTATGTCAATATCGTCATCTTCCCACGCTACCGCCTCAGCCGATGAGTTCGGCTACGTCACTGTTATCCCTAGATGTAATCCCCCCGCCTCGGTAGAAGAAGACCCAACAGAGGATACAGAAGATACTGGGAACTCGGTGGAGATCAGCAATGACAACGCCCCGAGTCAACGACGTGAGGCATCACCTACATTGGTGTTGCCACAGCCACCGCTTTATGGACTTTGCATTCGGAGGACGGCGAGGAAGAGTGTTCCCATTCCACGAAGGATACCCGCTAGCACAGCAGGACATGGCACGGCAGGACCTAGCGGAGCAGGACCCAGCGTTGCAGGACCGAGAGCACCGCCACCATAGCGAGTCATAGGAATACCTGTCAGGCAGCCAAGTATGACCCCGGAGGAGTCCCGGAGGATGTATTCAATGGCAGCAGATCTGCGCCACAGCCTCGCTGTAATAGCCGAGCACCAGGAGGTATTGAACGAAGTGATGACAGGGATGGAAATCTGTTTCAGCATTCGATGTAGGCTGCTGACACTGCTAGTGCTGCTAGACGAGAGGCAGTTCATGCGATGACGGCATATTATGTGCCTGGTGGGCTATTACTGATTGTGGTGTTGATGTTTCTTGTTGGGATAGCGATTGGCTTTTGGTTCTGATTTCAGTATTTTATTTTATTTTGTTATGAAATGAAAACCCATGTTGGGTGTCTTTTGGTTTTAAGATTATCTCAAATGGTAATGAAGAATTTTATTTTATGTTTGAAAACTTTTACTATGAGGTCAAACCCTAAAATTTATTTGGTAAATGGTTGAATAAAAGAGATTTTTCTTTTCTTTTCTTTCAAAAATCTATATGCCTAGTATAGATGCAAACCAATGATTTGACAACACTTACGGTTTTCAAAATAGTAGTGAACTACATATTATACATTATTTTATGTATTTATACGTATTTCTTCTCCTGTGTAATAGAACCATGTCAGGAAGGCCTAGTCGCGGGCGCCCACAGAACGAAACACCCGATGTTGCTCAAGTTGTAGCACAACAGGTCATGGAAGCAATCCCACACATTGTTACTCAAGTAACAGCAGAACTTAATGCTAACCAAGGAAGTAGTGGAGGAAACCGGGGAAACAATGAAAGAGAATGCAACTACAAGTCCTTTATGGCCTGTAAACCTAAGGAGTTCCATGGAAAGGAAGGTGCGGTCGGGTTGCTGAAATGGATTGACAGCATGGAGTCGGTCCTTCACATTAGCAAATGCCTTGAGCGCAACAAAGTTGAGTATGCAACTTGCCTACTCCAAGATAGGGCATTGACCTGGTGGAATACCTTAGTGCAAACCCGAGGCCATACATCGGCTTATCAACTAACTTGGGAAGACCTAAAGAAGCTGCTGATAGAGGAGTATTGTCCCAAGGATGAACTTCAGAAGCTTGAATCTGAATTCTGGAACCACTTTATGGCTGGAACACAAATAGAGAAGTACATAGTCCGATTTCATGAACTAGAAAAGTTGGTACCTCACATGGTTACTCCTGAGGAGAAACGGATAGATCGATACATCTGGGGTCTGGCACCAGAGATTCGGGGAATGGTTACCTCAGCAAACCCAACTATTATTCAGAGTGCAGTAATTCTAGAAAATCGACTAACCAATGATGTGATAAGGATGGGAGCATCGACAAAGGAAAGCTCTAGTAGCAAGAGGAAGCCAGCAGATCAGGGAGAGAAGAAGCATGGAGGCAAGTCAGGGAGGAAGCAAAAAGTCTCAAGAAACTTCATGGTAAGAACCCAGGAGCAAGAACCAGTGAAAACTCAAGAACGGGAAGTGCAGGAGCGAAAGCAGTACTCAGGGCCGCTTCCGAAGTGCAATAAGTGTAACTTCCATCACAAGGGAGCTTGCCCAGTGTGCCAAAACTGTAAGCAAACAGGCCATTACTCGAAGTATTGTAAGGTGAATAAGGAGGGAAAAAGGGCATGTTACAAGTGCGGGAGTACTGATCATCTCCGTAGAGCATGTCCCAAACTGAACAATGGACCTGGTAACAATGGACAAGGCCAAGCCAGGCAAAACTTCCAAGGAAATCAAGTTGGATGGCCAAGAGGTGTAGCCTTTGTGATTGGTGCAGAAGAAGCTCGTCAGAACCCTGAAGTGATAACAGGTACGTTTCTCCTGAACAACCATTTTGCTTCAGTAATATTCGATGCGGGAGCAGATAGGAGTTTTGTTTCTTTAGCATTTAGACCGTTAATTGGTTGGAAATCGAGAAAGATGAGGAATGCTTATGCTATTGAACTTGCTGATGGGTATGAAATTAGGGCTAGTGATATAATTCCTAGTTGTACTCTGAATTTAGCTGATAAACTCTTTAGCATTGACCTAATTCCCATAGAGCTAGGTAGTTTGGATGTGATAGTGGGAATGGATTAGTTATCCAAAACTAGAGCGGACATTGGTTGTTATGAGAAAGTCATTAGAGTGCCTCTCCCTAATGGAGAAACCCTTATCATACACGGTGAGAAGCCAGGAAGAAGTTTAAACATAGTATCAAGCATGAAGATTCACAAATACTTGAAGAAGAATTGTATTGCATTCATGGCTCACGTGCTAGAGAGAGAACCTGAAGTTAAGCAACTCAAGGAGATTTCGGTGGTTCAAAACTATCCCGAAGTATTTCCGGAGGAATTACCCGGTCTACCCCCTTATAGACATGTCGAATTTCGAATAGACTTAATTCCCGGAGCGGCACTGGTAGCAAAAGCACCATATCGCCTTGCACCATCCGAGATGCAAGAACTATCCGGACAACTTCAAGAAATTCTAGACAAAGGGTTTATTCGACCAAGTTCTTCACTGTGGGGAGCCCCAGTGTTATTCGTCAAAAAGAAAGATGGTGCATTCCGAATGTGCATTGATTACAAAGAACTGAACAAGTTGACAACCAAGAATCGATATCCCCTCCCTAGAATAGATGACTTGTTCGATCAGTTGCAGGGCGCTTCCTACTTCTCAAAAATCGACCTTCGGTCAGGGTATCATCAGCTAAGAATTCACGAAGAGGACATTCACAAAACAACATTTAGAACCTGATATGGACATTATGAGTTCTTAGTCATGCCTTTTGGACTAACGAACGCACCCGCTGTTTTCATGGATTTGATGAATAGGGTCTGTAGACCATACCTAGACAAGTTTGTAATTGTATTTATCAATGACATACTTGTTTACTCGCAGACCAACGAAGATCACAATGGACATCTAAAGCTAGTGTTGGAGCTGTTGAAGGAGCAGAAATTGTATGCCAAGTTCACTAAGTGTGAATTTTGGATTCGGGAAGTACATTTTCTTGGTCATGTGATCGGTGAAAGAGGAATTCATGTAGATCCAGCTAAGATCGAGGCAATCAAGAAATGGGAGGCCCCCAAAACCCCGACAGAAATACGATAGTTCTTAGGATTAGCTGGGTACTACAGACGCTTCATTGAGAATTTCTCTAGGATTGCTCAACCATTAACATCTTTGACCCAAAAGGACAGAAAATTTCTCTGGGAAGAGAAACACGAAGAGGCGTTTCAAATCCTGAAAAACAAGCTGTGCAATGCACCAATTCTGGCTTTACCAGAAGGATCAGAGAACTTTGTGGTGTATTGTGATGCGTCTCATCAAGGATTAGGATGTGTGTTAATGCAAAAAGATAAGGTCATTGCGTATGCTTCCAGACAACTCAAACCGCATGAGAAGAATTATACCACCCATGATCTAGAACTTGGAGCAATAGTTTTCGCCCTTAAGATATGGAGGCATTATTTGTACGGAACCAAGTGCACCATTTATACCGATCACAAAAGCCTTCAGCATATCCTAGATCAGAAAATGTTAAACATGCGGCAGAGAATATGGGTAGAGTTGTTTAGTGATTATGATTGTGAGATACGATATCACCCAGGAAAGGCTATCGTATTAGCCGACGCTCTTAGTAGGAAAGAAAGAATGAAACCTTCCCGTGTGAGAGCTTTGGGAATGGTGATTCAGACAAGCTTGAAATCTCAAATCATTGATGCCCAGGAGAAAGCGTTAATCAAGGAAAATCTTCCAGGCGAGACCTTACATGGTTTGGAAGAGGGATTTGAAACCAAACCTGATGGATTTCGTTATTTTAAGGATAGGGTCTGGATTCCAAGGGTTAAAAATCTGAGAGACATGGTACTAGAGGAGTCTCATCGATCTAAGTACTCAATCCACCCTGGAGCGGATAAGATGTACAAGGATCTTAAAGAGTACTATTGGTGGCTTGGAATGAAAAAGGATATTGCCTTGTATGTTGGGAAGTGTTTGACATGCTCAATAGTCAAAGCATAACATCAAAAACCATCCGGGCTGTTGCAACAACCTGAAATTCGCCAATGGAAATGGGAGCAAATATCTATGGATTTCGTTACCAAACTTCCTAGAACTGCTAAAGGTCACGACTCAATTTGGGTCATAGTGGATCGACTGACGAAATCTGCTCACTTTCTCCCCATTCGAGAAGATTTCAAGATGGAAAAATTGTCCCAAATCAACATCGACAAAATTGTTTCTCTGCATGGTGTACCCTTATCTATCATTTCTGATAGAGATAGTCATTTTACATCTCGATTTTGGTGGATGTTACAGAGGGCACTAGGAACCAAGATAGATTAGAGCACAACTTACCACCCTCAGACAGATGGGCAGACGGAGAGAACAATACAAACATTGGAAGACATGCTACGAGCGTGTGTCATTGAGTTCAAAGGAAATTGGGATACTCATTTGCCTCTAATTGAGTTTTCCTACAATAACAGTTACCACACGAGTATCCAATGTGCTCCATATGAAGCATTGTATGGACGTAAGTGTCGTTCGCCCTTATGTTGGACAGAAATCGGAGACAGACAGTTGACTAGACTCGAACTTATCCAGGAAACATCTGACAAGATTGCTATCATCAAGGATAGGCTTAAAGTTGCTAGAGATCATCAGAAAAGTTATGCGGATAATCGTCGTAAACCATTAGAATTCCAAGTAGGAGACAAGGTACTTTTAAAAGTGTTGCCTCAGAAAGGGCTTGTGCGTTTTGGTAAGAAAGGAAAACTAAGCCCAAGATATGTTGGACCCTTTGAAATCCTTGAAAGGATTGGTCCGGTAGCGTATAAACTTCAATTGCCCCAAGAGTTAAGCGCCATTCACGACACATTCCACGTCTCCAACCTTAAGAAATGTCTAGCCGACGAAGCATTGATAGTACCCCTGAAGGAAATTAAGATCAATGATAAGCTAAACTTCGTTGAGGAACCGATAGAAATTCTTGACAGGGAGGTAAACCAACTTAAGCGGACTAAGATCCCGATTGTGAAAGTTCGATGGAACTCAAAACGCGGGCTGGAGTACACCTGGGAGCGCGAGGACTTCATGAAGGAAAAGTATCCACAACTTTTCCCTTGCAACGAAAAACGATGACATAGAATGAATTTCAGGACGAAATTCTTTTTAAGTGGGGGATACTGTGACAACTGTCAATTCAGGTCATTCTCGGACTCATGCATCTTTATAAAAACCATTCATGCACAACATGTCATGGCCTAGTAGTACAAATGAGGTCAAAATCTTGCATAAACTAGGATCCATCTAAGACCTAGGACTAATATACTTGACACTTACGATTCTAGTAAGTTGCTTAACTACAATAGGAAATACCAATGCTATAATTTCAATGAAACTTTCAAGCTTTGTTATAATTGAAAAAAGGTATAAAACCCTAAAAATAAATTAAAATATTCTAATTATACTTCATTATGATGATGAACATCAAACAATATTCCAAAAACCCTAAAGAGCTAAAAATCCAAATTTATAAATCTTAAAGCTTAAAAACTTTATAAAATTTGGCTATAAAATTCCAAATCTCAAATTTTATTAATCAAATTATGGATTATACCAATGAAATAGAAATATAAATTATCATGCATTAATCATAATTAATTAGTTAAAAACAAGATTTTTAAATAAGTCAAAAATTGCTTAAAGAATTACTTTTATAAAAATTAAGGTTATTATAAAAATAATGGAGGGAATTTTATAAAATTTGAAATTAAGAGAGAGGAGGCCTAACCCACTCAAAAATCTGGCCATCTCCCCTCTCCCCATGCTCCCTCTTCCCAAAAACTTCAATCATTAACTCATTTCCTACACTCTACCTCTTCTCTCTTCACTCTCTCACACTCCACCCTCCTAACACACACAAACTCTCTTCCTCTCTCTCTCTCTAACTCACGAAATTTATCTCATTCCTCTGCAAAATTTCGAGATTTTGAAGACCTTGAAGTGTTCTTACTTCCCTCAAGATCATAACCAAGGTAAACAACATCATCTTATTCCATAGTTTCATGATTCTACTTCCTTTTCTTCTTAGTTTTCTCTTCTTTTCGGATTCTATGCCTTTCCATGGCTAGAAATCTTTATTTTACCCTTGTGGTTTGTAGATTCTCACCATAACACAATGCATGTGTTTGAAATAGTGAAAATCCGGGATCAAATCCATGCAAGGAGTGAAAATGATGCACATATGTTCATGTGACTTCAAAAACAAGTTTTACATCTTCTTCTCCATGTCTTTTGTGTTGTTGCATGATCAAAAGCATTTAAACCATTTCTAGTACATCTTGGATGCTCATTCACTCCATGCATGTGCTAGAAATCGGACCTTATCAAAGGCATGCATGATGTTCTTGTCAAAATGTCCTAAGGATGCACTCAAAGCAAACATGCAATCTGCCAGATTACTTTATTCAGCTTTGAACGACCATATCTCGGTCATTTCTTAACCAAATCATGATATTCTTTTTGTATTGGATACTTCCATGAGTTAACTTTCAAACCCAACTGGTCTCACTGTAAAATATAAAATATCCGATTTTTGGAAATTTTTACAAAATGGTTGCGCATAGAGCTCTTTTTCTGTGATCACTATTTTTGTCTTGCATGATCAATGGCCTTAAACCCAACCATAAATCTGAGGAAAAATACCTTAGAAACTTAACATATCTAGTGAATGATAGCTGAAATTTTGTGGCTTAAAACCTCACTGAATGGGCTACACAAATTCATGAACTTCAGTCACATCTACGTTTCATACATCATTGCATGCAACCTTTCTTAATTTGTTTAGATTCATTACCCTCATTTCTCTTCTGAATACATTTTTAACATTTTTCCTTTTGAAAGCCATCACATGCATGAGATAATCTGGAAAATTTCAAGAGCTTTTATTATTTCCTTGATTTATTAAAATTATTGCTAAAACCAAGGGCATAAATCACATAAAATACTTCCATAGGTCAATAAATCATGAATAAATTCATGGATGATCCTTATGGTGAATAATGACCCCTCATTAAATTTCATCAATTTTTATTACCGTTTAATACGATTTCCGATTTTCTTTTGTTTAGGGCATAATAAATCACAAAACCACTTTAGAGAATGTGAAAATTGCATCTAACAATTTTTGCATACCTTACCTGTGAATGGTAACTCCAGAAAATAATTTCAAGATTTTTCATCATGGCTTACTATTTTTCCCAATTTTTGGTAATTATAATGGTCTAAAAATGGGAAAAATAGTTCTGATTATCCAAAATTCATGAAAATTTACCAGGATATCATATTGTACAGTACGAGGTTACATAAAAATTTTGCGGATTTTTCTCTACCGTAAACTATTTTTCTCTTATTTTCTAAAGTTAGTTGCACTAAAATACACATAAATACCCAAAACCAGTTTATACATTATGAAAACCACTTTTGATAATTTTTCCCAAGTTATTTATACTGTAAATGATGTTACAAAAATTTATGGTGATTTATTTTAACTGTTTAATATTATTTCTTTAATTTATGATTATTTAAAGGAATAAAACAAGGAAAAATAGAAATACCCACTGAAAAATATCTTGTATATTTTTCCTAGTCTAGTTATGTATAGTAACAATTAAATAAAAATTTTGGGTAATTTTGGAAACTATTTTCTATTTATTTCAATTTTTATTGGAATAAATGCTCAAAAACTATAAAATATAATTAAACAGCTTGGAATTCCATTTTTATATTTTTCCCAGCTTAGTATTGACTAATAACAGTTATATAAAAATTTTGAGAATTTTTATCCCTCGAATGCTACTTTTCGTGAATTTATGTTGTTATAGAGACTTTAAAAAATTTGGAAAATTAATATTCCAAAGTTTTAATTAATCACATGACTTGTAAAATTTCAATATTCCAGAAAAAGTATAACCAATTGATATAAAATACAATACTAAAACATAAATTGGCATTTCCCTATATGTAGAGTTTAGTATATTAGCATTAGATATCGACATGGAAACTCACTAGTATGTGTGTTTGATGTCGTAGGATCCCGGTAGTAAGACGTTGGTGCATCCCGAAGTACCGCTTGTGCCTACACGAAACATCGTGAGTATTCACGCACTCCCCTATTTTCGGTTTTTATGTTTTGGGGTGGAAAAGCATCTCCAGAAAAACGACTGTTTGCATGTTGTATTTAAATTGATTATTATCAAACATGATTGCTATTGTATTGCTATGTTTCTTTATGTATGTCTATGCAACACGGAACATGAGAACTTATCGTACTAAGGCCCTTCCCTTATCTCTAACCATTAACTCTTTGAGCCAATGGTCATTATGGATAGCGCTATTAGGAATTGACAACTCCTCACTCGCCCAAATCGCTGGAGTGCATGATACCATATTCATCTATGGAACGATAAGCATAGATCTCGATAGGGCTTCAGTCATAGGTTTGGTTGAGACTCATTGTTTGCTCATACACATACAAACTCATTTCTCGTTATAGCAATAAACTTGTATTCATTAATAGCAATCAACTTGTTTATCATTGAAGCAATGTACTTGTATTTACGAAAAGCATTATTGTACCCTCGATTTTATAAACTTGTGAACTCACCAACTATTTTCATAGTTGACGCTCGTTTTACATGCTTTTTCAGGAAATAATTAGTAAGTGGATGTAAAGATTCATCATCATAGAGCATGCTGCATCGCGTTGAAGCTATTATGAAGTTATATTTTGAACAATGTTATTTTGAAAAACTTGTATTTTGTTTCTTTTGAAGCTATGGGTTGTAAACTTTTAAATACTGCTATGGTGATGTATCTTTATCTTTTGCAATGAAACCGTTATCGTTGTCATATCTTGCGTTTCTGCTTTAGCGGGTGTGACAGACAGTGTTAAGGTTGGAGTTGGCATTAATTTCCACGACTCTGCCAATGGTTGCTTGACCTTGCTCGGTGTTCCTGGCAATCCTACAGACCATGATGGGCAAGACTCGGTCCGCTGAACCTCCCTCGCTTATGTTGTAGAAGCTTCGGTCTCCGTTGAAAGGTAAAGGTTGACCCTGCTCATCGCTCCATCGATTTAAGGTTATTGCCCACATGGGGGTGGGACCTTGAAATGTCGGATGGGGATTAGGGTTTGGAGCTACTGGAGGTAGGTTGTTGACTTCTGGTTCGGAGTCGGAGCTATCCGAAAAGCCTTTAGCACGGTGATCATCCAAAGGAATTGGGTGATCATCTTCTGGCTCCTCATCGAGCCATCCCCCATTCCCTTGGTTCGGATAATACGGATCGCCGGGAAGGTGGAAGCCAGCCATGCTATCTAAGCGAGAATGGGGAAAGAAAGGTTAATAGACGTACTAATCTAGGATACTTATAAGATGATCGTTATTAGTCGACCCAATACTTGCATAGTACATACCAATTACATGTAACCGGAGCAAGATAGACCTTTAAATAAGTGACCCTAACTCTAAATCCACAATCAAACAAGAACAGGAAATGAAGCAAATGTCATAGATTCTAAGTCTATAGCACCCCAGTCACATGTAACCATGGTGTATCCACTTAGCAACTATTTCCCTACTAGTAACGACCCTTTTAGTTATCACATATGTAGTTAGTGGAATGCAGAATACTCCTATAGTATTCTTGTTCTAAAGTTCTTGTGGTAGTGTTGGTAAGTTTTATACTTGTTGCAACATCACAATCACTCTTAGGCACATGCTAGTCACTTCTAAGAAAATGTAGTTGATCATGGTACATCCACCCAGATGTATGTCTCTAAGCCTAATTGTGCTGCTAAACAATCTTAATACTTCTGTTCTGTTCTAGTTGTTGGGTTTTGAGCAATCTAACACTTCCTAAGTGTGCATGCAACCCTAATAAACCTTGGATCTATGTTTGTCTAAATACATGCAAAATAATAATTTTCCAAGGTTTATAACCTATCTAACATGGCATGGGGAACATTTCAACATAAAAGAGTTAGAAGAGATTACATACCTTTTGGTGAGTTTGGTTCTAAGGAGTTTGAGGGCCAAGCACCAATAGTGTGAATGCCTCAAATGGAATCACAAACACCACAAACTCTTGGAAAACTTTGAGAGAGTATACACCTTGTATAAAATCGGCCACACACATGCACACACACACTAGTTCACTAGTTTTCTCTTAGGCTTCATTTCATGCTCCATAAGCATGCTTATATAGTGTGCATGGTTAGGGTGAAACCCTAATAACCCATGTCTTTTCCTTTTCCAAGGATCCATGGGTTAAAAGCTCCATGGATCATCCATGGACTTCCACATAAGCCTAGCCCATTAACAAATGAGTATTAGCCCACACTATATAAAACAAATAGCCCATAATTTAATTAGTCTTCCTTTTAATCTCTAAATTAATTCATAATTAATTTAAGACTAAAACTAATTAAATAACGTAACTTCATATTAATATATTATAACTCATAATATATTAATAAACATATGTGTATAACTCTCATAAAATTATCCATAATAGTTTGGATGAGATGCAACCCAAATGGACCATGCCGGTCGGGTCAAGTATATACCAAATAAGTTATGGACTTAGACACCTTATCCAACAGACTCCCACTTGGATAAGTCTAATAACTATATTTGCCTATAACTTCAGGAACCAACCAACAATTGTAGCTCTCGAAAACTCCCTCGAACAATGAAGACTCTGTTGAACTATGAAGCGCCATTTTAGATGAGTGATCACATAATCCTCTGTTCTCATGATATCAGCCGGACAAACACATGGAACTATGTCTAGCTTATTGTCTAGCAGTTGTTTCTCGATTTTCCGGTTCGTTTGACGAAGAACTTCACTGAACACATCGGTTTAGTTCTGACCAGGCCTGGTACATGGGTCAACACAAAATCATCGAGGGGCCCAGATATCGCTTCTATTTCTAGAAGGAACAGATAAACTTCGACTGATATGCTTGTTCTACTACTTATTGAATTGTACACAAAGGCACGTTTTATAACATCAAGTTACTGATGCGTTTACGTGCAATCAATTCACAACCAACTCATAGGTAACAACTCATATCTCTAGGTTTAAAGATTTATATGATGTTATCGTCTCACGATCACTCGAGATAAATTCCATGAAGTGATACAAGTGAGCGTGGGTTTATACCAATACTCATAACTTATGAGTACTCATGAATGTTGCAGCAACCATTGCCATGTCTAAACACCTTTAAGGCATCTACAAACCCAATTCATGACAATCTTGATTCATACCTACTTCCGACGTATGATCGATTGTGGAGGTTTGAATAAATTAATTATTCTGGAAGTCAAAACATGCAAAACTGAAACAATAGTAAATAATTGACAATGATAGTAACACTTTACTCATAAATAAATCACAAATTTTATTCATCATCAAACGTCGATTACATTTTACAAGTTTCAGGAAAACTATCTAATCTGTAAAACTAATATCGTCCCTCAGCCCGATGCGTCTCGCATGCTGAAAATGCTTAACCCTCATCAGTCCCTTCGTAAGGGGATCTGCAGGATTCTCATCCGATGATATCCTCCTTGTCACAAGGAGTCCTTCTTCAATCTTGTGTCTTATGAAGTGATATTTTCTGTCAATGTGTCGGGATCTGCCATGATCTCTTGGTTCCTTGGCTAAGGTAACCGCACTATTGTTGTCACAGAAAATCTCTATAGGTTCCTTAATAGCTGGTACAACTCCAAGGTCTCCGATGAAGTTCTTTAGCCATATCGCCTCCTTCGCTGCTTCACTCGCTGCTATATACTCTGATTCACAAGTCGAATCAGCCACCGTCTCCTGCTTGGAACTCTTCCAAGAAATTGCCCCTCCATTTAAGGTAAAGATCCAGCCCGACTGAGAGCGGAAATTATCCCTATCAGTCTGAAAACCAGCATCACTATACCCTAATATTCTCAAGTCATCACTGCCACCAAGGGTAAGGATCCAATCCTTAGTCCTCCGTAGGTACTTGAGAATGTTCTTTACCGCGGTCCAATGAGCCTTGCCAGGGTTCCCCTGATACCTGCTGACCATGCTCAAAGCAAATGCCACATCAGGACGGGTACAAGTCATAGCATACATGATTGAGCCAACTGCGGAAGCATATGGTAATTGGCTCATCTCAGCTATCTCTGCCTCTGTACTCGGACTCTGAGTCTTACTCAGTTTGGTATTGCTTTGGATCGGTAAATCTCCTTTCTTGGAATTCTCCATGTTGAACCTTTTCAACACCTTATCCAAGTAGATACTCTGACTAAGTCCAATTAGTCTTCTACTCCTTTCTCTTAATATCCTTATCCCTAGGATATAGGTAGCCTCCCCTAGGTCCTTCATAGCAAAGCACTTCCCAAGCCAGGACTTAACCTCCTGCAAGGTTGGGATGTCATTTCCTATGAGTAGTATGTCATCCACATACAGTACCAAGAAGCTAACTATACTCCCACTAGCTCTGACATACACGCAAGACTCATCTTCGCTTCTCAAGAAGCCAAACTCTTTTACCTTCTCATCAAAACAAAGATTCCAGCTACGAGATGCTTGTTTTAATCCATAAATGGATTTCTCAAGCTTGCATACTCTATTAGGGTACTCTGCATTGACAAAACCCTCTGGCTGATTCATGTACACATCCTCAGCCAACTTTCCATTAAGGAAAGCGGTTTTGACATCCATTTGCCATATTTCATAATCATGAAATGCTGCAATGGCTAACATAACCCTAATAGACTTAATCTTTGCTACAGGCGAGAAGGTTTCATCATAATCAATACCTTGAGTTTGAGTAAAACCCTTCGCAACCAGTCAAGCCTTATAAGTATGCACTTTTCCTTCCATGTCTGTCTTCTTCTTGAAGATCCATTTGCACCCGACTGTTTTACGGCCTGGTACATTGTCAACCAAGTTCCAAAATTGATTGTCATACATGGACTGTATCTCACTGTCCATAGCCTCCTTCCATCTAGCAGACTCCGGGCCTGCCATGGCTTCCTTAACACTGCTAGGTTCATCCAAATTTACTAGTGTACTATCACTAATAAACGTATCACCTTCCGTAGTAATATGAAAACCATAATAAAACGAAGGTGTGTTCCTAACCCGTGTGGAACGCCTCGGAGGTACAGACTCGTCAGCTGGATCAACAGGAGTTTCCTCCTCAGGTTGATTGCTAGTTTCTGAGGTTCCTTCACCAAATGATTCTTGAATTTCTTCAAGATCAATCTGCCTCCCACTGTCTCCTTGGCTTATAAATTCTTTCTCGCTAAAGATCCCTCTTCGTGCTACAAAGACCACATTCTCACTGGGTTTGTAGAAGAGGTAACCGAAGGATTTCTGTGGGTAGCCGATGAAAATACACCTTTCACTTCGGGGTTCAAGCTTATCATGAGTTTCACGCCTCACGAAGACTTCGCAACCCCAAATTTTGATGTGGTCCAAATTGGGAACCTTCCCAGTCCACATCTCATGAGGTGTTTTGGTAACCTTCTTTGTAGGGACTAGATTAAGGATATGGGCGGCAGTCTCTAAGGCATACCCCCAAAAAGAGATTGGTAACGAAACTCGACTCATCATAGAGCGAACCATGTCCAACAAGGTTCGATTACGCCTCTCAGCTACACCATTCAGCTGTGGTGTCCTGGGAGGAGTCAATTGTGAGACAATCCCACACTCCTTAAGATAGTCAAGGAACTCGGTACTAAGATACTCACCACCTCGATCGGATCGAAGCATCTTAATGTTCCTGCCCAATTGATTTTCTACTTCCTGCTTGAATTCCTTAAACCTTTCAAAGGTTTCGGACTTATGTTTGATTAAGTAGACATACCCATATCTACTAAAATCATCAATAAAAGTCACATAATACCGATTAGCATCCCTTGTGGCGGTTTTGAATGGCCCACATACATCAGTATGTATTAGGTCCAACAAACCCTCACCCCTCTCACAAGTTCCAGTGAAGGGTGATTTTGTCATTTTTCCAAGTATACAAGATTCACAACTATCATCTGATTTGAGGTCAAATGATTCCAAGACTCCACTCTTTTGGAGTTGGCCTATGCGTTTCTTGTTTACATGTCCAAGACGACAATGCCACAATGGTGCTTTATCTAGGCTAGTAGAAGAATCAATATACAACACATTATTTCCTAAGTTGTCTACAATCGACACAGTTTCATACACGCCATCACAAGGTAACGCTTTAAAATAAAACACATTATTAAAGAAAGCATTAATACCACCACATTCATTATCAAACGAAAAGGTAAAACCTTGTTTGTACAAAGCATGAAAAGAAATAATATTCCTCGCCATTTCAGACGAGTACACACATTTATTCAAATCTAATTTTAACCCATTATTAAGCAACAAAGTATAAACTCAAATCTTGGAAATAGGTGAAGCCTTCCTATTCCTCATGATTAGGTTTATCTTCCCGTGCTCCACATCCTCACTTCTTCTTAGGCCCTGCAAATCAGAACATATGTGAATACCACATCCTGTATCAAGCACCCAAGAGTTAGAATATGTTGAGTAATTAGACAATATAGTGTAAATACCTGTATAGGTGGGTCTCACTTTCCCATCCTTTAGATCCTGCAAGTACTTAGGGCAGTTTCGCTTCCAGTGTGCCTTTTCATGGCAATAAAAGCATTCAGTATCCTTGGGAATGGCAGAAGGAGTGACAGAACCGTTCTTAGTCTTTGATGAGGAGCCTTCAAGAGACTTTCCCTTGGTACCCTTCGAAGGGTGCTTCCTCTTTTTCCCTTTGCCTTGCCCAATAGCTAAAACAGGGGTAGAAGTTGGAGTAGGAGTAGTAGAGGTAACAACCGCTTTACCCTTAAGACCGGTTTCAGCGGTCTTCAAGAGTCCTTGAAGCTTGCTGAGGGTAACTTCCTCCTTGTTCATATGATATGTCATTCGAAAATGATCATAACAAGAAGGCAAGGAGTGCAAAATGATGTCAATTGCCAACTCCTCGGGGATGTTAACATTCAGCTTTAGCAAATGGTCCACATACCTTTGCATCTTTTGCATGTGGCCCGTGACGGATTCACCATCCTTCATGCGGGTAGTTATTATGGAGGAGATTATTTCATACCGCTCCTAACGAGCACTCTGATGGTACCTTTCCATCAGGTCTTGGTACATCTCAAAAGGGTAGAAATCTTCATACGACTTTTGGAGCTCGGCTGTCATCGTGGCCATCATGATACATGCCACCTTAGTAGCATCTCTCTCATGAGTCCTGAATTCAGAGATCTCCTCAGGAGTAGCAGTAGACTCATCAAGTTCTTTTTACTCCTTATCGAGGACATATTCCTTGTCCTCGTAACGAGTAACCATCCTGATGTTCCTAATCCAATCCATGAAGTTGGGACCATCAAAGATGACCCTCCCACAAAGATTCATGAGAGAGAAAGAACCAGTTGGGTTAGAGCCTGAAGCATTAGTGTTGGAAGACATCTGAAAGAAGAAAGTAAGTTTAGATTAGATATTTAGGATCCTTAATAAGACACCCAAATGTAATATTAAGGCTAGGATCCAATCACAATATATTACACTTAGAAGAGGGATGCCGTAATCTAAGTAATAATATATTTGAAAGGTAGGTGAATGACGATTCACCAATTTCCACCATGAAAACGAAATGATTTATTAGGTTTAATTGGATTTGAAATTCCTAGATTCTTTTGAGATTCATTGAACTTTTCAATGGCATGTTTCAATCTCGATTGTGCCCTTCAAGTTTTGTGACTGGGATGCCGAGGATCACAAAACAAGGTGTGAATAACCATGCTAATTCACTTGGTACTCTTAATATTATCACCTAATCAATGTGCCGGTTAACCACACACGCTCCATTGATCTATGACAAACATTAAGTTACCCTTCGTGATCCTTACTAGTCCTAGTTAGTGTGCCGGTTAACCACACACGCTCCACCAACGACTTGGTAAGGTACAAAGTGTGAATTCCATGGACTAGCACCATGTTCACATTTTTCCTAAAATAACTAAGATTGGGAATTAAAAGAGTTTAGTTACTTTATAATATTCATTATACTTTTAATGAGGATTTAAAGTCATTGTTCTACCCGTTCGGCTAACGACCCTCCACCGATCAAGCAAGCGGTGGGTGAGAGTATACACCCATTAAGTCGCCATTTTATAGGCAACAACCTTATACCCACCTTATAGACCGGCTTCGTGAATGAGGCCTACTAACGGTAAAACGACTTATTCTTATACATATATATAATAATTAACCATTAATGTTATAAATAGTATAAGGGTTGAATTTTAACTATTAAAACTCTAAGGTTTGGAATTAAAGTTTATTAAAGTGTGTGAAACTTTACAAATTCCAAAACTTGAGGGCAAGTTTTGTAACTTTGCAAAACTCTTCATTTCATAACTTATGAATTAAAGGTTCATAAAAATGAAGACTCTTCATTTTCATGTAACTTATGTGTTTTAAGTGTGTGTTAAATGAAAGTGACCTTTGGTAATCCATAACTTGAGGACAAATTATGGACTCCATTAAAACACATAAATGATAAAGAATTAATCCTAAACAATTCAGCAAATAATTCCTATCATTTTCTAAATTCATAAGAACATGAACATGATCATCAAAAATTCAAGAATTATATGAACACATAAAATCATGGAATTTTGATATATGCTATTGTAAATGGATTAGAACAACCATTACACCAACTAAAATAAGTTTTATAACACCAAAACAATTTAGGGTAATGTTTCTAGTTCATTTCCAGCAGCAAAAGTCGAGAATTTGCACTCTTTCGATCCTACTCGTCGAGTGCATGAACTGACTCGTCGAGTAGGTTGAAGTTTGCCTTGGACTCGTCGAGTCCCCCCAATGGACTCGGCGAGTCCACCATGCTGACAGCAACGATTTCGACTTTTCTCACTATTTTGCATCAAGTATCAAACAAGCAAGCCTAAGCTCTGATACCACTGTTGGGTTTTGAGCAATCTAACACTTCCTAAGTGTGCATGCAACCCTAATAAACCTTGGATCTATGTTTGTCTAAATACATGCAAAATAATAATTTTCCAAGGTTTATAACCTATCTAACATGGCATGGGGAACATTTCAACATAAAAGAGTTAGAAGAGATTACATACCTTTTGGTGAGTTTGGTTCTAAGGAGTTTGAGGGCCAAGCACCAATAGTGTGAATGCCTCAAATGGAATCACAAACACCACAAACTCTTGGAAAACTTTGAGAGAGTATACACCTTGTATAAAATCGGCCACACACATGCACACACACACTAGTTCACTAGTTTTCTCTTAGGCTTCATTTCATGCTCCATAAGCATGCTTATATAGTGTGCATGGTTAGGGTGAAACCCTAATAACCCATGTCTTTTCCTTTTCCAAGGATCCATGGTTAAAAGCTCCATGGATCATCCATGGACTTCCACATAAGCCTAGCCCATTAACAAATGAGTATTAGCCCACACTATATAAAACAAATAGCCCATAATTTAATTAGTCTTCCTTTTAATCTCTAAATTAATTCATAATTAATTTAAGACTAAAACTAATTAAATAACGTAACTTCATATTAATATATTATAACTCATAATATATTAATAAACATATGTGTATAACTCTCATAAAATTATCCATAATAGTTTGGATGAGATGCAACCCAAATGGACCATGCCGGTCGGGTCAAGTATATACCAAATAAGTTATGGACTTAGACACCTTATCCAACACTAGTATGATACTGACCCTTTGTATTTATGAATGTGTGTGTGTGTGTATATATATATATATATATATACACACTTAATTAAATATTTTAGTATTTTAAAAGTATATATTCTTGGTCAGAGTGTTTTAGTCCCGAAGTGTTTATAGTTCGTATATCTTTTATGGGTTGATATACTTGATTCACTATAAACAAGGCTCTGATATCAATCTGTCACACCCCAAAACCGAGAACGGCGGAATACGTTCTGGGGTGGAGGACGTCATGTACAATATCATAACAATGCATAATAGTAAAAACAAGCAACAACAACCATTGCATTAATGTAGTAATTGTAAATACAAGCGTGTTCTGTACAATGGGATAGACACCAAAAGTATAAACAAAAATAAAAGATGGGTCTTGTATAGGCTCCATCTTCTCAAAAGCTGCATCAGTATCTGTCTATTTTTGACCTGAGAATACAATTTATTTTGAAAACGAGTATCAACATAAAGCTGGTGAGTTCATATGAATTTAGTATCGTTGCTTGTATAAAAGTGTTTACAATCATATAATATAAAAGTTGTGATTAATGTTTGAAAATAGTAAATCCCTAGAAAATCCTATATTTTTCAAATTTGAATATTTGTAAGTTTGATCCTTTGAGTGTGTAAAAGTTTTTTCCATTGACACTTTCAGTTATAAAAATAAGGTAATAGATTTTGTTCATATAAAGTAGATGAGGAAAGATAATATCTTATTCCAACAGTTTTACTGCCGGATGGTTGTAGTAGTATTGCAAACTTCAATTAGTAATATATATATATATATATATATATATATATATATATATATATATATATATATATATATATATATATATTCACTTCGGGAAGTTAGCTTAGCCTTTAATTCTTAGTGTGTTAATATGGGTATGGATGTGATCTCTCATGTAACCAAACTGAGTGATAATAGAGAGTCTGATGACCTTCCTGGTCATATGTAGTGTAGCGATGTTTTGTCACCGTCGGGCCCAGTCGGCTCGAACTGTAGTTAGCAGTCGGGATGTAATAGTGTCCGTCCTGTATAGATCTATACATGTAGTGTTTGCTTTCCTTCCGGGAAGCTCTGGCTACACGGTGTTCGCACACTAGAGTGCCGTATAGAGGAATAGTGTGTCACATTCTGGATTAGTGTTTTCTCTTGTATTATAGTATAATGATTTTTTTAGCATAGTGTATAGAGTGTTCTCTTTAACATGTATTAACTCGTAATAGTAGTAATTATAGTGAGCATCATAGTGATAGGGGTAATGGGTAGTAGCCTTAACTATGCCTATTATAGTTAAATAGAGTGTGGGATTGCATGCCTCTGATTTACAAAGGTGTTGAATTAAGTGAAGACTTTCATATCTAACAAAAATATATATGATATATAACTAAGAATTCAACGACAGTCAGACAGATAACATTATACCCTAAGACCACAATCAAACAAGAACAAGAACTAAGGCGAGCTATTAGTCCTAAGTCCTTCAAGTCTTACTTATATAAATATATTGGTGTATATATAGTTTAAAAGAAACGAAGTTTAAAAACAGTTTGAAAATATTTTAATAGCAATTTGACATAGAAAATGTGTTTGATAATTATTTAAAAACAGTTTTGTTGACAAGTAGCTAAAAGTATAGAAAATCCTTTTTGATTGCAAGTTATAAATCACATGTGATTGATACTAGAACTTGTTATATTTCAACTTGTATCCCCCCTACCAAAAAAAACATTTAAAAACAATTGAAATGTTAATTAACGGGTATGAACTCACCTGTAGCGAGTGGATTGGGTGGACGTGTCGGTTGAGTGCTTGGTGTCAAGTGAAGACTTGAACACACTTTATGACCCTAGTAACATATGAAGACATATGTTTACATATAATTAGTGATTAAAACACTAATTAAACACGTATAGACATCCTGATGCGAATAAAAACTCTTTGATCAAGTGCTAGGAGGCTATTGGGTTGCAAGGAAGGAGTGTAAGGCCTCACTATGGAGTTTACTCCTCAAATACTCACCTTAGGTGAGTTTGCAGTTGAGGGATCAATTCCCCCATGAGTTTACGGCCGTAAACTCATGGGAGGAGTGTATTTGAGTGCTTACGGGTCTCTTACATCACTAGGAAGGGTTCTAAGGTTAAATCCATGGCTTGAGGGGTGATTAGGGTTCAGGAGGGGCACTCCTTTAGAGTTTGCGGTCCTTGGACCACTCTTTGGGAGTTTACAGTTGTAAACACTAGGGTTTACGGCCGTAAACCCTTGGGCACAACATTTCCTTTGTATTTTGTGGTCCTAGGCTCATTCATACAAGTTTCTAGTTCGTTAAACATGCTAAGGAAGGAGTTGAGGACACCGAAACACCCTTTATGGTGTTTACGGTTCGTGAATGTTCATGGACCATAAACATTACCCCCCTAAAGGCACGGTTTTGGGTTTCTAATTTCATGCATGCAAGTTCCCATGTCATAGACATGCATTAGAAGGGTTTTGGTGGGATTTTGGGGCCTTAAAACCCCTTTATGGGAGTTCACGGTTTTGGGAGGTGTTCCCCAACCGTAAACTCTAGTTTTTGCGATATTTGGGTGATTAAATCCCGAATTTGCATGAATACAAAGCAAAACAACAAGCTAGGAATGATTACTTATGGATTTGGAGCTTGAATGAGGTGTTTCTTGGCCAAAACCCACTTGTAGAGAGAGAAAGCTTCTAGGAGTGAGAAAAGGTTCAAGTGAAAGCCACTCAACCCTTATATAGGGCTTGAGTTGGCGGCCAGGTGGGGATCCACCCCATACCGACGTTAAACAGAGTTTAAAATTTTACTCGATTAGATGGTCGTAACTCGGCTTAGTCGTAAACTAAAATTTTTCCCAAATAATTTTGAGGGTGTTACACGTGTTTTTATTTCGTTTCAACAGTTATGAAATAAAACAAAAACATTAATTTATTTGCTTAACCCAAATGTTAACGAAAATAATAATAAAAATTATTTTATTAACGGAAATGGGTTATGGTGACGGAATAAATTTCGGGTTGTCACAGAAAGTTGATATAAGTAGATACTTGCAGCTATGGACTTAGTGCCATATAGGTGAACCTTGGCAGCTATGAACTTAGTGCCTATTAGATAAACGTTGGTAGCTACGAATTTAGTACCTATTAGATAAACTTTAGTAGTTATGGACTTAGTACCTATTAGATAAACGCTGGTAGCTAATGACTTAGTGCCCGATAAATGAACTTCAGCAACTATGAATTTAGTGATTTACGAACGATCATGGGCATCTATGGACTTAGTGCCTTTCATATAAACACTGGAAGCAATGGACTTCGAGAAGAACGAATGCATGATAGATGATTCTTAGGGTAGACCCTTAAGAATAAAGAAGATAATGGGGATGGTTAATGGGTTAATTGTTTGATGATGAACATAATAATTTTATTATTGTAGGTTGGAAACCCTATGTACTCACCAGGTTTTCCAACACGACCCACTCAGTTTATTTGTATCACATGTGTCGACATAAAGCTAATTTACACTGAGAGATTAAGGAGATGAAAACCACTAGTGTAAATGAATGTAAGATCTGTTTATGTTTATGTTTCTGTATTGACAATGAAATCTCAATGTTTTAAAATGAATAAAATACATTTCTTCGGGAATGCTTTGACAATGTATTTATCATGTTTTTCAGGGAACAAATTCCGCAACATTTTTCTTTTAAAGGATACTCTGATTTTCAAAATAAAGCATAAACAAATCGGTCTTTTCTGACTGTAAAAATGGGGATGTCACATTATGGTTGTTTTTTTGATAATCGCAACAATGTTCCTTTGATTTTTGATGATTCTTGGTATGATGTTTTAAAGTTTTGGAGTAATAACAAGAATAAAAGGCAATTTGGTCATTTTCTAGTTACTGTCAAATATACCAAATGGTTCAAAGTCTAACAAATCAAAGTTTGTTTGAAATTTCAAGTGTTTGGTACACACGGGAAAGAAAGGTATGGTGTGATGCTTTGAAATTTTGGTGTGATGCTTTGAAATTTTGGTGTGATTACTCAAATAAAAGGGCATTATGGTGTTTTTGTTTATTGCTATTTGCACTAGACTTTTTCAAATCAGCACGAGTATTTGTGATTATGGCACGGAGTGGAAAAGAAGTTGCTCTAATGATTTGAAGTTCTCGTGAAATAAAATTTTTAATGGGTATTTTTGTGTTTCTCTGTTTTAGAAAATTGGATTTTTTTTTTCATCAATAAGGCTTTCTGAGTTGAATTGAGAAGCAAACCCTTTAGTCTTAATTGTCAATTGTAACATTTTTATTTAATGTGAATTACATCATTTTACTTTTATCTTTATGTCATTTATAGAAATCATAATTCAACTTTCATTTTAATATTGATTTTAGCATTTTAGTTTCATTTATTTTTGAATTATAGCACTCAACTTTCGTGTTTTTATTCATTATAACATTCAAATTTCATGTTTATGGTTTTAATCTCATTACTTTGTGCATGTGGTAAAACTATATGGATATATATATATATTGTAAACGTATTTCGAAGATCAATATTTTGGAGCCTATGTTTAGACCGATGTATTATCTAGTTTGAAGATTTTATAAAGTTGTGTTTAGACCGACGTATTACCTAGTTTGGAGATTTTATAAAGTTATGTGTTTAGACTCCGTATTATCTAGTTTGGAAATTTTGAGAGTTTCTACCTTCTAGCTTTTAAGAAAACGTTAGTAAAAAAGAAAAAACCTCGTTCGGCGACGGGAGCGTTTAACTTTTAGCCAAAACAAAACGCTCAAAAATTGAAAGCTACATAAAGTAGCTTTCAACAAAACGCTTCAAAATCAAAAGCTACCCACTACCAACCACCAGTTACCTGCTAACAGTTAGTTTTACCGAACACGCCCTTTATAAAATTATGTTGTATAATGCAACTCGTGGCTGATCGACAACCGAGCTAAAAACCTTACATGGTCAATCATAGTTATTCAAATCTCTCTCTCTCTCTCTCTCTCTCTCTCTCTCTCTCTCTCTCTCTCTCTCTCTCTCTCTCTCTCTCTCTCTCTCTCTCTCTCTCTCTCTCTCTCTCAATAATAATAATAATAATAATAATTCTTCAAAATCCAAATAACCATAAAATTCTCCAAAATTAAGTTTCGTTCTAGCATCCAATTTTCCTTGGCAAAATAAAAGCTCATTTATTATGCGTGGAAAACGTTTTGCACAAATAACATAAATTATAAGATTAAGAACATCCAAAATTTTGACATTGCACATTTATAACAAAAGTTAATCTCAGCGATATTTCATAATCCACATTATGTATAAATGGACGAATGAGATTGACATATTATAAGTATATATTCTATGCCCATTATGTTTTCATATATTCTTCTTGTCAAAGAGGATCAGAGCTTTAGGATTGAAAGTCCTTTCTATTGTTTGTTAGTAATTTTTTGTTTTGATAAATTACTATAAATAATATCTTACATTGTTTTTTCTTCATCAGTATAGACAATGTATGGCATTGTTTACAGGATATGCTTTTCTTTTTTTCTAAATAAAAATAAAAAATAATTCTATGTATCCATAATAATAATATTCATATGTTTTTTAGCAATATATTTACATTCGATTACCAATCCTAGCCACTCATTTATTAGATAAAAAAAAAAACTTAAATGCAAAATAATTGAAAATTTAAAAGAAAAAAAATTTCCAATATTATTTTCGGAATATATATTTTCCAAATAAATAAATAAATAAATAAATATATAAAAATAAATAAAAAATAAATGCAAAAAAATACATTTTTTTTTACATATTTTAGTATAATATTTAGAATATTTTACATATATGACAAATCTAGTAGAATATTCTAAACATTTTAAAAATCATATTAGACTATGTACAATATAATATTCTATTAGAATATTTTACATATTTTTAAAAAAACGGTAACTTTATTTATTTATTTTAGTTTTTTTATTTAAATAAAGTTCCGAAAATAATAATTAAAATTTTTTTTTTTGGATTTTTCCTTTTATTTTGCATTTTAAAATTATTTTTAGATTTGGTCTTATAAAATTAGCATGGTCTCAAATGAATACGAACCTATATATATATATATATATATATATATATATATATATATATATATATATATATATATATATATTACTATTATTTTAATTTTTCTCTTTCCTTTTCCCTCATCCTACCCTTTCATTTATATATATATATATATATATATATATATATATATATATATATATATATATATATATATATATATATATATATATATATATATATATAAACCATTGAACCGTACTAGCTTCGTTACAGACTTGATATTGAACTGTTCACCATCCGAACATTCGCTAGCTGGCAACACAACTTTGACCACCCAAAAAAAGATCTCAAGTGATTAGGCGGGACAGGTTCGAATCCTGTCCCCGCCTAATCACTTGAGATCTTTTTTTGGGTGGTTAAAATTGTGTTGCCAGCTAGCGAATGTTCGGATGGTGAACAGTTCAGTATCAAGTCTGTAACGAAGCTAGTACGGTTCAATGGTTTTAGAATAATAGTGAACTGGGTAACTGGATCGCCCCGCCCTAGTCAAGACCCGGAAGGTTCACTGTTGCTGTAACCATAACCATCGGAATCGGGCTTGTGAAGGAGAGACAATAGCAGCCCTCTCTGAAACTTAAAGATCCTACTCACTATATATATATATATATATATATATATATATATATATATATATATATATATATATATATATATATAGGAAAGAGTTATATGGAAAATGAATGATTAGGGTAACACATATTTGAACCAATGAAAACATGATAACACATCACTTTCACAATAACTTCCACAATACATTACTTGTGAAAAAAGAAATGGACACGTGTCATTTGATTATTGGTTCCAGTAGATGTTGCCCTAGTTATTTGTTTTCCATAGAACTCATTCATATATATATATATATATATATATATATATATATATATATATATATATATATATATATATATATATATATATATATATATATATATATATACTACTATTATTTTAATTTTTCTCTTTCCTTTTCCCTCATCCTACCCTTTCATTTCTGCTTAAGCTTCCTCCGTTTGAAGGATTAATTGATTGGATACCCGAGAATTGATTGGATGATTGGATACCCGAGAACCATAATCTTTCCTAGGAACATATTAAGGCTAAAAATGGCTTTATGAACCGTTCCGTTTGCCATGCACCGGCCCCATTCACATTCTTATCGTATTATTATTTTAATTTTTCCTTTTTTATTTCAAATAAAGATATGAAGTATCAACACATCTAATCATTTCGGAATATATTTATACATCTCTTTTCAAAAAGCGGTTTTAACTTTTAAGGCATCATCCTCAATAAATAAATAAATGCAAATATATGTATACAAATTTACGATCCATTAGAGGTTTAAAAATGCATACAACCAGAAGAGAAGAGATTTTATTAGAAGAGGAGGAACAAAACAGTCCATTGAGGTGGCGACAACCAAGCGACGGCAGCAGCACCACAACCACCACCACTAATCGCTTTCTTATTCATCCACAAAATCGGTAAGACTTTCATCCCTACTCGTTTTATTTCAAGAGCACATGTATATCCACATATATTCAATCAGAAACTCAAAAAGACTTAGCATTTGTTTATATTACAAAAATTAATATAAAATTATTTTACAGTTAGTTTTTGCCTCTTCTGCTTAAAAAAAAAAAAATCCTAAACCACTATGTAGCTCTCGTTTGATAGATTTTCTGATCTCCACACGCGGTTAATTATAATCAGTTAAACCGTAGTTGTAGTTTTATAAAAATCGAAATAAATAGTTTAATGGGTGACTGGGTTTGCTTTATATAAGTGTTTATAGTCATTTAGATCGTTATAAATTAATCAAATAAATCAAATGATTAAAAAAAGTATCACGTAAGTAAATTTATATTTATTTCAAAAATTAACTTTTTATAACCATTTTATACCTTTCTTGGTAGATTTTAGTTATATGAATAATGTGTTTGGATGGATGTTATAAATTGATACATCTTTATAATGAAGCAAAATTAATTATTGAACAAAATTAATAACAAAGAAACATTATTATAATATTAGAATAAAGATTTAATGTGATTATACTATAGAAAAAATGTTGAAAAAGTCATCACATGTCCACATTGAAATATGTTCTGGCATATCATACATAAGTATACGGTCTGGAAGTAACAATCACAGATAGTATTTGATATGTTTGTCGGTGGCAGACACGACAGTATTTGATATGTTTGTCGGTGGCAGACACGACCTGGTGTTTGATGGCAAAGCCGTAAAGAGGGGGTGGGGGTGAAATTGAACATCAAAAGTTTGCGATGAAGCATCTCTCTCTCTCTCTCTCTCTCTCTCTCTCTCTCTCTCTCTTCCCAGCAACTATCTCTTCTCTTCTTCAAGCCATCTCAACGCCGAGGTGGAGTGTGGTGCCGACAGCACAACATAGTCTCATCCTTCAATTTTTCTTCCTAACATCTTATTTTTTTATATGTTATTTCAATGTTACATTAGGTCTGTAAATCTTGTCGTATTCGAATTGGCGTGTCGTGGTTGATAGGTTGGCGTGTCAAAATATGTCAACTCAAACACAACACATTCTAATATACTAGTCACGGGTTAAGGGGTTTAGGACATAAACTCATATATGACCCGTTAACCCATTTATTTATACAAATATGTTAGATTTGGGTTCGTGGGTTAGATTTCATAAATAAAATTGACAATTAAATATGAATAAATTCTTCATAGTTGATGCAAATATATCTGAATTTTAGACATTTAAGTCTTAAACATCAAAATGAAAATTAAAACATTAATAGAAACTCATATATGACATGTTTAATAAACGGTTGGTGGGTTAACATGTTAAAAAATTCAACCCAAACCCATTTATTTCGTGTTGTGTCGAGAATTAACAACCCTATGTTACATCACTCAATATAATAGTCACCTTTGACTTCTTTTTCATTTCTAATTTTGTTTTCTTAACACTTAAAAAGTTTAATCCCACCAGATATTCGAAGATTATATATTAATGGGATTTTTGATCTATTATTTACTTTAAATTTGACTCACACAAACACAATCGGTTGGAGTGAACTTTATTTTGCCAATTTGCCGCGAATTTTCAGAACCTAAAATTGAAATCATGGGACACAAAAGAAGAAGAGGAAGAAAGAGATTAATTGGGGGAATGTGAATATGCAGGTGGTATATAGCATGGAAGCAATTCATCCTGATATGGGCGATATACTCCTCCTTCTTCACACCTCTCGAGTTCGGATTCTTCAGAGGGTTACCGGAGAACCTGTTCCTCCTCGACATTGCTGGTCAGTTTGCTTTTTTCATCGATATTCTCGTACATTTTTTCGTTGCCTACAAGGACGCTCATTCTCATCGCCTTGTCTGCAATCACAATCTCATCGCCATCCGGTACAATGTCATCTCACTGTTGCTTCTTTTACTATCTCTCTTTCCCTTTTTTCCCCTTTACTTACAAAAATGTCTTTGTCTACCAGCTACTTAAAATCTCGTTTCCTGCTTGATTTTCTGGGCTGTTTGCCTTTGGATGCCATTTACAAGGTATTCTTAGGTCTTCGGAAATTAGAATTCAAATTCAAAATCTTATATGTTCGATCCATAGCTCAATTGGGTAATATTTTTTTTTTTTTTTTTTTTTTTTTTTGTTAGTAGTACAAGGCTTTTATAAGAAAAACATTGAACTTACAATGCTGTAATGCAATGAAATGGAAGTAGGATGCTGTAGCAAACAATCAAATGAAAGTACATAGTTATTTTTTTGCATTTAGCTGTATTTCATCCACATCAACTCACTTTTACTTTACAATAAAGAGAGGTATTGATATTAATTTTCATCTGTACCCGATAAAAACGCCACCTATGTAAAGAGCACCTAGTTAATTCATCATCTTTCATACTTGAATTGATCTCATATTTATAGGGCTAAATGCATGGAATACCAATGTACTATAGCATCTTACTTTCATTTCTGCATTACAACATTGTATGTTAAAAAATCTACCTAATTATAACAATACCATTCAAATGCAAAACAATTTTCACCGCTATAGTTATGTAGTTTTTTTCACAATATAATGTACTTTGAAAAAGCTACCTAAGTATAGCAATGTGATGGTAGCTTTTTCAAAGTATAATGTCCTAAGCACAAAGCTATAATCGGGTAAATATTTGAAAACAAAATACAAACCTTTAATATGAAAAAGTAGGATGAGATAATGGCCAAAAACATAAAAGTATGTTGTTATTTCAGGCTTGTAACAGAAAAGAAGCAGTGAGGTACCTGCTATGGGTCAGGCTAAGTCGGGCTCTTCGAGTGACTGAATTTTTTGAAGGAATGGAGAAAGATATTCGTATTAATTACCTTTTCACAAGAATTATAAAACTTTTTGTTGTTGAGCTTTATTGTACTCATACAGCAGCATGTATCTTTTACTACCTAGCCACTACACTGCCTCCTGCAAAAGAAGGTTATACATGGATAGGGAGCTTGAAGATGGGAGACTACAATTACTCCCAATTTAGAGAAATAGACTTGTTCACACGCTACATAACTTCTCTATATTTCGCCATTGTCACCATGGCAACTGTTGGTCAGCTCTTCTTCTTCTTCTTTTTTTTTTTTTTTTTTTTTTTTTTTTTTTTTTTTTACCACAATAGCAACATAATACTTACATTTTCTTTTACTCCACTGATTGTTTGTATTTTAGAAAATAAAGACAAGATAGGTTGAATTTCTATCTTTGACGGAAGAATGCATTTATCTCATTCTTTGTAAGTTGTGGGGAAGGAAGACGAAACAATTGAACTTGACCTTGTAGTGTTAAATTCAAAAAATAGCAATGTAGTTTTAGTTTTTGTGTATTGTAGCATCCTAGTTTAAATTATTTCTGTTACTGAAAAATTTAGCCAATTAAAGCAATTTCATCCATATACAAAGTACTCCTCACTGTTATAGTTAGGTAGATTTTTCCTGTTATAATTCATTAATAAGAAAAAAAAAATGGAAGTACAATTCTATTATTGGGTAGGTCTTAAAGTACAATTTCTTAATAATGAAAAATTAAAAGTACAATGTTGTAATAGAAGAAGATGAAACTAGGATGCTATAATACACAAATAAATTGGAGTAAGTTGCTATTTTCTTGCATTTAACTCTATTATATATCCTTAGATTCCATCCATTTTTTTTTTTTTGCATATTGATGAATACTATTTGAAGTGTACCGTTAAATGCAAGAAATAACATGCTACTTTCATTTAATCCCATCATAGCATTGTACTTTGAAAAATCTACTCAAATATATCAATGCCATGAAAATAAAAAGAAATTCCCACTGCTATTATTGGGTGAATATTTCGTACTGTAATATCCTTATAAAAAAATATTGAAACTGCAATGCTATAATTGGGTAGATTTTTCATAAAACAATGACTTAATAAGAAAGAAATTGAAAATACAATGTTGTAATAGAAAAAGATGAAAGTTGCATACACAAAGAAATGAAAACATGTTGCTATTTCTTGCATTTAGCCCTATTGTGTATCCTTAGACATGTGCATATGTGGCATTAGTATTAATGAATGATATTTGAAGTATATTTTACTATACCATGACTTACTTTAAACTATTATGTATTGTTCAGTGAAATAAATAACAACATACTTCCATTGATTTGTCTACTATTACACCTTACTTTTTGATTTCTTAATGTCCAAATAAGATAAAGATTGAAAGTACAATGCCATAATTGGCTTTAAGTGAAGAAGCTTTCTGATTCTAACCATTTGTAGCGTATTCTGCAGGTTATGGAGATATACATGCTGTCAACAACAGGGAAATGATATTTATTATTATCTTTATTTCTGGTGATATGATTCTTGGTGCTTACTTACTTGGTAATATGGCTGCACTGATTGTGAAAGGATCAAAAACAGAAAGATTTAGAGATAAAATGACAGATTTAATCACATATATGAACAAAAACAACCTTGGAAAGGCAATAAGCAACGAGATCAAAGGCCATGTTCGCTTACAGTATGAGAGCAGCTACAGTGATTCAGTTGTTCTTCAGGATATTCCTGCTAGCTTTCGAGCCAAGGTAGGATATAATCATCATATAAATCTTAGCATGTCATCCAAATACAAAACATATTTCACTACTATACTTTTTATAGAATTTTTCATTGTATGACATACTAATATGAAAATGATTCAAAGTACAATGTTATAATTAGGTAAACTTTTGAAAGTACTATGCCTTAATAAGATAAAATTTGTAACTACAATGTTGTTTTAGAACCATTTTTCTTATTATTGTGTTACACTTTGAAAAACCTAGCCAATTATAACGTTGAACTTTCAATTTTCTTATTATTAAGACATTATACTTTGAATAATCTATCCAATTATAGCAGTGAAAATTGGTTTGTATTTCTATGACATTGCTATAATTGTGCATATTTTTTAGAGTATAATGTTGTACTAGGTAAGCAGGATGCTATATAATAAACTAATGAGTAAATTACTGAAATCGTCCCTGTGGTTTGGTCAAAATTGCACGTTTGGTCCCTAAATTTTTTTTTTGCACTCGGATCGTCCCTATGGTTTGATTTTGTTGCATTTTTCGTCCCTTACATACATAAAGTTAGGGACCAAACATGCAATTTTTACCAAACCATAGGGACGAAAAACACAACAAAATCAAACCATAGGGACGATCCGAGTGCAGAAAAAAAGTTAGGGACCAAACGTGGAATTTTGACCAAACCACAAAGACGATTTCAGTAATTTACTCTAAACTAATCAATGAAACTAGGTTGTTCTTTCTTGAATTTAAGCCTTAGTTTTTCAGCAAGCAGATTATTTGGTTACATTAATCTAATCAGCTGTTTTACAGATCTCACAAAAGTTATATGAGCCATACATTAAAGAAGTTCCTCTTTTTAAGGGATGCTCTCCTGCATTTATCAAACAGATAGTAAGTTGTTTCAATAATGTGGACAATATTCTGCACAACCTCAACCTTCTTGAAATTAAAATGTAAAATGTATTTAATATTTCTATCAAGAATGAAGTTAAACTAAGTAAAATATAACCCAAGGAAAAAAAAAATACATTGCTATTTCTCGCAATTAGCCTGTAATTTTATTGAAGCATTTGGTGCAACTTAGTTTGAAGAAGCTAACATGATCTATTGCTTCCTTCTTTTGTGAGATCCTCATATTTATCATTTATTAATTTATATGTAGGCGATTAGAGTTCATGAAGAACTTTTTCTTCCTGGGGAAGTGATTATTGAAGAAGGAAATATAGCAGATCAGCTTTACATTGTTTGTCATGGGAAATTGGTATGCATTACACTAATAACTTTAAGCCTATAGAAAGATTCATTTACAGTATTGTAATATAATTGGGTATGGAAGCATTATTCTTTTATTTCCTATTCGACTAATATTCAGATTAAATGGCAAATTACAGGTAATAACAACTTACTTTCCTCATTTTTAAGTCATAAATTTTACAAATATTTTTTAAGTCAGAAAAGGCTTGATCTAACTGCAAAACAACAATTAGTTTTGTTCCTTTATTACTTTCATGGACTAAAATCTATCCAAATTTTAGTTTGATTTGATACAAGTGCAGTGGTTTAAATATAATAGAAATAAAGAAAAGTAGGTTGGGATTGTTTCAGGAGGATATGGGAGGAAATGAGAACGAAGGGGGGAAATCTATTCAGAATTTGGAAAGTTCAAGCTCTCTGAATGAAATATCACTTCTTTGTAACATTCCAGCACCTGAAACAGTTCGTGTTGCTGAGCTGTCAAAGCTGCTACGCGTTGATAGGCAATCTCTTACAGATATACTTGAGATACACTTTTCTGATGCCAGGATCATTCTAGATAACCTACTTCAGGTGAGTTCCTATATAATTAATTAAATGCAAGTATGTTGCTGTTTACAGAAATCTCATTTGGTGTTTTTTATTATTATTATTATTATTACAAGGGAAAAGAAACAAACCTCCGTAACAAGATTTTGGAGTCTGATATCTCACTTCATATTGCAAAACATGAATCTGAATTGGCTCTCACCTTAAATTCTGCTGTCTATAATGGTGATACTTATCGTGTAAGGCGTTTGGTTGCAGCTGGATTAGATCCTAATAACACCGATTATGATGGAAGATCACCTTTGGTATTCATTTTTTTTTATTACTATTATGTTTTTAGATTATAATACAAGTTTGATGGATAAATCGATAAAAAGTAATATTTCAGTGGATAAATTGATGAAGTGGTGAAAATACGTTATGTATTTTGGCCTGATATTTCTGAAACTGATTAATAGAGAAAAAATTTTTAAACAGTTAATGAATAATGATGGTTTAATCACTCCAGAAAATAGTAAAGTGGCTAAAACTATAAAGTGGTGAAAAAGTTTAATAATTATTTAACACTGCATACTGATGATCTATTTACAGCATATTGCTGCAATGAAAGGTTTTGAAGACATTGTTAAGTTTCTCATGGAAAAAGGAGCAATAATTAATGCTACAGGTAAGTTCCTATGTGTAGGGTTTAATTATTCATGCTATATATCTAGGGTTAAATGCAAGAGATATCAATATACTTGTATTGATTTGTTTTGTTATAGCATCCTACTTTCATTTCCTCCGTATAATTTAGGTAGATTTTTTAAAGTATAATGTCTCAATAAGCAAAAAATTGAATGTACACTTGTAAAATTGGGTGGATTTTTAAAGTGCAATCACTTAATAAGAAAACATATAAAAACACAACACAAATAACTCAACATTGCATTTGAACTTAATATTTAACAGAATAAATAAATAAATAAATGTCTTATGTAGATAATCATGAAAATACACCATTATTCGAAGCAATCAAGAATGGGCAGGATGAGGTGGTTTCCATGCTTGTGGAAGCAGGAGCATCATTAGATATGAATAATAATAATGCTGGGAATTGTCTTTGTATGGCTGTTGCAAAGGGGGATTTTGAATTTTTAAAAAGAGTTTTGGCAAATGGAATTAATCCTAATTCCAAAAATTATGATCTTCGTACGCCACTTCATATTGCAGCAGCAGAAGGCTTCTATTCAATTGCTAAGTTGATCTTAGAAGCTGGTGGGAGTGTAATGTCCAAAGACAGGTATGTTTTAATGAGGCTATTTTGGTCTTTCTCTCTCTCTCTCTCTCTCTCTCTCTCTCTCTCTCTCTCTTTAATATAAAATGGAAGAATGGAATTGAAGTCCTTCCATACGTCCCTAGGAATCATGGAAGGGTTAATTTGCGATTTTTTATTCCATTTCAAGATGAAATGAAAAGAAAAGAAAATCAACCCATGCTAAGGAATGAAAATTAACAAAGCAGAAGGGGTTATGTGTCTTCAAGGGGTTATTTATTCCAATGGAATGAACCATTCCATTCCTTTCTTGATTCCCTTAAAAACTTATCCTCCTATAATAACTATTAATTGTTTTTTTGTTTGTCACAGATGGGGTAACACGCCTCTTGATGAAGCTCGAGTAGGTGGAAGTAAGAAACTGATAAAATTAATGGAAGATGCAATCTTGGATGCTGGGAAAACTATACCAACTCGCTTCTAATTCTATCCACCATTCTACTCTCCTTGACTATGTTTAGCATATGAGTATGCACATACTATTTATAATGTTATATCACTTGTATTGTTACTTTTACTCTTATTATTACTACTTATATTGTTATATCAATTGTATTTTTATATTACTTTTATTTAAATGGAAGTAAATGTGAAACGACCTCCATGTAGAGATCACTTTATTTCTCATGTTCTCGTTGATGTATCCGGCCAATCTATCAAATCTTTTTACTATTTCAACATTTTAATTTAGTGAAATGAGGGAGTGTATATTGCCCTTTTTATTTATTTATTTCAAGATAGTATGTGGTTTAACGAATAAAATGACCCGTTTCATTAAATTAAAGGTTAATTCATGAAAATGACTAGTTTTCTTAAATGGATATAACAATTTGACCACCCTTAACTAGAAAAAAGCCAAATGGCCCGCCATGTGCGAAACTTAAGGAGTTTTGAGTTAGGAACTCCAAAATATGTGGTCCTTAGTTTATAAGGCTATCGTGGTCTTGTTATTTATGTTTGCATTTTTTTTTCTAACATGAACAAAAAGTTTGAAACAAATGACCATTTTCAAAATTTATTGATATTCGAGAAATTCAGTAGATTAGAAATTGATTTTGCTTTTAATGGTTGTGGTTTTATTACATCTCTGCTTTACAAGAAGAACTTGACTCTAAAATGCAATACCATACCCAAAAAGGCAATAATGGACAAGTAGAGTGATATAAGCCTGATTGGCTATGTTAGACTATGTTTAGGGCTCATCTTTTGTCTCTCGGCTCGATGTATTAAGCACAAATAAGGATCCCTTGAGTTCATCATTTCCTCATGAGGTTTAACCTAATACACCCTTGGTTCACAAACAATACTTATATAGGGTTGAAGATTATTAACTCCACATACGTGCCAAATGAGTTATGTTTCGGTACATGATTGTGTACAAAATTTTGGTCAATTACCTACAAAAGATAATATTAGAATTAGATAAATCATGAGAAGGATATTCCCCATGATACGAACTGGTATCGGTTAGAGATGTTTAGCGGGTTACCAGGATCAGCTTTTGTTGTACCTTATCGAAAGATGATACGATCCATCTCTATAACGCCCCATTTTCATTTAGTTGTTTAGTTAGTCGTTTTAATTATTTTCTTGCGTTTTAATAGAAATACAATGATTAAAATAAATAACTAAATATATAGATAGGAATGACATTAAAAGGGACATAAAAAATACGAGAGACTAAAATGAGATTTTAAATACTTAAAATGTTAAAACATTAATCAAAAGGAATAATTATGCCATTATGGAAAAATATAAGGGTTTAATATTGCACATTCAAAATTTGCATGATGAGCCTTGAGCCTATGATATTTATCTCACTCTTGTAGCCCAAGAAAAGATAAGCTCCCCATACCTCCCTACATAACCCTAGTCAAAAGAGAACTTCATATTTTTTTTTTAAGACATGTCTTAGCCAGTGTTCAGAGGATCCTTGCAGATTGAATCGTTGGATCATCGGAATTTTTGGATTGCAGATTCCTTATATATATATATATATATATATATATATATATATATATATATATATATATATATATATATATATATATATATATATATATAGGTTCAAATGTTTTTAGTAAGTATTGTGTGCCTAAATGGACCAATGAGAATTCAAGAAATAATTAAATCACTAATTAATAATAAAAGAGTATAAGAGTAATCTAAACTATAATTAATTATGGTAAAGAAAACAAAATCAATCAATATGTCACTAATTTAGGTTATCAGTTTCATATAACACCACCACCCACCGATTCCCCCTACGTCTCTAAAAATCATCATTCTAAACACAACTCCAAACCCCATGATTTCCAGTCAAGCATCCACACGCAAACATGATCTGAAACATGCTTCTATTCGTGAAATGACCCACACAGCGTACCCCTGTCGGAATACAAGCCTTAAACTCGTCACCGTGCTCCGGTGATAACGGAAACACCACGAGCTCATCAACCTCTGAGGCAGCAGGCAGCAGATGTCGGTTTCTTGCTGCGGAGAGGAAACAGGAGAAGAAGGAAAATTGGAACAGCATCGGCAGAGCCTCAAGAGGCCGTCGGTGGCCTTGCCAGTCGAAACACGAGTGTGAAGGCGGTGGCGGTTCACGTCTTCAACAGCAGCTTCGCAACATCGGTGGTGGAGGCAAAAGGCTGGCAGCGGCAGAGGAAGTAAGAGGGGGTGAAGATGGCGGCTAGGTAAACTCCGAATGGATGGTGGCAGCTAGAGAGAATACGAGTTAGGGTTAGGGTATGGGAGTTGTTACCTTAAAACGGGAGAGAAGATCATCAGGTTCAAGTCTCATGCTCCATATCAAACTTTCATCCTTTTTAACAAGTTTAGTCCCTCCCCCACCAAGCCTTTCCAACTTGAATTCAATATTTACCCTATCTACCTTGGCTTTGGAATTCTTCTTCAAATTTAATCCGGTAATTACCATTCGTTTCTAATAGAGTATGTTACAAATTCTATAAGAATATTCAAAACCATTATGCAAGAATAGTTTATTCTGTAAGAATATTTTATTGTTGTATTCTATTATAATGCATTGAATTGTTTAAATTTTGAAAATTGATTATCTTTTCTTTGTGGATTTAGGTTTTGAAGAGGCTAACATTGATGTGGAGAAGGAATAAAACATATAGAACGAGAGTGTATTATACCAGAATGTGTTATGCTACAATGTATAAAGTGTTGCTTAAAAATAATATTCTTTCAAAATAGATTAGTGTTTTTGTTAGATTTTGATGTTTTTTTTTGTTTTTTTTATTATTTTTATTTTTTTTATTTTTTCTTTCAGAATGTTGTTATTATTCAATGAATCACAATCATACAATGTAATTATTAGTTCAAGAATTGATTTGTGTATTCTTTCAGAATGTATTTACTAGTTTATGGTTGACATTCTGCCATTCCGACAGAATAAAATCGAAAAATATATTTACTAGTTTATGGTTCGCATTCTATCATTCTGACAGAATAAAATCGGATTTTTAAATCTGAATTAATTTAAAATATTCAGATTTTAAAAAAAAATTAAGGAATTAATCATCCCTAAAAATCCAAAAATTTCTTTTTTTAATATAGGTTAATTGACTAAAATGCCCTTATGTTGAAATTTATGCGATTATATGGTACAGGTTATCATATTCTACTATCATAGACCCTCAAATCATGACCTTTGATTATATTCAATCTAATGGTCCAGATCTATGCATTCTGGCACACAATAGTTAATAAAAACAAAATAAACTAACCCTATATATATATATATATATATATATATATATATATATATATATATATATATATATATATATATATATATATATATATATATATATATATATATATATATGAAGGTTTTTACCAGAGAGTTTTTTTATTTCAACTGGAGGTCGAGATAAATGTTGTTGAATTTGTTACAATTTCTAGAGCAAGAAGAGAATTTGTTACAATTTCTAGAGCAAGAAGAGAAGTTACTTTTGGTGCAAGTTACACCTAGATCAATCAATCACATCAAGCCTATGTACTTTTTCTTCCTTGTGGAATGTATTTCAGAAGTAGTGATCATGAGCATTTGTATAAGGCTATACCCTAGCCATAGGGTTGGGTGTTGGGTCGAAAACCCTAACCCTAAGGTTTGGTGAACATGCAATCTCCCTATGTTTTGTGTAATTTATCCAATGTATTGTGAATTATTTGATAAACCATAGGAAAATCCAATTGGGGTAAGGCTTGTGTATTGAGTTAGATACAAGAGTCTAATTGAACCCTTATGTAGATTCCAAGACCTGATTCTAACCCCAAGTGGGGCTTATTGTGCCTTTCATTATATTGGTGCATGAGAATCACATATTGCAACTGTCATTCTGTAATAATCATATAAAATATTAAAGGAATCTAAATGGCATGAGGCCAGGGGTATTAGAAGCGTTTGTATGTCTAGTTTCATTCATCCAATATATGTGCCACATCACTTAATTCCAACGCTAAGTAGGATGAAAACTAAAATTTGTACATGGTGTTGACTAAACCGTACAACTTTGTAGCTATAATCTGATCCCATCTTGTAAAATTTAAAACTAAAGGTAAAAAATCAAAAGTCTTGAGGTCAAGATATGTAGTTAGGTATGAATGACTACTTGATTTCACTTTTGGTTTTCATGGCCTAATTCTCATCGTTTATATGGTAGAAGATGGAATCTTTACATATCGATTCAACAACTTGATTGATCGCAATCCCCAACTTGTAAAAATCACATATATAAAAATATAGAAAAAATGTATAAATGTATCCTTTATATATTTGGAAAGCTAAGAAGGTGTACTTTGGTCCCATTTAGAATCCTTTTTGTGTAAATGCATGTAACATAGGTAGAAAAGGGCTAGAATATATTGCTATATAGATAGTATAACTAAAATAAAATACTTAACAAGCATTATTTAGTAGATTTGGAGAATATAAACATACTAGAACTTAGTGGAACCTTGTGTAGATCGATCAGAGCTTGAATACTTACTAGTCGACATACTAGTTGAGATTACAGTTGTTCTCCGGACCAAGTGAGTTAGAATAACTTATATATATTATGTTTACTATGCATGTTTAAGTGTAACCTGTTTAATATGTTTTCATTTTATGGGATAATATGGCCAAGACAAGTCCATCATGGGGAATTGGTTGGAACTAACCAGCTAAGACAAGCCCTTAAGGGGAATTGGCAATGGGTTAAGACAAGCCCTTCGGGGGAATAAGCCATTTCAAGAGTTGGTACCAACACTTTATGTGTTATGCATGAAGTATTCAAATCATGTGTATTATTCATATACTACGTGACTCATGTGTACGCTCACTAAGCGTTTTCACTTATCTGTTGATTATTAACTGTGACAACCCGGAGTTGTTCCATCGCCGCAACCCGTTTCGTCCGTAAAACTCGTCTTAAGCGAATTGTTCCGATTTCGCTTTTAGATTAGGTCATTTAAATTAAGACTTTTATTTTGACCTCGTAATCATCCAAACACGTTAGAAACACATGAAAACGCCCCAAACTAGTAATTAGAAAAATTTTAGTTTTGACCATATCGGGTTACGACACCTTAATCGGGTGCAACTAAAAGCTTCGGTTAACGTCAGTATCGGGTAGAATTCCATCGTGTATCAAATCCAAATAATATTTAAAGTTGTTTAAGCCTCATTTGAAGCCTTTTCACTCTCTCTCTCTCTAACCTCTCTCCTCAAATCCAACTTCTTGATCCAAAATCACTCATTATAAGCTTCAAATCACCAAGTTAACTATCCTAGCTTCTAGTATAACATCCTTAGCCTTCATTTTCGTGTTCAAATCATGATTTAGGACCATAAACATGTGTTTACAACCATGGAATACTCTTGGGCCGTGAACACATATAAATGAGGTTTTTGAGCCTTAAAACCCTTCCAAACCACCATTGGAGCTTAGATATGGCTTAAAGACTTATTGGATTGGACTTAGAACACCTTAAACTCATCATTTAGGGAGTAAATATGAGTTTACTGCCCAAGAGCATGCTTGGGCCGTAAACTCCATATCATGGGTAGTAAACTCCTTTTTAGGTGTTAAAATGCCATTTACACACCTCCTAAGCCTTGAACTAATAACTAGAAGCAACCACAATCGAATTAGAAGCCTTAAAGTTGATGAAAACAACTCCCTTAGGAGTTCACGGCCGTAAACCCCCCAAGAATGGGTTCATGGGCCGTAAACTCCTATATCTTGGTCAAAGTATGCCGTAAATTCACCCCATAACTTGTAAAATGAGTTTAAATCACATGTGATTAACCTAGGACCATCAAAGCACATAAGGATTGAGTGGGTGAGAGTTTACGGCTGTAAAATCCCAGTTTACTGCCGTAAACTCATCAAATGGTCCATATGATTGATTAAATCCCTTTCTAATGCCCTAGAACCAAACTTAGCATCATCCCTCAAATATTATAAGACCATTTAGCACTTAAGAACACCACCCATGAGTTTACGGCCGTAAAGTCATGGGGATGTGGTGTTTAGGGACGAAAACTCTTCTAAGAGTTTACTCTTGAAGAGTAAACTCCATATCCAAACCATATATGTCCATAAAAGTCACCCGGGTCACTCCAAACACTAGATATGAAGTGTTTTCGCAACTAGAAGTGTATATCCTCAACTAATTAGTGATTTAAAATCTAATTAGATACGTTTGTGTATCATTTAGTATTACATAGGAACCTCGCACGTTTTCAAGCCTCGATCCGACGTTTAGCATCCTAGTCGACACATTCCTCGTCCGGTGAGTTCATACCCCTACCCTTTTTAATGTTTTTCACTGTTTTCAGGGGGGGGGGGGGAATATGTGACAATCGTCAATCTTGAGTCAAGTCAAGTCATCAAGTCAAACCGGTCAACTCAATTAAACCTTGTGTATTAGGGTTTGTGTTATGTACATACTGTATAACTTGCTATATTAATGGGAAAACATCACTTGGGAAAAGTCTTGTGTAAAAATTTCCTGAGCCTTAGTGCTAATCAATGAACTAAACTGATAAAAACCATGTTGCATACTTATCGGGAGTGTGTAGGATCCTTAATCATGACTTAACGGGGCTCAAGAACCTTGCATTGCGGGGCCAAACACTCACAATTGTCACACATGGAACCTCTCTCAATCGTTTTCACTCTATCTCTCTCTCTCTCTATGTCAAATCTCTCCAAGTATGTGAAACCTATCTCAAATATCTCTTTGTATGAGAAATCTCTCCAAGAATGTCAAATCTCTCCCAAATCTCTCCAAGTATGTGAAACCTCTCTTAAATATCTCTTTGTATGAGAAATCTCTCCAAGAATGTCAAATCTCTCCCAAATCTCTCCAAGTATGTGAAACCTATCTCAAATATCTCCTTGTATGAGAAATCTCTCCCAGAATTTCAAATCTCTCCCAAATCTATCCAAGTTTGTGAAATCTCTTTCAAATATCTCTTTGTATGAGAAATCTCTCCAAGGATGTCAAATCTCTCCCAAATCTCTCCATGTATGTGAAATCTCTCCCAAATCTCTCTCAAAAGTTTCCCGTAACTTTTTAGAATCATTTGGGTCATTCCGACCCTTAACCGGATCAAAAACGGCTTAAAACGGAGTAAAAACGAGAAAAATAGACCTTAGGAACCGAAACCCTTCTCAAGGAGCCGAAGATCCTTGAGGCTGAGACCCTGGACCGAACCGAGCCTTTGCTTGGCCGAACCCGGAGAACCGAACCATTGTAGCGATGACCGAGTCTCGGTCTCTGTCTCTTCCCCTCTCGGTCTCTGTCTCCTTCTCTCCTCTCTGTCTGTTCGTGCCTCTCTGTTCTCTCTTCCCTCCTCTCGGTCTCTGTTCTCTCTTCTCCCACCTCTCGGTCTCTGCTCCCTCTCTTCTCTTCTCTTGGTTTCTCCTCCCCTCTCGGTTTCTGCCCTCTCTCCTCTCGGTTTCAGCATCAGAAGACCGAAACTCAGCCAGATTTCGGAATTTTGTCACTTTTAGCCCATTTTTGATATTTTTAACATTTTAAGCCCGTTTTTCGTGATTTTAAAGCGGGATTTTCTCCAGAAATTATATTTTAACATAATAAACCCTAAATATTCATAATTTAAACATATTTTGATGAAAATCATTATCTAAATAGTAAAGATCTAATGGGGGATTTATTTAAGGTGGAGTGTTGACCTTGCCTTAACTTATGTCACAAGCAACCACCCCACACCCACTCTATGACCAGCCACACCTCCCCACCTTACCTAGGTCACTTCAATGTCCCTTACACTCAATTTCCACTCATTCCCACGTTTTTAGAGCTGGAACATCCTCTCTCCTCATTTCTCTCATTTGCTCTCCTTTCACTAAGTATCAAACACCACTTTTCTCTCAAACTTTTTCTCCACCAAATTCGAGATTCAAGGCTTATTTTCAAGTGTTCTTCCAATCTTTGTAAGTATAATTCATCCTCCTTATGATTATTTCACTTCATTCTACTCAAATCATTGATTGCTTACACAAACTCCATAACTATGATGTTAGATTCTCGAAAATCTTCAAGGCATCTCCAAGTGTTCTTGAGTTAAACACTTCCATTCTTCAACAATCATCTACTGAAATCACTTAAGGTGAGTTCATACCCCTACATTTTCATGTTTTCTCAAGTTTTTAAGGGGGGGGGGGGGGAATACAAGTTAAAACACCAAGAACATAACTAAAATTTTCTAACAGCCTTCATCAGAAAAGTTCAACTCCATTCACGGACTGTTTTGTGCATCTTAAACATTTTTGTTTTCAAAACTGTACAAGGTGAAAATATTTCAAGTTCTTAGCATTAAAATGACTACTTGCACATCTCCATACGATTTTTCTACAATTTATGGTGATTTTTACAAAACTGCCTATCATTTCAAACAACAATCCGGACCGGTCTGTGATTATGGACTTTTTCACCCAAGTTGGAGGTCATTAAAAATCGTGATAAAAATTATGAGTAAGCTAGACACATTTTTTGAACTCTCAGAATTTACGGATCTAGTTTTCGACTTCGTATGATTTTTCTATGATTTTTCCAAAATAGTGCAGAATGGCTAAAGTTAGCCAACAACATGTAAATATCATAACACTTTGTATTATGTTGAGCAAATTGTATAATCATAAGTTCTAATTATTGAATGCGTTTCTTTGTTAGTTTATCATCATGAAATGAAACTAAGTCATTCATAATAAATATTATTCATTCATTTTAGAACACATATATTAAACTATAAAAAGTATAGTTTAATGAATTCATAACACTAATACATTTCCATAAAAGAGTTCTTACATATTACAAACATTTTAGATAAACCATAATAGGTATAGTTTATGATATACTGCATAACACACTCGTACTAAAAGGGTACATTCATACAGAAAAGATTTACACTCACACACATTATACGTAAACTTGTTACCCTAAATTGTGAGACAATCTCTCTTTCCGTACGTCCGAGTGCGAAATATAATTCCTGGTAGTTATAATCAGAGTCTCCTGGAGGGAGAACATGATACTTGTATATAGATGTATATTGGGTTTGACACCCCACACCTTGCTGCTAGCTACAGTGGGACCTGCAGGTCTACGGGTGACAAATGTCATTTCATTTTCGCGACGCCTGAGAACCATCGTGGCAGGTTCACATAGTCATAGTATGATTATAGCGACTCACATAGGGAGATAACAATTCATAAAGTTTATGGGATTTCATAAAACCTAAGTAGGTTTTAGGTTGATTTAAATTCACTTTTTATATCAATTCAAACTCATGACATTTCTACTAAGTAAGAATGATTTCTTATACATTTTGGTCTTTGGTCATAAGGCTACATTATACGGATTTTAAGGAAAATATCGGATTTTTCTGAAACAAACGCGACATTTACATAAGAAAGACTTCTATTAAGTTTTATAGCAAAAACTTATGAACTCACCAACCTTTGTGTTGACACTTTTCAAACAACTTGTATTCTCAGGAAATCACTAAACAGGTAATCAAGTACTTTTGAGGATGGGACGTTAAGGTGTCAAACTTTTCATATTTTGTCAACATATTGTAATTGATTTTGAAACATGTAATTCATACAAGTGATGTAACTTTTTCAATTATATATATGTTGGTTGTGTTTGCTTAAATTACTATTGAAATTGAGGTTATGATACTATACATGAAGTCCTCCACCCCCGGACGTTTCCGCCATCCTTGGTTTGGGGGTTTGACAGAATACAAGCAAAAGTACAAGAATATCTTCTGCTTAAACTTATTATTTCAATTGAAATGTTTCATATTCCACTTGCTTTTAACAATTGAAACCGTATTAACCAATTGTTTGAATTGCAGAGCTAGTTTACAAACTGATTTCATATCTTATTATATAATGTTATATTATATATTTCACAAATGATTTTACACTTATTTATTGTTAAAAGCATTAGATTAGTACATTTGTTTTGTCCTCGGTAACACTCCACAGAGATACGTGAGTGGAGGATCGTCTTTGTAAATAGAATTTAAACATGATATTTCCGCATTATTACTTGTAGATTTGTTATTCCTATAAGATTGGAGACACATCCTCGGAGAACACTCCATAGAGATACGTGAGTGGAGGACCGCCTCTGTAACCAGAATCTCTTAGATAGGGAGTGTGACTTGAGTGTATATATCTATACGGGGCTGACTACCCCGCACCTGGCTGCTAGCTACAGCCGAACCAAAAGGTTCAAGGGTGACAAAAGTCATAAATGATACTGGCCTTCCTTTTCCATATCTAGTCTATAGTATGGTTATAAAACTCGCAATTTGGATAACAGAGATTTACTTGTTAGTAATAATGGATATAGTAAATTAATAACCTTAAGAATTAGTTTACTATGTTGATAGTTTTATATACGTGTTAAAACTAACGTACACTTCACAAGGATAATCAGGTTTTCAGTATACATCTTATACATTACATTTCGAATTGGTAAACTAACATACACTTCGCAAGGATAATCAGGTTTTCAGTATACATCTTTTACATTACATTTCAGATTGATAAACTAACATACACTTCACAAGGATAATCAGGTTTTTAGTATACATCTTTTACATTACATTTCGGATTGGTAACCAACTTTTAGGAAAATATAGGGTTTTCCTGGGGTAATAACTATTCATAACCAGAATTGTGTAACATAACGGAAAATTAAACATTACTTTTAAGAAAATATGGGATTTTCTTGGATAACCACTTTTTCAGAAAACAAAAGGAATCTTGTTCATTTTCATAAAACAAACCGCTTATGAACTTACTAGCTTTATGCTGATTTTTAAAATGCTTGTATTATTAGGTTCTCCTTAGACAGGTATCCCGTGTTCTTTTGCAGAAGACGGAGCGCATGAAAGTCACGTCTTTCTTTTGTTTAAACTTATGTATCTATGAAACTTGTATTACTTTACTTTCAAACTGATGTAATGAATCTATGTAATGTAATGTTTTGTGTTTACTTCGCTTACTATGTACATTGGTTATGATACTTAACATGAAGTCACCTCCGCCTCGGAACGTTTCCGCCCTGGGTTTCGGGGTGTGACATTAACATTTTCAGGGATCTTAGAGTAAGGACACATTTGGACTGCTACGCTCGTACTTGTATGTTCTGTAGAATGTTTTTATTGTATGTTTTTAAAAGAATTTTACGAATTAGGTTTATTTAATTATGTTGTAACACTATTATGTGAAAAATTGTTACTCATGTATTTAACAAAGAAATATCTGCATTTTAATTAGGATATATTAAGAAAATACCAAATACTTATCTTTTTTACAAAAAAATTAGGATGTAATAAGTTGATGTCAAAGTAAGGTTTGTGGAATTCAAGCATGCATCCGTGTGTGTGGAATCAAACTGAGGATCAAAATTTTCAAAACATGTTTTTCTTTTGTTAAAAGGACAAATTCTAAAAGGAAAGTTTCTAAATTGGGATGATGATTGTGAAGAAGATTTCTTTTCATGTTCTTGTTTGATTCTTTCTTTGGGATTCAAAATATGGTCTTGATACCCCATTTGAGTTTGAAAAGTTTTCAAAGAGAAAGAAATACAAGACAAGCAGTTAGCCGGAATTCAACGGAGGTGAGTCTACATTATTCAGTTATACGATTTTGCATGATGGAAACATTAAGTATATATGTATGTAAACAATGAGTGCATGCTAGAATTGACTAGATAAGGGTAAATGCTTTATTTTCAATGTGACTTATATGTTTTAAGTATGTAGTAGATTTCGTAGCATGCTTGGTAGAAGTGAACAATTAGGATCGATGTTGGTAACTTACAAAATGAATGCTTTAAGTTGTACATGACTAAAATAACATAGGCTTATAATCTTTGACTTGGCCTTACTACATGTTCTTTTTTTATTATTGCTTTAAGGTATATTCAATTATTCAAGTGCTTATCTAATTTGGTGTTATGCATGGGTATACATCTGTGATGCATTTTTCTATCTTTGGTGGAATAACACAAGTTATTATAAGAAATGTAAGTGTACTCTTAGTCAATCTAAGAATACCAGCAGTATATGAGAAATGTTATGTGGAGTTTTATCAGTTTATAAAAATACTAGAATAAATAGGAAAATTTCCTATAGAAAATAGTGCCAGAGAGACACCAACACTGTATTAATGATAAAAGAAAGAGTTTGGTACCATTTACATGTGAGAACCAGATATATTATGTGCTTGAAAGATAGTAAAATAGACTTGGAAAACTTGTGGGTCAGGGAACTAGTTGGTGAAAATAAGACTATGTACGTGTATACATAATGCTATGACACGTGTATAACTATGAAAACATGGTACTCACTATGAATTGTTATAATCATAAAGCTTTCCATATCAATTTAGGGGTAATGTGCATGTTAGTATGACATGCTAGATTAGTAAGGGTGCCTAATACAGACCTGTATGTCCTATCTATATTGTTATACTAACATGTATAACATTTAAAACATATTAATAATTTATAATGATCAAGACCTGGGTGGAATGTTATAGTTAGATGTAGTAGATATTAGTCGGATGTGAAGTAACCCTATTCTTAATACTTGAATGAACGAGCTAAATAGTAATTATACAAAGAATTTGCATGACTAGACTAGTTGGGACATGACCACCTACAATTCAAAGACCAGAGGATGTAGTCTGAAAGGGAAAAATTGAAGAACTTGTCCTCTGAATGACCATGCAGATAAAGAAAGAGCGTAACTAAGGTGTACAATGTGTAGGAAAGGGGGGAACAACTATTTTTCCCCTGCATAAATGTCAGCATATGGAGAAGTAAAAAAAAAGGAGGCTAGAGGACTAGGGAAAAGCTTTTTAGCTAACCACCAAGGAAACGTAGAAAACACCAAAACCAGTTATAGATAACTCTCTAGCGGCAGAGATCATAAATGGTAATGTGTTAAAGGCGCTTAGTGTGCATCATGACTACAACACCATGGTATGATTAAAGGTGATCAACAAAAAGATAAATTTTGAACCCAAGTAAGGGAGAATTATGTTGGGTTGATCTTTTATCAGAAAGACTTAAACATGAGGCAACGACGATGGGTAGAACTACTCAGTGATTATGAGTGTGAAATCCATTACCACCCCGCCAAGGCCAATGTGGTAGCAGATGCCCTTAGCCGAAAGGAAAGTGCAGACCGCAAAGTGAAGAACCAAATGATGACCATCCATTCCAACCTACCCATGCAAATCCGAGAAGCCCAGTTAGAAGCCCTCAAACCCGTGAACATGTCAAATGAAGCCTTGAGAGGAATGGAAAAGAAACTTGAGATCAGAGGTGATGGAGTTCACAGTTTCATGGATCGAATCTGGATTCCCAAGTCTGGAGGATTCAGGGAAATAGTCATGGAGGAAGCACACAAAACCTAATACTCTGTTCACCCAGGTTCTGACAAGATGTACCTGGATCTCAAGAAACAATACTGGTGGCCAAACATGAAAGCTGAGATAGCTACATTCATGGGCAAGTGTCTGACTTGCGCCAAGGTTAAAGTTGAGCACCAGAAACCCTCGGGTCTGCTCCAACAGCCCGAGATCCCTGAATGGAAATGGGAGATGATTACCATGGACTTCATCACCAAATTGCCCAAGTGTTCTAGTGGGTACGATGCCATTTGGGTAATTATCGATCGTTTGTCAAAATCCGCTCACTTCATTCTGATCAAAGAATCATACAAGATGGAAAGACTCGCCCGAATCTATATCCAGGAGGTAGTACGTCTACACGGTGTACCTGTATCCATTATCTCTGATCGAGATAGCAGGTTTACCTCCAGATTCTGGCAGTCCCTTCAGAAAGCCCTTGGAACCAAACTAGATATGAGCACAGTGTATCATCCTCAGACCGATGGACAGAGTAAGAGAACAATCCAAACCCTGGAGGACATGCTTAGGGCATGTGTCATTGACTTTGGAAAGTCGTGGGACACACATCTATCTTTGATCGAATTCTCGTACAACAACAGTTACCACACCAGCATTAGGGCTGCTCCGTTTGAAGCCCTATACGGTTGTAAGTGTAGATCCCCTCTATGCTGGGCCGAGGTGGGGGATACACAGTTAGTGTCACACCCCAGAACCAAGAATGGCGGAAACATTCTGGGGCGGAGGACGTCATGTGTAGTATCACAACACAGTAATTGTAAATAAGCAAACAACATCATCCATTGCATTAAATATAAACATTTTAATACAAGTGTGTTCCGTACAGTTTTAGACACCAAAAATATAATGTATATCAAAATAGTATGATGAGACTTGAATGCGCTCCATCTTCTCAAAAGCTAGCATCGGTACCTGTCTACTGATGACCTGAGAATACAAGTTATTTTGAAAGAGTTGATCAGCATTAAGCTGGTGAGTTCATAAGTATTTTAGTGTCGTGGTTCGTTTATCAAAAACGTTTTGAACCTGTTGCAAGTATGAGTTGTAAATGTATGTAAGTGTTTGTAAACGTTTGAATCTCTCAGAAAAACCTATATTTTCTGTTTAAAGTATAAAAGTAGCCCCTTTTACCAAGGCTTAATAGTTTGTATGCTCGTTTGATGTAAAAGTGTGAAATTTCCCAAGTGTAACTATCATTTAACCAAATATAGTTTGTACATTTAAGTTTAGGTGAGGCTATCACCAAAAATGCAATGGGTAAATTCTTGTAGTACGGTAGTTTCGTTTTATATGAACTACTGTGGTACTAACTACCTTAAACCGGGTTTTTATTAAGGTATCGTGTGATAAGTTGCACCATACTATTGACTGGTAACATCGACAACGTATAGTCGAAAAATAGGTTATGACGTTTGGCACCCGTAGACCTGCCGGTCCCACTGTAGCTAACAGAAAGGTGTAGGATAGTCAATCCAGTATAGATCTATACGCAAACTCAACGCTCTCCCTCCAAGAGACTCTGGCTACAACCCGGGTCATGACAATTAAGACATGAACCCATACAGTGGATCACAATTGTTAAAGTATTTGTGTTTTTGTAATAAAATATTACTTGTTCTAGTATCGTTGTATATGTTCTCTTAGAAATGAATATTGACTCATGAATGAACTGACTCGTTGATCTAGAAATCGTAGTAGTATGATCTCGTGTTACCCCGATGGTAACTTACAAATGATGTTTTGATAAGCATGAAAATTGGAAGTACCTTTATGTCTATACACGTATATATGACATATAACTAATATTGAAACGACCCTCGGATAGTCACCCGAAATTCCACCAGACCACATCCAAATCGAGGAAAAGGAAATAGGATAGGTGGCTTTCCTAAGCCCTTTAAACATTATTTATATAGCTATACGTATATAAGCATGCAAATTTATAAGTAGTAAAACAAAGTTTACAATAAAGCATTTGGTAAGTAAAAGAGTTTGTAAAACATTTTGAAGTAAAACAGTTTGAACAGTGATAAAATCATTGTTTTCTTAGTTATTAATCACATGTGATTAACACCGTCACATGTGACCGAAACAATAACTATAAGTGTTTAACTTGTACCCCCCCCATAAAGCATTTAAAAGTATTTAGAATAATTAAAACAGTTGATTAAGGGGGTATGAAACTCACTTGGAAATTCGAAGATAGCGAGCTCGAAAACCGGGCAGAGTTTCGTCTTGCGAAACGGATTTTTCTCGGGATTCTCGGGAATCTCGGGAGTAAAATCGACCCTCGGGACTTGAGCAAAAAGACCAGAGCTTCGGGTTTGAACGGGCACGAAAATCGAGGCAAGATCGGGAGAGAAAGAGAGGAAATGAACAACATTTTCGGAAAGGCTCGCATCCCTTTTATAGGGTTGCTGAACCGCCTCCGAACGCGGGGCGTACGGGCGTACGCAGCGCGTACCCGTGCGTCATCGCTTACGCACTTCGGACGGGACGGGTTCCTGGGTTCGCGGGTCGGATGGGACGGGTCGGTAGCTTCGCATAGGGCGACGTGGTCGATCCGAGACCCTCCATTCGGGTACGCGGGGCGTTCGAGCGTACGCGGTGCGTACCTCGGCCCTAGGCTGACTCCTCCCTCGGATAATACCGAACTTTTAATAAAATTTATATTTAAATTATTTATCAAACTTCAAAAATTCATATCTC